>NC_139217.1:359397988-360047988 GCF_055691185.1 Crinia signifera
AGTTTGTAGGGGGATGCCAAAAACCCTACCACCTGCCCTGTCTCTGCCTAATGGGGAGTGGGGAGGGGGTATAATTAGGTTGCATAGAGAAATGAGTTCCCCCACCTCTGCATGACCACTTTCGAAGACCATCAAGCAAACAAAGATGTTATTGACAGTGAATAGGTCAACAATCAATTGGTCAATACTATAAAGGGCAACAGGGGCCAAAGGCAAAAATTTGTTACTTTTTGCAGGTTTAATAATATCTAATCTGAATAATGGAGTCGGCTGCACTATTACCAATCGATGTCTACATGGATGGCAAATGAAGAAAAAAAAATCTCCATCTGCAATTGTCATGTCAACCTTTTGATCCGGTTGACCTTTAGCACTCTCTACCTTGCATCTGTCAACCTTTTGTTCCTGTCAACTTAATGTAAATACATATGACTATATGGTGTAGACATATTGACTGGCAAAATAGGATTCTGAACCTGATCTATAAAAGGGCCTGTTTATTTGGTAAAAAACACATCAACCTTGTCTTAGGATATAATTATATCTTTTTTTCCATTTTAGTTTTCTTGGCCAATATACAAGATTTTCCAAAATACTCAAAACAGTAGCTTACATACTCATTACAAGAAAGGGTTTTGCTGCATAAATAAAACATCAGAACTGCTCAAAAGGATCTCTGAGATGCCCCATATCCACAAAAGGTTGATACAGAATGACAACTTAATTAAAATAATCAGAGTTGCAAAGCAGACGTACAGATCAGGACAAACTTTTACACAGCAATCAAAATAAACCTTAGAACACAAAATATACTTCACCAATGGTTCCCAAAATTTTTATAAATCATGGCGCCCTAGAGTATCAGAATTTTTTTCGCAGCACCCATAGGTCAAAAGTTTTTTATTGAGTACTTCAGAAAAAAATATTACATTAAATAAATCGTGTTAATATGTCATCCTTATGCTCAGTAATACTCCATTCTCATTGCTGCAAAAACCTGGGATTTTGCCAGGGCAAGAGGTAATTTCCCGTGTCGTGTCTCGGTGTGAATGGGTGTGAGTGAAATTCACGATTGTAATGCCCTGGGAATTGCATGCAGGATTTTTGCAGGGTTATTCCTGGGAAATGACACAGGTATCTGCCAGTGTAAACAGGGGCAACCTGGGTTTTTCACACAGGGCGTGAAAAAGCAAGCTGATTGGGCAATAAAGTCTGGTGACATGTGACATCCATTTAATGTTGCAGAAAGGAGATGAGACACTGGAGTGATGAGGAGGTGCTGGAGCTGCTGGCTGTGAGGGGAGGAGGAAATAAAGAAGCAAGTGACTGTCAGTGTTAAGGATTTGACAGTATATAGTACTACAACATATCAAAAATACTGTCTGCCTGTGGCATCCATAAAACCCAGCAACAGGTTGTGAACAAACTTAAATCATCATCTTAGCCAGTCCATCAAAGCTGCTCTTTCAACAGCCAATCAATCAAAGCTGCTCTTAGATTCCTCACACTTGTTGGCAGGGCAGACCCGTTAACCAGTGTAAACGGGACCTACCCAGGAATTTCCAGGGTCCAAGGTGCTGTGTGAAGGTCTGTGAGCTGAGATGATCTGTGCTCCAGCAAAAACCTGGGATTTTGCCGGGGCGGCAATGAGAACATGGTATTATGTGGTGAGGAACAGGATTCACTTTTGATTGCACACATATTTTATGATTGGAAGCCACAAGCACTGGTTTTGTGTATTACATTGACAATAAATATTTAAATTGGCCACGGCGCACAGTTTGGTGTATGTATTGTATAGCACAGTGGTTCCCAAAGAGCCAAAACTTCAAACCACTGACAGGTGAAGTGTCATTAAAATGACATATGTCAAGGTGGGAAATGTTAGTGGATGGTAGGTTATGAAATACCACCTGTTGGTACAAGTCGGCTATAAAAGAAAAAAGTGAAAATCTCATGTCTGCCTTTTGACTGTCGACATATAAGTTGTGTTGGAAGCAAAAAAATGGGCAAGTATTCGTATCTGAGCAACTTTGACAATAGCCAGAATGTGATGTCTAGATGACTGGGTCAAAGCATCTCCCAAAGGGCAGGTCTTGTAGGTTTGTTTCTGCATCACAGCTTGCAGTGTTATGGAGTGGCATAGCTGCAGATTGGTCAGAGTACCCATGCTGGCCCTTTTCCAACGCTGAAAGTACCTACAATGGGCATGAGAGCATCAGTTCTATACTATGGAACAAGGGAATAAGAGGGATCTGCTGAATCACTGTTTCTTTTATATCATGTGGACAGCTGGGTGTTTGTATGCACTATGGGAAGAAGGCAACCTAGCAACGGAAGTCTGATGCTCTGGCCAATGTTCTGCTGGTACACCTTAAATACTGGCATTCATGTGGATATCATCTACATAAACAATGTTGTATGTAGACCAAGTACACCTCTTCATGACCCCAGTATTAACTTATGACTATGACCTGTATTAGCCCGCCTACACTGCAAAAATGGTTGGACAACCACAACAAAGAGTTCAAGGTTTTGACTTGTAAATGTGCTGGAACAAAAAGCCAAATCCAGAGACAGCCAACCTCACAACTTACAGGACATTTAGGGTGACATTCTATGGGATGAGATAAATGCGCATGTTTTTTTAGCGCACCACATCGCCGCTATTCGCCCTTTTTCAAATCGCACTTTTCAGTCATAATTCGCATATTTAATGTGATGCGCTTTGGAGGCTGAAAAGTGCGAAGAGGTGCGATTTGCGGCGAAGTGGTGCGATTTTAAGTCACAAAAAAGTGTGAGTTCTTCCGCCGGTCATGTGCGAATTTTGGACCAACCGGAGTGCGATTTACAAAACTGTCTCCGCATGACTAGGAACCCCCCAACCTATTGGTCCATCTCTGTCCCCTCCATTATGCATCACACCCCCTATATAAGGGGCATTGGCTCCATTTCACTCTTTGATAGGAAGTAAGGAGCATGGAGAGGAGCAGTGGCAGTCTGATTAGAGGAAGAGGTGTTGGTAGCAGAATGAGGAGTGGCAGAGGGAGCAGTGGTAGAGGGAGCAGTGGCAGAGGGAGCAGTGGCAGAGGGAGCAGTGGCAGCAGCCAGCCAAGTGGGAGAGCCAGCAGTGTGGCAGGCAGCATGGCCACAGCAAGGCCAGCCCCAGGCCATGCCCTGGGCATCCAACCCCAGCAGGAGGAGGTGGAGGATCCGCTGGCATCCCCATCCTACAGCCAAGACCTTGACCATACCCCACACCAGCTGCAGGAGGGCCACATGTCAGAGGTGGAGGAAGATGGTGGTGAGGAGGAGGAAGACACTGGCATGGAGGAGGAGGGGTACATGGCTGGAGTAGAAAATGAGGAGGAGGAGGAGGTGGAAGCTGGCCGCACCAAAAGTGTCCGGAAGGTCCGTTTTTCATATGAGGAAAATGCAGCACTTGTCTGGGCTATCCTGCCAGTGTTTGACCGTTTGCTTAGCAAATCTCACCACAAGACCACTGCACAGCGCAAAAGGGCTATGTGGAAGGACATCACCCAGGCGGTGAACGCTGTCAGTCAGCACAAGCGCCTGGTCCGCAATGTAAAAAAGAGATTCAATGACATCAAACGGCAGTTGAAAAGTAAAATGGCCATGGAGTTGGAGGAAGCCACCAAGACTGGAGGAGGAAGCCCCACCACTGTGTGCTACAATTCGTATGAGGTGAAGCTGAAGCGCATCATACCCCGAGGTCCTGCCTGGCATGCACGTGGCGGATACTGATAGGCCGCAAACGCCATCCAGAGCTGGTAAGTGTGACCCCATGCAAACTCAAACATACATGCCAATGTTTTATAACTATAATGTTCACTTATATTGCTATGCTAAGTAAAGTGCTGCTGTGGAACTACATAGCCCAGCAAGGTCATGCACAAGAAATTGCATGCTCCTACTTTCAAATTGCTCATAATGCTGGGCCCTGTAGTTCCACAACTGCTCATATTGTTCAACACTGTAAGATTCTTTCTAGCAGCCTAACATGTATGTGGCCAAAAACACAGAGGTGTACTGGTGGTTTAGCTGCCATGACTACATACCACCGATTATCCAATAGTTGTCATGTGGCCACTAATTTAATAATAATTTGACCAAATAATAGTGTTAAAAAAAAAAAAAAAAATGTGGTGAAGAAATAATGCAGTCCAAATCCAAAGGAATTATTGTCCATTATAGTCATTTCAATGCATGGGTTTTGTAAATGCTTATCCATTGTAAGGTCCATAATGGCTGCCCATCTTTCCTTGTACAGATTGTCGATCCCGAAGTGCTGCAGCATCCAAGACAAGAAGGCCCGTTGCTGCAGAATCTGCAGAAGCAGGTAAATGAACAAAAAACACCCCATTACACATACAGTACACACACCATGTCACATCAACAATATCTCACACTACATTCATCTCCTGCTGCTACATTGCAACGGAAATGAATGTCATCTGAGCTAGGCATGTGACTTATTATTAATGTCAATGTTACATGCTGTATCGGGGTACATGTGTAAGTACATAACACCCCTAGGTATGTGCGTCCAGCATCTCAAGCCCTATGTAAAACAGTATAGATGACAGTGTGGCATATATATGCATCAGTACTTACCTCTTCATCTGTATCCACAGGTGCTATACAACTAGTGACCAACCAAACAGATTCTTCAATAATGCTGTTAGACGAAATGGACATCATTCTTGAACCGGTCGAGACCTTTGCGGCAGACGAAGAAATACAGACCTCATCACAGAGTGATCTTCCCCCAAGTGGGGTGTCTCCCAACCCACCCACCAACACACCACATACAGCAGCTTCTGCTTCCCAAGTAGCTAACTCCTTGGTCAATTTCAAGGACAAGCAGATAGAATTCATGGCCTCCCAAAGCCTGCAAATAGGTAACATCCAGGGGTACATGCGTGACACCTTTCTTCAATTACGCAAAATTGCACGTAGTGTACGGGTAGGTGTAGGCATGTGCGCATTGCTAACAGCATTGACACCCGTTTTGCAGAACAAACTTCTGCTATAAGGGAACAGAATAGGCATATTGGCAGCCTGGCGCAAAGTATAGCTGCACTAAGCCAATCATGCACAGCGCAGACCAATGCCTTAATAGGTATGCAGGCCCAAATACAGCAGCTGGAAGCCAATGTGGGAGGTGGCGCAGCATCAACCCTCAGCAGTGTATCCAGCACCCCAATAAGTGGCTCCCCCACTTCCCCACCCCGGCGGAGTGTTAGGACCCGTGGTGGCCTTGGTGCAGGTTCTAGAAGTGGTGTAGGGGTGCCTGATGCTGGCAGAAGGTAGCTCATATATATGTTTGTTAATTTTGTCAAATCCCAAACATCTTGTAACATGCCCCCACAGTTGTTATCTTTCACCTGCAAAAATGCAGATTGCGTCTGAAAAAGTAGGCAGAAGTAAAAATGTCTAACCGCATACCATTGTGTTTGTGTCTTTTTATAAAAACCAATTATTGTGTGAATTCTAACATATTGTAATGGTATATGACAATGGGATTGCACTAAAGTAGTGTGGGGTAACTCCATGGCCGGCAAAGGTTGTGGATCTACATATTCCAGCAGGCTCTGACACTCATGGTTTGGACTGTAACGGTTGTAGTGTGTCAGGGCTTGCTGGCACATGTAGTTCCACAACACCAGTGAGCCATGTTTGACTGCAAACTTCATTCATACATGTATCAAATGTACTTACAAGCTAGATACCAGCAAGGGATAGGTCAGCACCACCATCTGCATCCGTTGGGCACTGTGTATTAGGCTAAATGTGGGTGGAAACAGATGGTATTGGTCAATAATTTGTTTATGAGTACACTTACACCACAGGTACATTTTGGAGTACAGGGCACATGTGCTTACCAGAAAAGTAACGGCTGATGATGTATGTCCGGCACAACTTCTTTAAAGCAAGTAACACTTGAGTAAAATGCTTAGAGAAAGTGGGCTGTGATACCCCCAAGGCCCATGAGGTCACAGACTGAGTGGAGCCTGTGGCCAAATAGTAGAGGGCACACATTAATTTGTGCAGGCCAGACACTGCATAGTTGGCTCCCCCAAAAGGGTCCAAATCATCTCTCACCTGCTCATATAAGTCCAACAGGTTAATGCGGTTAAGCGTAACCATCCCCACAACCTGTTGATCCGAGAGGGAGTCCAGGTACAGGCGAGCACGATACATACGTGGGGTACGCAGTAGTCGGGGGGCTACCAGGATCTGGTGCGCAGCTTCCTCCCTCCTGCGCAGCTCCTCCAAATGGGCCACATCACAGATAAGCAACTCCAAAACAGTCTGCAAAATCTCCATGTCTGAAACCCTCACAGGTGTCCTTAATGATGTTGGGGTTTATGTACAGTAGGGGTGTTTGTGAGTGAAAATGAGGGCACCTGTGGTGAAATTAACCATGTGTGCACTTGACCAAAATGAGTTCTGGGCCAAATCGCCAAACAGAACCTGGTCTGAAATAAGTGCGATTATTAGACACCTAAAAAGTGCGATTTGCGAATGCGCATTGCATTAAATAAGCGAGTTGTATACTTTTCTATACGAAAACATCTGGATGCGATAAAAATGCAAATTAATTTCGCACTTTTGGTCCGCATGCCTTAACGCACATAATATGCGATTTCAGTCCCTTAGCGCACCCTATTAAATTGGCGATTTGACGGAAAAATGCGATGTCGCCATTTTGTTGACAAAAAAACGCAAATCTCATCCCATAGAATGTCACCCTAAGTATCTGGGGACTTAGGTCGACAGTCATTAGGTCGACACCGCTGGGTTGATGGGTAACAAGGTTGACAGGGTTCTAGGTCGACATGGATGAAGGTCGACAGGTGTCTAGGTCGACATGGGACAAGGTCGACAGGGTTTTAGGTCGACAAATGCGTTAGGTCGACAAGTCGCGATGTCGACATGGATTTTTTCACTGTTTTGGGAGCCGACGTGCCAACAGGCAGTATTATATGCCCTACCATCCACTAGGGCGTGGTGGGAGAATAAAATAGTGTGTCCGAAGCATTGCAAGCGAAGCGAGCAATGCGAGGGGCTGCGGTTGACTTCCAACTGTGTCCATGTCGACTGTGTTGACATCCGGGTAAAAAAACAGTGAAAAAACACATTTCGACCTCGTGACCTGTCGGCCTAACCAATGTCGACCTAACGCATTTGTCGACCTAAACCCATGTCAACCTTGTCCCATGTCGGCCAAGACACCTGTCAACCTTCACCCATGTTGACCTAGAACCCTGTCGACATATTTGCCTGTCAACCCAACGGTGTCGACCTAATGACCGCCGACCTGTCGGGTCGAAAATACGATCCACACCCAAAGATCTGGTTCTAACATCTTGATGTCAAATACCACAGGACACCTGTCATGATGGCATGAAGGGAAGTTACATAATATCAGGCAGTATATGTAATTACAAGTTACCATAACTCGGGTACGGATACGGTCGCTATGTCGCTCAACCACTATTGACACATGAAATAGGTCGTTATGGCTAAGGTCGACAGGGTCAGACAGTCAACACAAGCATTAGGTCGACAATGGTAGGTCAACAGTCAAAAGGTCGACATGAGTTTTTCACTTTTTTTGTAGCCAACTTATTTATTTATTAAGTTATTTATATAGCGCACACATATCCCGCAGCGCTTTACAGAGAATATGAACATTCACATCAGTCCCTGCCCCAGGGGAGTTTACAATCTATATTCCCTACACATGTAAACTCACAATCATTCATTCTAGGAGCCAATTAGCCTACCAGTATATTTTTTTGTAATGTGGGAGGAAACCTGAGTACCCAGAGGAAACCCATGCAAGTGTGGGGAGAACATACAAACTCTGCACAATTAGGGCCATGGTAAGAATCAAACACATGACCTCAGTGCTGTGAGGCAGTAATGCTAACCATTACACTGTCTCTACTTGTACCAACAGGCTGTATTTCATACCCTACATCCACTAGGGAGTGGAGGGAGAATATATTAGTGTATCCGAAGCATAGAACGCACAGCGAGCCATATGAGGGGAATCGGTGCACTGATACGGTGTCGCCTTACGTCGAAGTGCAGGACAAAAAAAAGTGAAAAACTCATATCGATGTTTTAATTGTTGACCTTCCCACTGTCAAATGCACACTTGTATCAACATTAGCCATGTCGACCTATTTCATGTATCGACCTAATGTATGTCGACCTTCATAGTGTCCACCCTATGACCCATACCCCTCAGGTATATATCAAACTCAACATTTCTTTTATTTATGTTTAATGTATATATATATATATCACAGTATGTGTAATGGGGAGTAGATAGCACTAGCAGGCTAATCATTTATCAGATCAGCCTAAAATGACATTTATTTTTGTACTACAAAGACTTTAATATCTCAAACTGGGCTAAAATAGCTTCAGATATCATAGAGAGGGGTCACCTTTGTTTCTTGAAAGATACAATGTTTGCTTTTATACAAAAGAAAACCAATGTGAAGTTATAAATGGAATATAGACTTTAGAAGACTGAATAAGTAAGTTTCATATTCCTCCAGTACACTTAAGGGAGATTACCATTAGATGAAGATGAAGACGAAGGCTCTGAATTTTCGATGAGGAGCCATTAACGGCTCCTGCAGCCTCAAGCACTGATGAAAAGCAGATATTTAAATATTTTTTTTTACCCAGCATAGAAAAACAAACCAACACACACACATTTCGGTGTGTGTCATCATGTGTAATGGGTATTACGGGGTATGCCATCACGTGTAATGGGCATTATGGTGTGTGGTATAATGTGTAAGAGGCATTATAGTGTGTGCCATAGTGTGTAATTGACATTTCTACAGAATATGTTAAAGCATAGCAGAGTATGACAATGTTTAATGGGCGTAATCCTAGTGTAGTGTGAATTTTTTTTCTATGTTTCTTTTTTGTTTAGATTTTGTTATCATAAATAGGGTAGCTGAGATGGTGGTCGTGACAACTGGGAAGCGCGTGTGCGTGAGACGCACGCGCGTACCAGTTCAGTGAAACCCCTGCCGCCGGCGCTCACCAGTGGGGAGGGTCTGGCGAGCCCCGGCCAAGTATGGCAGGGGCTCCATCTGTATTTTGCAGTGTAAAAATAAAGCAGTCAGTATTTACCCTGCACAGAAACAAAATAACTCACCCAAATCTAATTCTCTCTGCACATTTTACATCTGCCCCCCTGCAGTGCACATGGTTTTGTCCATCTAAGAAGGATTTTGCCAGAAAGAGTGAACTAGAATAAGGCCTCCCATAGGCCCTTATTCTGGTTGGTGCGGTCGAGCCGCATATGCGGCTCCGACCGCACCAGACGAATCCCCGCCCACCCTACGGATCGCCACGGCCGTCCGTACACGGACGGCTGGCGATCCGCATAAAAATGGTGGAGGCTACGCCTCCACCATGGTGGGAGCTGCCCCCTGCATTCGATGGTCGTCGACCATCGAAGGCAGGTCCGCACGCCGCGGCAGCTCCCGCAAGCTGAGACCACACGGACAATCGTCCGTGTGGTAGCTTGTATGGGGGCTGAAAGCTGACATCCGGCGACGTCAGCTTTCCGCCCCCATGAGTTGCGTCATGCCCTCATTAGCATGCGTACGCCCCGCGTTTGCATGGGAACGCCCATGAAACGCGGGGCGTATACATAGGGAAATGAGGGCATGAAGCCCCTCACTCCCCTATACGCCCCCTTTGCGGCGTAGTAACGCTATGTGCGGCGAATTCGCCTGCACATGCGCAGATTGACCTCTGCGCATGTGCAGACGGAAAACATCGGCGGTACGGCCGCACGCGGGCCGTACCGCGCGAATCAGAATAAGGGCCATAGTTTGGACATGCCTGCTTTGAAAGGACAGGGAGTCATAAAGGGTTAAGCGCCTAGACACCACACCAATACACATATACACATACTGTGGCTAGTATTTTGTATAACATTTTACCTATACAGTGACCATTCTTCCAACTGGTGTCAAAGCCTCATGTTTGTCTGATTCTAAATCACAGGAGATAATGTTTTAAAATAGACTCTAGTTTCCTTTAAGTTATCTGTGGGATTTTTCATTCATCTTCAATACTTTTAGATTTATAGAACATTTAATATTTAAACAAACATCGCCAAATACAGATTCTGTATGGGCTGTGCATTAGAAAAATGCACTCTGATGTGCAGAGAATCTACATGCACCCAGAAGCATTGCACTACAAATCTAAGGCCTAATCCAGAGTTCTACGCTAATGCAACAGCCATTGAGATTTTCTAGGCTAAGGAACTGCAAATGTTAGAAAATGTAGCTGCCGGCCAGGAATAAAGAATAATGTCACCTGAGTGATCGCAAACTCATTCACAATGGTGTACACATACACAGCCTATACGCAATAATGTAGAATAACGACTACCAGGCAGTCTGATTACACAGACTGGCGGCAGTGGTAACCCAGGTGCCAGTTTCTCTGCATACATGATTGCAGCGGATGTCAGATAACGGTATTATTGCTGCAGCTGACTACCAGAAAAAATTCCCTTCCTGTCAATCACTCTGTGGTTATATACTGACTGAGCGTCAAGGAACCTTCACACATGCGACCAGCAATCACTGCACATGCGCAGTCTGCCAATAATTGCTCAATTTCTACATCTCTGAACGTTGCCCCTATTGCACTTCCTAAATTAGATCAACATTTTGTTTTTCAACATTTACTATTTATTACTATTTATCATTGCAAGGAAATTATTCCTATGTTTACATTATATCTGTAGAGGATTGTCACTTTTTTTATACTTTGCCAAATGTTGGCCATGAGAGAAAATTATTAATACAGAAAACATGATTTAAGAAGGACAAATTCCATTCCTTTTGTTCAAAACAACATGGTCATCCTTTAATGAGCTGCTTTGATTGTGCCTCCATCTGGGAGTGCACCTCGTCATCAAGTCAATAACGGACTATAAACAGATATCATGCCAACTGGTTGCTCCTGATTGTGTAACTATCTCGTAACTGAAAAGAAAATTCCAAACATGCACTCTTTTGGGAGAAATGTAATTTATCCGCTCGCCCCTGCTTGCCATCTATACTAATGGGTATCAGAGCAATTTAATTGTTGAGCTGATCAGATGCCCATTACAGTGATCACAAATACATGCCCGGGAACCAGGAGCGGATCAGCAAGCTTCTCGGGAACAAGGAGCGGAGCAGGAGATAGTCAATGCAGGTGAGAATGAGACTTGCCTCCTCTCCCCACCCTCTTGCTCCATCACATCTCTCCCCCGTCAACTCCCCCATCTCATCCCGTCACCTCACCCTCTCTTTCCAGTCACCTCAATGCCTCTCCCCTCTTGCTCCCCATGGAATCACACAGTCACCTCACCCCGTTACCTCCTACCATTTTGCTCCCCAACACTTCCCACTCTCATCCCATTGTCTCCCCCCATCACCTCACTCTTTGTCGCCCCCCCATCACCTCACTCCCTATCACCTCACCCGTATCTATTTCGTTCTCTCCCAGTCACCCTTTCTAAACATATTTTATTAAACATAATTCATAAAGTACATAACTACATATTTTATTAAACATAATTCATAAAGTACATAACGAGAAAGCACAGACATTTCAAATAATAATATTTGCACACAGAAGCAGGCAAGTCCAGTCACCTTTTCTCTGTTCACTTTATTATTCCACTCTAACCTATGCTCTCTTTTTCCAACCGTCTGTCACCCTTTCACCTGCCGTCTGTCCTCTATCTCTACATTTGCCCCCTCTCCTCCCCCCTGCTCCCTATTTCAACCCTCTCTCATCCCACTTTTCTCACATATCTCTCTTTGGGTGGGATGTATTAATATACATCGCCGCCCAGCCGCCACAATGCTACCTCATATGTACTAACATATGCGGCTAGCATCAGGGTGCGGTGACAGAGACCACCGCAATACCTGTAATGTAACATCCCGGCGGCTGTCCGTGTCACCGGCGTCTCCTCCCCCCTGCAGCCGGATGTCCTCCTGGCTGTGACACCTTCTGGGGGAGGAGGAGATTGATGGAGGACGGGAGGGGGGGTCGCGCAGACGGCAGGCAGTGATAAAACCCCTGTTTTACCGCATTTTTCCCTTTAGTACATCCCGCCATTTGCCCTTAGTCTTCCACCTCCCTACGCTTCCCTTCTCTTTCCTCCCTCTGACAGTCTCTCCCTTGCACTCTTTAACCCCTCCCCCACCTAGCACTGCCTTTCTAGCTCTCTCATTCATTCTCTCTTTCCCTGACACCCGCCCCCACCCTCACACGCCACGATCCCCCGCACGGCTACAAATGGATGTTTAGCAGCCTTGGGTGCAGAGGAGAAATCATTCGATAATCGGCAACCATCGAATGATTTCTCCAGCACTCGCAGATCTGACACACCTCTGTGGTGTGTCAGATCTGCAGGCGCCCTGCGGAGGAAGCGGGCGGGCTCCTGACATACGCTGCCCACCCCCCACACCATCGGGGAATTACCATGAGAACGCCCTGCTGCCCCACGCCCGCGCACTTTTGTGTGCAAACTCCCGGCAAATAGTATATTCACCGTGGCTGCTTGCACACAGCGGCTGCATACATGCATAACTAACTATACGCAGTCTCAAAATGCACAAGTGTCCAATTAAACCTGAATCACGCACCTAGATCTAAAGATTGCACACACCATTTGGATGAAACAGAAGGCTTAATAATGTGTCTTTGCATCCTCTCGATGCTCCATTGTGTGTGAATGGTTTACACTAATCACTAACTAAGAATTAGAGACATAAATAATGGGGGGTAACAAGGATTTTCTTCCAGCACTATAAAAACAAGAAACGGTATAGGTGCAAGGGATTTCAGGTTTCATCTGCTCTGAATTCCATTTAAATCAGTCCTCTGCCTTTCTGGACAAGATATTGGGATGTCAGCATAAAGTCCTGATACAGGCCAAGCACCATCTCTTCACTGACACGTTTCAAGAACCACCCGCCGGCAGGGCCGGTGCAAGATTTCATGGCACCCTAGGCAAAATTCTGTCTTCTGCACCCCCCCCCCCGCCACCTGCCCTACCCCGCCACCTGCCCTAACCACCCTTAGTCAAAAGTGTGAATGTGGCAAAGTGATAGACAGTTCTGCCCGCCCACTGAGCTGTCAGTCACCAGCAGCTCTAGTGCACGTGCATGGATGGTTGGTGGGTCACTCGTGTATACAGCATGGTGCACCGATATATCGGCTATCGGTGATGTTGTACAGGCAACGCAATAGGTCTGTCAACTACACCATTGACAGACATATTGATGGTACACACTGACTGATGGTCCAATATATCTGCCAGTACATATGAATATATACTGGCCGATATATCGATGGCCCATCAGGACTGAGACTCATACAAAGAATATATATACAGTATATACACATATACACCACGTTAGATGGATGTGCTAGAACTTATTGTTTCCACAGCTCTATATCTACAGCATATATAAGTTCTAGCACATCCATCTAATGTGATTACAGGCAGTGTCAGCATTCTAGTTGTTACAATACCTCTTCTTGCAGAGGTGTAGGACCAGGACACAGTTCTCTACAGTGCACAGGAGCCGGGCTGTCAGTCACTGCTTTTCTGCAGTCTGCCTTGGCTGCGTGTCACGTGGGGGACCGACCTGTGCGGAACAGGAAGTCGAGGAGGAGGAGGATCATGTAGGCGTCACATAAGTTTTTATCAAAACAAAAGCCCCAGCCACTTCTGACTAATACATAAATACCCCCCACCATCTCCCTCTCACACATACGTGCTTCTGCCCCAGCTGCCTCCTTCACACACCCGTACCTCAGCCCTGCACCCAGCAACCTCTCTCACACACCAATACCTGCACCCATCACCCTCCATCACACACCCATACCCAGCCCTGCACCCTCCCTCACACACCAATACCTGCACCCATCACCCCTCCCTCACACACCCATACCCCTGTGCTGCACCCAGCACCCTCCTTCACACACCCGTACCTCAGCCCTGCACCCAGCACCCTCCATCACACACCCATACCCCAGCCCTGCACCCTCCCTCACACACCAATACCTGCACCCATCACCCCTCCCTCACACACCCATACCCCTGTGCTGCACCCAGCACCCTCCTTCACACACCCGTACCTCAGCCCTGCAACCAGCACCCTCCATCACACACCCATAACCCAGCCCTGCACCCAGGACCCTCCCTCCCCTATACCTGCACCTAGCACCCCCCTCACACACCAATACCTGCCCTCAGCACCCTCCCTCACACATCCATACCCCAGCCCTGCACCCAGCACCCTCACTCACACAACCATACCCCAGCCCTGCACCCAGCACCCTCACTCACACACCCATACCCCAGCCCTGCACCCAGCACCCTCACTCACACACCCATACCCCAGCATCCTCCCTCCCCTATACCTGCACCTAGCACCCCCTCACACACCAATACCTGCACCCAGCATCCTCCCCTATACCCAGGGTTGCCTACTTTTGAAAAGCGGCTTCAGGGAGATTGTAGATTCTGAGGGGGCGTGTCATGTTCCGGCAAAAGGGCGTGTCTAATGACACATATGGGCGTATCCAGTGACACCTATTGGCACATCTAGTGAAACTTTTTGGCGTATCTAGTTTGTCACGATATGTGGCCATACTGTCCTGAGAAACGACATATCCTTAAATGTAATACAAGCTTATGGTCACCTGCGCCCCCCTAGTAAAACACACATGCAATACTTTTTTAAACTAACTCAAGCTAAACAGACATCTTTGTAATATAATCGAATAATGTATCAAACTACTGTCCATTTGTAAAACACTTTCATACAGAACAAATGATGTGAAGTTTAGGAGAACATTAGAAATGGGTAATTTAATTAGAAATACAAATTAGGTATTACCAGAAGCCATCATAAATTAGAAGGGATAGATTATTTTGAAAATAAACAAAATAATTTAGAAGTTATATTTAGAGAGAATGTTGGGAAGCACTATTTTGTATTTTAGTGACAATGGAATTAAACAGAGACATCCATTATTTCCAGGCACCAAAAGCAACTGTGGGGAGGGGGAGAGGAACCATTTTTATGGTAATATGATTCCTTCTCCCCTGCCCCCTCCCCACTTTTTCATAAATGTTATGCATCTCCCCATGACCCCTCCACAGACATTACCCCTCTGTCTCCCCCTGCTTCATTATTGTTATAAGCTGAAGCAGCTTCACAAATAGTTGTATCTCTCACTGCCCCCTTCCCCACTTCTCAGCAATCCTTCCTCCTCTCCACCCTCCAGGCCCCCCGCGCTGCTTCCCAAAACTTTTTATAAAGCAGTGGGGAGAAAAAAATGTTGATGAAGCTTGAAGCAAAAGAGGGGTCAGGCAGGGGAGACATGTTTATGAAGCTGCGCTGCTGCACGAGCGTGGAGTCCTGGATGGGGGGGATACGGCACCTGAGTTAAGACCCCTTCTAAAATATCAGCGGGGAGCAGAGGGCCATAAATCATATTTCATATGCACCCGAAGGCAGCACAATCTCAGCAGCCAGTCAATCATACCCGCTCCTGCTCCCCGTGCTGCGCTGCCTGCCGCTGCGTAGTTCTCTCCATGGACCTGCTGCTGCTCCCGATGACGTGGCCACTCCCGTTCTCCGCTCTCCGCTGTTCGCCTGCCTGCCCGCCGCTGCATATAGTGTGTAGCTGCTGCTGCGGACAGCGCTACCCACAAATCCCCGCAGCGGCCGGCATTAAACAGGAGGACATCCACTACGTCATGATGTCGCGCTTAAAGAGCCCTACCGTGGCAATCCATTACTAGCGCATGCACAGTCAGAAGTTTGCCGTAAACCTTAAAAAACCGGGAGGATCCCCTCTATTTCCGTGAGACCGGGAGTTAGAGTCAAAATGCGGGAGACTCCCGCAAATTGCGGGAGGGTCGGCAACCCTGCCTATACCTGCACCTAGCACCCCCCCACACACACACACACACCAATACCTGCACCTAGCACCCCCCACACACTAATACCTGCACCCAGTACCCTCCCTCACACATCCATAACCCAGCCCTGCACCCTCACTCACATACCCATACCCCAGCCCTGCACCCAGCACCCTCTCTCACACATCCATATCCATACCCCAGCCCTGCACCCAGCACCCTCACTAACACACCCTTAACCCAGCCCTGCACCCAGCACCCTCTCTCACACATCCATACCCCTGCACTGCACCTCCCCCACACACCCATATACACCAATCCAGCACCCTCCCCTCTCCCTCACACACACAGCCAAAGCCCAGCCCTACCCTAGTAACCTGTTGGTGGCTGGTGGAGTCTTCCTAGGCCGAGTGTTCCTGAGCTGGAGGTGTGTGCTGGCAGGGGGCGGGCTGCAGCCCAGTGTGTTACTGCAGAGCACTGGGCAGCAGCAGCAGCAGCCATGTGAGGCTCTGTTGCTGGACGGAATAAGCCTGTGTAGCTGTCCCTGCACCCGGAGGAGAGGCTGTCATTGGTGAGGACAGGACAAACACCTCCTCCTCACTGGGGATGACAGACTGCTGGGGGGAGCGCTCTCTGTCTCTGCCTTCTCCTCTCCTATGAGCCTCCCACACGCAGCACATGAAAAAAAGTGATTTATCGGCAGCCTGTAGTGCCGCCCTCTAGTGGCCGGCGCCCTAGGCAATTGCCTAAAGCTGCCTAGTGGTGTCAGAGTCGCTGGAATTGGAAGCCAGTATTTATAGCGAACACCTGCTGCTGACCAGAGTACGATAGGTTACAAAGGGAGGAAAATCACTAATGTTTCTGTGGTCCTAGGTGTGCCCGAAATCCCAAGTCCTTTCTATTATGTTTTCCACACCCACACTTCTAAATACCCACAGTGCTAATGGTACTTGTTTCCTAGCACGGAGCCCATCGCATGGCATTGCGTACCTTTTTTAGTGCTGTGCGATGCGATCTCCATGTTAAATGCACAGGAGTGCTTGTACAATGAAATATCGCATAGCATCGCATGCCAGCAAATGGCATGCGATGCGATGCGATATTTCATTGTACAAGCACCCATGCCATGAGATGTGATGGGTGATTATAATGAGATGTAACCCCCAGTATCCACGCCATCCCGAAGCATAGCGAGCCCCGCGAGGGGCGTCGGTACGCGTCCTCTGACCTTTTAATACCCCCACTATCCACGTTGGCGTGGAGTTGATCCTAGATAGTGTGGCGAGCGCAGCGAGCCCCACGAGGGAACACGGAATCGGAGCCCGAAGCGTGGTGAGTGCAGAGAGCCCTGCGAGGGGACGCAGAATACATGTAAAGTAATCAGTGTCCCCTCGCGGGGCTCGTTGCGCTCACCATGCTTCGGGCTCGGTGGCTCGCTGCGCTCGCCACACTATCTAAAATCAACTCCACGCCGACGTGGATAGTGGGGGTATGAAAAGGACGGAGGACGCGTACCGCTGTGCTTGCCTCGCATCGGGTTGGCGTTGATAGTGGGGGTGACGTTGACACTGGGGGTGACACTAAATGATGGAATCACATTGTAAGCACCCATCTGTGTGCTTGTACAATTAAAAATCACATCGCATCTCATCACATGGCATGCCGCAATATTGCGGGGATGCGATGCGCTTAGGTGCCGTACGATGGAATTGTGGCCGCCGTTCTAGGAAACAAGTACCGTGCTTCTTTAGGACTCCTCACGAGCCAAACACAACAAGTTACAGATCTAAGGTGGCCGAAACTAAGCTAGGTGCACCAAAATGACATTTTAACGGAAACTGCAACTGCCATCCATGCAAAAACAAACACAAGAAACTGACACATTAAAGAGAATAGGGAACTAATACAAAATAAACAAGCTAACAGCTCTCTTTAGTCTGTTCATTCAAATTACTTTCGGTGACAATCTGATAGCTTGCACTGACAGAATAAGACAGAACAACAAGAACCACTACTAAAGTGTCAACATTACTAGCAATGTGGCCAATGTGGGTGATATTCATTCAGGAGGGATCCCACATTCCATAAGCATGCAGTGTACATGAAATACGCTGAAAAGTAAGAAACCAATTAGCAAAGTGTGCCTCTGGCAGTAATGTCACTCTTAGATAAAAACCGGCCAGCAGTTTTGCCTCCCGCTACAATGATTACACATATACTAGAAAAAAATAGAGACTATTAAATTAACCACTGCAGTGCTTGAAAATGGCAATGAATGGAATATACTTGGAAACAGGATTTAATTATAGTGCTGTGAACGGCAGGTGGCCAAAATAAAATGCACCTGACAGTTTATCACAGAACACCACATCTAATTACTTTAACTCCAATCTAGCTGTGCTCATAATCATCTAAGCAGTTCAGATACAAATATATGCACATAAGTTTGTTAATGGTTTCGGAGTAGAAATAGGAAAAATATATAAGGTTGGGAAATGATAAATTGGAAAGCAGCATTATTATGACACAATTATCAGTAGAATGCACAGATCCCCCCACTGTTCTCAGTGTATTTGCAGAGTGGATTTACAGATGAATTGGCTTATCACAAATACTGTAACCCCTACATGTCAGGCTACAAAAGTAAAAACTGCCAGATCACTTGACAACATGGTGGCACAGTGGTTAGCATTATTACCTCAACACTAGTCTTGTTAGTACAATTTACAACCAGAGCCCTATCTGTCTGGAGTTTGTAGGTTGTCCCCATGTTTGAACAGATTAATTAGCTGCTGATTAAGAGGACCAGTCTGTGCGCTCCACTGAGGCATGGACTGATGTGAACATTTAATAATCGATGAACAGTGCTGCAGAAATATAGTGCTGCTACAGTTTATAAAATATAATAACCATCACTAGCTAAGTAGTCATTGTCACTTTTACCAGCTTAAATAACTATTCTTGCTTTGCATTCATTTACATTTAATAAACAAACACATTTATACAAATTCTTGAAGCAAAAAAAGAAAATATAATATTTTTTATAATATTAATTTATCTTATGACGTCTATGACGATGATGTATCAAGCAGTGTATAGAGTGGAGAAGCAGACCAGTTGAGAAGATATCCATATGAATCTGTTTTTACCTGGATTTTATAGAATGTCCTTGATAAATACTACCTCAAAGCTGATTAGCTGCTACGGGCATTTATTCATTTCGCTACTTGGTATATCACCCCCATCCCTGTAGTATGACATTCTGATTTTTTTTTTCAACCTTCTTTGATTCCCAACTACACATCTACCAAACTTCTACAAACTGCTCATCCTGCCCACTATGCCCAATGTAGTATACCCAAAAAAGGCTGCCTCACTTGTTCCTTTCATGGGAGGATTAACAAAGTCATAGAACAATTTATCAAAAGGTTATCTACTATCTATTTCTTTTATGCAGGACCATTCAAATGTCATGTCCGGGGCTGTACGGATGGTGTAGTGGTTAGCATTACTGCCTCACAGTGCTGAGGTCATGGGTTCAATTCCCACCATGGCTCTAACTGTGTGGAGTTTGTATATTCTCCCTGTACTTGTGTGGGTTTCCTCCGGGTACTCCAGTTTCCTCCCACAATCCAAAAATATACTGGTAGGCTAATTGGCTCCAAACAAAATTAACCCTAGAATGTCTGTGTGTGTGCATGTATATGTGGTAGGGAATATATATTGTAAGCTCCATTGGGGTAGGGACTGATGTGAATGTTCAAATATTCCCTGTAAAGCGCTGCGGAATATGTATACGCTACTGTATATAAGAAACTGTTAATAGTATAGTACTAGTATTAACATTCATTTTTGAAAATAATGGTAGTAGTTATTTTTATTTTCTTTTTAAAGATGATGTAATATCACTAGGCAAATTTTATGGTAGAATTATTTTTGGTACTCTTTACCTAGAAGGGCGCCCGTCGCGGGCATCGCGGGTACATTTATGTATGGCCGCGACGCGACCGACGCGCTGCCCGCGATTTCCCATTGAAACCCATGTTAAACATGGAAATCGTGTCGGTCGCGTCGCGGCCAGCCATAAATGTACCCGCGATGCCCGCGACGCGATGCTCCCGATTTCCCATAGGAATCAATGTTAAAAGGCGCGATGGACCCGATTTTACTGTTAAATGGCTCAATCCACCCGATTTGGCCATAGGAATCAATGTTAAATGGGCCACAGAGCCCATTAACCCTTAAATGTCCCCCCAAATTTTTAACGCCACCCCACGATCCACGCCAACCCGAAGCGTGGCGAGCGGCGGCGGTACGCGTCCTCTGACCTTTTCATGCCCTACTATCCACTAGGGCGTGGTGTGAGAATATAATAGTGTGGCGAGCGCAGCGAGCCACCGAGCCCGAAGCGTGGCGAGCGCAGCGAGCCCCGCGAGGGGACGCCGATACCTTCACAGTTATGCGCGTCCCCTCGCGGGCTTCACAGGTGTCCGTGGCGACGCGGACACCTGTGAAGCCCGCGAGGGGACGCGTCTACCTGTGAAGGTATCCGCGTCCCCTCGCGGGGCTCGCTGCGCTCGCCACGCTTCGGGCTCGGTGGCTCGCTGCGCTCGCCACACTATTATATTCTCACACCACGCCCTAGTGGATAGTAGGGCATGAAAAGGTCGGAGGACGCGTACCGCCGCCCCTCGCGGGCTCGCTGCGCTCGCCACGCTTCGGGTTGGCGTGGATCGTGGGGTGGCGTTAAAAATTTGGGGGGACATTTAAGGGTTAATTTGGCCTATTTGGCCCCAAATCGGGTCCATTGAGGCATTTAACAGTAAAATCGCGGTCAATCTGCCGTTTTAACATTGTTCCCTATGGGAAAATCGCGGTGATCGCGGTCATCGCGGGCATCGCGGCCATCCCGATTTACCCGCGATGCCCGCGATGACCGCGATCACCGCGATTTTTACCCCCGACGCCCGCGATTTCAATCGCTGGCGCCCTTCTAGGTAAAGAGTACCTTATTTTTTTATCAGTAATATCGTAAAATGTAGTTGTCATATATAGGTAAAGCCATATCCACCACTGTTTTGTAAAGGAAACCTACTTAACAATTCGGCTCAACTCTTTGGGTGGTATTCAGCTGAATACTGACCCGTGAGCTGTGATGGCGAGCTATCGGCACTGCTCGCCATTACAGCTCGCACAGGCATTGAATACCCCCCCTTTGTATTAAGTGCCTGTGTTATTTTTTATTTTATGAAAATCTATGAGACCTACATTATAATTTAATTTGTCAATTTATGTTGAAAACTATAGAATTTTAATTTTAGTGTCACGTACAGAACATTTTAACTCATTTTCATGGAATGGTCCTGCCCTGCTTATCCCACACAATGTAATCTATGCAGTATGCCCAAAATGGCTGCCTCATCTGGAACCTTTGTCATTGGTAGCATAAATAATCCTTGAAATGGCTGCCTCAACTCAGTATTAGCTTCATGGTTTCTGTATTTTCTGTAAAGCTAAGCCTCGGTATTATGTTCATTTCTGTAAATCGTTCAGGAGAAAAGTGATAATAAATACAGGTATAATATATATATATATATATATATATATATATATATATATATATATTTATTTATTTAGTATATTGTTTCTGTAATGTTTATCTTAAATGAAAACTTAGCAAAAGCTGAAAAGAAGGTGCATCATTTATTTAAATCTGAAAATGTAATTTTATTTGCCAGCTGCTGGATAAAAACTTAAAGGATTATATTAAACTGATAGCGGTTGATTACAAATATGTCAGTTACATCAGTGGTCGAAGTGGGCCGGTATGCGGCGGTATGGCATACCGGCACTTCTTCCACTGCACTGTCCCGGAAATTATGTGACACTGCTCTGAGGTGCTGCCTCTGGTCCGCTTAGAGCTGCTATTCATGAGCAGCCCGCCACAACCAGCCTGGCCACCGCCGGCTTCCATACCGCAAAGTACCTGATGGAATGGCTGCATCAGGGCACGGACTCGTCCAGGCGGCCACGAACAGAAGAAGCTCTGAGGCGCTGCGGGGGGAGAGCAAGCAGCAAGTACCGGGCGGCTAAGTGAGAGTCCCGGCGCAGCCAGATGGATGCCACTAAGCAGTGGGAGATTGGGGACCTGGCGGGCGAGACGGAGCTGCTGCTGGGGGATAAACAGCGTCCCCCCTGTCTTCGCGTTACTCGCCGCTGCCGGGTGCTTCCAGCTGATTCATCATGGATGGGAAGCGCAGCGATAGTTACTCTGCAGCAAGATAACCTAAAGTAAGGCCGGCCTCGCGTGGGGGAGAGGCAGCCATGGACCCGCAGGCAGCCATGGGGATTTCACCGCCCTCCCAATGCCCTCCCAATGCATCCATGTGCAGCTACAGGGGGGTGCACCCTCAAGATTTACTCTCAAAGGGGGCCTGGAGCACAGGGAACCTCTGATCATCTCCAAGGTATGGATCCTAAAGTACCTGCTTGAATCGGGGACCTGGCGGCTGAGACAGAGCTGCTGCTGGGGGATAAACAGCGCCTGGATGCCACAGAGATCCAGCTCAGCATCGCCAGCGATAACCTGCAGTGCTGGGAGTGGAGGGTGGCCGGGGTCTGGTGCGGGACGGCCCGAGGAGGATCTGCTTAAGGTACTGTACTGCCTGTCTGTGTTTACATTTATGTCTCAAACGTGTCTGTGTATATGTGTCATCCGTAGTGCATACATGTCTGTGTATATGTGTCATCTGTAGTGCATACGTATCTGTATCCCTGCATTACCCGGGCGTCTCTGTCCCTGTGTCACCCTGCCATCTCTGTCCCTGTGTCACCCGGCCATCTCTGTCCCTGCGTCACCCGGCCATCTTGTCCCTGTGTCACCTGGACGTGTCTGTCCCTTCATCACCCGGCCATCTCTCTCACTGTGTCACCCCCCACTTTCTCTGTCACTGCATCACCCCTGCCATCTCTATCCCTCCGCCACCCCGCCGTTGCTGTCTGTGTCACCCCACCGTCTGTCTCTGCATCCCCGCTGTCCCTGCACCCCTGCTTCCTCGCTGTCCTTGCTGTCTCTGAGTCACTTTCCCTATATCCCGGCTGTCCAATTCAGGTGACATAATGTAGATTTTGGCGCAATCCAGGTGGCATAACGTGAATTTTGGCTCAATCCAGGTGGCATAATGTGAATTTTGGCTTTATTTACTGTACATGGCATAACATGAATTTTGGCTTTTTCAGTGTCGCATAACGTGCATTTTGTCTCAATCCGGGTACTATGATGTGATTTTTGGCTCAATCTGGGTGGAATGATATGATTTTTGGCTCAATCCGGGTGCATGATGTGAATTTTGACTCTTTTTGCATGGCATAAAGTGAATTTTGGCTTTTTCAGCATGGCATAAAGTGAATTTTGGCTTTTTCAGCATGGCATAATGTGAATTTTGGCTAAATCCTGGTACCATGATTTGATTTTTTTGGCTCAACCTGGGTACCATGATGTGATTATTGGCTTAATTCAGGTGGCATGATGTGAATTTTGACTCAATCCATGTGGCATAAAATAAATTTGGCTGAAACCTTGTGGCATAATGTGAATTTTGACTCTTTTAGTTTGGTATAACGTGAATTTTGGCTCAATCTAGGTGGTACATTGTGAACTTCGGCGCGCACATAATTGCTATCTTCATTTTTCCATACCCCCACTTCAAAATTTCCACTTCGAGCACTGAGTTACATAAGAACTGCAGGTCAATCACTGAAAGCAAGCGAGTTGGGATCATGTACATCTGGTATCTATTAAAGCCATTGTGAACACAGAATCACACACAATCTATTGATTACTATATTGACAAGCATTCACGCCATAGTTCATCTTCTGGTAAAGGCAGTATAAGTCAAGCCATGATGTGTGAAAGCTAAACTGCCTGTGACTTCATTCTGAAAATAAATCATTTTTAAATTAATTGTAACAAATAATATTTCTAAAGGCCAGTACACACTGGGCATTTTGAGCTGAAAGCAGCTCAGTTTCCCTGTTTGAGCTGCTTTCAGCTCAAAAGCCGTCCAGCATGTACGGGGCAGTGGTGAGTGATGATGCGCGCTCCCGCATCATCTTCTGGCATTACCTGCAGATGAGTGACAGGGTGGATGGCTTTCCATAGCTTGCTGCTATGGAAAGTTGGCAACGCCTGGGAAAATCAAACAGAAGGGTGAAAATCGCTCAGTGCATATGCAGTGAGCGATTTTCAGCCCAGCTACTTTCCCCATCATTGTTATACATAGATTCTGGGCAAAATCATCCATTGTATATGGACCTTAAGACTTAAGGGGTGTTGTCAAAGGTTTGTAGCCATGAGTTTTTGTTTAAAACAGGACTTTAGACAACTTTAGCTTCTTTATGCAGCTAAATCCGGTCTGGGCATGACAGGCGCAATATGTATGGACACCCAAACACAATTAAATCCTGACTGTTACTTGGGCATGTAAACCTTATTAAGCCTGTAAACATAGACAGACCCATTAGAATGCATACGGTACGCATGACATTAAGGCCCATAATATGTTATAGCCTTAAGAGGGGTATCTTACTAGCAGTTAACTTTTTTGGCGGTAAATTACTGCATGTAATTGGAAAGCCCCCAAATATTAGGAACATCAGCAAAATACAATAATCCAATTCTAAGAAATATACCACAACATGGCTTCTGTAGAAGATCTCACAAACGGTGGAATGATTTAAGTAAGACTACAATTACTAATACCCCTTTACTACCTACTTAAAAATCCCAGGTTTTGCACGTGAACGGTGGAAATGGTCACCAGGTAGATCTTTACCCGGGAACCAAGCCGGGTTTTTGACATGGGCAGTGGAGACTGCCATTGTGCAGGCGCCTCACGGTGCAGACAGCCCGCTGCCTGCAGGTGCTCACCTGCCCGTCGCTAACCAACCCACTACCTGCCAATGCCCACCCTTCATTGGCCAGTCATTAAATTAAAATAAATCCTTTTTAATAAAAAATATACATATACCAAATATCACAATAAAATATACAATTCATATATAATTACACTCAAATAAGACACACAAGACACCCAACATATAACATAAAAAGGCATGGTCTGGCTATGAGGCTTGTTTGTCTATAAATGTGTGGTTATAAGGCAATAGTTCAACTATTGAGGCTGTAAGTGAGCAATATTTACCAGTCCTGAAGAGGTATAATATGGACACGGACATTAACCCAGAACTGAGCACATTTATTTTACAGGCTATTAAATTTATATTAACTCACAATTATTTTATCTTTGATTCACTATATTATTTACTGTCATGGGGGACAGTCATGGGGACCAAGTTCGCCCTGAGTTTTGCCAACCTCTTTTTGGGCCGCTTTGAGGAGTGGCACATTTGGGGTGATGGATATGGGGCGGACCTGGTTCTCTATGATAGATACATAGACGATTTGATTTTTATTTGGGATGGGGACCATGATTCAGTTGTTAAATTCACGGTAAGTTTAAATAATAATTTATTTGGTTTAAAATTCACGAGCACTTTTCACAAGGAGAGGGATTATTTTCTAAATATTGCTCTCACGGTCAAGGAAGGCGTCATTACGATGTTAAAAGTGTGGATCAGAATCGTTATTTGGATTATAAGATCAGCCATTATGACAAATGGGAAAATAACATCCCCAAGAGTCAATTCATGAGAATAAAAAGAAATTGCTCATCACAGCTTTTAAAACACAGAGTGAAATTCTACATCAAGCATTCTCTGAACAGGGTTATCCAGATAAATTACTAAAAAAAATCTCTCAAAACAGTGGAGGTAATGGATAGAGAAAGCCTTCTTAGAACAGAACCAAAACAGGTAGAAAAGAAAAAAAGAGAGGGAGGAGCGTTTTTCTTTTTGTGACCCAATATAATACACAGGCCAGAAATATAAAAAATAGTTGAAAAGAATATACATCTTTTGGAACTGGATGAACATATAAAAATAGAAATGAATACTAGTAATACAGTAGTATTCAGAAAGTCAAAAAACTTAAAGAATGAATTAGCCGCTAGTTTTCATAAGGATAGAAATAAAGAAGCACAAAAACCCTCCTGGTTACCAGAAAAACCAGAGGGGTATCATATATGTGAAAAAGAAGTGCCTTTCGTGTAAGAATATAGGGCCTTATTCTAAATAGATTTTTGGGGATGAGCGCTAATTATAATAAAAAGAATAGATGTAAGAGATGAAGAAAAGATAAGTAGTAAAGAAAAACACCTGAAAAATAAAACTTAGTTATAAATAATGTTTACAGCTCCTCTGAGCAAATGTGAGGAGCTGTAAACATTATTTATAACCAAGTTTTATTTTTCAGGTGTTTTTCTTTACTACTTATCTTTTCTTCATCTCTTACATCTATTCTTTTCATTATAATTAGCGCTCATCCCCAGAAATCTATTTACCCACTATAATTTATTGAGCTGCTTTTTTTCCCCATTTCCAGCGCAGTGACAAACACCCCACTTGTAGGGCCTTATTCTAGTTCACTCTTTCTGACTCTGGGGCAAATTTATTAAGCTTGGAGAAGAGATAAACTGGAGATAAAGCGGAGAAAAGGTAAAAGGAGATAAAGCACAGCCAATCAGCTGTGTTTGAAAAAGACAGTTGGGAGTTGATTGGCTGTGCTTTATCTCCTTTTACCTTTTCTCCGCTTTATCTCCAGTTTATCTCTTCTCCAAGCTTAATAAATTTGCCCCAAAATCCTTCTTAGATGGACAAAACCATGTGCACTGCAGGGGGCAGATGTAAAATGTGCAGAGAGAATTAGATTTGGGTGAGTTATTTTGTTTCTGTGCAGGGTAAATACTGGCTGCTTTATTTTTACACTGCAGATCTGTAGATCTCACTTTGAAGTAAAACCCGGTACTTATGTAGTATCTGGGCGTCCGATTTTGTGATTGTATGCCTTACCTTAAGGCATACAATCAGATGCGATGTGATGCGATGCGATTTTGCATAGGATTCAATGTTAAGAAGGTCCTGTTCATTTCCCCACTATCCAAGTGGGCATAGAGTTGATTTTATATAGCGTGGCGAGCGCAGCGAGCCACCGAGCCCGAAGCGTTTTCTGTGTCCCCTCGCGGGGCTCGCTACGCTCGCCACGCTTCGGGCTCGGTGGCTCGCTACGCTCGCCACAGGTTTATATCCAACTCCATGCCCACTTGGATAGTGGGGAAAGGAGAAGGACCCCTTTTTCCCATTGAATTCTATGTTAAAATGGACTCAGACCATTTTAACATTGAATCCTATGGAAAAATCTTGACCATCGCATCGCATACGATTTGGTCGCATGCGATGCGATCCGATCTGAAATCGGACGCATCGCATGAAATTGGACGCCCAGATACTACATAAGTACCTAAAACCCCACCAAATCTAATTCTCTCTGCACATGTTATATCTGCATCACCTGCAGTGCACATGGTTTTGTCCATCTAAAAAGGATTTTGTCAGAAAGAGTGAACTAGAATAAGGCCCATAGTGAGGAAGAGTGCTAAATTTAAATCCCAGATAACAGGAGAAGAATTCCCTATAAAAACTTTATAAATTGCAAAACTGATTATATAATATACTTGTTATGTTGTGGATGCGTCCTTCAGTATGTGGGCCGCACGATTAGAAACCTTCACGTTAGATACATGTAGCATAAAAGGAATATCACTGGAATGTCAATGACTAATAGTCTTTATAAACATATGACAAAATGCCAAAAGGGAAATGGGAAGAACATCCCCATGATAGGTATAGAACAAATTAAGAACACCCCTAGGGGTGGGGACAGATATACCCAGTTGTGTAGGAGAGAGGCATACTGGATATTCCGCCTAAGAACTTTGACCCCACAGGGCTTAAATGATACAACAGAAATGAACAACATCTAATTTTGCATTCATTCTGGAGTCTCTTACAAGGATATTAAAGTCCAGGGGTAGGAGTTTTCATGTGATATATTAGCAATTAATTTGAGCGCATATATGTAGGTGCATATATGTGTGTTTTTTTCTGTGGGTACATTTAGGGATGTATAGTGGAAGGAGGTTGGATATAGCAGTACGATGGTGTAAAATACAATGCTCTACAATTCAGCTATACATGCATAGGGGAATCTTTTTTTTATTTTAATTTAATCCTATTTTTATTTTTACATTCATTTTTATTTTTATTATTCTTTATCATTGTATTTTTAGTTTATTTAATAGGTATATGTTTGAGTGTTTATATACACTTTTATGGTATATGTATTTCATATGAAATTTAGTAAATACAATTTAAAAAATATCACTCAATGTAAAATATATGTATGTTGTCCCGTAGGCATGAGGCTGGTTTTTGGCATAATGTGTGAATAAATGTAACCACAAAAGTGGGAATTGCTGCGCTATTTGTTAATATTCCCTTAAAAATATACACACCATGAATGAATGCACAGACTCAATGGCTGACTAGAAACTGTCTCAGAATAATACCAAAATGTATTTATTTATACAGCTATAGAAAATTAGTGATTAAATAGGTGGCCACCTATAAACAATTAAACATAATATTATACTATAAAATCATAATAAATGATTATGCGCATATGTAAAAACATTATACATTGAATTTTTGCATAGAAATAACTTCAATAAATTGACTTTCTATTTGGCTCCCGATTTTAGATATATTTCCAAGGTAGTGGATGATGTATATAGCAAGTTTGCCAAAAAAATAATACTGATCCTGTGAGGTAAAAGTAAGCCGAGCTGAACCCACAGTGATGCCGGGCCACGGCACTACACAGCGGGGAGTCTATAGAGTTGGAATATGGCTCTCAGGAGGACAGTTTTTGTATATGCAAATGCTATGGAGGAGGGTGTGTTGTTGAATATGAATATCACATAATTTGGGGCTAGGCGGAATATGTATTGGAACTTTAAAAGAGGCTTGAATTATGCTCATAATATCCGCAAGAACGGCTGAAATATCGCATGACTGGCTATAGAATTTAAAAAAACATGAAAACGAGGCATGGCTTGTTTTTTATTGTATATATCAAAAAATATCGATCAGGACTTTTAAAAAAGAGGCTTGATTTAAAACAAAATGACAGCTATTGAGGCTTGACCCGCATTAAGTGGAAAAAGATGGCCGCCCCTATCTTAATATGAGTAATTGAGAATGAGGCTTGATATGCATTGGGTGGAAGAAGATGGCCGCCATTATCCTAATGTAAGGCACTGAAAAAGAGGCTTGACCCGCATAATGCGGAAGAAGATGGCCGCCACTATCTTAATAGGAGGAATTGAAAACGAGGCTTGACCCGCAAAATGCGAAAGTCGCGGAAGCCCGCGAACGTTCAGTGTATATAAACCGGCAGAAGCAGATGAGGGGCATCCAGCTGAGGAAGCCGCCGAGTATAAGGAGGTGGAGAAACGCATACTTGGAGTCCGGTTTACCAGTTACTCGGATTGAAATTTCTCTGTGTATGAAAGACATTAAGGACACCTATACCTGGAGCCTGTTTCCTATACAAAGGTGAAAGTTGTACCCCCGGAAAAGGAAATTATTGCAAAGCTCAGATAAAGGAGATGGTGCCTATATGAATTTCCACCCTATTCGGGACAGCCTCAATAGTTGAACTATTGCCTTATAATCACACAATTATAGCCAAACAAGCCAACAATAGAATTAAAGAGCACCTTTAATGAAAGGTATTCAGTTATATTGTGCCCATTCTCACATCTAAAGAGACAATTGAGGTCATTCATGTTGCTTCTCTCCCCTGCACGTTTGCACGATGTTCAGCAACTGTGCATGCACATAAACTTATTTGCGCATGTGCAGCCGCTTTGTTTGAGGGGGCATGGCAAATTGCTTATTATAGTTATGCTTAACTATAACTATATTTGTAAAGGATAAAGGAATTCTATCTTCTAACATCCATTTGCATATGTGCAGGCAAATCAGCGTGTGAGGGGAGGAGGCTGTTCATGCGGGCGGCATTTCTATGACCCGCAAAGCTTCAAATTTTTCAGCTTTGCAAGTCAATGAGGGCCAATGTTCAGTTGATCTTTTGCTCATATCATGCTCATATTTTCAGGTTTAGCTGCAACCAAAATAGGTAACTAATCACCTATTTCAGCGCCCTACCATGCTCAGGAAACAATTAAATACCGCCCAATGTGTTTAAAGCCCTAACAGACCATAGAAAAATTTGGACTGATTGCTTGTGGAACAAAGTAGTGGCTAGTATATGAAACCAGTCTTCAAAGCACGGTTTATGTACTAAAGTGTGATTTTTTTTTTAAAGTGGAGATGTTGCCCATACAGTAGCAACAAATCAGATTCTGCTTATTTATCTAGCACAGTGACGGCTTTTACCTATGGGCTGCAGCCCCCCTCAAGTAAAATCCACTGCCCAAGTGAAGCCAGATGCAGTCTGTAAGAATGCTATGGTTTTACTGTGACTGGTAGTGACTTCCCATTGGAAGTCCCATTGGAAGTCCTGTCACCAAGTGCAGTCCCATTAGGAGGTGTTCCCTCCCTTCAGGACGCCTCTACATGGGCTGCTCAACGGCAGCCCATAAAAACCGGGTTTAGCGCATGCATGGTACAAGAACAATACTGCACATGCGCCGGACCCAGGACCATAAATATGCCTCTGGGGGCTGCTGCAAAAGCATGTGCAGTACCAAAGAAGCTATTGCGCATGGGTCGGCCCCACGGTGAGGACCGGAACCGATGGCTGGGATTGGCGGCAGCAGCGGTGGGGACCACGAGCACAGTGGCGGCAGTGGAAGGGGGCCTGCATCGCGGCCTGCATCGCGGCAGCCGCCCTCCTCCGCAGAGGTAAAAGCCTCCACTGATCTAGCACCTTTTAGAAGATAATAGCAAGAATCTGATTTATTGCTATGGGCAGCTTCCCCACATCTATAAACCTGCACTTTACTTACTAATTATAGTAGTAAATAGATGGGAGTTCTATTAAAGATGGATTGTTGCCCATAGAAACCATCCAGATTCTATCTATTATCTTCTAGACCATGGATGGGGGACCTTTAGCCCTCCAAGTGTTTGTTGAACTACACATCCCAGCATGCCCTGCTACAGTTTTGCTGTTTGACCAGGCTAAAACTTGCAGGGCATGCTGGAATGCATAGTTCAATAACAGCTGGAGGGCCAAAGGTTCCCCATCCCTGTTGTAGAAGGTGCTAAATAAATAAGTAGAATCTGACATGATTGATTTATTTCCTTGAAGGTCTTATGGGCCCCTCACACACAGCACAATTTTCAGGCTACTCGCCTCCAATGATTTAAACTTGTTTTTTTTTGGGGGGGGGGGGGGGGGGGCACTAGGGTGAGGGGAAAGAACATTATTTATGTGGTGGGTGTCTATACCATATAACATTATTTTTGTGATGAAGTACAGTTTTTTACGTCACTTTCTGTGACAGTTGTAACAGATTTGAAATCTCCCATGCTGAATCTCCTTCCATTATGAATCTCTTACACAAATTTCTCTGTATGTGGTTCATTGTCTGAGAGAGTGAAATCTCTCGTGCTGAATCTCCCGTTATGAATCTCTGGCAGAAATCTCTGCGTATGTAGGGCCCTTTAATATAAATATACTTTGTGTGAATGAGAATCATATCCAGGCTTATCTAAAATAAGATGCGCATACCAGTGTTCATCCAATAAATTATATGTACAGTAAAAATCAATCAAATGACATTCCACATAAACATGAACTTTGTCGGTATTGATGTTAAGAACAACTTGTTGCCACCCATAAAAAAAGGGGATGTCAACAACAGCTCGTATGGTCCACTCAAGTTATTATATCGTCCTACACGTTTCATCAGAAACAACTTACTTAGGTGTGTCTCAAGATATAAATAAAAATAACATAAAATTGGTGTCTCAAGAAGACTAACAACCTACGTATAGGCCCTTATTCAGATATGATCGCAGTACAAATTTGTTCTCAACATGTGCAAAACCATGTGCAAAACCATGTGCACTGCAGGTGGGGCAGATGTAACTTAGGGGGTTATTCTAGTTCATTCTTTCTGACAAAATCATGTGCACTGCGGGTGGGGCAGATGTAACTTGTGCAGAGAGAATTAGATTTGGGTGGGGTTTTTCTTCAAAGTGAGATCTATATTGCAGTGTAAAATCATGCAGTCAGTATTTTCCCTGCACAGAAAGAAAAAACTCACCCAAATTTAATTCTCTCTGCCCCCCTGCAGTGCACATGGTTTTGTCCATCTAAGAAGGATTTTGTCAGAAAGAATGAACTAGAATAAACCCCTTAGAGAGTTAGATTTGTGTGAGTTATTTTGTTTTTGTGCAAGGTAAATTTTGGCTGCAGTATTTTTATACTGCAATTTAGATTTCAGTTTCAACACCCCCCCCCCCCCCCCTTCAAATGCAACTCTCTCTGCACATGTTAAATCTGCCTCACCTGCAGTGTACATGGTTTTGCTCATTTTGAGAACAAATTTGTAATGCAATCAGATTTGAATAAGGGCCATAATGTAATTCACAAGTGATTGATATCATAATTAACATATAATTAACAGTTATTGCATTTGGCTAAGCTTGCAGTGTTGACCTCCATCTGCCATAAGTGCAATGCTTGTCACCTGATTTGTTGCATCTGCTATCGACATGTTCCTATATATCAGAATTATGGTCTGCAGTGATACATATTATTAATGAGACTGGTATAAAGATCTTCCTTGTTGATTTCATACTGGTATCTTTGGTCTGACCTTTTGGATTCCCTTAATTCATATCAAAAACTTTTTTCAGTTCTTTTGACATTAGCTAATGGGCTAATTGCTAGGAGTTGGAAAGGTATTTAGTCTTCTCTTGTTGCCTGGCTTGTGTTGGTGATCACTGCCTCATCACATGAACATTTCATGTACTTTAAATGTAAATGTCCAGACAAATGTGATAAGTGTGTTCTCTTTGGCAGTCATTCCCCTTTGCCCTAGATCTGGAACTTTTTGCCCCTGTGATATCTCTTGGGTGTCCCTGCCTTCATATTTTTCCTTGTTGTTTTAATCTCTGTTTATGTTGTTGTTTCTGTTATATCCCTGCTCATTATATTATTTTTACCATATATTATGCTGAATGTTTCCCATGGATATCCCATTTACTTTCCACTTCCTATTGTACATTTGTAAACATTTTTTTTTGCATTGTTTGCTATTACAGATTGAGTTTCCCATTTGCAAAATGTCTATATTTATTGAGTGCGACTAAAATACTAAAGTCTTTGCTATCTTATGGTTCACTGTAAAATATTGTATAAAATTACCTTCAGGCTATGTGTGTAAGGTGTGTCACTATGGTGGGTTTTGTGGAGTCATTGAAAACCATAGTGGTCAGTGGTGGATACTGAATGGTCCTGTAGAGAGGTCTGTGGTGACGAACTTGTGCAGCAAGGATAGTTGACCAGTATTTAGGCTGCTTGCAAACACTAGAGATGCAGAGGACTTGAGCCGAGTTGTTCTGGATAACAGGACTGGATAGCACAGTGTAACTGGGCCGGATGGCACAGAGTAACAGGACCGGATAGCACAGAGTAACTGGGCCGGTTGGCACAGAGTAACAGGACAAGATGGCACAGAGTAACATGATAGATGGAATGGAAAAACAGGGCTAAATGGAACAGAAAAACAGACCCGGATGGAATGGAGTCTCTGGATCGGGTGAAATATAGAACTGGAACTTACTTAAAAGGTTTTAGGTGTAGATAAAGTAGACTAGAACCGGAGATGCCAAAATAACTGTGGTGTACTGAATCCAGGGTTGCTGGATAAAGTCTGTGATGTACATGATCTGGGGATGCCAGAAGTGTACAGGAATGTCCTGGAACTAAAAACGCCTCCTTGGCATAACTGAAACTGGGAACACATGTGCAAAATAAAATGGCCTCCTCGGCTAATAACTGAAACAAGAAATACTGGAACAACTAAAGATGACCTCCACCTCAAATAACGGAAACTAGAACAACTTAAAAAGGCCACGTTTGGCAACAAAAAGAGGATCCGGGAGATTTACTGGACAGAGCTGACAACAGAAGAATAGAAGACTTGATCCGGAGGATTTACCAGGCTGACAGGACCTTAGGTGCGGACCAGCTGAATAGCAAACAGAGACTGGTTAGCTGATGTCGGGCGAATAGCTGATGGCATCTGCATAGTAAACAGCATCAGGATAGCTGGTGGTGTCTGAATATCAAACAGTGTTAGGATAGATACTGGCGTCTGGATGTCAGCCAAATAGTAAATAGTGTCAAAATACTAGGAAGCGGCTAGACACAGGATCCACTATAGAGAAAATATGGTGTCAGCTTGATGTACAATAGGTGCCAGCAACGGATCTTGGATAGCGACGTTGCTCAAGGCAATCACTGATTCCTTGAGCAGGGATTTTAAACCCCTTGTTCTGATTGGATGACTGGCCAGGTGGTGACTGCAATATCAAAAATTTACTTTGTATGGTACACTCAGTGCATAACAGAACTAGCATAACTTCAGCAAACAGGCAAACGCGGATTTAACAGATGTTCTGTAGTCTGTACAGATGTTCACACTAAAAAGAGCTTGCAGGTACAAATTCCCGACTGCATCCCGGCTTGCAAGCACTTTCACACTAGCCATCTGACTCGGCATAAAGCAAGGCGGGGCATAATATTTGGAAGGTGGGCCCTGGGCGGCGCTGGGAGATGTCATCATCTTCCAGCGGCGCCTTTACAGTGCAGTGACCATTCACACTAGACCCGCAAGCATCCTGGGTCTAACCCTGGTCAAGATCTCGGTTGGACCCGGGACAATCTTTCAGGACCCCTTCACACTGACCAATTTCCCAGGTTGTTGCACGTTCATGCACAATAACCCTGGAAATATTTTTTCAGTGGCAAAGGGGTATTAGTGATGCAGCAGTACACAGTCTCTCACAGGTATGGCAGTATAGATGCAGTTGGTAGGGAGCACGGCAGGGGAAACTCTGAGAACACAGCAAACTGAAGGTAAAGTGCTAAGCGGGTTATCAGACTTTCATGAAAATAGACAGAATCGTGACAAAGTGTATATGAAAACTATATCCATTAGTGTTTAGACTTGGGCCCCATCTCTAAGAAATATAAATATGGAATGTATCTATTTCAAAATGTGCAATAAGAAATAAAATAAAATAATATAGTGGTGACACTTCCAGGGCACAGGAAAGCCCCATGATGCAACGGAGGTATTTATAGAGCCAAGAGACTCACTGCCACTTTACATAGTAGAAGAAGGGGAAGACTCCAGAAGCACCTGGGCAAGGAAGTGGATGGTCCACAGGAGCATACCAACAGCACGGCATCTGCAGCAATGGTGCCCAAGATGGCGGTTGGTCCTGCAGTGGATGTTTGGATATCTAGTTGGCAAATGCATTCAGCGCTCATCTGAAAGGCTGCTTGAAAATCTATGTTCACTGCGATGCTCAGACACGTTTCCCTTTGGTCAAACATGTTCCGTTCGTAAGTGTCGGGCCAATTCAAAAATCCAGGGCATGACTTCTATGTGGGAGGTGGGCAAATTCCCGCAGAGATGCAAATGACTGACAAATTCCCCCAGCTCTGCGAACACTACCACCCGAGAGATGCCTGAGCGAGAACCCAGGTGGATTACTTGACAAGGTTCTAGGTCAGGGATTTTCGACCCTTTTAAACTTGTGGCATAACAAACAAGATTTCAACATTGCCAAGGCACACCATCAGAGCCCCACAAGGAAAATACAATGGCACCCACAGGAAAAAAAAAACATTGGCCCACCTTATGACAAAACATTCACACTGGTCTCCACAGGAAACAAAATACATTGACCCTCACATGAAAACAAATATCACATTGGTCCCCACATAAAAAAGGACAGTCTGTGCAAGGCTCATCTGTTGGCAGAACACAGGAGAGATTTGCATATGCCAATTGTTTTCAGTGTGGAGGGCCCCAGTAGGTAGAGTTAAAAATGCCCTCATGTGAACACTGTACAAGTCACTGCCTTTGTTGCCATTATGTTCTCCTATGGGACAGTAAAACAGCAGGACACTCGACCAGCTCCTCCCCTAGCTCCCTGTGACTTGTTTTCTCTAAATCCAATTAATGTCCTATGCAGTCTCCGGCCAGCTTCTTAAACGAGTCCTGGAACCAGGAGTCCATCCATGTGAGAGAGGGAGCAACAACAGCCACCACCAAGCAATGGTGATTAGTGGATGACAAGATGAGGAGGGGCCTGCAGCCAGAACTCTACCCACTGAAATCAGAAAGAGGTTGTCTCAAATGCCCAGGATACAGAGACAGGACTGGACCAGGAAGAGACCAGTGAATAAAAGTTGAACTGGTGGTGGGAGCTGTAAACTGGTGTGGACATTTTTAATTCTGGTGGCACGCTTGAGAACAACTTAAGGCACATAGAGTTCCACAGCACAGTAGTTGAAAAATGTTGCTCTGGGCACAGGCAGAGATGGCAAATCAGGCAGCTATAGGTGGTTTGCCAGGATCTCTAGTGCCACTCTTCCATTTCAAATGGCATGCATATGGATAGTATATGGTATATACTTACTGGTAAAATGTGTAGCACATTGAAAAGGATAATTTTATGGCATTTATATGAATGAGTTGCAATGAAACAGATTTACATAAATCCTCAAATTTTCTTTTGCTTGTAAAAAAAAAGGTGATTCCTGAAGAGATTGCAACACTGGATTATTAAACAAGCATCTGCACGTTAATCCCTGTTTGCTACTTTTCTTTATCCTCTTATACTTCTTTTTTTCAAAGCTTAAACACACATGCTTTACTGCCCTTGTGCTTTTACCTTAGGCATCAGTATTAGGCATTTAAGTGTGCCCTACAAGCTGACATTATCAAATGAGTTCTGTGAATTTGCCACACACCTACTGTGGGATAAATTTTAATTTGAATATTGGCAGCCTACTGCATTTTGATAAACATAATGTAAATGTATATATGAATATATGTAAAAGTAGTTTCATGGTAGTGCAGTAGTGCATATAAATAATCAGTGGTATCAGATTTCAAAGCCTCTGATGCACAGGCAAAAGGAAGGAAAGCTGCAATACAAGTGATACACAAGAAAAGAATGAGCAGCGCTCAGTGGCGTAGCTAAGTTTTGGGCGCCCCCCCGCCGTTAGGGGGGCGGGCGCCTGCGCCCACCCCCCCTCCCCGTCACCGCCCCGCCAAGCACCCCTACCCCGCCGCCAATGCAAACCCCCCTCAATCCCCCACAGCCTTACCTATCGCGCTGGTCCCGGCGGCTCCGTTCTTCTGCTGAGGACCACCAGAAAATGGCCGCCCCCATACAGCAGACAGTTTCAGAGAACAGTGTGCTATATGGGGGCGGCCATTTTGTGGTGGTCCTCAGCAGAAGAACGGAGCCGCCGGGACCAGCGCGATAGGTAAGTCTGCGGGGGATTGAGGGGGGTTTAACTATAGCACCGCAGCCCCCGGCGCCCCCACATGCACAGCGCCCCCCCGCAGTGGCGGGGGCTGCGGTGCTATAGTTACGCCGCTGGCAGCGCTACTATTGATGTTTAAAAAAAACTGATTATTGGGTCTATTAAAAGGTTCTATTTAAATACTAGAAATAACATACTGAGCCAGCATTAAAAACATCGATGTTGCAAATAAAAATAGGGAAGGTTAAAAACTCTAAAAGTCCTCACCAAACCAGGCAGTGTTATTGAAGTGTGGCCAGGAGAGTCCCGATTTTAAGGGTCCATTTGGAACAACATGAGTCCCCAAATGAGCGATCTAGAGGGAGAACAAGATGGAACATCCAGGAGTGGCCCAAGATGCTGCAAATTACAAACTCCTACTGCTGACTGTGGCAAAGTGGGATGGTGTTATCATCCTCTTGGTTCCGTGGAAGGTAAGCTTATTTGTATCCAAGATGGAAAATGGAAGGGGAGTCCAGTTGGAGATAGTCGGGTCTGCAATCCAAAGGCCTTAAGCTGTTAGGGGTGCTGAGTTCCTGACCGGTTTTGCTACTTCAGGTAGCTTTATCAAAGGATCCTTTGATAAAGCTGTGAATATCAGTCAACTCAGTAGAACTGTGCACAGCCCAGCATCACCATCTCAAGTAGCTGAAGAGAACAGGCCCTTGCTGTCTGGATCTCAGTAGCAGCCAAAGAGGTATATATGACAGCCAGGCACTTATTATTACAACTGTGTGGTATACTATGAATAAGGGGCTTTACTGTATCATAATACAAATAAGGGCTCTGTTGTGTGGCATAATGTGAATAAAGGGCACTACTGTATGACATAATGTGAATGAGGGACACTACTATATGGTGCAATGTACACTACTATATGGTGCAATGTAAATGAGGGACACTCAAGTGTGGCATGCAATGTAAATAAGGGACACTTAAGTGTGGCATGATGTGATCAGTGATGCTGTTTCTTTACTACATGTTTTGCTTTTCATGTGTTTTCAACCTCTATGCCAGCCAAGTTATGCAAAAAATCCCAGTCAGGGTAACACTTACAGCAAGCATAGCTTCAACTTCTGCAGATTATCTTCTTGTTGCATCTTAAGGTAAGGCCAGTGCTGCTGCCTTATAACAAGAGTCTGGTGCCATGTGTTGATGGATGTGGTAATGGTAATGTTTTCTATTTCAGGAGCTGACATTTCACAAAAAAAAACTAACTAAATGATCCTATCTGCAGGGATTATGAAATGAAAAATGTATTATGAAAATTGTTTTTGTACTGCAGAATGGACTCAAAAGTATTTAAGCATTATGTTGTGTAATGAATGGCTATTGTGTAATGATTGTGTATTTTATATGAAGAAATATATTATACAAAGACCCTTTTAATCCAACTATAATTATATTGACAATGCTTCAATTAGATTCATTTGGGACTTCATCTGTCAAAAATAAAGCCTCCAAATTCGGCCCATGAACAGGGAAGTGCAATTTTAGTGCATGCATCCACTCAACAAGAAAAAGCAATGGCTGCTCCTTTACAGATGGCTTGGATAATAGCTTAAAAGAAGAAATATTTGACAGCATCAGAGATAAATAAAGAGGGTATTATAGCTGGACTAAGTAATAATGATAATTTCTTCAGTTCAGTCATTTCTATTGTCAGATAGTACAGTTTCCTCCCCCAAAACTTGAAAACTTTTCAGAGTGGCCCACTCAATATCTTAGTTGAATAGCCCAGTAATAACAGTAGGGGAGAGGGTCTAAAAAAAAAAGACCTTTCTGTGTCAAACTTATGTAGGCCATATAAAAAAAGATATGGTAAGTGGTTGGGAACGGGTTAAACATCCCGTAAAATACATACATACCTAGTAATCATAACCAGTAGGAGACGGAACTTTCCTTACACTGCATATTGTGGTCATAGCTCTAGTAAAACAATATTATATACTACTGTTATTGTGGTCATGATTTGTGCCACTGAGAGGCTTCCTGGGCAATGGAAAATCTTTTGTCTCTGTTACTATGTTTATTATATACTAGCTGAAATTCCCGGTGTTGGCCAGGTTAAAATCTTCATGTTATTAAGGGGGTTATTTAAGTCCATACTCACCATTGCGAATTTGCAATGGTGAGCGATGTTTTGCGACTGCGCATAATAATTTATGCGAGTGTGCAGCCACTTGGTGCGAGTCGGCGCGGGGAACTGCTTGTTCCCTTCCTGTTCGCACCTAGCAGTGTATAGCATGCAGGGTGTTAAAATAAACACACACCAAGAAAAGTACAGCTTTATTACATTCATTTTACATCAATATACATTACCCTTCCTTGCTCCCACTCAGGTCCTCTGCCGCATTGACAGCGGGGTGAGCATTCTTTTTACAGATGAAATACAAGTCTAAGGGGGCCCATTAACCACTTTAACGAAAAATTTCCGGGCATACCACCAATAAGGAGGTGTTCACAAGTGGTGCCTCCAGCTGTACACCACTGGCGCACCACCTCTAGAGGCACTCTCCCCCTGTTGCTCACCTCCGCTCCAGACAGTACCCACACTGGCGATCGCATGTGGGATTGTCGGGGCTTGCTCCTCTGCCTCTTCCCCGCAACCATTCGCAGCAGTTACCAGGTGGCAGGCCCCGCTTGTGAAAGTTCAGGGCAACTCAGGAGTTCGGGCGTCCAATCTCTGCCGAGCCTCCCCTAGCACAAGCGATCCGATCACCAGAGTTAGGAGTCGGGACTGGCCATAGGGGGGGGGGGGGGGCAACAGAGGGGGTGTCCTTAGAGGTGGTGAACAGTGGTGCCCCGATCCTCCCCATCTGAAGCCAGTAGCAGCAACAGGGGAGCGGGGGCTGCTGCAGAAGGAAGTGGCTGCAGTGGCTGCCTTTCAGTAGTAGGTCTGTCCTGCAAGGGAAAAGCCCACCACTCAAGGGGTTAATGCCTTGCGTGCTGGGACTTGCGATTTGCCAAGTTGCAGCATGCAGGGGAAGCCTTCTGGGACTTGTAGTTGTACTGTAAAAAGAAATGTTTTTTTTTTATCTAATTTTATACTTATCAGTCTGTTGTCCACTGGACACCGGGCTATAACTTTAGTTATAGGAAGGTAAGTAACTGAAGTTATAGTAAGGTAAGTATGTGCTTGGGTGAACAGTACAAGTCCTTGGTAACATAGGGCCTTATTCTAGTTCACTCTTTCTGACAAAATCCTTCTTAGATGGACAAAACCATGTGCACTGCAGGGGGGCAGATGTAAAATGTGCAGAGAGAATTAGATTTGGTTGAGTTATTTTGTTTCTGTGCAGGGTAAATACTGGCTGCATTATTTTTTATACTGCAATATAGATCTCACTTTGAAGTAATACCCAACCCAAATCTAATTCTCTCTGCACAAGTAACATCTGCCCCACCTGCAGTGCACATGGTTTTGTCCATCTAAGAAGGATTTTGTCAGAAAGAGTGACCTAGAATAAGGCCCAGAATGAGAGAGAACTAGAAGCAGACTGGAACCAGAGGGGAATTGGAGTTGGCTGGAACCAATGGAGAACTGCAGTTGAAGGAGTTCAGATATCTGAAGATGCTGCAAGGTGGTACTAGGAGTCTCCGATGTTGGACATTGTTGGAATATGATAAGATGGATGATGAAAAGAACACTGCAGGAAAGTAGCTTGGAGGTATCACTAACACAGGCACAGTGTATCGATGTTTGGAGCACCGAAGCTGGCTGATATCGATGATTCCTTCTGACTTATAGAAGCAGGTGGTATTTGGGTGATGAGTGGTAGTAGATAAGTAAGCAGTGAAGGTAAAAGCAGATGAGGATCCAATAATGAATCGATGGTTAGTTAACTTTGAATAGAAGACTTGGTGATGACTGCTGAACAGCTAGGAAGCTTGGGGGGAAACATTGGACATCGTCTGGAACCAATGGTGAATCGATATTGAGTCGATGGTGAGACAATGTGCTTGGAAACAGACAGGGAATAACTAGGAAGCTACAGAGAGTCACTGAAAATTGGCTGGTGCATCAGCGGTGATTTGATGGTGAGACTATGGGCTTGGAAACCCACAGGGAATATCTAGGAAACAATGGAGAGTCACTGGGGATCGTCTGAAATCAATAGTGTCGGTGGTGAGACAATGAGCTTGGAATTCCACAGGGAATACATAGGAAGCTATGGAGAGTCACTGGGGATAGGCTGGAACTGATGGAGGTAATTGCAGAGTTAACTGTAGGGAGACAGGCTGTGCAGAGAATGGCAAAAGCACTGGTCTAATATACAGGATATCGCAGGAGCAGACAAAAGGATACTACTATGCTGTAGACACCATTGCACTGAGCATTTGGTAGTCTTCTCCCAGCATCCTTATAGTGTCAAGGTGTTGCTGATAGGCTGGGAAGAAGTGATGTCAGAACTGGAGTTTCCACATTGGCTGCTGAGAGTCATGTAATGGCAGATAAGATGTTTGGAAACTTGGTATGGTATTTATTTATTTACAGTTTCTTATATAGCACAGCAGATTCCGTTGCGCTTTACAATAGATAAACAATATGGTATAAATGTGTCTGCGGCCTGTAGATTTGGTAGTAGAGATGGGCATAGTGAAGCACTTTCAGGATGAGTGGAGTGCAGCAATGTGGCGTACACCAGAGTGACAGGATGAGTGCTACTGAATGACCATGAGTTACGCCGGCTGGACACCGGAATACTCGCTGCCTGTACATTGCGCAGGGAACTCCTAGAGCACTGCAGAGCATGCTTGGAGAAACACTTGGAAGGTAAGAATGTGTTTCTCAGATTCCTGATCGTGACACAACACCTGCATCATTTTCTTTTCGCACAGCAGCTATGTCCATCTCTGAATCAGGACCTTAGGTGGCAAGTTGGAATTATTATCCTGTAGTACATGGCCAGCTTAGAGTATTAGTTGTATACATCAGCTTCAACACTTCAACCAATACAATCAGATCCTAGTATCACATAAATTGAATAATAAAAAGTAAAAAAGTTTGATTAATTTACTTTTACCCATAGTACAGATAATAAAATAGAACATTGTTGGCATACACACCATGCAGGTAAGTCTGTAAAGGCACAGGAAGAAAACAGCATAAAAGACATTTCAAAGAAAAAGGGAAGAAGAAAGCAACAGAGAGAGAGAGAGAGAGAGAGAGGGGGGGAGAGAGAGAGAGAGAGAGAGAGAGAGAGAGAGAGAGAGAGAGAGAGAGAGAGAGAGAGAGAGAGATGGGTTAGTTCTCCAGGAAGGGTCCTCAGATTAGGTCTACAAGAAGATCATAAGATCATTTTATGCAATTGGCTTTCACAGGGCAAAAGGGGAAGGGGTTTGTTGATAGGCCACACATGGGTTCCATATTTTGGCAAAGGATTTGGAAGAATTATTAATGATGCTTCTCATGTATTCCATGTGATAGTCTTAACAGATAAAAGATAGAATAGATTGCATGGGGGAGCAAGCTGTTTCCAACCCACCGCCAACAGGCCAGATACTTTTTATAAACATTTTTTAATAACATTGAAATATCCGGATTAGATCTTTAATGTTTGTTTAAGGGAGCTCATTAATTCCACCAACAGGACATAAGTTTTCCCTTAATTACTGTACCTCATTAAGGGCACCAGTTTATTTCCCCAAACAAGAAGAAGGGACTAAAAGGTTGATTAAAATAGAGAACATTCTGTTCCCTAAATATTTTCCCAGCAATAACAGCACTTTAAAATTGCAGTCTTGGAGAAATCAGTTATGTAGGCAATATGATTTCCTTTCCAAATGCCCTTTGAGATGATTTTAATTAAGGAGATAAGGACATTGTGCAACTGCAGTTATTTCCTGAACTCAAAACCCATTGCTCAACTGAACCAGCCCATCTGGCGCATTGTGAAACTTTCACACTGTTCTCTCATCAGCAGTTAATCCTTAAAGGAGAGCTGAGGAAGATACAGACATCAGAAAGTTACAAGGTAATCACAAATTGTTAAGGTATTTTCTTTGTTTGTAAAGAGGAATTTGACACATTAATTACGGTTTGTCATTTTACTGAAAAGAAAAGGTTGAAACGATTTCCCATTTATGATGTAGTAGACGGAGATATGCACATATTTAGATAAATAGGGGAAGTAGAAAATAGTTCAGAAGTGTTCAAATAGGAAATCAAACTTTCCTCACACAAGTACTGTACGTTGGATGACTCAGGTAGACGTTTATCTTTTTTACACATAACAATGGGGTTTATTCTAGTTCATTCTTTCTGACAAAATCCTTCTTAGATGGACAAAACCATGTGCACTGCGGGTGGGGCAGATGTAACTTGTGCAGAGAGAATTAGATTTGGGTGGGGTTTTTCTTCAAAGTGAGATCTATATTGCAGTGTAAAATAAAGCAGTCAGTATTTTCCCTGCACAGAAACAAAATAACTCACCCAAATCTAATTCTATCTGCACATGTTACATCTGCCCCCCTGCAGTGCAAATGGTTTTGTCCATCTAAGAAGGATTTTGTCAGAAAGAATGAACTAGAATAAACCCCAATGTTACACTGCTTTGAAGTGTGGAAGAAGTAAATTAAAAAAAAGGAAATATATAAAAAATGAATAATAAGGTTAATAAGTAGTTCACTAAAAGGTGAAATCTTGTAGAACAATGAATGTTTATGCACATTTACCTCATACTTGCCTACCTGACCCTCTCCATCAGGGAGAAAATGCTCTGCTCCTGGACTTCCCTGATAATGCATGACTGCGGTGAAACACCTTTCTTATCAATTAACTAGCTCACCACAGGTGATGGCAATCATACATTACCAGAGAAGTCCAGGAGCAGGATTTTCTCCCTCATGGAGAGGATCAGGAAGGCAAGTATGATTTACCTTATATAGGAATGATTATCTTTTTCTAAGAAATATGCCACAAAGCTATAATATGATTATTACACTTTCTACCTGTAGTAATAAGTCTTGTCTTCTCATGCATACTGAGAGATCCTGTAAAGACATGGATAGTAGAGTCACTTCAGAAGGGTCCATTGTTACAGAAGACTGAGGTTAAAGTTAGCTGTTGTGAATTGATGGATCATGAGGATGATAATTGAAATGTTGTAGAATATAAAATTAAATTTCACAATTTAACTTAAATTGGCCTGTGTGTGTGTGTGTGTTGGGGGGGGGGGGGGGGGGGGAGTTCCGTGGCTGCGAAGGGGTGTAGTGCAGATAGAGGTTGAGTGTACCTTATCCAAAATACGCGGGACCAGAATAATTTTGGATAACGGTTTATGCACAGCACCCAAATATATATTTTATTTGAGCATAAAAAAAAGGTTTCAAAACATGAAACAAAGTTTGTATACTGTCTCAGATACTGAATTTAAATGCCAAGAAATCATTGTCTTGCAGATATATAGTGCCAGTTACATATCATGTCCTCAGTAGTGCTGTTACAAATGTCCCCAGTAGCGCTTTTAGCAACAACAAAAAAACTGGGATGTATGGTTTTCGGAATAATTTGGATAACGGATATTTGGATAAGGGATACTCAACCAGTACTGCCATTGGAACCAATGTCCACCTCACTGTATACATGTAGCCTGAACAGCGATGGGCTCTGCCAGGTGGCTCAGATGTGGCCCAGGCAAGACCTACAGGTATAGAGACACAGTGGCATGATATTTTAGGTCACTTTGTCCCTGTTGGGTGAATGAGACATAGACAGTAAGGCAACAAAGGTGATGAGGGACTGTAGTGCTGTGAAAAATGACAGTTAGGAGCTGGTTGGCTGGTACATAAAATGAAGATGCCATAAGCCAGTGGTAGCCAACCCTAGCCCTCGAAAGCTACCAAAAGTTCACATTTTCCAGACAACCTAGCTGCTGCACAGCTGCACTCATTAATCACTGACACATTTTAAAAGATCCACAGGTGGAGCCAATTAGCTCACTTGTGATTCTGTGAGGAGACCTGCAAAACATGCACTGTTGGTAGCTCTCGAGGACTAGGGTTGGCTACCCCAGCCATAAGCCTAAAGATTTATTGTCCAATCTGGCTGGTTGGAACAAAAATGTTGTAACTTCTAGAAGTACATTACTTTACCCTATAATGTCCATGTCAGCATTTTAAATGTTGACAGTTTGTACCACACCCAATTAGAGCAATAGTAGAACAGAACAGTGTTGGACTGTTGCAGACTCCTGGTGACCTGATTATGGGAATGCTACACACTACAGGCTTAATTAAGATGCAGTCACAAAGCTGCTTTTGTACGCAAATCGGGTGATGTTTCTGAGCCACAGTGCTCTCACATACTATACCCACATAAGTGGGAGGACCTCAGGGACTGAGGTAGAGTCTAGGGTCTGAAGGTGTGGCTGAGAAAGGGGTGTATCAGTAAAGGTAGATATATGCTTTATTGAGGAATATAGGGAAGTCTGTAGATCGGATAACACTGTGTGAAGACTGTGACCGGAACAGATCCAGAGGAGTGTTTGGAATCATCTGAAACCGAAGGATGGTTATCTGGATTGTCCAATGTTGACCATCGATGTTGAAGTTAGAGCAGAGATGAATACAATGAGGGTAAATAGTAGTTGCTCGGATCAGATACCACAAACTCAGGCACAATGGTGAGTTCACCGATGATGACAGTTACCAATTACACCGATGATGGCTGATACCGATGATGACTCTCTGATGGGTGTCTGGTAGAATGGGATAGTACTGTAGAGAATGATAAACTATTGTAAATTATGGTATCGCTGGTTATGGGTAGTAATTGATGGTATCGCTGGTGAACGATGGCAACTGGATGGACCAAGGAGGGTATTGGTAAAGACACTATGAATCGGCTGGAACTGAAGTAGGATACCAAATATTCAATGCCTTTAGGCAAGCTATGGCGGTGAGCAGTGCTGATAGCTCAGCGTCATAGCTTGCAGGGCAGTATTCAACTGACCCCCCCTTCATTCGCCATTTTCACCTCGCTGGTTCTTTTCAGAGGTAGAAACGGAGTTTCATTGCTATATGGCAACAGCATACAGCGAGCAACCGGCAAGGGGTTGGAAAAAAAGGATGGCCATTCCTCGCCGTACAAACCCCCCTCGTCGATGCTCGCCAGGACCATTGAATACCTGTTCTCAGTGGTGGGGAATGAGGCAGCGGTAAGGGGACGCTTCAAGCGTTTCTTTGGCGTTCCAATGGTAATTGCCCAATGATGCTAGTGCGGGGGGCGGGCAGCTGAAGTCAGTGGATGTCAGCTGCCCACCCGCTTCCCGTACAAGGAGATTGCAAATGTAAGACACTAGAGAGGTGTCTTACATCTGCGTGCACCTTCCAAATCATTTCATGGTCGACGAATGGATGTTTATTCAAAATATCTATACGCAGCTGTGCGGGTGACTCGGCGAGCGAGGGAGGCCCGCAAGCAGTGGAGCTTAACACACGCAGCTCAGCGAGCAGGTTTGAATCGGCACCAGAGTAACACACATTCACTTATACACATGTATACATGTAGACGGACAGTGTATACCAGGTTTACTTCAGATGTAGTTGTTCTAGCGATTGCTGTTACTGTCTTTTGCCATAGTGTTTATATGCTGAAATGGACAAAAGCTAATCTGAGCATAAGGATGCCCTCTACTGTCGCATTGGTACCATCATCAAAAACTAAGGGTGATTCAGGTTGGTTTGCAAAAGCAAACTCCTACTTTAATGGACAAAACCACGTGCAGTGCAGGTGGGGCAGCTGTAACATGTGCACAGAGAGTTACGGTCAGTTATTTGGTTCTGTGCAGACTAAATACTGGCTGCTTCATTTTTACACTGCAATATAGAATTCAGTGTGAACACACCCCACCCAAATCTAACTCTCTGCACATTGTGTTACATTGCCTCACCTGTAGTGCACATGCTTTTGCCCACTAGAGAGATTTTGCTTTTGCGAGCCATCCTGAATTAGACCCATTGGGTGATGTCGCAGATTCTGAGTGCTTCTGTAGACTGACAGGCAGCTGAGCTGCTCTCCTTGGTCACAGACTCCCATGAATAAAGTTGTCAGAAAATATTGAAAAATCTGCTGTCCCTAAGTGTTTATTCGCTCCATAAATTATATTTAGGACAAGTTGTTTCCCGATTAACAACAGTGAGTTTCTAAACATCAAGCTGTATGACAGCTGGAAATGTCAAATCATTTTAATTAAATAATGCTGTGAATACAGGGCTCCAACAAAAGTTTATTTTGTAATGTGCTCAATCAATGTATTCCACATCCCGAAAATAATAATTACTAAATAGTTCTTAACTATGTGTTTATTTTGTTCACTGTTATATTGGTTAATGTTTGCCAAGCATCCCCCTTACTGTTTGTGAATCTATGCACAATACTACCAACTGGGCATAAATGTATGGCAAATACCCCCTACTATGGGTAGTTTTATACCAAGCCATGTTGGACTGATCCACTGAAATAATGTGGACATTTCCCCAGCCACACCCCATCCCACTCTCACTACATCCAAACTGCTCCTGTCCTCTTCCTCCACCCAAGTCCAGACTACTCAGCTTATTCAAGCACTCATCAACAGAGGTTTGACGGAGGGTGTGGAAAGCCATTGTATGGTTAAGTGCTAACTATGGGCCTGATTCAGATCTGTTAGCTAAGCAGCTTATACTCGCCGCCCAGCCAAACATTATAACTATCCACTTTCCAGAATTTGATTATAACATATTTTTTTGCATATCACAAGCATGTCGTCCTATATATACATTGGGATCTGGATGACTCACAGACAATGTCTAGGTAGACCGTCAAAAGGTCAACACCAACAGGTCAACATTGACAAAATGTCGACAGTCAAAAAGTCAACTTTGACCCTTTCATATTTCACAATTTGTCAATGTCGACCTTTTGAGCTATACCGCACCCATAAACAGAATAGGGGCAGAGAGTAAAAATGGATGTTAAGAATCATGCCTTAAATGCTAGGAATCTTACTGTGCAGATAGTCAAATAAACAAATTTGGAGTAACAAGTAGCATCAGATACATACATAGTAGATGTAAGAGAATAATGTTAAAGGTAAACATTCGGGGCATACTAAGCCAGTGGCTGCATGTGTTTTATCTGGACATCATGACATTCCTGATGTCATGATTGGTTACTGAGAGTCGCTCAGATATAGGGAAATATCCAGGAACAAAACATTCTATTGACAAACTGTCCCTAGAATGTAGAGAGAGTGGATAGCCAGGGTCGGCCCGAGCCTATTTTTTGGGGTAAGCAAACCTCGATTTTAGTGCCCCTCACTGTGGATATTGTGGGTTGAGCTACAATGTGGGTGTAGTATCAATTGATACGTAAAAATAGGAACAGTGCATACCAGAGGCGTGGCCACATAATAGGACTAATTCATATTACACCACACACTACTGTGTGGTGTAATATGAATTAGTCCTATTATGTGGACTAATTAGAAACAATTAGCTGGCCCCTTAGAAACACAGATCCAGCTAGAGCCCTTAGACACACTACGCCAGATAGAGCCCCTTAGACACACCACGCCAGCTAGAGCCCCTTAGAAACACTGCACCAGCTAGAGCCCCTTAGAAACACTGCACCATTACACATTGTGCCACACACCGTAATGCCCATTACACACTGTGTCCCACACCATAATGCCCATAAAAGCGGTGACAGTCGAGCAGAGAGTGGTGGGCTACTTGGCTGTATTCAGAGCAGGTCTTCGGCTATTTGAAATCTTGCGCTGTCTTGCGACCCATTCAGTGCTCCCGGTCTGCAAGCCAATCAGGAGTGGCAGTGGTGGCTCTTGATTGGCTGCAGGACCAAAGCTCTGATTGGCTCACGAGTCGGCGTGAGATTCCAATTAGCCGCGGTCTGCTCTGAATCAGTCGGGCAGCCCACCATTGTTTTGCCCAGCTGTTACTGCTTTCAATTGTACCCGGCTGGTGGCTGACCCTGTTATTGTGAAAGGCAGCTGAGTAAGGCACCATAGTATTCAGGGCGCTGACAACAATGAAGAAGACACTGTCAGTGCCCTGATTTTAATACGGCACCTTACTCAGCTGTGTACTCCGTGTAACGGGTGGGCCAGCTCTGTGGTTAGCTATGCTTTAACAAATTATCTACACATCAGAAGAGGAAATACTGTAGCTCCTTAAGCACCATAGCAGAATCCCTCAGCACTCATTCCCTTAGTCTATGATTGGAAATATGAAGGTGTTGCCATGGTATCATGAGCGACTTGGTCCTCGAGACAAACATTAGCAGCCTTCCCCTGATAAAACTACCTGATTAACCCAAAAATGTTTTATTTTATGTACAAAACCAGTATTAAATTCATTTAGAATGAAGGAACACTACAACAAATGTACCAGTGTGCCCCTTGTGTTTTGTGCATCAGCTCAGGGTGTTGGTTAGGTCCTAATGTCCAATGAAATTGCCCAACTACATGAGAACCGTTTTGCTACACAAATTAAGAACTAAATTAGGAAATTGTTAATGCAGTGCCCCACAGACCAAGTGGAACGTTTTTTTAAAACTAATATTTATTTATAGGGTTTTTTCAGAGAGAAGAAAAAAGCAGTTTACATGCATAATATCCAGAAAAACAAGATTGCAAAACAACAAAATAAAAAAAATGACTTTTCGTTATATAGGGCCTTACTTTGATTCATTCGGTCCTCCGTGCGTTCGCAGACACAGGGTGCGTGCACCCACGGTGTTTCGGTTACACACCGAGGGAGGGCCGGAGAAGGGCGGGGGGCGCCGGTCAGCACCATTAGCATATGTGAACGCCCAGCGTTCCATGGGCGTTCCCATGAGAATGGGCGTTCCCATGACAATGCTGTGACGGACATGCAGGGGGCGGGCAGCTGACATCACCGGATGTCAGCTGCCCGCCCTGTCCTTGCACAGGGCTCCCGCAGTTTAGAGTGACTATATAGGTCACTCTGAACTGTGTGCATGGGAGAAATCATTCGATGGTCGGCGACCATCGAATGATTTCTCCCTGCCTGCGAATGGATGATTATGTAAATCACCCATTCGCAGCAGAACACTTGCCGTTCTCATGGTAATGAGGCTGTGACGCAGTGGGGGGGCAGCTGAGATCACCGGATGTGAGCTGCCCGCCCATTTCCTCCCGAATGTGCACGCATATGTAGAGCAAACTTACATATACACATATACTAGTCTTTGCTAGAGCTACTTATTACACCTTATGCATTGTTGCAATATATATATGCATTATATATATATTATAAGGGTATTCATTGTTGCTCATAACATCCTATGCATTGTTGCATCTGTCTTTATTAAGTCTTTGATATAACTGCTTATTACACGTTATGCATTGTGGCATTAACTACTGTGATTGCTTTATTTAGTACACCCTGTGCATTGTTGCATTCCCAGATCCTCGGGCTCAGAGTACGTCTCACTGGGTCCAATTTCCTCTGCCCAACCTCCAATAGCCACTTTATTTTTTGGAAAACCTGGGGGCATCTGAGTACAGGGCGGACCTAATGCGCCCTGGAAAGGTGGCTGCTATAGGCAAAGTATTGGGCTGCAGGAGGCTAAAGGACTGCTGGGCAGGGCAGAAATTGTGTGAGTGTATTCAGAGGCCGCTACTTCCTGGAGCAGAGTGTACCGGTGTGACAATGGGATAGTTTTAAATTGAGGAAGGAGATATGTCTCGTATACCCAGGATGTCTCTTCAATTCTTTATTAATAAGTTGCCATGCGTGATAGGTGTCATGGAGTAGAGGATTTTTTAGACAACAGAAAGGTAGCTTAGATTGAGGAGTACAGTATGTAGCAAAGCATTTGGAGAGTAAGAGCTGTCAGGGCTCAATCCAACCCATACTGTATATTACAAAATGATCTTTCTCTAGAAGCCAATCAGTAATATAATGGAAGAAGAAGGCATGGGAATAATGGGCCGATTCAGACCCATTCATTAGGGTCTGAATTCGGCCCCATCCCTGGGTGGTTTGGGGTTTACATATGAGTGAATATGGGCATTCACAATCTCGGGAGCGAACGGCTTCAGCTCCCGGGATTTGTGTTATATGGTAACCCTAGTGTCAGTTATTTGTTAATGGACAGGATTTACTTTGGTTTGTCTACAATTTTCCTATTACATTAAATAATTTTAAATGATCCTGGACTACCAATCCAGGGCACCCCTGCAGGTCCTCCAATGCACCACAGGGTGCCACGATTAAAAAGTAGAAAAATATAAATGAACACTAAAAACAATAGGCTTCGATTTGGCACAATTTGTCCTGATTCCGACGGATCGGGACGATAAATCGGACCAAAAAGCATGTGTTTGGCATCCCATCCAACCCTGATCCGAGGTCCTGTGCGCATTGAGTCGGACCCTAAAGATTGAACCTCCTGCACACGGGATCTATTGGATTGGCCCCATCAGCAGCACATCACGGTTCTTTTTAGCCCCTGCAATGTATTGGGTCCAATTCCGTGGGTGTGTACCAGCGGTGAAGCACTGCTGGCACACGCCTATCTGCAGGTCCGGGGCGTCAGGTGGGCGGTAGCTGCTGAGGTCCGGATTTATCATATTTAAAATGGGAAAATCAATGCCAAGTCGTAAGTGAGCCCTCCCAGGGATCTCAAGGGATACAACTTGTCAGGACAAGTTGGCCTAATGTTTGGGTGCCTTTATAGAAGTGCGCCATCAACAACAGAATGTAGAAGAAATGTAGGGCCTAATTCAGACCTTAACACAGGTGCAAATTCACCGGCCGGATGATTATCAATAGACTACGCAATTGTACGGTCCATATTACACGTGCGAGGCCATCCTGCAACATCATCCTGCTACTTTTTAGAACAAAATATGTTTATTGAAAATTTTTAGGACATAATGAACAAATGTGCTGTACAACAAAATAACACAGTCAACATTGTCACATCAACCAATTTATACAATCCTGCTACTTTGTTTTTTATCACTGGCTGTATGCCAATTCACAGGAAGCTGGTGTTTGATAGTGGTATCTGGCCATTTTCCGGGAGAAACCTGTGGTGTCCTGATTCCTCAGTTCTGTTCTCCCCCTGTATAGATGCTATTACCTGAGGCAGTGAGGCTGATCTCGATGACGCCAATGACGCCGGATGGACACTGAGGCTGCAGGCCTGCAGCACTAGGGTAACTAAGGTGGAACATTATGCTCACACAGCACGGCCGCAAGGAGTAGGGTGTCATGTGATGATTGGCACAGGCAGGCTGCGGTGCTTTCTGGTGTGTGCTCTAGCCCCTCATCCCTCCTACATACCGCCGACAGCCCCGCCCTCTGGAGTGGCCTCCTGCACTTTCTAGACATGGCTGGCGGCCATGTTCCTTAAGCCACGGCCATGTTCTTAAAGTGGCCCAGGGGGTACATGGCACCCTGACCCCAGGCCACCACTGACAGGTAGGACATCTAATAGGAATCTGCTGCCCATCACAGTGAGCCAGAGCAGTCTCATGGACTGCATCTTGCATTGGGTGTGGTATGACGGCCTGACAGTTGAGATCCCGACATTCAGGATGTCGGAACTTCAACAGTGGTGGGATTTTGCATTGATATTATCTACAGCATGAGAGTTCATTATATGGAATTATCTAGTTAAGGTATAGAAGAATTTGGTAGTATGGAGATAGAGCCTGGGCACCTGATATACCCGAGACCAGAACCTGTAGAAAACACTATATACTATAGTGTTGTATGGCAGGTGCAGTGACGTAGGAGTCTCCTACTATTTATTATTTATTTAGTTTCTTTATTTAGTTTCTTATATAGCGCAGCAGATTCCGTTGCTGTTTACAATTGAAAACAGAGATAAAACAAACTGGGTAACAGACAGACAGACTTGGAGGTAGGAGGGCCCTGCTGCAAGCTTACAATCTATAGGGACATAGGAGGGAAACACAAGGACAGGCACCAGTAATAGCATAGCTTGTAGGTCCAGAAGGGAAGCGATATAATAAATAAGTGCCTCAGCGGGTTATGCGTATGGAACTTAAATATGATAGGCTTGCCTGAAGGGGTGAGTTTTCAGGGAACGCTCCTACTAGCTTCCAAATCACATATCATTGTTTAGTGAATGTGTGTAGAGATTACCTTCCAGATTTTTCAACACAGATGGCTTAGCTCTAAATTCTTTGCTGGCTAATTACTAATTGTATAAACCATAGGCGTGCGCAGCACATTTCATTAGGGGGTGTCTTACATGCCAATTGGGTGTGTCTAACACCACCAATCAGACGTGTCTACCATCAGCTATTGGCTCTCGCTACAATATAAAACATCTCTCAGCCACACCATAATCTCCTGCCTAGTTCAGTTTTAATCTTCTAATTACTCTGTGTAACAGTACATGCAAATAAAGTCATAAACATATCTGGATGACGCAGGTATGTAGTGATATGACAATTGTCTATTACAATTAAAAATGCAAAACACACATACTTGATTGATGGGCGCTTGTTTTAATGGAATACCAGTTCTAAAAAGCAAAAGTATATAAGGGTGGGCACAGCATTAGTGGGTTCCTGTGCACCTCTAACACTCTATGTGCGCACACCTATGGTATAAACCTGCCTTTGTGATGACTTCTATAGATAGTGTAATATGGGAGTAGTAGAGTGGAATTCCCCATAATAATGAAAAATCCATCATAAAATGTTCAGAAAATATAGGGACTGATTCTGACTCAGATATGTCTGCGTGTCTTGGTAGTCACCCATTTGCCACTTTATGTACTGTATATGGCACTAGAAAGCCCTTCCCTAGTGCACACCCATGCATACCAATGTGCAAGGACTGAGATTGCACACTGCTAGCTTCAATATACCCTTAAATACCAATTGATGCTTCTTTAAAAACACCACCAGACATTCCTTCTAAACCCGCCCCAGCTCTATGGCAGGTGCAGTTTCTCTGACTCTGTACGGCGCAGCAGATTCCGTTGCGCACTTCCAATGACGCTCCCATAGCACGTACATAAGATTTACCATCTTCATGCATCTGCTAAGCCATCGCTCTGTCACTGCCCAGGAGGATATTTCTGAGACCATTCACCTCCAGTGCACCTTAATCAAAGCTCCAGCCAGGGCCAGCGCTACCCGCTCAGCAGAGGATGCAAAACAGGTAGGTGCCGGGCAAGAGAGGCGCTGTCCCTGCATCGCCTGCTGTCCTCTGTATCTGCCGGCTGCTGTTGCGCCTGTCACACTGCATGACAGGCAGCAGTGCCAGAGGCACAGAGCTCCTTCCAGGCTCCTAAACATCAGGTCAGCAGTACGGATGAAAATGGGCGTGGCTACACGGGTGGGGCTACATGGAACAGAAGGTGCGGAGCTATGAGGGAGCAAGACAGGAGAGGATGAGCGGCCAGGAGACTAAAGTGTGAGTGTAGTATGTTGGTAACTGATGTGGGCATGTGTATAGGTAGTGCTACTAATGTCAGCAACTGGTGTGGGCACGTGTATAGGCAGCGCTACTAATGTCGGTAACTGGTGTGGGCAAGTGTATAGGCAGCACTACTAATGTCGGCAACTGGTGTGGGCACGTGTATAGGCAGCGCTACTAATGTCGGCAACTGGTGCGGGCACGTGTATAGGCAGCACTACTAATGTCGGCAACTGGTGTGGGCACGTGTATAGGCAGCACTACTAATGTCGGCAACTGGTGTGAGCACATGTATAGACAGCAATACTACTGCCAGTAGCTGGTGTGGGCATGTGTATAGGCAGCACTACTACTGTCAGTAACTGGTGTGAGCATATGTACAAGCAGTGCTACTACTGTCAGTAACTGGTGTGAGCATATGTATAGGCAGCGTTACTACTGTCAGTAACTGGTGTGGGCATATGTATAAGCAGTGCTACTACTGTCAGTAACTGGTGTGAGCATATGTATAGGCAGCGTTACTACTGTCAGTAACTGGTGTGGGCATATGTATAAGCAGTGCTACTACTGTCGGCAACTGGTGTGGGCATATGGTTAGACATTGCTATTGCTGTCGGTAACTGGTGTGGGCACGTGTGTAGGCAGCGATACTAATGTCAGCAACTGGTGTGGGCATTATGTATAGGAAGCGCTAATAATGTCGGCAACTGGTGTGAGCACGTGTATAGACAGCAATACTACTGCCAGTAACTGGTGTGGGCATATGTATAAGCAGTGCTACTAATGTCGATAACTTGTGTGGGCACATGTATAGGCAGCGCTACTGATGTCGGCAACTTGTGTGGGCATGTGTATTGGCAGCGCTACTAATGTCGGCAACTGGTGTGAGCGTGTGTATAAGCAGTGCTATTACTGTTAGCAACTGGTGTGGGCATTATGTATAGGCATCGCTACTGATGTGGGCACGTGTATAGGCAGCGCTACTGCTGTCGGCAACTGGTGTGGGCACGTTTATAGAAAGCACTACTGCTGTCGGCATATAGTTACACAGGCCCTTATTCAGATCTGATCACAGTACAAATTTGTTCTCAAAATGGGCAAAACCATGTGCACTGCAGGTGGGGCAGATGTAACATGTATACAGAGAGTTAGATTTGTGTGTTATTTTATTTCTGTGCAGGGTAAATACTGGCTGCAATATTTTTACACTGCAATTTAGATTTAAGTTTCAACACACCCCACCCAAATTGAACTCTCTCTGCACATGATAAAACTGCCCAACCTGCAGTGCACATGGTTTTGCCCATGTTGAGAACAAATTTGTACTGCGATCAGATTCGAATAAGGGCCACAGTGCTACTAATGTCGGCAACTGGTGTGGGCATATGGTTACACAGTGCTACTAATGTCGGCAATTGGTGTGAGCACTACGTATAAGCAGAGCAACTACTTTTGGCAACTGGTGTGGGCATTATGAATAAGCAATGCTACAAATGTGGGCATATGCAGGAGTACTCAGGGTATTATGTGTAAAGTCATATGGGCATTATGGGCCTTATTCTAGTTCACTATTTCTGACAAAATCCTTCTTAGATGGACAAAACCATGTGAACTGCAGGGGGGCAGATGTAAAATGTGCCTGTCCTTGTTCCCAAAATATGGGGGACAAAACAAGTAGGGGTCCCCCGTATTTTGAGAACCAGCACCAGGCCCAACCAGCCAGCAGGGTAATGCCACAGCCAGGGGGAGACTTTTTATACAAGTCCCCCCAGCCAAAGCATTAACCCTCTGACCGGTCAGCCTGGGCAGGGACCCTGGGGAAGTGGGGACCCCACCAATGAAGGCACAAACTCCAGAATTTACCTGCGCAGTCTAATCCCGAGATTGGAAACTCTAATCCCGGGATTGAAATCCCGATGTTTTTTGGGCCAAATCCCGGGATTCCGCCTATCGATGTGTAAACAAGGTACAAGAAAAGAGGATTTGCTGTGAGAGTCAAGTGATTGGTTTAAGGAAAGCATCTTGAAATGGGAGGAAAAGCACCAGCTACATTGCAATATGTCTGGTACATGACTTTCCCTTTATGGTGTTTTTTTTTCTACATGAAAGTGATATAAAAATGCATTAAATATGATTTAAAGCAAATAGCATAGTTTTTGTTACAAAGAAAAAAAATCACCAATGTGTGAAATTAGATCTTTATATGTCAAGCATAATGGAGCCAGAACCTCATGATTTATGTGTACACTGGATAATGAGAACTACACAGATCTATTGGTGACAACAAGGGCTTATTGCAGTGTTTAATATTATTTATATTTAGTATGTCTTTACAGGCCTCTGAGTGAAAAATGTTTGTACTGGAGCAAAGAACAGGAATTCCATTTGAAATGATGGCAGAGTTTCTTCTCAGATGCTCAGTCTTTAGTACATGAGCCAATAAAGCAGCTTGTCCAACAAGGACTAATGTTTAGAGGGTAGACTACAGAGGGCTGATTGGATTACAAGTAGGGAAATCATATTTTGCCTTGACTATTTCCACAGTGACACTTCAAAGCTTACTGCTGTGAAACATGCAGTGACTGATATTGGATGGCTCGCAATTCCTAGCTTTCAGAGTGATGTGATTATTGCAGCGATTAAATTGGAAGGTAAATGATGTGCCAGGAATACACATACATACCAGTTTGTCACTATGTCATAAAATCAAAACAGCCTTCTGAACAATGCTTAGACTAGAATGTCTGCTTTATAGCTAATACATTACAGGAAGGGAGATTCCATCCAAATATATAAGGGACATTTTGCAATAGATATTTTTCTTGATCCACTTTTCTCCAAAAACCCAGGTCGGACATGGGGGTTTATTTTAGTTCATTATTTCTGACAAAATCCTTCTTAGATGGACAAAACCATGTGCACTGCAGGGGGGCAGATGTAACATGTGCAGAGAGAATTAGATTTGGGTGAGTTATTTTGTTTCTGTGCAGGGAAAATACTGACTGCATGATTTTACACTTCAATTTAGATCTCACTTTGAAGAAAAACCCCACCCAAATCTAATTCTCTCTGCACAAGTTACATCTGCCCCACCCGCAGTGCACATGGTTTTGTCCATCTAAGAAGGATTTTGTCAGAAAGAATGGACTAGAATAACCCCCATGGTTCCAACTCAGGTTTACAACTGGGTTTACAGTGCACGGTGGACCCAGGTTATTCCTGGGTCAGCACCATTTATAATTCTTTTCCGCCTAAGTTTCGGGTCTGACCCAAAATTGGAACCACATCAGGCCCAGGGCTGGCCCCTTTTCCCGCTGCTGCAATTCAAATGATTCCTGGGTCGGAGCTATTACACTGCGCATGGGTGCAGTAGCTGCAGGGAGTATCCTTTGCAGTAAGAGACTCTGACTGCACCCCCAAACAACATTGGCCCCGCAACCAGATACGGTCATCCCTGCAAGAAGCAGCTTTCTTGCAATCAATCTTCCTATGCTATAAACAGGTCAGATGACACTGCTTGCCCATTCACATTGCCCCTTCAAAGGGAACAACCCTGCAAACCCTGTTACTGAGTTGCAACCCAAGTTATCGGGACAATAAAACGGGTTTCAACAACAGTGAAAAATAGGTATAACACTGAGCATGGGTCTGGTCCGCGTGTCGCTCACAAACATTCCCTTGAGGCCAGTGGCGAGCTGGGTAAGAGGGCAGGGTGCCTCCTGCACCCTGGACCAGTACAATGTAAGTAGTTCAGGCCATCTGGCTGTGGTAGGCAGGCAGAGGCTGGCCCTGCTCTTGCATTGCTGCGGAGATGCAGAAGCTACCTAAAAGAGGCTACAAAACGATGGCCACCATCCACCAAGATTTCCTTTCATAGGTACATTAGAGGGTAAAGATTGAAAAGGGGGCAGGGCTTACATGGGGGATTTGAGTGGAAGAGGAGCTGACAAAAGAAGTGTTGATGCACCAAGGGAGGCAAGAGAGACAGAGAGGTCAGAGACGGTGAAGATGCTCCAGAGAGGAGGAGAGTCTGCTTCATGCCTGCTTCACCTTTCCATTAACTTCCTTGGGGGAGGGGAGAGCTAGCCTGTCTGTCTGTCTGTCTGTCTATCCCTTTATCTATCCCTTACAGAATGTATGAGTCGGTATGACATAAGGTTTGTTGAGCTGGGGTATCATTTTGTTCTTTATAATATGAGTAGAATATGGGGGAAATTCGGGATACATATAGATGCCACTGCTGCACCAAGGATCTATCTGATTTGAAGCCATCAAGGGCGCATTGGTTGGCTTCTGTGTGCTTCAGATGCGATACATCTGAAGCACACAAGACTCTCCCATCTGAGTCCTGCCTTCTGATCCCATGTGTCTCAGCAGCAGGTGCCAGTGATGTACTCACCTTGGGCAGCAAAGTGAGTGAGTGGCGTACAGGGACCTCCGGTGGGCCGGAGCTGCATGATGTCTATGCAGCTGTAGTTGGTTGAGGGGAGCTGTGGGTGCAGCCTCTGCAGGGTTAGCGAAGTTCCCTGACAGCCAGTGAAGACATACCTCCCAACTGTCCCGTTTGGGGAACTTACCTCCCAACTGGGGAACTTTCATGTGTCCCGCAGCTGGGGGGTGGGTGGCAGGTGGGAGTCCCCGCTGCCACCCACTAGTCACCAGTGAATAGAAGCTGTGCGCATATGCACAGCGTCTATTCCCCGCAGGCAGAGGGACAGCAGCCGCAAAATGGGGCGTGGTCTTGCATGAGTGATGTGATTTGAAGGCCACTTCCCCTCACTGCGAGACCATGTCCCCAAAATTTTAGGCCAGCCGGGTCGCGTTGCAGTATAGACAGAAGACGCTTCAGTGAAGAGGCGGCTGTAGGGATGGCCATCGGCACATCCCCCATCGATGGTTGCCATTGATGGTTTCTAGAGCAGGAACCATCGATGGCTATAAACCATTCTACCTCACACCATTGATGGTTCCTGCCATCGCTTAGCCGAGCAACGGGAAGGGTCGCTGCGGGCAGCTTGCCCGGCCAGGATCCGCGCGCATGCACAGAAGAAACTTTAGCCATCAATTCAGTTTAAGTTTCTTTTGAGCATGCGTGCACCTCCCGGCGGGGTGGGGCGCCCGCAGCGACGCCGCTGGACGCAATGACGGTGCGCATGCGCCCCCAATTTTTACCATCGGAAGCCATCCATCAATGGCATAAAACTATTCGACCATCCACTATCGATGCCCAAAACATCGAGCACTAGGTCCCAACCATCGATGTTTCGGGAACATCGATAGTCGATGGCCATCCCTAGGTGGCTGGCAGTAAAGACCCAGCGGCCAGGGCTGGCGATGAGATGCCTCTGTACCACGAAGCAGCAGGACTTGTCAAGTAGACCCCGAAACAGAAGGGGCCACCGGGTGTGTATGTGGGGAAGCAGTTTGAGAATGGGTGGCTGCTGCGCTGCACTCGCAGATTCCTCTGGCCACTGATCATTTTATTTATATTTCTTATATTTCTGTTATATTTCTTTGGCTATGGATCTACAAGTACCCCACTTGCTGGCAATTGTGGTTTACTGTATTTTGGCATCTGTATTTTGAGAACCAGCACTGTCTCCTGCTTCATATAGTAGCCCAGCCTACCAGCCTATTTTATTTAAATATTGCATCAGATTCATCTGATGTAGCATGTGTGCACCCGACCAATCTGATGCAATCTGTCTGCATCAGATAGATCTGGTCAGATCGATCTGAAGTGAATAGACAATAGAGTGAAAATGTAGCCCAGGGTCAGATCAGATTCCTGGGAGTGTTTAAGGGAAATCTAAAAAGATTTGTAGCTTCAGATATGTCTGCGTACTGTAAAAAGGTTAAAAAAATTAGAACAGTGCTGAGATAGTCTTTTGATGATGGTTTGGATTTTTCCTGTTTGGGACAAGTTCTGGTCAACCCTGGTGTAATAGTTAGCATTACTGCCTCACAGCACTGAGGTCATGGGCTTGATTCCCACCATGGCCCCAACTGTACAGAGTTTGTATATTCTCCCTGTGTTTGCTCCGGTTTCCTCCCACAGTCCAAAAATATACTGGTAGGTTATTTGGCTACCGACAAAATATATACCATAGTGTGTACATGTGTTTAAGGCAGACTACATGGGTCAAGTGGTTATTATCTGCTATTAAATTCTGTTTTCATTTATAGCACTGTGTGTATCTCTATGTATTTTTTGTGGCAAGCCAGAATATCATGTAGTCTTTTTGTTATGCTATATAATTATAATGTGTAATGTGCGTACACTTCTGAATTCGGGACCCAAAGAAGGGATGTGGCACCAAGACACAGGAGTTCCCTTCCACTACGCCCATTCCACCAGCTCTATAACCACCTTCCCTCATCTGGAAACAGGCAATATCATCCAGCTAACAATTCCTAAATACAGCATTGTAATAAACTCAAAAGCTGCTGCTCTTCCTCATCAGGCCCACTGTAGGTGAACTACATGATACCCTGACAAAGAAGTTTATCTTCTTCTAAATGCTTTATGTGAAGAAAAGAAGAGGTCCACCCTCCATGGCCGCATGCTGTCCCGGCGGCCTCCCGCACCCGGCAGGGGATACCTGGAATTTCGGCTCCATGTAGTCACACTATGCCCAGATCCCACCTCCTTGAACAGCCTGCACACCTGCAATTGAGTGAGCCGCAGGCTGCTAACCAATGTTCCCTCTAATTTTACAAAGGCTGTGTGCGGCAAAAGATTTTGGCTGTGCAACTTTTGAAGGAAATTAAAATTTTTGTGCGTCACATATGTAACTGGAAAATGACGTTCAGCATTTGTGTTAACTTTACTGCTAAATGATATTAAACATTTAAACATTCAAAACACAGCACACAATGTAGTTAATGGGTGAAACACACATTAATTGAGTCCACAACTGAAAAAAGGGACCACTGCTGCTTTGTACGCTCTGTTGTAATGTCTGTGCGCATGCCCGTCGAGTTGTGTGCACTGCTGCTAACGCTATTGGACAGCTGCAAATTGTGGAGGGAGCAGTGAGCACAGGTGGCGGTCCTGCTCTCAGGACAGTCGGGCCGCCCGCAGCTCTCTGCCTGGCTGTCACTGCTGTGCTGTTAATTCTGCTTGGCTGGAGGCGACTAGTCTGTCTGGTCCCAGCCTGCTGCCCCTACAGGTGCCACCCCTACGCCCGTGCCTCACAGTGATAAATCCAGCCCTGCTTTAGGGGGTTATTCTGATTCAATTAGGTCCCCAACGCGGCCGCTGGGGGGACCGATTGTTTTCAACTGCGCATGCACATAGGTTTTTATGCACATGTGCAGCTGCTGTATGCGAGCACCCACAGTGCTCGCACACAGAAGCCTGGACAATTTGCATATGGGAATGCCCAGCGTTTCATGGGCATTCCCAAGAGAACTCTGGGTGTTCCCAAGGAAATTGACAGTGACGAAGGGGCGGGCAGCTGACATCAGCAGATGTCCTCGCACAGGGCACACGCAGTTCTGAGACACCGTAGACCATCAAATGATTTCTCCCTTGTACCCAAGGCTGCAAATGGATGATTATGCAAATCATACATTCGCATGCCTGGGGGGGTTTGGAGGGTGACGGGCGGCCCTTGGTGGACTAGCAAGGCTGCAAAAGTGCTGCATCCCCCCCCCCCCGACGCTCCACCCCCTCTCTGACGCCAGCGTCCCGGCTAAATGCAGGATCACTGTTGGGGCTAAACATCGCAAATACAGGGTCGCTTACGGGGCAGACCAGTGTCTAAATCCTGGGTGTGACTCTACACTTGCGATGTGAAAGATGTATGAGAGTAGAAGTGGTAGGACTATTCTCTATTCTGCTCCTGCAAAACTTACTGTTACATAATCAATCCTTACAAAGCAATCCAGTTTTTAAAACAAGCTTCTAATTACCTCTGAATGCTCACACAAGATTACTCAGCCCACATAGTTCATTTAAATAATGGTGAAGATTTTAACACAGAAAGTACAAAAGGGGCATATGTTTTTTTTGTATCTTCTTTTTGACAATAATGGTACAGTATGTGTGCTAATCATTGTTCCTTGCAATTAGGGTTTTTAATCAAGCTTTATTATGAATGATACATTTTTAAGTACTGCCTGACAGGCACTGTTTAAAAGAAAAGGCATTTGATGCTTGCAGTAAGAAACCCATTCCTTATGTTAAAATGGTGTAAACCAGTGGTTCCCAAACTGTGTGCCGTGGCACCCTGGGGTGCCACCGAGCACTGGCAGGGGTGCCATGGGTTTGTGATCCATGGCCAATTCAAATGTTTATTGTCAATGTAATAGGCAAAACCAGTGCTTATGGCTTATGTCATAACATATTTGGACAAACAGAAGCGAATCATGTACATAACCACATAAATCAACCTAATAATGACATATAAACACAATTTATTTCATAAAAAAAAAAATTCTAAAGAACTCAATTAAAAACTTTTGGTCTAGGGGTGCCACGGAAAACTTTCTGATACTATAGGGCACCGTGATTAAAAAAGTTTGGGAACCACTGGTGTAAACGGTGACATTTTAAGAGGGAGATTTATTAAAGCTTGGAAAGCGATAAAGTGAAGCGAGTCGAGACAGGAGCCAATCAGCTCCTTTCATTTTGTAAAATGTCAGGAGCTGACTGGTACTTTGGGGTGTGCGGCATAAGATGCATGCGATGGATGAGATTTTTACATTGGAATCAATGCGAAATGGTCCCTGAGACCCAATTTTACATTGATTCCAATATAAAAAGCCCCAAAACCCCAATTTTAATTGATAACCCCCCTCATGGGTGAAATGCCCCCCCCCCCCCATTGTTAACGTCACCCCACTATTGATGCCAACCCGAAGCGTGGCGAGCGCAGCAAGCTCGTGAGGGGCGGCGGTACGCGTCCTCAGACCTTTTCATACCCCCACTATCCATGTCGGCGTGGAGTTGACTTTATATAGTGTGGCGAGCGCAGCGAGCCACTGAGCCCGAAGCGTGGCGAGCGCAGCACGCCCTACGAGTGGACGCGCATTACTTCACAGGTATTACGCGTCCCCTCGCGGGGCACGCCACGCTTCGGGCTCGGTGGCTCGCCACACTGTATAAGATCAACTCCACGCCGACGTGGATAGTGGGGGTATGAAAAGGTCGGAGGACGTGTGCCGCCACGCTTCGGGTTGGTGTTGATGGATCTTTTATCTTATGGCATCTTACGGATCTCATGGATCTTATGGATGCATAAGATCCATGAGATGCGATATTGTACATACAATTAAAAATCTTTTCAATTGTATAGATTGTATGCCTTAATTAAGGCATACAATCTTATGCGATGGGCGCCGTGCTAGGAAATAAGTATCGTCTTTTTAGCCACCGTAACTATAATTTTAAGTAATGGAATAAGTTCTTTATCTAAATCTTTCAACATCCACACCTCGAAGTTTGCGAAGAGGAGTGCATAAGGGTCTTATATGAAGCTAGTCTGAAACCTAGTGTTAATAAAGCAAACTAATTTAAGCCAGACAAACACAATGGGTGATCCTAGGCGCTGTGTCTACTTTCTATTTTCTTTTCGCAGTATGTTCAATCCCTGCGTCTTGATGTTCAAAATAGGACACTGTCAACTGACCTGTAATCAGTGCCCTATGTGCACATCAAGGTTTCTTTTGTTTTCACACGGTATCAGCTGGGCATTAATTCCACACTCCCACACTCTGATTCTACTAATAGGATAGAACTCACCGAGGGTCAGAGCCCTATGTTCATCCAAAGGTTTCTTTGGGGGTAAGTTCCCTATACCCCAGGAATCACCGATATCCACTCCAGTTGGTAAGGTAATACACTTTATTCCATACACCAACACTCCAATAAAATACGATAAAAAGTCCAAACAGGGGGATACACCTGGCTCTTTGCAAGTTCAAATGGGTAGCTCTCCAATCCGGATAGAAAGTTCCCCACAGCCGAAGATGAAAAAACAGCAGGAACTATGCAAGGGTACTCCAGGTAATCCACCTCCTTCCTTCTACCTGGAGTACCCTTGCATAGTTCCTGCTGTTTTTTCATCTTCGGCTGTGGGGAACTTTCTATCCGGATTGGAGAGCTACCCATTTGAACTTGCAAAGAGCCAGGTGTATCCCCCTGTTTGGACTTTTTATCGTATTTTATTGGAGTGTTGGTGTATGGAATAAAGTGTATTACCTTACCAACTGGAGTGGATATCGGTGATTCCTGGGGTATAGGGAACTTACCCCCAAAGAAACCTTTGGATGAACATAGGGCTCTGACCCTCGGTGAGTTCTATCCTATTAGTAGAATCAGAGTGTGGGAGTGTGGAATTAATGCCCAGCTGATACCGTGTGAAAACAAAAGAAACCTTGATGTGCACATAGGGCACTGATTACAGGTCAGTTGACAGTGTCCTATTTTGAACATCAAGACGCAGGGATTGAACATACTGCGAAAAGAAAAGAGAAAGTAGACACAGCGCCTAGGATCACCCATTGTGTTTGTTAGATTTGTTCAAGATTGTGGGAGTCTTGGGGTGTATCTAGGGCTGCAGTGTCTGGAGCGCGATCATTATTCTATAAATTTTCTATTGTTGTAATTTAAGCCAGAACTTTTTTATTTTCCGACATTCCCACTAATGATGAATATATGGAGAGACACTTGACTTACACTTAGAGCATAAGCCCAGTTCATCAGGTTTAAAGTGCTTGCATTGTGATTGTGAGAAATATATACATTTAATATACACTTCTTGAAGATAGGATGATTTTAGAGTTTTTAGTGTGGTGGATAGCCGTAAGGTAAATGGATCGTGGGAAGATATCTGTGGAAAGTCTCCCTTCCATGTGTCTAGAAATAGTGGATTGAGAAGAATCTTGGGAGGGATTTGGGGTCTTGGAATGTGGAGGAGGGCTTTTGTAGAGTATGGGTGATTCAATGCATTATCTAGTACGGTGATTGTATACGTAGGGGGTCTTTAATCTATGACAGCAGTTCTCAAACCGTTGGTCCTGAACCCCAAAGTGGGTCCCCACCTTCTCAGCATGGGGTCGCGACTCCATGTTGCTGACCTTCAGGCTGATGACTTTTCAAAACTCAGTCAGTGATTCAAGGAGTCTGAAAAACACGTTGAAGTGTCTGTTATTTTAGACTCCTCCCATAATTTTGTGCTTCCTCTATGCTGCCATGCATGTGCTGTGTGATGACTACACATGTCATGTGATGATCTTCTGCGGTAACTTGCTGGGCTCCTGTAATAACTTTTTATGTCTGATGGGGTCCCACAGCAAAATAGTTTGAGGACCCCTGGTCTATGGCATTCAGACATCTTGCATCATCGCTGGATGTGGAGATTTGTAACAATATTACTAAGCCTTGCCCTTAAATTTCAAGAATGCTGGTCTATTGGGGAGGGGGATTAAAATGTCACAACTCTAATGGATTCTAGTCATATTGGCCCATTCCCATTGACCTGCAATTTGGCGCCAGGAGGGAGGACGCTTTGCAATATCGTGCCTGCGCTCTCTCCTCTGTTAAGAGGGGGGTAGCCCTAAAACCCACTAGTTAAAGCTTTGGTACGTCCTCATCTTTGCGGTCACCAATTACTCCAGTTACGGTAGCCGCTTTGTGAATCGTGACTCACCATACGCTACGTAAGTTCCGTAGAGTAAGCAGTGGCCGCAAAGATGAGGAAGTACCAAAGTTTCTTCATGCGTGCACCTCCTGCAGCGATGCCACTGTATATAGCGATGCTGCACACACAGTGTGCAGGCATCCCAACCAAAAACATTGGATGCCGTCCATTCATGGCATACAACTATTTGAGCCTCTCCTATCGATGCCCAAAACATCGAGCACTAGGTCATAACCATCGATGATGTTTTAGGAACATCGATAGTCAATGGCAATCCCTACTAAATACACGATACCTACTGCAGCTTTAATTTATTTCCACACAGAAGCTAAGCTGTCTGAATAGCATCCATCTCTGAATCAGTCCCAAAGTCAGGGAAAGAGTGAAAGCGCCACAAAGCCGATTATTGCTACAGTGATTAAGAACTGATAGCACAAGATTCCAGGACAGGATAACAGTCTCTGTTGATATTGGTGATGATTACACGGGTGCATTTTCCCATCCATGCTCTCACTGCATGACATGACTTTGCTGCCCACAATCTCTATTTCATTTTCCCCTGCACGCCACAGCCGAGTCCATCAGCTCACAGTAACCCGCGCTTACCCAGGCCAGAGATAAGCTCCCACCGGCCGCAACAACAGCTCCTCCCTATTCTGTGCTGTGCTGTGCTGGAGTGGAGGCTGCAGAGAGCAGAGCCCCGATTGGTGTGGTGCAGATCTGACTAACGATTGGCTGTGGCCGGAGCAGGTGGGCGGGTCTGCATGCAGCAGGGAAGTGCTCTGTAGCTGCTCTATCGTCTCTCGTCTTCCGGGACAGCATTGCCCAATGTACCGGATAGAAGGTATGTGTGCTGCGGCGGGACCCCTGCTCATCAGCAGCCGCGCAGCCTTTCACAGTCCCCGTGGTTTCCCTTTGCAATACCAGCCTTGCGCACCCCACACCTTCTATATTAGCCTCCTGCTATAGAGACTTGTCCTCCGATTGTAAATACATGTCATTATTGCAATCATCATTCAGATACAGTGTCCCAGCGCGTTAGGGATTACGCCCCCCACTTCAGTACACATCTTTGCTGCCTTTCTAAAAACCCAAAATAAAATTTGTTCCAAAATAAGCTGTTTGTCCTGTAATAACGTTATGCTTAGAACAATTTATAAACCATTGTTTCTATGGGCGCTTAATACCTCTGATTTTAATGCATGAATGCTGATTAATAAATATGCTCCTTCAAAGTATTCATTTTGATTATAAACTGCTATATTTTGTAGTATCTTTGACACATAATTTGTCATACTTTCGGGAACATATAGAAACATAATGGTATGTTATGTGATAGAAAATGTATATTAGCTGTCTTTGTGCTCCTGCTAGAAACTGTCCAACACAAAAGTCAGCTACAACAATGCTTTTGTGATGTACTAAGCTAAATGGCCAGTATTTTTTTTTGTAATGGGGATGGTACCCGAGCAGGGAGATGTTACTAGCCTGCTCCCAGAGGCTGCTGCCCAGGTGTATTTCCTCTAAAAGGTGCCATATTTTTTATTTATTATTATTATTATTATTATTATTATTATCTTTCTTGTATAAAGGTGCCCACAGACGCATCAATTATCAAATGCATTTTGTACTTTTTAAGCACAAATTGCATCTTATGTACAATTATTGGATGGTGTTTATGTTCCCTGGAGCCCGATATTGTATGTCTAAAAAAGTACGTGCTGCACATACTTTTTAGACTACATCTGAAATTTAACATTACAAACATGGGTTCATCACATGCATCCAAGTGCACATCTCATAGCAAGCTGGAAGAAAAATTGTATAGAACCATTGTACAGTCAAAAACGCATAGCACAGTACAATTGTAGCGTCTGTGGGCACCTTTAGAGTGATCTTAGTCTGGAAGATGGACTATACTATGTATAGCTGGCTAAGTGTAATGCCTAATAATGTAATGGTTGTGTTACGTGGCACTAAAAGGCTCTGTCATATGAGCTTTTGTGTCTTTTAGCCTGGTTCCAGTTGATAAATCTACAATGTCTAGTTGGACAGTCAAAAGATCGACAGGGTTAATATAAAAAAGGTTGACACATGACAAGGTCGACATGAGTTTTTCATGAGTTTTTTTTTTAAAATCCAGCTTGTTTTTGCTTCACCATCCATATCGGCATAGCCATAGAGGGAGATTATAATAGTGTAGTGTTCATTCTAGCACCCGCCATATTTAAGAACCCATGCAGTTCCTCTTCCCTGCCTGGGGTGTCGCTGTCTGCTGTGGTGTTTCTAGCGCAGATCTGGTGTGCATATCAGTGCTCATATACAGACCACACTGTGCTAGAAGCACTACAGCAGACAGCGACACCCCAGGCAGGGAAGAGGAACTGCGTGGGTTTTCAAATATGGCGGGTGCTAGAATGAACACTAATAGTGTGCCGAGCGTATTGAGTCACCGAGCCCCGAAGCATGGCGAGCGCAGTGGAAAACTCATGTTGACCTTGTTGGCCTATTGCATATGGTTATGGGACATTGGGTCGACCACATTAAGGTTGACATACATTGGCCATAGATTGACACAGACAAAATGTCAGGGTCAAAAGCATTATCGACACTCAAAAGGTTGACTTGAGTGTTTTACAGGTTTTTTGTCTCAAATGTCGACTTAGACGCGGCAGAACTATTCTATTCTCCCTTCAAGCCCTAGTGGATGGTAGGGAGGGAAATACCGCCTTTCGATAAATTTATGATATAAAAAAACCTGAGAAACTCATGTCGACTTTTTGACTGTCGACCTTCCAAATGTCGACATAATGCCTGTGTCTGCATTTTGACTCTGACAACCATAGGCATGTTGACCTTTTGCCAGTGTCCACCTTAGGCCTGTTGACCTAACAATATATGTCAAACTTAATTTGGTGGACCTATACCCATATGCAATAGGTCAAAAGGTCAACATACGTTTTCCACTGCGCTGCCCATGCATCGGGGCTCGGGGACTCGCTACGGTACTTGTGTATTATCTGGGCGCCCGATTTTTTGATCGGGTCGGAAAAATCACATCGCATGCAACCAAATCGCATGTGATGCGATCGACGCGATTTTCCATTGGATTCAATGTTAAATGGTCCCTGTTCATACCCCCACTATCGAAGTGGGCATGGAGTTGAATTTATATAGCGTGGCGAGCGCAGCGGCGGGACACGGAATACATGTTAAGTAATCTGCGTCCCCTCGCGGGGCTCGCCACGCTTCGGGCTCGCTATGCTATATAAAATCAACTCCATGCCCACTTGGATAGTGGGGGTATGAACAGGGACCATTTAACATTGAATCCAATGGAGCATCGCATGCGATTTGGTTGCATGCGATGCGATTTCCCCGAAAATTGTGTCGCATTGCATCTGATTGTATGCCTTAAGTTAAGGATTAAACACATCTGGTGCCCAGATATTACACAAGTACCCTCGCTACACTCAACACCTGACCCTATTCCTTACATATTGACCTTTTTGGGTAGACCTATTGACTGTCTATCTCAGCAGTTCCCAAACCTTGTGCCGTGGTACCCGGGAGTGACTTAAGAAAAGTGCTGGGGTGCCCTCTGTTGGTGGACCAGGACAAAATTTTTTACGGCCAATATTATCTCCAAAACCAGTGCTAGTGGCTTCCAGTCATAATATACTGTATGTGGACAAACACAAGCAGATGTTATCCCTCCCCAATAATTAAACCTAAGGATGACATATAAACACAATTTGCTTAATTTAATATTTATTTCTAAGTTTATCAATAATAAACATTTGGCCTAGGGGTTTTGCAAAAGAAAAATCTGATACTCTAGGGTGCCATGATTCAATAAAGTTTGGGAACCACAGGTCTATCTAATAATCCACACCCATTTTAACAAAAAAGTCACCTATCTGACTAATTATAGTTAAATTTGGCTTTCAAAAGCAGGGTTGGCTCAAACGTAAGGCCGTGAGCAAGTATGATGTCCTGTGTTAAAGCCCATTGATCTAAGGCTGGGGTAGCCAACCCTAGTCCTCGAGAGCTACCAACAGTGCATGTTTTGCAGGTCTCCTCACAGAATCAAAAGTGAGCTAATTAGCTCCATCTGTGGATCTTTTAAAATGTCAGTGATTAATGAGTGCAGCAGCTAGGTTGTCTGCAAAATGTGAACTGTTGGTAGCACTCGAGGGCTAGGGTTGGCTACCACTGGTCTAAGGTGTATACCAGGGGTGGCCAAACCAGTCCCCAAGATCTATCAACAGTTCACGTTTTCCAGACCACCTAGCTGGTGCACACATGCAGTATTTACTAACTCACATTTCCAAACATGTTGTGCATTCATTCCTAAACAACACATTTTACAGATCCATAGGTTGTCTGGACAACATGGGCTGTTGGTAGATCTCGAGGACCGGTTTGGCCTCCATATAGCGCTGTTGTACAGAAGATACTGTGGGAGATATAAAGCCCTGCAGAGCAATACATTGGAGTTGCCATAAAGCTAGCCCAGTGTTTGTAACGACAGTAGCCAATAGTGCTGTAATTACACATTTTGGTGCCCTGTGCCAGAAATGTGACCCCACACCTCCTACTCAAAATAGGGATGTGTGCACTGCAAGCTGTAGTGCCAAATACATACTGCCCCCCTCCCCCATAGTGCCATTTACATAATGCCGCCGTAATACTCACTGCCTCTGTTAAGACCTGTACACACAGGGCAATTTAAGCCATTATCGCTGGCTAAATGGTCGCTGAATGACCATATCGCCAGTGTCTTTTTTTTTTTTTGTGTTGTGGGAGATAAATTGCTAGGAGCGTTCTCCCGCAGCGAGCCCTTAATGGTGGCTGGTCGCAGGAGCATGCTAAAAATTGCCGGTCGCTGGTGCACTGCGCACTAGTGAAAATGAGGTGGAGACAGAATAGCTTGCAATTTTCAGCCAAAATCGTTGGTCGCTGATGAAAACGGTACACTGAGCAATATGAGCAATATATTGTTGAGAGATATTAATGCAATGCACTGAGCAATATATTGCTGAGAGGGTTATGGTATATTAGATCTACAATGTATATGTCTACAGTCAAATGGTCAACAGGGTCCAAAGATCGACAGTAAAAAGGTTGACATGAGTTTTTTTTTGTATCTGTTGACATGGACGCCGTTTAAGTATCCCGTGTCCCCTTGCATGGCTTGCTACGCTTGCTGTGCTTCAGGCTCGCTGCCTTTCTGCGCTTGGCACACTATTATATTCTCCCTCCATGCTGTAGTGGATGGTAGGGAACGAAATTTCGCCTGTTGGCACGTCGGCTCAAATTTTAAAAAAAAATGCATGTCAGACTTTTACATGCCAGCCTTTTGACCATGCCGTACTTTGGACCCTGTCTCCCTAGAGTCAATCTATGATGAGTCTGGATACCGCTGAGATTGCTTCGTGTTGCACCATGTGTACACACCTTTACTTATGCCTCTGTGGGGAGATCGCATTTCGCCATCCCCTGGCTGACTCTGGTGTGCATTTCTAATATGGTGCCAGCTTGTGAGCCAATCGGCGCTCGCGGTTCGGTAGCCAGTTGCTAACTGCCAGACCGCAAACTTAGATATGGCTATCTAAAAGCACCACGTTTTAAATGTTTGACAGTTGGACCTGGGCGGTGGGGAATGGTAGCAGCGGCAGGTGGGTGATAGTCAGGGAGCGGCTATGTGGGTGGTGCAGCCAGATGGTGCAAATGTGTGATGGGAAAGGCACCACTGGCATATGCCTAGTTATGGCCTTGGTAGCCAATTTATTTGTTTTGGGCAGTAATGCACTTTCGAGTTGAGTGCCGGGGTACGGTTATTACAGCCCACAGTAACAGCATGGCTATCCCTGGAAGCAGTAGTTAATGCAGATTTGTGATGGCATCTGAAGAGGATGCAAGCAGAAATCCACATTAAGTGCATCCTCTAGTGTCACGGGCTTACCGCAAGAGTAATTCAATAGCTGAAGGAGCTAAAACCCAACAGTAAAAGTTCGGGGGTTAAATTATTTTCCCCCATGGCATCTCCCTCATATGTCTTATGGTAAAATGTACTTATACCACTTTTACACCAAAACTGCCGGGTCGCACCCAGGTTTTTAGACCCGGATGCGACCCGGCAGTTGTTCCCTTTTACACCGGCGTCCCCCGGCATTATGCCGGGTAGGGGATGCCAGTGAATTCGGGCCCTGTGCCGGCGCTTGAAGATGACATAATCTCCAAGCATCGGGAAACCCGCCGACCGTCAACGCTGCCTGACACCCCCGCAACGACGACCGACACGCTGGGGGCAAGCCCACCACCAAGGTAATCTGCTGGGCAGCCCCCTGCCTCCATCCGCACACAGGCATCCATTCACCTCTGCTGCTGTCTGCATAGTAACGCAGACAGCAGCAGAGGCTGTTTGCAGCCCCTGCCCAACCACCGGGCGCTGCGGTCCGGAGGTTGGGGCTCCCTGATTGGAGGAAATGGGTCTCTGGGTCAGATGACCAAGGTTACCCATTAACACGACCCCTGACTCCGGGGAAGCCCCATGTCCGACCCTGAACATTTGTTGAGTCGGACACCGGTAACAGGACCCGGGTTGTTATTTTTTTTGCCCTTTTACACCAAGCCCCGGCCCGGACTGGAGCAGCAATAATCTGTATTAATAAATAAAGTATTAGTAATGACATTTTGTGGGTGATTCGTGCACAGGGAAATGTGGACCGTTCTCAAAGCCGTCGGCTTACTGCGCAATCGCGAAAGCTATGAATCTGCAACTGTGCATGCATCAGATAACACCTCTGAACAGAAGGGTCTATAGACCCGTCACACACTAGGCAATTTTGAGCTAAAAGCAGCTCACTTTTGGTGTTCAGAGCCCAGTGTGTATGCCCTGGCAATAAGCGCTCATGCATGCTCCAGTATTACAAGCCAGGTGGATGGCTTTCCATAGCTGTCCCCCTTTCCTGTGAAAGTCACACGATTTTCCAGCCAACAGTTTTCACTACATCGCTGGCCATACACGCTGGGCAAAGAACCCAGTGTTTATGGACCTTATGTACTAAGCCTTGGTGAGAGAGAAAATACCAGCCAAACAGCTCCTAAATGCAATGTGACAGGCTGTGGTTGAAAAATGAAAGGAGCAGTTATTAATCTTCAACCACGTTATTTCTCTCTAATGCTGGCCACACATCAGACCTACTTTCCTCCAACCATCCTACCAGTTGGTTGGATGGAATTAAAAGCTGGTACTGGATAGGAGCAAATGTCATTTGTAATTAAGTCATTAGTTTCCCAAATTGGAAAATGGACAACAACTGTCACTCAGACAATGTGCTGTAGTTGGACCTATTTGATTTAAACAATTTCACTGAATGTTTTTGTCCATTCTCCTGAGTTTGTGAACAAATTGCTATTGGCATATGCCCCCATACATTACCAGATTTTCAGTCCAACCGACCAACAGAGTTTGCTAGTGCTTATGGCAGTGGTTCCCAAACTGTGTGCTTAGCACCCTTAGGTACCTCAGGACACACAGGGGTGCCTTGTTTTTTAATGAAATTGTACTTATATGTTATTGTTAGGTTAGTGATATGGTGTGGGACAGTGGTGTCAAACTCATGGCCCTCCAGCTGTTGTGGAGCTACTTGTCCCAACATGCCCTGCCACAGTTATAGTAATCCTTTATATGAAATATGTGGCAGGGCATGCTGGGATGTGTAGTTCCACAACAGCTGGAGGGCCATGAGTTTGACGCCACTGGTGCTGGACAAGATTCACTTCTGTTTGTTCACATAGTTTGTGATTGGCAGCCATTAGCAATGGCTTTGCCTATGACAATGACCATAAAGAAATTCCATTGGTCCTGGACCACCAACCGGAGGCACCATATAGACTTTTAAGCCTTAGCTGGGATGGGTGTTATTGGAGCCTTTGTCCTGGCATCTGCCCTATAATAAATAGACAAGGTGTAAAAGTGCAATATTAATTGCCAGCAGTTACTGCAGGTGGCAGATTGGTAGAAAAGCCTTGTCCTGCACTCACTCTCTCCCTCCTGCTTCTGCAGGGAGACTGAATGAAAGGACCTCTGAAATGAGAGCAAGAGAAAAGCTTCCCATGTTTGATCATAATTACTTAGACAAGGTTGTTATTTAATCAATTCCTGATTACAATGAAGTGCATTGTGGCTGGAAATTGAAAGTCTTTCGGTGTATATAATTTGAATATCGTTCTCCCCTACACTAAGTGACCTATTATTTGATTTTAATGAGTTTCTCTGGTGTAAATATTGGTTTTTCCATTTAAAATGTGTTTTTTTTTTTTCCTTTATCATTTTGTATATGAAAGCTTATGTCAAATGGAAGGTGCCCTTCATTTGAAACATGAAGTTTTTAAGCCTGTTTAATCATCAATAAAGGTGTATTGTTTCTACATTTTTTTGAATACTTTTGTTCTGCATTATACTTTTCGTTCCATTAAGCATGTGAGTTAAATTCCTTTACATTACTTATTTTGATTGTGAGATCATCATGTCACACGTCCTCTTCCAGTGTAATTGATTCTGAAGACGTGGAGGTACTTGTGCTATATGGAGAAGCTGTGGTCTCAGGGTTTCCTGGTACTATGGGCCTTATTCTAGTTCACTCTTTCTGACAAAATCCTTCTTAGGTGGACAAAACCATGTGCACTGCAGGGGGGCAGATGTAAACTGTGCAGAGAGAATTAGATTTGGGTGCCTTATTTTGTTTCTGTGCAGGGTAAATACTGGCTGCTTTATTTTTACACTGCAATATAGATCTCACTTTGAAGTAAAACCCCACCCAAATCTAATTCTCTCTTCACAAGTAAAATCTAACCCCCCCCCCCCCCCCCTGCAGTGCACGTGGTTTTGTCAGAAAGAGTGAACCAAAATAACCCCCTATGTGCCCACAGATTTGTTTCATTGAGTGTGGTGTAAACACCTAAGTACTTCCATTTGAGCCCACACCCAGGTGAGGGGCCTAATGGGACATACACACGTGCAACATGAACTACCGATATGTACTGTATAGTCCACATTATTTGAAAATATAGTACATATCGTAGTGTCCATTCTAGCACTCGCCATCTTTGTAAACCCATGCATTCCTTTTTCCCTGCCTGGGGTGTCGCTGTCTGCTGTAGTGCTACTAGCACTGTGTGGTCTGTATATCAGCACTGATATGCAAACCAGACCTGTGCTAGAAACACCACAGCAGACAGCGACACCCCAGGTAGGGAACAGGAACTGCATGGGTTTTTAAAGATAGGGAGTGCTAGAATGGACACTATATCACACCATGTGTATACAGCTTGTAATGCTGAAGCATGCCCCCGCAGGGTTGGTACTGCAAGAAAAAATAGACTGTGCAGGTAGTTCAATTTTGACTATAGAATAATAAAGTCAAAATTGTACATAGTAAAAATCGCACTGTGTGTGTGCACCTTAAGTTTCTGCTTAAAATAAACAATTGGCAATTAACTCCCAATCCAGCATTCCTGTCTTCCTGGCCTAAATATCTGTGTTTTAACTTGGCATGCTAGCTGGCCTTATTCACTTATTCACATTCATTAAGGAGGTGATTCTGGTTGAGTCTCATGATATGTAAATGCACAGGCCTTCACCATTGTTCCCCGTTGCCAATATGCAGCGGGGAATGATGGTGAAGGCCTGTGCATGCGCATATTCTCTTATGTGCATGTGCGTTCGCATGTGAATGCCCGGTATTTCCTGGGTGTACCCACAAAATGCTGGGTACACCCAGGAAAACGCTGGGAAGTAGGAACGAGGGTGGCTTTGCGAGTCAACGAGAATGACCTCCTAAATGCGGGTTAGACTGGACCTATTTATTTCACATTTTTCAGTAATTGTATAATACCAGCATACAATTTGCAATATAATTAGTGATAATCTGATTAATTGTACTCCATCCACATGGTCAAAATGAATAGATCTTAGGTAATAGAACCCAATTTAAAACGGATTGTACATGAAGAAATTTGTGCAATCAACTGTTGTAGTGTTCACTCTAGAAATTTTTTAGGGCAGGGTGCTGACCACGGGAAGGGCACATTTTTCAATCGCGAAGGCACATTTTTCAATCATGAGGGCACATTTTAATTTAAACGGTCAAAATGGTGACACCTGAGCGTCACACCATCAGCACATTTATGCTATATAACCACCTTGTGACACCGGAGCATCACACCATCGGCACATTTATGCTATATAATCCATATTGTGACACCTGAGCGTCACACCATCGGCACATTTATGGTATATAACCATCTTGTGACACCTGAGCGTCACACCATCGGCACATTTATGCTATATAATCCAGCTTGTGACACCTGAGCGTCACACAATCAGCACATTTATGCTATATCATCCATCTTGTGACACCTGAGCGTCACACCATCGGCAGATTTATGCTATATAACCAACTTGTGACATCTGAGCGTCAGACCATCAGCACTTGTGCAAATCACCCCCATCTATAGGGATCTTAATATGACTAGACGCTAATCCCAGACACCAGTAACACACAGGATAATTAATGCATAATGTTAAATGGGTGAAATGCAACTAGTACACTGACACTGCGCCCACTGCCTGGCACAGCAGCAGCTGGACCATCACTGTACTCACACAGCGATTGTGCCAGCTGCTAGCCCTCAGCTTCAGTAGCTATGTACATAGTGTGCAGGGCGTGTGTTTGCAGCGATAGTGTACGGGGGGGGGCAGCACTGCCGGGGTGCTGATAGTGTACCAGATATCCCCTGGCTGTACCTGTCTCTGGGGTCTATACAGCTGGTGGTCCTGTTGCTGTGATCAATGTAATAGACTTTTCAGTCCACATCCCTGGCCTGCTCCCAGCCCTCTGGCAGGGGTAACTCCTTTCGTAGTATCTCCAGAGTGGGTCATGTCCCCCAGAGGCAGTGCTGAGGAGTCCTTGTGGCCGACGGAGGGGAGGCAGATGAGCCGGGACCCCCCCCCCCCTACACGCCGCACCAGGGCACTTCCCCACCAGGAAAGTTGCTCTGGGCGATCAACAAGTGCACGGCAGGGGAGCGGGAGGGCTGCATGTCCCTGGGTGCCCAGCTGTCCATCCCCGGCCCCAGGGGCCGAGCACTGCCTCCAGCCAGCGGGTGTCACCACACATGGGCTTCCCTGATGCCAGTGATCCCGAGCCTGCTCCAGTCACTAGGAAGCTGCGGGACACGGTGCCCTTGCGGTGTCCTCCATGTCCCCAACACCATGTACTGTATGTAGGCTGCGGCCGGTGACCAGGCGCCGCTGCTGCACCGGGGGGACCAAGAACTGCAGTGTTGGTATAGGGGCTTCTGGGACGATGCCTTAAAGGGGATGCGCAGAGCAGCCTCTGCCCCGTGATCTCCTGGCGTTCACTGTCCCCGCTGCTGCCGCTCTGACCCTCCGACGCTACGTGATGGTGATTACTGTACGGCATGATGCTACTGTACGCACAGGGCTCCTAGCGCGGCAGCTGCTATTAACTATGCAGGGCGGGCACAAACGGGCAGGTCGGAAATTCGGCAGCTATTAAAGGGGCAGGGCGCAGCACCCCGCAAAATAAGCCTAGCGGGAACACTATGTTGTGCTTTATACAGCACAAAATAGGATCCAGTTTTACATATTATGTGTGTCATCATAATCTGCCTTGGGGGAGTATTTACTAAAATCTACATAGTTTCCTGACCATTTCTAGATTTTTGTGATCAGTGTAAGTATATCAGGGCCAACAAAGATTTAAACACAAAGGGGGAAATTTACTAAAGAAAATTTGTAAAAAAAATAGGTGTATTTGTATCCAGAAATACACTTATTTTTGACATTTACTATCCCAAAAATACGGCAAGTCATATTCTTATTAATGTGCTATCAATACGAATATGAATTGCCGTATTTTCAGGATAGTAAATGTCAAAAATAAGTGTATTTCTGGATACAAATACACCTATTTTTTAAAAATTTCCTTTAGTAAATTTCCCCCAAATAGTCACATAATAGAGCAATGAGACACCAGGGGGGAAATTTACTAAAGGAAATTTGGGTACATACTGTATGAGTTATCCGGGCGCCCGATTTCTAAATCGGGTCGGATCGGGCACATCGCATGCGACCATCGGATGCGATGCGATGACCCGATTTTTCCATAGGAATCAATGTTAAAATGGACTGAGTCCATTTTAACATGGAATTCAATGGGAAAAAGGGGTCCTTTTCATACCCCTACTATCCAAGTGGGCATGGAGTTGGATATAAACCTGTGGCGAGCGTAGCGAGCCACCGTGCCCGAAGCGTGGCGAGCGGACATAGAATACCGTCCCCTCGCGGGGCTCGCTTCGCTCGCCACGCTTCGGGCTCGGTGGCACGCTACGCTCGCCACAGGTTTATATCCAACTCCATGCCCACTTGGATAGTAGGGGTATGAAAAGGACCCCTTTTTCCCATTGAATTCCATGTTAAAATGGACTCAGTCCATTTTAACATTGATTCCTATGGAAAAATCGGGTCATCGCATCCGATGGTCGCATGCGATGCGATATCGCATCGCATCGCATCTGATTGTATGCCTTAACTTAAGGCATACAATCAAAAAATCGGGCGCCCGGATAACTCATAAGTACCGAAATTTGTAAAAAAAATAGGTGTATTTGTATCCAGAAATACACTTATTTTTTACATTTACTATCCCGAAAATACGGCTATTCGTATTGATAGCACATCAATACGAATACGAATAGCCGTATTTTTGGGATAGTAAATGTCAAAAATAAGTGTATTTCTGGATACAAATACACCTATTTTTTTTTACAAATTTCCTTTAGTAAATTTCCCCCCCAGGTGTGACCTGCCTGCTCCATTGGGTTGAATCCAGGCTTTGGTATTGTGCAGTAAAGATGCAGAACCATTTTTCTGTCAGCTGACCTCTTGTTGATGTGATCTAAAACTGTATTGATCCAGAAAAAAACTAGCAATACATCATACAGACCTGTTGTCTGAATAGTCCATGCTCATGGTTGTTGTACTCTACACCATACAGTGTTTCTATGTGGAAAGACATTGGTCCTGATATCAGACGCATGTTATGAAACTGCTTGCTTGAAAAAAATCATGAGTAAAATATTCCCCATCTTCAAGATTGTTATGCTTTAGGCCCCCTGCCTTCTAGGTACCATGCTAAATTCATAATAAGGCACATGATAGTGAGCCACATAATTGCCAAACAATAAAAACATCATCCCAGTGTCTAATAATAATCTGTGCCCCTTTAAATATTACAGTTGTCTGATGTTAGCAGCGCCTTTTGAAGGATCCACAGAGGCATCTGGAGGTAAGGGGAGTACTTCAGTCCACTTGGTGGCAGGTCGCTAGAGGACTTGAATAGGTCCTCTCTTCCTGCTTTCACCAATCGCAAGATCACCTCTGTGAGTCCCTAGCAGGCCAGTCCAGTCGGAATTGCGGACAGTCTGTATTGACCAAGGTAGTTATTGGCAGGTAGTAGTTGCTGACCGCTATTAGTGTGACATTTGCTATCACTTCCTAGGTTGGCATCCGGCGTTGTTTCTTCATTACCTCATGGTGCACTTGCACCTACATGTGCCAGGAAAGGCATCTTTTATATTATGCCACTACATGTGCCAGGAAAGGCATCTTTTATATTCTGTCTAACTCTACATTGTGAAAGGCATATAACTTTCATACATTTAGTTCCAAAGAAACTTAAGATATGCTCTCCAAGAGCTCTGGGAGACGATGCCAAGCCAGTAAAGCAATGCTACGCCAAACGGGGATTCAGTATTAAATCCCGGCGGTCGGGATCCCGGCGTTCAGAATCCCGACACTGGAATCCCGATCGCCGAAATCCGGACAAGGGGGGGACGTGGATATGCTGATATCTCTGTATCCATATTAGTTATTCACATTGAGCTTGCCTTATATGGAAACACCATTGAAAAGGATTGGACTGTTTAGACTGGATTTACAGGAGCCTCTTTTTAGAACATTGCAATGGATGATTCATCTGTTAAGATCACCTTCCTCTCGTGCTCACTAGTACATTGCCTGTGCAATTTGTAACTCTACGTTGATATCCTGCTCTTTGGCGTTCTTGACAGTGTTCTTTTTTATTATTCACAGCTACTCAATTACTAGTTAGTTGATCTGCAGTCGGCCTCCTGTTTTGCCTTGCATTTAAATGAATACCTGGTGTTGTACTTTGCTTACATTGTGTTTCATGCTGATATCGTTTTAGACACTGTTGCTTGTGATACATTCTTAGACCAGCCGTTTTTTCTCTGATACAAAAGAGTGAACAGCACCGAATGAATTAATTTTTAGTCAATATTCATGGAAATTATAGTACACCGAGGCATCCAAATATGGCTTGGTTATAATAGGATATATATTTATTTGCTGAAGATAAATGTAAAATGTTTGCATAAGTCAAGATCAATACATAGTAGTAGATAAAAATCAGTTAATAAATAATATGGTCACTCTTTAGGATCACAAATATTAAAAGTCAATATAGTCCACAAAACAGTAATGCGTCAACTTCAGACTTGTGCTAAGCTATGGAGAGCTGGGAGCAATCCGTTTCTAAGCAGTCTAGTCATTTCTCTTAGAAATAGGGAAAAAAATCGTTCTGTGTATATGCCCCATTAGTGTTCTCAATAATAATTCTGGAATAATACCCAGCACAGATGATTTGTATTACAGGTATATGGAGAAATCCACCAAAAATCTGTCTTGACAATTAGCAAAAAATGTCATCGCAATGAATGAGTGTTAAGCCCCGTACACACGGGGGAGATATATTGCTCAGCCATATATTGCTAGCCGCAGAGGTAATCAGCTGGTCGCAGGAGCGATTAGAATGGGGCTGAAAATGAAAGCGCGCACCCGGCAATTTATCACTGGGGCACACTCCCATCACAAAATGCTTGTCTGCGACCATATTTCCAGCGATTTCAGCCCCTATTGCCCATGTGTGTACACAGCTTTAGACAATGTGCCTTGGCAAAGCTGAATCAATGCATTGTGCGGGTCAGGATGAGTAGGTGGAAAGATCCTATAATTTAAAATGCGTTTAATATTGGAAGGGGCCTACAAATTCCTCACAAGAAAGCAAAGTACAGCAACAAATGGTAGTCCTTATATGAAGGGGAATGCAAACAGAAAGCAACTGCAGCTTATGTTCTGTAACGCTCCTGAAAATTCCCCCAATAAACCTACTTCTTACATTTTTTTTTATTAGAATTTATTTTATTATTGAAGCAAAAGTAGTTTGCAGTCAGTATTAGACAAAACAGTAGGAGCCCATGTCATACAGGCATGGATTAGGTTAATGTAAACTAGTGTTCATTCTAGCACCCGCCATCTTTGAAAACCCATGCAGTTCCTCTTCCCTGCCTGGGGTGTAGCTGTCTGCGGTGGTGTTTCTAGTACAGGTCTGGTTTGCATATCAGCACTGATATACAGACCACACTGTGCTAGAAGCACTACAACAGACAGCGACACCCCAGGCAGGGAAGAGGAACTGCATGGGTTTTCAAAGATGGCAAGTGCTGGAATGAACTTTATAAACTGATGTGTTACACAATATTACGATATTACACAATATTACAATAGTTTTGCAATGCCTAATATCAAAACAATAATAATAATAATAGATAATAATAATAGAATTCAGTGAATAATCCCACCCTAAGGTCTCCGTTGAAAGTCATGTTAGTCATATAAAAAGGCAACCAGCAATTGTATACACAACACTGAATCTTGCATGCGTCACAGTTATCCTTAGCTTTTTTATCGTTGTTTTACTACTGAAGACTTTATGCACACAGAATACTTTATTAATGGGTGTGGATTGTATTATCGACCAGTCATTAGGTCGACACCGTTTGGTCGACAGGGTTCTAGGTCGACATGGCACAAGGTCGACAAATGCCAGGAGAAGTGCCGGGACCACAGACGAGTAGACGGGGGAGTCTTTACTTTTGTAGATTTGCAAATTTTGTAGTTACCATTAGCCACAGTTGGGGAACCACTGACACAAAAGATCAGCACCACCCAATTACAGAGCATGTAAACGAATAAGCAGAACAGTGATTCTTGCCAGCACATCAGCCTAGTGCAGTGGTTCCCAAACTGTGTGCCTAGGCTCCCTGGGGTGCCTCGGGACACTTGCAGGGGTGCCTTGGATTAGTGGTCTAGAGGCAATTTAAATTATTTATGGTCATTGTAAAAGGCAAAAACATTGCTGGTGGGCTACCAATAATAAAATATGTCGACAAACAGAAGCTAATCCTGTCCCTCACCCATAAATAAACCCATGTATGACATACAAATCAATTTACAGAATAAGAAACTTTTGGACTAGGGGTGCTGTGAAAAAAATTCTGATGCTTAGGGCAGGCATTCCCAACCACGGTCCTCAAAGCACAGGATCAAAAGGATAGGAGTACCAAAAATCCATGTTTTTATTTATTTTTTAATTTACAGGTTGCCAGCAACTACCAATCTGCTCACATCTGCTGTGTTATGCCATTATTAAATAGCCCGAATAAAGCAATCCTCTGAAAACTGTTTTCAGAGTAGTAACAGAATTGTGCAAAAGGCTGACCACCGCTCTCTGCAGCCGCCCGCCTGTCTGCCGCTCGGAAACTTCTGCGGCTCCCAGCGTCACTGCCACGGGCTGCCCGGAAGCGGCACCTCTCTTCTCTGCTTAAAAGCACATGCAATCTGCTCCCAATCCCAACTGATCTGATGTGCAGCTGACGATCAGCGGACCAATCCTCCCATCTCCCAGGGCCAGGAGATTGTGTGATTGTGTGCACATCATGTGTACACAATCATACAATCTGCATACAATCCATTTTACAATTGAGATTGTATGATTGGGTACAATATCTTTCTGATGTATGGCCACGTTTAATGTATCTAGAAGAATTGATGCTGTTTTGAAAGCATAGGTTGGTTATTTTTTACATTTTTGTTAATTTAAAAAAATAAAATAAAGTATAACACTTCTATTTTTAAAAAGCATTCTTACTTTGCAGCATTATGTGCACAAATACAGGTATTAAGGGCCTTATTCTAGTTCACTCTTTCTGACAAAATCCTTTTTAGATGGACAAAACCATGTGCACTGCAGGGGGCCAGATGTAAAATGTGCAGAGAGAATTAAATTTGGGTTAGTTATTTAGTTTCTGTGCAGGGTAAATACTGGCTGCTTTATTTTTACACTGCAATATAGATCTCACTTTGAAGTAAAACCCCACCCAAATCTAACTCTCTCTGCACAAGTAACATCTGCCCCACCTGCAGTGCACATGGTTGTGTCCTTCTAAGAAGGATTTTGTCAGAGTGAACTAGAATAAGGCCGTATGTATGTATGTATGTATGTATGTATGTATGTATGTATGTATGTATGTATGTATGTGTGTGTGTGTAATATTTAAGAAAATCTCCAATATTCTACTACAGTGTTTGCAGTGCCCCAAAAAGACACCGCATAATTTAAATGCTGTTGACATTTGTCAGCTGTGATAGTGAACAGCCCAGAAATCTACCCTATGCTGCATCTTTATAAAGAAGATGATTACAGAAGCCGGCAGTGGGCGTCTTTATCTACTTAAAACTTCTATTGTGGCTTATGGATAATTTCCCAAATGCAGAAACATTAGCATACATCTATGAATCGGCCCACCATTTATACATATGGGTATATTCAATGCTCTTTAGCGAGCTGTGACGGTGTGCAGTGCTGATTGCTCGCCATCGCATTTTGCGGGTCCGTATTCAACTGACCTCCCTGCACCCGCCTTTTCCACCTCGCAGGGTTTTTACAGCGAGGTGGAAACGGCGTGTGCGGCCGCCAAAACGGCAAGGCTCGCGGTTAAATGCAGCGGGCTCTCTGCATTAGCCGTGAACCTCGCCGTTTGGGGGAATCCTCGCTGTCCTCGCAGCGAGGATTCCCCCGGAACATTGAATACAGTGAGCTGCCGGTGCTGGGGGTTAAACAGCGAAAGCCAGCCATCCTCGCCATAAATACCCCCTTGCCGGCAGCATTGAATGCACCTCATAATATACATCATTATCGCAATGAAGTAAAATCTGTGTGATGTAGTATGTGATGTGATTTTTGCAGTTGTACATTTATGGAACAGCCGAGTGCACTTCTCTGTTGCTACTAAACATTGACAGTTCTGCTGTATGCAAAGCAATATGTAGAACGGATCTGTGGCAATAATGAGCATAATCCATGTATAATTTAGAAATTGCAGTGCTCATATCTCTCCGTGGATTTGTTATTATTCACCTACTGGTATTTCTCTTCGAAAAGCACAATATTAAATTCCCATTTAAGCGACAGTTGAAGCTGTAAGAATGTGTTTGCGTGATCTAGATAAATGCAGCTCATTAAACAAATGTGCCTTTGGTGTCCTGTTGGTTTTAAAATTGAGTGTTGCTAATGGGAACAGTGTGAAATTTAACATTCACTCTGATAGAAAGTGGTATTTGCTTATAAAGAATAAAATGTTAGTATGCCCAAATTTCTAATTTTGTTCTTTTTATTTTGTGTTTACAGGCAGTAAGGATCTATACATGACATAGCGACTTCTGTATGTGGTGGCAACTTAAATCCTTTCTGCGTCCTACTAGAAACTCCTCATGTGCATCATTTTTTTCAAATTTGATCCCCGGCCGGTTTCTACGAACGCTTACAGGTATGTACAGTACAGCTCTGAGCCTGCAGAGTGCTTCCACTTCATAAGGTGAACCACATCTAAAGCCTGGTACACACTGATAGTGTGTGCACACCGTTAGATTTGGCTTCCGATGTTCCCGATATAGGGAACATCGGAAGCCAAATCGCATGTTTTTTTAGGGCTTCCGAGCCAGATGCGCGCTCCCGTGTGAGCGCATATCGGCAGCCAGATAGAGAGGGCAGGCAACACTATATAGTGCAGATCTGCACTATATAGTGTAAATTGTGCCCCTCTGTCATGCCGTGAGATGTGAGCCCCGATGCGATCTGATCGTGTCGGGACTCGCATCTCACGGCAGTATCTGCCGTGTGTACACACCATGAGACTAACTCGGCCCAATATGTAGTTTCCGGCCGAATCAGAACATCGCTCATATACCCCACAGACCCCATACCCCACAGACCCCATACTCCATAGACCTGACCGCATGCAACGTGGCCTGTAGGCCAACTGGGTGATATCGTATACAACTTGTTCTATGCTAAGAAAGGATGGGACAGTGATCTTTCTGTTATTATGTTAAATGTTGGGCTATATGTGTGTGTATGTATGTATCTATCCAGGAGTAGAATCGCAGAGTAAAGGAATAACACTAGCAATTCCCACAGTATAAATCTGTAACTATTTGTGGAACTAATTTAGAGTACATCCTCCGGTGGATTTCCGGATCGCTGATAGAAAATGGCTAGGTCGACATACCTGTTGTCTACATGGACAGAAGGTTGGCACAAGCAAAATGTTGACATGGCTAGGCACATTAAAAGATTGACATGATTTGTGGGTGATTTGTTAAACTTTTTCATACTTTATCATCCGTGTGGACTCTGATTGGAAAGTGTAAAGAGTGCCGAGCACAGCAGTATCATAGCGAGGCACCTGGCCTAAAACACGGAGAGCAATGCTTAAGTGACGACATTGACACCAAAAAAGTTAAACCTTTTTTAATGACTTAAATATTGTCGGCATATTATACTACACCCCCTCACATTATTTTCTGCACCTAGTTAATTTTTTTTAAAAATTTTTATTATGTATTGCATCACAATCATAAATATTCTATTGGGAACTGAATAGTGCTGGTTTTCTGAATTAAATAATGGTTCTTTAGCATTTATCATGGATGTTGGCATGAAAGCTCTATTTCCCTGCATGTCTTCTCGCTTTATTATGTCTATTCAAGCGCTTAATTGCAGACAGGTGTCTGTCTCCACTGGGTGTCCAATTCAACTTCTACAGGGCAAAGGCTCAATGAGAGATGTCTCTTCCAAGTTGAGAGGATTTGGAATAGCAATCACCTTGCACACTGGGGATAAGCTTATTGTGTGCCAATGAGTCCTATACATATGGGCAGGCAATGTGTATATAGCAGCAGCCACAAAAGGAAGATATTCACAGTGCATCACCTAGGGCAGCATTTCCTAAACACCCCATTACAGTTCCGGGTTTAAGGATAACCATGTTTTGTGTCCAGATATTATAATTCATAATATTAATCATTTTATGTTCAGTATATAGCGTTCTTTTTTTCTTCAGCGTTTCTAGTCCCACAGGGAAGACATCGGGCTTGTAGGTGGATCCAGAGGACCAGGCACCAATCTCCAAAGCTTTTGGGCTTCCCAGCATGGCTGTCTCCTCTCCCTTATAACCCTTCCTCCTAGCACAGGACCCTCAGTTTTTTTGGGTGCCTGCAGGAAGCAGGTGCGCCTGTTTTATCTCCTGGGATTGCCTCAGGCAGTCCCAAGCTTTTTATCTTATTATTTTGTACTTATTTTTACACTGAGCACGCAGCGCCAGTAGCCATAGCGTCTCTGGCGCTGCTGCTCCGACACCCTTGCCGGCGTCCGTTACCTTTGGCAAATCAGGCAGAGTGGATGGAGGAGCCGCACAAGTGACTAGCACCGCCAGAGCGACCGCTCCTCCGGGACAGTGTGGCTTGAGATTGGGCAGGGTAGAGCAGTGAACTTGCTGTACGTTAGCTGTGGCACTCACAAGGTGGTCCACAGTGCTGGTGTGGACACTGCCCCCCAAATACGGGACTCCATTATACCACCAGGGTACTAAGTGCAGGTGGAGATCAATCCCCATTAGGCTGCTACGTCGGTTGTAGCTAGAATGACTAGCAAACAGAAACGCACCCAGACCTGATCACTTTCCATGATTTAAACACATCAGTTTTCTTGGCAATAAGGGTCGGCTCTTTTTCTTAAGACAAAAGCACTCCCTTAATGGCAGCGATTAGGTTTGGGATAAGAACCAATACAACAGATTTATCTTCCGCTGCCCCAGGCTCCTCAGAAGTATCCCCCTCATCCTCTTCCTCACCATCGTCATTTTCACCATCTGAGGAGTCCATAGTATCAGTCATTAAAGATGTTGGCTGAGATGACATGTGCTTAGGCCGCTTTGACCCTCGTGCAGTAGCTAAAGTTACCTTTTGCACTGCTAGGGTCTAAGTTAAGGCCTGCACATAACTATCCAATGAATACACCCACGGTGGGGGAGGGGTTTGTGTACTCTCTCCTCTAATCGAGGGTGAATGTACCAGTTCCTCAGCATCAGCGAGGCCAAGGGTACTACTCGACCCTGTTTTTGGTATCAAACCAAAAGCGTCCTACAGACCCATTTTAAACTTAAAGTCTCTGAACAAGTTTCTGAAAGCCTCCAAGTTCTGCATGGACACCTTGCTGACTATAGTGGTAACGATGGAAACAAGGGACTACATGGTATCCCTCAATATTAAGATGCCTATTTATATGTTGCCATTGCTCCATCGCACCAGCTTTGCCATCCAGAAACAACACTATCAGTTTCAGGCCCTGCCCTTTTGGCTCCAATGATTTTCCCAAAAATGATGGCAGTCATGATGGCTTCCTTATGATGCCAGGGCATACAAGTGACCCCCCTACCTGGATGACCTCTTGTTGCTAGCCAGCTCTCTGGAGGTGCTTCTCAGCCATCTTCATACCATAGTGGTCTTTCTACAAAGACACGGGTGGTTGATAAATTTGAAGAAGCCGGCTCTGGTCCCCTCCAGATGTATGTTGGACTCCGAGGCTCAGCGTCTCCTTCTGCCACTGGACAAGTGTTGTCTGCCTCAGGATCGGATCCGTCGGTTTATTCAACTAAACCAAGTCACAGTGCATCAGCCAATACAGATTCTAGGCCTTATGGTATCGACATTCGACATGGTCTAATGGTCACAATTCATTCTTGTCCCCTGCAGATGCTGATCCTAGGACCATTGGTGTGGTCCTCCCTGACCTGTTGGTTCAACGAAGCTCACCTCACAGTGGGTCTACCTTTCTGGATTCCACATTGGGTCCTTCTCACCACAGACCCTAGTCAGAGGGGGTGGTGGCCATAGTAGAATCCCAATCCTTTCAAGATGGACCCCTGCAGAAACCTGCCTGTCCATAAACATTCTGGATCTTAAAGCGGTCTTCAACGCACTACAGTTGTCGCAGACTCTGCTACAAGGCAGGCCTGTCCAAGTCCAATCAGAAACCGCAATCACAGTGGCTTACATAAATTGCCAGGTACCAGAAGCGAAGGAGCTATGAAAGAGATAGCCAAGATCCTTCAGTGGGCCGAGTGCCATGTACCAGCCATCTCTGCGATATTCCTTTACAGCAAGAGTACATCCAGGGGAGTGGTCTCTGAATCCTGAAGTGTTTTGGTTGATTGTCGAGAGATGGGGCGAGCAAGACGTGGATCTCATGGTGTCTTGTCACAACCACAAAGTGCAATGTTCAGACACTCTCTCAATTCCATGGAGATTTTGTCTTCCATATATCTTTCCTCCAGTGTCATTGCTTCCTCGATTTCTCAGGAAACTGAAACACGAAGGGGGAAGTCTCATTCTGGTGGCCCAGAAGGCACTGGTTTGCAGATCTTCTGAGTCTGTCCGTTGCTCCACCGTTTCGACTACCTCTATGGCAAAATCTTCTCAATCAGGGCCCTTTTGTCTGGACCGGTTGGCTCTTGAGACAGCCGTCCTAAGAAACAAGGGTTTCTCAGAGAAACTGGCCAATACTATGATTTGTGTTAAAAAGCCAGCATCAGCACGGATTTACTATACTGTATGGCACACTTATTTCTCTTGGTGTAGCTCTAAGGCAGGCCTGGCCAACCTGTGGCTATCCAGATGTTGTCACATCATGCCTTGCCACAGTTTTGCTATAAGTGAGTGTTAAAACTGTGGCAAAGCATGCTGGGATTTGTAGTTTCACAACATCTGGAGAGCCACAGGTTGGCCTGTTCTGCTCTAAGGGATACGATACAGAGATGTTAAGAATCGCAAGAATCCTGTCTTTTCTGCATCTCAGTCTGGCTTTAGTTTTGTGCTTGGCATCACTCTCTGTGTGGTTTCAGAGACAAATTCACCAGGTCCCATTTGACCCTGCTAGCATCAAGCTTATTTTTCACTCAAATGTGTGCTGTAGTCACAATGAGATAAGACTTCTGATTAATTTGATGTGCAACTTCTGTATAAATGTGTGCAGTGGAGTCTGAATCTGTCCACAAAGTGCAATGATGCAGTGGATGCAGCTTTTTCTTTTTTCACGCTTAGGGCCTTATTCTAGTTCACTCTTTCTGACAAAATCCTTCTTAGATGGAAAAAACCATGTGCACTGCAGGGGGCAGATGTAAAATGTGCAGAGAGAATTAGATTTGGGTGAGTTATTTTGTTTCTATGCAGGGTAAATACTGACTTCTTTATTTTTACACTGCAATATAGATCTCACTTTGAAGTAAAACCCCACCCAAATCTAATTCTCTTTTCACAAGTAACATCTGCCCCACCTGCAGTGCACATGGTTTTGTTCATCTAAGAAGGATTTTGTCAGAAAGAGTGAACTAGAATAAGGCCCTTCGTTCCAATGTGCTTCTTTAAAGATTCAATTGCGTCTCTAAACTTTGTTGTTTAAAAAAAAAAAAAAAAATGCCATAAAACTAAAGATAAACTCTTTGGACTCTGCTAAATTAGTTTCCTCTTCAGCTTCAGGATTCAGATCCGGAAACATTGGTTACTCTGTCCTTTACCCCCATCTGTGAGTTGTACAGGTATTCTCTCTTGCATTGCCATCAGTTATGCTGCTTTCACATTGCAGAAACTGGTAAAGACCCGGTATTTGTAAACGGGACTTAAAACGGGTATTTTTTGTGAATTGCATCAGTCTCCCCATTTCGCACTGTATGCAGGATTTAAAAAAAAATGTGGTAAAAACCCTGTACTGTGTACTACTGTGTCACATTCTGCAGTAAAAAGTTCTGTCACAGAGGAGGAGCCGACAGGTGGCATGCCCTTGGAGTGGTGTCATTGGTTTTCCCTGTGAGGCCACTCCCCTTTATAGACACAAAGGTTGAGGGGTTACAGAGTGTGCACCAGTTTTCACAAGACTCTGCAACTTATTTATTTTATTAACAGTTTCTTATATAGGGCATACATATTCCGCAGCGCTTTACAGAGAATATTTGAACATTCACATCAGTCCCTGCCCCAGTGGAGCGTACAATCTATATTTCCTACCACATGCACACACAGACATTCTAGGGTTAATTTGTTGGGAGCCAATTAACCTACCAGTATATTTTTGGACTGTGGGAGGAAACTGGAGTACCCGGAGGAAACCCACGCAAGTACGGGGATAATATACAAACTCCACATAGTTAGGGCCATTTAGGAATTGAACCCATGACCTCAGAACTGTGAGGCCGTAATGAAAACCATTAAACCATCCCTCTGCCAGCAGCACTGGAATTGGTTGCACTACTGCTAGTACTTCAAGGGTAGATTTATTAAGCTCGGTGAAGTGATAAACTGTCTGTGTTTTTTATTACTGGCCAATCCGCTCCTACCTGTCATATATTTCAAATCAAGCCTGTAACTTCACAGGTAGGAGCTGATTGGCCGGTGATAAAAACCAGACAGTTTATAACTTCACCAAGCTTAATAACTCTACCCCTCAGTGTCTTTTACTAGTGATAACAAAGTTCATGTGAGTAGAAAAAAGTTTGTGTCCTTTCCAAATCACACACGTCTTGCTCAATGTCAATGTCTGCTTTTGGTGATGTGACCAGAAGCAAATATGTATTTGATGATAAGTTTAGATATTAGCCAAAAGATGTGAAAAAAGGATTTCAGACACTACCCGCAATGACAATGGAAGGCTTAATGTGCCCATACACTGTACAATTATTGTACACAATTTGGACTAGATCGGATCGCATGCAATGAGATGAGATCTAGTACAAAAAGTATGTGCAGCACATACTTTTTGAGCTGTGCGATGAGTTGTGTGACGGGAGAGCGCATCTCATCGGACCCAGCAATTGTACCGTGTATGGGCACCTTTAGGTCTTGGCCGTATTTTGCTCAACGTGGCACTAGTAGAAACAAGCCCATGTCAATTAGTGAGTGGCCAACACTGTCCTGCTTTTTCTTTCCAAGCACTAGCTGTTCTCGCTAATAGTGCAGTGGGACTGGTGTAATCTCCAAAACAGACCTATCTGTAATCCAGGGGATAGTCCAAGGGTGTCCTTGAGCACCATGTGCGTGCCAGGCGGGTCACATTTTCAAGCTGTAATATATTCTGAGCAGGATTCTCCCACAATATATAAATAATCTGAACATGTGATGATGCAGAATATTGAGGAATATTCAGAAATAGAGGTTAGAAATGTAAATGTTGTTAATCTGTATCTGGTTGTAGACAAGCGGCATTGGCCATACACAAGTCTACATGGTTGTGTCATGAAGTCTGGAACAACGTTTGCATCTCCTTTATTAAGAATTCCTTTTTTATCTATTAATATATATTACATTATGTAGACACTTTTGATTATTCACATCATTGCTAGCCCCAGAGGAGAAAGAACATACCTCTTTATATACAGCTAAAAAACTAGGAAGGCTGCTGCTGGCCCCAGCCGGGATCACTAAAAGGTGCTCTTAAGAAGATTTAAAATGTTCTAATTGTGATTAATAGACATTGTGTCACGGTGTTGTCAAGAGCCTGGGGGTGAGACAGGTGTTAATTTGCTTCACTGCAGACTAGCAGCCTAAAGCTGGCCATACATTAAAACAATTTGTGGCCCGAATGCACGATTTCAACGGATCGCGTGATCGATTGTGAGCACAACCTGTGGCATTTCGATGCAATCCCCGGGTCTAGAGGTTGCTCCACGATCATATGTGCTGTGCATATGATCAGTTGGGATGGCTTGCAGTTGTAAAGGTGCCCATACACGGTACAATTGTTGGGTGCGATTAGATGCGCGCTTCCGTCACACATCTCATTGCACAGCTCAAAAGGCATGCGCTGCACATACTTTTTGTACTAGATCTCATCTCATTGTATTGCAAAACCTATGCATTGCGATGCTATGCGATCTAGCACAAATTGTATACACTAATTGTACCGTGTATGGGAACCTTTCGAAGATCATAATATGAAAATATTGAGAGGCTTGATGGTCATTTAGAAATCTGACTGTTAAGCCCTGTATACACAGGACTATGGGGTAGATTTTTTATAGTGGCGCTAACCGCACCACCATAACACTTCCTGCTTTGCCTCATTAGCGAGGCGAAGCAGGAGGGGAGACTGACCAGATTTATTAACATCTTGTCCGCCGAAGCGGGGGAGCGCTAACTCCCCCCCCCCCCCCCCCCCCCCCCCCCCACGGCGATGTCCTCTCCTGGAGACAGCGCATCAGTTAACACTGATGCACTGTCTCCTTTCCCCCAGCCGGCTCAGTGCGCATGCGCGGGATCACGCAACTCACGCGAGATCCTCAGCGCAGCTCAGAGCCAGCAGCAGGGACAGCACTGTCCCTGCTGTGGGCATAGGGCATTGCCGCCTGCAGCTGTCGAAGTCAATAGTCGCAGGGGGTGGAACGGTCAGCGATGTTGACCGTTCATAAATTAGGCCCCATACCGCCGCACGTTAGACACCTGCACCGTCGCGCGTTAGACACCAGCACTGGCTAAATGGTGCTGAGCGATCATATCACCTGTGTTTTCGTGTGTGTACCGGGTAATAGAGAATGCTCCCGTGACCAACCCTGCGATTGAGACTTTTCAGTGCTGACTTGTCAGTCAAAACTGAAAAGTCCCTAAAAAAAATGTACACTGTGCGATCATAATCCAAAGTCGCTCAGTGACCATATTGCACTGTGTGTGTGTGTGTGTGTGTGTACAAAAATGACAATGGGCCAGATGCACTAAGCTTAAAAAATAGAGAGTGACAAATAGCTAACCAATCTGCTCCTGCCTGTCATTTTTCAAACTTTGGGCCAGATGTATCAAGCTTCAAAAAGTGATAAAATGGAGAGTAATAAACAGCCATCCAATCAGCTCCTACCTATCCTGTTACAGACTTGGTTTACAAAATGACAGGTAGGAGTTGATTGGCTGGTTGTTTAGCACTCTCCACTCTATCACTTTTTGACACTTGATACTGTACATCTGGCTCACAATCTGTGACATGACAGGAACTGATTGGTTGGTTGTTTATCACTCTCTAATGTATCATTTTTGAACTTAGTGTATCTGGCCCTATAGCTAAACACTAATGCTATTAATAGTAATGTCAGAACTAAAACAGAACTACAAATTACATTAGTTTTCCAGGTTTTTTTTATCATTCTTAATCAAACCCAAAGCCAATACCTAAACCATAACTCCAATAAATGCCAAAACAACAAATTTATTGCAGTGCCAAAACATGGGTGATCCACGCATATCACATGTAAAAACATAATTGAAGACGTCCTTCTTATGTACACTTGCATGGTTTCATACCTGGAAAAATGCAGGGAGGAGACTAATCTCTTCCTGCATTCTCCCATAATGCACCAGTCTCTCCACTCCTCCTTTTTGTAGTGACCTGGCACACTCCTACTTTGCACATGCAGAAACCCTAAGCATACGCAGTATAGATGCTGACATCTTTCACAGCAAGCAATTAGTGACTCTTCTATTTCCCCCCACTCTGTTCTGGTACAACCTGAATATAAATACAGAGATAAACCAAAAGTTAATGAGCCCTGTGGCAGGTTACTGAGGAAAGTGCACAGAATAAGTTATTTCCTGAACTTCTAATCTCTCATATCTAAAGTACTTCCATGATGTGGAAAATGGCAATGTTTTTTATACAGTGAGGCACTCACGTAAGCAAAAAAAGGATTCTAGCTGTATTTTTATTTAGGTACATCTAAAATGTATGCCAATAATGCTATTTATTCTTGTATTATCCAAGAACTATAGTGCAATTCAGCTTTCTTTTCAGCCAAACAAATTATGTTTAATTTTCAGGGACCCGAAAAGAATCAGGTTGGTGATAATTTTACTTGGAATAAAAAAATAAACCTTAATTGAGATTAAGCCCATAATGTATTAACGATAAAACAAGTCAGGTCAGTGGTTTAGGTAGTTCATTATTTACAGCTACACAGAGCTTCATGCAGAATGGTTTTCGTATAATTACTTTTGGAATAATGGGGAATAGCAGATAAGGGAAATTATCTGATAACAAGCGAATCCTTTCAGTGATGGGAAAAATTACAATTTGCCGAGGAACATGGGCCGTCGCGTAAATCGCTTAATTTGGCCTTTAGTCACTTGTGTTTCAGCATGCATTGTCTGTCAGTCTCACATTTCCCTTATTAGCAGCTAGGAGATTAGCAATGGCTGTAATTTCCCAAAACTGTAACAAATCGGTTTCTGCATTGTGAAGATGGTGTGGACTACAGTGTGACAAGTGGATATTTGTGCATATTGACGTTTCCTGTATCAAAGTAAATGTCACATTAAAGTACGCTCTTCATCTACTGCATGGAGGGTGCCATTTTGTGGCCAAACCATTATTCAGGATAATATAGACTTCCCATCCAGTTGAAACGGGTGTGATATGTTTCACCAACAGTCGGGATCCCGACAGTCATTATCCCGACGAAGTCCCGACGTCGGCCAGCGTGGCCAGCGCAACAAAGCCCCTTTCGGGCTCGCCACGCTGCGGGTACAGTGGCGAGCTATGCTTGCCACCTATTCTATTCTCCCTCTATGGGGGTCGTGGACCCCCACGAGGGAAAATAGCCGACTGCCGTCGGGAACCCGGCTGTCAGCGTTTTAACAGTCGGGAACCCGATGTCGAGTTAATGACTGTCGGGATACCGTACGGCACCCGTTGAAACTAGTGGTGACTTTTCTACTCTGTATTCATTACATGAACTGTATTTTTTAGATTTGGGGTACTTGTTTCCTCGGGGTGGTCGTGTCGGAAAAATCGCGTCGATCGCATCGCATGCGATTTCGTCGATCGACGCGACCGACCCGATTTTTTGATTGAATCAAATGTGAATAGGGTCCCTGGGACCCAATTTTACATTGGATTCAATGCAAAATATTCCCTAGACCCCCAAATTTTTCAACTTAAACCCCACCCCACGATAGACGCCAACCCGAAGCGTGGCGAGCGCAGCGGTGCGCGTCCTCCGACCTTTTCATTCCCCTACTATTCACGCCGGCGCGGAGTTGAGAATATACAGTGTGGTGAGCCCGAAGCGTGGCGAGCCCCGCGAGGGGGCGCGTATAACTTCACAGGTATACGCGTCCCCTCGCGGGGCTCGCCACGCTTCGGGCTCGGTGGCTCGCTGCGCTCGCCACACTATATATTCTCAACTCCACGCCGACGTGGATAGTAGGGGAATGAAAAGGTCGGAGGACGCGCACCGCCGCACCTCACAGGCTCGCTGCGCTCGCCACGCTTCGGGTTGGCGTCTATCGTGGGGTGACGACGGGGCCATATATAATGCGAAATGGGTCATATTGTCCCATTTCACATTTTTCACATTTTTTTCAATGTGAGATGGACTTAATCAAGTCCATCTCATCTTGTGCCATTATAATGGCACAAGACCGACGCGATGCTCACGATTTCAATGTTAAAAAATATTTTAACATTGAAGCCTATGGCAAAATCGGGGGCATCGCGTCGGTCGCGTCGGGACCAATGTTAATGGTCCTGACCGACGCGATGCCCCCGATTTTTTACCTTTGCCGGCAAAATGGACCTGATTTCAAAGGAAATCGGGTCCATCGTTGGGATCGTGTACCTTAACTTAAAGGTACACGATCCCAACGATTGTGGCCGTGCTAGGAAACAAGTACCAGATTTGGTTCCCTTTGTTAATGTTCTGCACTTGCACATGTAGTTTTGCGAATTTTGGGGGACTTGGATTAGTCGTGCGCAAATGGGATGTCCAAGATAGCACCCCATACTTACAGCAAGGTTACCCATCTTTATTGTGCATACAGAACAAATACTACACCAATACTGTTTTAAATCTGGCACGGGCACCTGATTCCCAAAGTTTTGACTAATAAATCATTATTTCACCGTTCATTGGTCAATTCTATAGTTTTAGGTGTCTGGAGTCATACATAGCATTGTGGATTTTCCCCCCTCTTGCTGAGCCCTTATGGGTATTCTAACAGCCTTCCCGATGATATTGTCCAGGATGGCAACATTGAAACCCGTCCCCTCCAAGGGGTATGCTCTGTGCTGGCTCTCTGAGTTGCCAAAATATAGGCAATCGATCATATTCTGGTGTACCTTCTTCAACAGCCTTTTCCCATAGGCATGAATATACATTGTGGCTGGTAGACCAGCATTGTCGTAAGATCCTCCCATCTCACCCACATGCCACATAACAGCATATTATTATTATTATTATCATTATTAGTAGTATTATGGAGCCCATACACGGTCCATTGTGTACTGCTCCGTTCTGTACTATGCGATGCGTGCTCCCGCGCATCACATAGTACGGTACAAAAAGTATGTGCTGCACATACTTTTTGTACTAGGTACACATCGGATCGGATCGCAGTGCATGCACTAGGGATGCAATCCGATCCGATGTGTACTATTTAAGTCCCAAACGGATCCGTTAAACGGACCGTGTATGGGCTGCTTAAGTATTATTATTTATTTATATGGTGCCACAAGGGTTCCGCAGTGCCTAACAGAATACATAAATAAGCAAAAACAAGAAAACGATCACTTATAATACAAGTCAAATTAGGACAAGTACATGGAAAATAAAGATTGTTGCATTGGAGCTCCCAGGTGAACAATATACATATCGTTCAGTGACCTCATCTCACTCTTGCTGCAAGCATGCCTCAATTATATAGTCCTCATTGAGCATGCAGCACAGATGACAGAGCATTTGGAAGGGATTCGTTATGTATTTGCGTTAATGATATTGAGCATTTACACCGTGCAATATTATAAACTATATCACTCCCAAAATGAGCAATATTGTTTATAATACTGCTTAGTGTTCATAGGTCTTTAAGTACTACAAGCATTAACAAACAATTCAGACAGTGAAGGCAGAAGTAGCTGGGGTACACAGGCTTAGGGCTCATGATCTGCCTTTTGCCCATCACTGGTTTAGATTATAATTATTTCAATCTTGTTTTTGGGACCCCATGAGGCTCTCTTTTGACAATTAAAATCGTGATCAAAAATGTTCTTTGTCCCTATGTCATTATATTGAGGAATGTAGTCCCATCAAATGTAGTATTGTTCTATTAGGCAGAGCAGCAAGTGCTGGAAAAAATTCTTGGATTATTGCATAAAGGGTCAATGTTAATAATTGAAAGTTTTAAAATCAATATTTGCTAAATAACCCGGGGCTATTACTGAGTAACAGAATTGATTGTAATCCTAATCATGCATTAAGGTTAATCGGCCATCAAAAAACATAGTAAATATCTTTTGCTTTGCTATATTTAATTTTCTTGATTCCTAATTTTCTATTGAATAGAATATATATTATAAGAATTACCTTTATTGCTTTCACATAATAAACGTGCTACATTGTTACAGTTATATATTGCTGGTCACATCCTATTACTCCAAAAAATTGAACCTAGGCCTGACATATTTCGCATGAATAGGTGTAGAGATGGTAATTGCATGCAGTAGTTACATTCTGCTTTCCCTTTGTGGCATAGAAAATGTTGCCAGGGCTCTGGGGTAAAATCTGAGCCTGTCACGCTGTGCCCTACCCCAGTACCCTAAAAACATGTGACATCATATATTCCTATAATTAACATTTTAGATACAGTACCTAGACCAAAAAGCTTTATATGATTCCTGCTTCTCTATAATATAGATGGCTATATTATAAGATTTGCAATATGGCGCACTAGTAACAATGGGGCAGAGATAAAGTGGAAGGTGATAATGCACCAGCTAATCAACTCTTAACTGTAATTTTTCAAACATAGCTGATGCGTTATTATCTTCTACTTTATCTCCACTTTGGCTCGGCGGCGAATGCCGCAGGGAGCTGGGGGATGGCGGAAGGCAGGGAGATGGAAGCCTCCCTGTCTGTGGGGGGAAAGGAGGGCTGGCGGGGACACAGGCAGCAGAAGCTGCCCCCCCAGGAGAGCTGGCAGGGGACGCGGTGGAGGGAACTCTGTGCTGGTCTCGCTCCATGCATATGTAATGCATTGAATATCTAATGAGCAGCTCCCCGCCCCTTGCTGGCGTAAACTGTAAACAATAAAAATTAAATATATATTCATGTGCTGCAAGCACATGAATCCAAATAGCATGCCAATTCACATAATAAAATTACTGATTTTTTTTACACCAAAAAAAAAATCACTTTATTTTAAAAGAACACATTCCAGTTGATATTACAAAAGATATCGAATGCAAAACGGTGAATTATGGTGAAAGCAGTTCTCCTTCCTAGCATTGAGTACACTCTCGGCGAATCCCAGTGAAACCCCCATTGAAATACACCAGCGAATTGCAGCGAGCATGAAATGGAGAACTGGCCGGCATTCACTGTTCGCTTTTGGCGAACAGGGAACATAAAATAGGGTGAAACTAATTTTCAGTGAAAAAGATTCACCGCAAGGAGTGAAAAAAGCCAGACCCACCCCAAAAAAGCCAGATTCACCCCAAACAAAGTGTTGGCAGCCTTCCAGGGTAAACCAACTACATTCTGGCTGTCTAGAATTACTGCTGCAAGCTCCATTCTGCTTTGAGTTGTAAAGTTATATACATGCACTGAGCAATACTTGACCAATATTTATATACATAAGCAATATATTAGCGCACATATAAAGTGTAACTCCCTTGTATGTTAAAATGGTTAGGCAGAAGTGTTGGGCAGGTGCTATGGTAAAACCGTAGGTTTGACATAGGCCCTTATTCAGATCTGATCGCAGTACAAATTTGTTCTCAAAATGGGCAAAACCATGTGCACTGCAGGTGGGGCAGATGTAACACGTGCAGAGTTAAATTTGGGGGTTGGTGTGTTGAAACTGAAATCTAAATTGCAGTGTAAAAATAATGCAGCCAGTATTTACCCTGCACAGAAACAAAATAAATCACGCAAATCTAACTCTCTCTCTGCATGTTGCATCTACCCCACCTGCAGTGCACATGGTTTTGCCCATTTTGAGAACAAATGTGTACTGTGATCAGATCTGAACATGGGCCATAATAGTGTGATGTCTTGTCCTGGTCATCTCCACTGTGATTTTTTTTTACTTAAGTAATAATGTAAGGGCTCACTGTCTTAGATTATAAAATTAAATCACAAAGTATCTCAATTTAATGTAAGCCAGGCAGTCAATGATTTATAATAAAAACATGACCATAGTACAGGAACAAGATAAGCATAGTAAGGCGGGGGTCTGTGTGATGGGGATGAAAATGCTCCCCCCCCCCAAAAAAAAAAAAAAAGATGCACTTGGTGTATTTGACATCCTCCAAGAGCAGCAGTACTGCAACATGTATTTGTTTGACTTTAAGTAATCCATTAAAAGAATATAACAGATGAGTCTCAGTCTGTAGTACAGGGCTCTCTGAATTTACAGCTTGAAATTAATATACCCTAAAATTCTATCTGGGCAGTTTAGTGGGGTAGCATGGAGCAAACAACCCCCCCCCCCCCCAGTAGTTTTCGGTGTCTGGTGAGAATACAGCTTGCTATAACAAACGCTACAGGATAGCTAAGAATTAAGTAGACAATGTGTTATTGTGATGTATTGGATTACATTATCTTTGAATAGTTTATTAGTAGATTTCATTGCAGTTACAGAATGTGTCTGGTGCCCTGTTAACTGCAATAACATTGACCTAACTTGTGTTATTCAATAACATTGGCCTGACACATTCTCCAAGTCACTAGTATTACAGTAGGAAGCTATCGATCCCGAATCTCAGGTGTAAATAGTGCCACTATTGTATCATGGGAATTCGGACTTTGGGTTGACTTTTATAATGGCGACAGTCAGATGGTCGCCCAATATTGGTTGACATGGGTAAAAGATTAACATAAGCAAAAGGTGAAAACATAGTAAGCCAAGTGAGCCATGCAAGGATACATGGTGCACTGATAGAGGGTTTCACGCACCTACAGTACATCTGCAAATTGACTCCAAGAATGTTCACCTTGTCGTGCCGACCTTTTCCTTGTTGACATTTTTCCCATTCGAGGCTGACTTAATTACTGACCCTATGATGAACTGCCCAATCAGCTTCTACCTGTCATTTTTCAAACCCAGTCTGTAACATGGCAGGTAGAAGCTGATTGGTTGGCTGTTTATCACTCTCCATTTATCACTTTTTGAAGCTTGCTACATCTGACCCTGTGAGAGAGGTAGGGACAAGTTTACTAAGATTGGAATTCTATTGAAAATGGTTGGTTGCACATAGCAACCAACCAGATTCTACTTATTTCCTTCTTTAGCTCCTTCAAAAGATAAGGATGTGATTGGTTGCTGTGGGCAACATCCCATCTTCAATAGAACTGCCATTTTAGTAAATTGACCCCGTAGTATCCAAAAGTAGCAGCCTCCTATTTATCTTGCTATTCTCTGCATACTGCATTGCTGCAATCCACTGAGCAGAGCCGCTGTCACATCCGTTACATCATTCATCCTCTTCTAAGGTTCTTTGAACATCCTTTTATCTCTGCACATTGCTGGCACCCTGGTCCTGTTTAACAGGAGGTCAGCGTTTTGCCTGTGTTCAAACAAATGCTAGAACTGACTCCTTTATCAATTCACCAGGATACCGATAAAGTACATCCTGCGTAAGCCTGGCAATCACAAGAGTTTCCAGCATGCCGCTTCAAAAGCCACAAATTAGTTGATTTATATCATGGCTCAAAATATATTACCTCTTTTCAGTGGAATGCTAGGCTGCAATGATTGTATTCATCTCGACATATAATGCATTCTTTTCTAAGTATTAATATCGTGAGATGTAAGTGAAGGTTCTGTAGGGCTTTATCTGTATATTTTCCAGTAACCTATTTTACAAAACGTAAGACACTATGAGCCAGATGCACTAAGCTTCAAGACTGACTAAATGAATAGTTATAACCAATCATCTCCTGCCTGACATTTTTCAAACACAGTCTGTGACATGGCAGGTAGGAGCTGATTGGTTGGTTGTTTACCACTCTCCCTTTTATCACTTTTGAAGCTTAGTGCATTTGGCCCTATACATATATTAGTGTTTAGTGATTTTATAGTGTTTTTGAAAACCTCTGGCATCAGTATTCAAGTGAACACATCTGCTTACCTCCCAACACTCCTAGAAAGTTAGTTGGGACATCTTGCATGCTGTAGGCGTGTTCCCACAGGTCGAAGCTGATTGGGCGGTTCTTTACTATTCTCCATTTTATCACTTTTTGAAGCTTGATACATCTGGCCCACTGTGACATGAAAGAAATGTAGCAGGGTAAATGGCTTAGCACCCCAATCCTGGTTTGTAGTTTCATAATAAAATATACTCTACGAAGTAGGTGTGCATCATAGGGTCAGTGATTAAGTCAGCCTCCAAAGGTCGAATTGGAAAAATGTCAACAAGGATATGATTTTTTGGGGGTATGGCTATCTAAAAAGGGGAGTGGACTATACCAGCAATGCTGCCACCAGGCCATGCCTCGTTTTTGCTGCTGTGGGGGCATGCTCAGCAGGTCTGTGAGCTGTTGGCTATGCCCCCAGTCCCTCTGGCTGCAAGAATAGACGCTGTGTGCATGCACACAGCGTCTATTCACGAACCACAGGGGGGACTCCGAACTCGCCCCTCCCGCGGGACACTGTTGGCCACGGGAGGGGCGCGAGAACACCCCCCCAAAAAACGGGACGGTTGGAAGATATGCATCTGCCTGAATGGTATGCTTGTGGAAAGGCTGCAGTAAAAGCATATAATTTGTTTGCCTGTGGTATTCATCATCGGACATTCTGCATGGTAATGTGCGCTTTATTGTGGGGGTTTACAGGAGTAAAGCACTTTTCTATTCAATATGTGCGTCTTGTTGTATATGGCTGTAGTGCAAACAGCATTTTTAATGTCTTTTTGTCTCTTGTCATGTTGGAAACTATTTACAATAATCATAACCTGCAAGGCATGGCGTGCAAGATAAGTGCATGAGTGTGACTGGGGCAGAGCTCTTCAAATGACGGCTTTGTTTTTATCTCACAAAGCAGACATGGATCAATTGCTGTAAGTGTAGTGATATCATTGATTCCTATACTAACATGCACATAGTATTTATATGTGTGTGACAAATACAGGCCTAGAGCCGCAGTTGGCAACCTTTTTCTGTGAGCGTGCCGGCTAAAATCTTGTTAATTTCAGTGTGTCAGCCCTACATTTATAGTATATTCCACAGAATATGCTATATAAGTTATTGTTACCCACACAGCTGTACAGTGTTGGAAGTAGTAAGTGGGGTAGAGTAAGAGTTAAGCTGCGATAAAGACAGACAGCGATATCGCTAACAATTTTCCTTGAACTCTCTGGAGCTACAGAATGAACTATATAGTGCATACACATCAGACTGCTTGGAGCTCACAAATGAACTAGGTCCTACAATATGTAACTTTTTTATTATTATTATTATTATAGCTTCTGAGTAAGTTTATAGTAATGTATGTAGCTGAAGGTAAAACCTGATGTGCCATTCTAACAGAAGTACTGTACACTGTTTTTCAACCTGCATGTAGATATGTTGTCTAATTAATTAGGCAGTACGGATGGTTAGCGATACTGCCTAACAACGCGGAGGTCATGGGTTCGATTCCCACCATGGCCTTAACTGTGCAAAGTTTATATATTCTCCCCGTGCTTGCGTGGGTTTCCTTTGGTTATTCCGGATTCCTCCCACAATCCAAAAATATACTGGTAGGTTAATTGGCTCCCAACAAAATTGATCCTAAAATGAGTGTGTGTGATGTACATATAGATTGTAAGCTCCACTGGAGCAGGGACTGATGTGACTGTTCAAATATTCTCTGTAAAGCGCTGCGGAATATGTGTGCGCTATATAAATAACTGGTAAAAAATGATTGTAATTATTCAATGAAAATGGTAATACAAAGTTTGTCACTGGCTTACATCTGCCTCTTTTTTTTCTTTTTTATTGCAGGCTCATTCTAGCAGCCAATCGAGATGAGTTCTATCACCGACCTTCCAAACCAGCTGATTTCTGGGGAAGTAATAATGACATCCTTAGTGGTTCGTATGAATCCAACATTTACACCAACATTTTGGTTTATCTAATTAGACCTAGTGTATTTTTGATTGTTAAAAAACATCCTGATACTGCTGTTAACCCCTTCAGTGGCACTCCCAAGCATTTTCCGGTTTATGCTCCAGTGCGCAGGCTGGCAAACCCGGAAAATTCTCAGGAGTGTCACTGCCTGCACTCCCTCCCGCCAGGCAGCACAGCTGAGCGCTGAGATCAGCGACGAGCTCAGCTTCAGCGGCTGCCTGGCTCCTGCATGCCCAGCCCTGCCTTCTTCTGCCCTGCTGTGTGTGGCGTGACTTTGTATTGCCGGGTTGCCGGGGGCAGGGTCGGGCAGCGGCTGATAGACGGTTCAGCGGCACTGCCCGGCCCCCGGGGTGGCAGTGGTGGGTTATTTTTTAGGGAGTGCTCCCCAGAAAAAAATTTGCCAGTGGGGAGCGCTCCCTAGAAAAAAAAACACCACTGAAGGGGTTAATGACCAAAGGTCATTATCGTGGTATCGAATTAGAGGTCATTGCAATGGCTGAAAATGCATTCGTGATCTCCCGAAAACATGTGGGTTGAGGGATAAATCCTCTATTCCATGTATTATAGCAGCTGCTTATTAGCAACCTTCAGTATAATCCTCAATAAGTGCAGACATCAGGTGATAAAGACCCTGGCATCGGGGGTAATTGGATAGCCCCCAAAAAAACATTATCTGTGGCCAATGACTGCTGGTAATTAACTAAGCGGACACATACAATTGGCTTTTTGCTTGGGTCAAACTTTTTCACCCAGTTGATCTACCCTATGTTCCATGGGTGAAAAAGGTTGACCCAAGCAAAAAGTCAACATGAAAAAGGTTGACACGTGAAAAGGTCAACTTGCGTTTTTTGTGTCGACACCAATTGACTTGGACCCCCAATTAGTGTATTGTATACTTTGAGAAACTTATTCAATCTTATACTTTTTCTAGTATTTTGGGGGTGGGGAAGGCGAGTCATGATCTACAACTTTTAGCCATTTATCATTGCAGGCTTGGACTTGGAAGCAGGAAAAGAAGGAGGAACTTGGTTGGGGATCACTAAAAGAGGAAAGGTTGCTGCTCTTACAAACTATTTGCAACCAAAAATAAATGTGCAAGCTAAAGGTAGAGGTAAGGGTTTGTCCATCATTACATAAAGTTGCTTTAGTTAAAGCAAATCACTGATAGGGATGCAGTTAATATCCCGGCGGTCGGGATCCCGGCGTTCAGAATCCCGACGCCGGAATCCCGACCGCCGAAATACCGACCGCCGAAATACCGACATATTCTCCCTCTGTGGGTGTCCACGACACCCCTGGAGGGAGAATAAATTAGTGTGCCGAGCGTAGCGAGGCACCGGGCCTGCTGCGTGGCGAGCGCAGCGAGCCCGCAAGGGGGGGCGATCCACGTCCCCCCCCCTTGTCGGCATTTCGGCTGTCGGGATTCCGGCGTCGGGATTCTGAACGCCGGGATCCCGACCGCCGGGATTCAGTACTGAATCCCACTGATATATAGATGTTTCTATGATCTTTGCTGCAGTCACATCAAGAATCCTCTAGTGCCCGCTGTCTTTTGTGTTTTTTGCTTCCTTTTTTGCCAGAAATGCATCTAGGACACACAAGTAGACATGCTGACTAATTTGCTCTATGACACTATACATCTCTGTGAGTCTCTAAATCTGTACACGTACAAGTTCTACACTGTAGCAACCAAAGCTTTATTCCAGGTTCTGTTCTGCTCCAAATACAGACTATAGATTTGCAGCACACCCCCTGCTGGCCAACTACTATGCGAACAATTAATTTGTTGCTCTGCTCAGACGCTCATTAGCATTTAATGTGGCTGAAGGCATTGGGTTTAGCCACTTTGGGCAACTAAACCTGATTAATGTTGTCGTCTGGGCATCTAAAAGTCTGGGATTGGGCATCCAATATATGGATTTTAAAAATATTTTTTATGACACCTCTGTAGGCTGTTTGCTACTGGTTATGGGTGTCTGATTAGAGCAACAATTGAATATCTCGGACAGATTTTTATTACTATAGATGGCTAGCCGAGGGTGCATAGCACAATTGATTTTGTTATCAGAGTTGCCTGAGACCTGGCCGCTCACTCGCGCTCGGCATCTTGCACTGCATGTTGTATTGAGGCTAGATATATGACGTACATGAAGACATTGGATGCCCAATTGCTTCCCGAATATATTGGGCCAGTGATCTAATAAAGATTGCTTTGCCAAGAAGTCACAGCACCTAGTCCTGGGGAGCTCAGTTAAACTTCTGGATAATCCCTATACGTTTCTGTATTGAGTGGGATTTGGATAGTAAATTCCATACTTGTCTGCTTTGAACAGAAGCTGACCGCACATAAAGAAGTATCGCCTCTGTGTCACAGCTAAAGGTGTCCATACACGTTGCGATTCTAGCATGCGTTTTGAACTTCTAAAGTTCAAAATGCATCGCATTGGTTAGAATATCACTGTGTATCTGCAGGGATGCGATGCGCGTCCCCGTGGGTACAATATTGTGTAGCACAAAAAGTATGTGCAGGCAGTACTTTTTGTGTGGCATTGTATCACTTTTGTAGTACATGCGATGCGAGGTCCATTAGGTGACTATAAACTTAAAAAAACAAAAAGGCTAAAATCGCAACAGTACAGAATTCGCATCGCATCCCCCACAAGTGCCAAAATCACATGGCACCTATAAATTCAAAACGCACAGCACACTGAAATCGGTACGTGTATGGGCACTTTTAGTCTGAAACAGACATTTTGGATGCATTTCATCTGAAGCGACCAAAATGGCTGTTCTAATTATTATACTGTATAGAGGGCTCTAAAGGTGCCCATACACGTTACAATTATTGTATACGATATCGCATCTCGGTTTTGTGATCAGATGAGATCTAGTGCAAAAAGTATGTGCAGCACATACTTTTTGTGCTAGACCGCATCTCATCTCATCACAAAACCGGCTACAAATATATTGGCTCACACCCTTAATCAGGCCCTGGATGAGCATTTCTCTCTGGTCCTTTAAAAGTGTGAAGCCATTTGCTAAATGCACTAACATTTTTTAGACTGTTTTAAATCCTAATTTAAAGTCTTTTTATTTGTAACCTATATATTCCAAAATTGTTCATTTTTTGATATACAGAACTGGTTGGTCATTGAGCATCCCAAACAGATATATTATATACAGATGCAAAGACATAAAGCTTACTAAAATATGTAATGTAGTTTGGGATATTTAGACCTTCTATTATCGCATAGTAAATCCTGCAGAACATTTACGGAACATGCTTAAATGGTCATATAATGCCAAACATGGAAGCCGTGCACTTGTGAGTACAGTGGATGACTTTAACATTCCCACTCCATATGATGACATTGAGTTATTTTTGCAAAAAGGTATACTCAGAATATAGTTTAAAGAACTACAAATAATTGCTAAAAGCTACACATTCTAGTGAACTTCATGTAACTTGTGTTATCATTAACTGTGTATAGCATTTGTATATTGGGAATTGGAAAGTTATGACAAGCAGGCCAGGTACAATTTTACTGTAGCGTGTTTTTCTATGTTCTGCTCTGTGCTTCTGGTCACAGTTCCTTCTGTTCACAATCTCTCCACAGGTGCACTAGTATCCAACTTTTTGACCTCTGATCTTGATAGCTTTTCCTACCTAAAGAAGATATCTGCTGAGGGACATCTGTACAATGCTTTTAACTTGGTAGCAGCAGATTTTAGGTAAGCCCAATAGTCATTTTAGTAACACCACATACCTTTGTAATCTGTAGTTTATGAACAAAATTTTTGTGATTTTTAAGTGCCTATATCCAGAAATACTAACTTTTCGTTGGGTTCTCTATGTGATATAAATAAGTTCAGAAAAGTATGATTTACAGTGATAGTTTTTTATCATAGCTAGATTAAGAAAAAGGAAGCGGGGGGTACAGGGGGTACTGCACCCCAGACCCCTCTTTGTCAGGCCCCCTCCCCCAACTGGAGCACAATGACACCACTAGCTCTGCATCTTGTACCGCCACAGAACCAGGCAGCCAGAATGCGAGGAAAGGTACCCATACACTTAAACGGTTTGGCACTTTTCACCTGATTCCGATGCATCACGCCGAGAAATCAGGTGAAAAGTGTCCAATCAAGTGAGCCTAACCTTCGATCCGATGTGCGGTCCTGTGCGCATCGGATTGGAGCCAGAGATCACAAGGGCTGCACTAAGGATTTGTCAGATCACATATGATACATCATATGCAAAAGGAGCACATACAATGCATCCTGTCGCCCGGGAGCCTCCCCAGCTGTAAGTGAAGGAATCTAAGCCTTTTGTCCTCTTTGCCTGGTGTCTGTCTGGGTCCTTGTAACCTCTTACCTAATAAGAGCATTCATGTCTAGAGAGAGGGAGGCACAGAGTCTTCATGAGTTCTTTCCCAGTGTGTAAGTAGTACACAGGCTTCTGCTGTTCTTGCATGTGACCAGATACATTTATAGATTTTAATTTTCGATGTGTGTTTTACATTTGTCTTTGTTCCACAACATAAAAAACTTTATTAAATAGTTGTCTCTCAGTTAAGGCCCCCTTACACTTGTCCAACAAGTTGGACCTGATTGACTCCTATGTGCAGGATGATCAATCTCTTGCTATCTCTTGGTTATACCCAATGGCACGGGATTGTGCATTGGGTCCTACACATCAGGCACATAAGATTTTGTCAGACAGGCACATCAGATTTTGTCAGATAAATTGACATTTTGGTCAAATCTAACAAAATCTCACAAGTGTAAGGGGCCCTCTCGTTGGTGTTATAAACAAAGCCTCCCTCAAGCTGGGTACACATTAGACAATGCTGCAAACGATGCAATATTGCTCACAATTTCCCTTGAACTCACAGATAAACGATATTACATATAGTACTGATCGATTTCACAAACTGTCATTAGTGTTGTTGATATCCTTAAATTGAGCTGCATGTCCACATGACATTGATAATGATCCAGGGGAGCATTTATCATTAATGCTATAGTGCCACACTGGACGCTATGTACAAAAAAATTAATTGGGACTGGTCGTTATTGTGCATATTGTTTAAAAACTTTTTGTACTGTGAATGCACATTTATGCTATATGTTACTGGAATCAGAGCTGACTGCAAATGGCAGTACAGTTGCTTCCAGGATGAGCATTGCTTCAGTGAATTGCTAGCAATGCAATGTTTAAATTCACTTGCAATATGAAAATAGGTACTGCTTTCCTAGCACGGCGCCCGTCTCATTGATTGTATGCCTTAAGTTTAAGGTACTTAAGGCATACAATCAACGCGATGGACCCGATTTTTTAATCTCATGGATCTTATGCATCCATAAGATGTATGAGATCCAAGAGATAAAAAATCGTGAGCCCCCAATAACCATTGTTAACGCCACCAGCACTATCAACACCAACCCGAAGCGCGGCGAGCGCAGCGGTACGCGTCCTCTGACCTTTTCATACCCCCACTATACATGTCGGCGTGGAGTTGATTTTATATAGTGTTGCGAGCACAGCGAGCCACCGAGCCCGAAGCGTGGCGAGCGCACGCGGACTACTTTACATGTATTGGCGTCAATAGTGGGGTGGCGTTAACAATGGGAGGGCCATTTCACCCATGAGGGGGGGTTAGCGATTAATATTGGGGTTTTGGGGCCTTTTTACATTGATTCCAATGTTAAAATCTCGTTGATTGCTTCATCTCAAGCATCTTATGCCGCACAAACACATAAGATGCATGAGATGCTTGAGATATCAGCCCCACACATACAATCTAGATCGTGGGTGCCGTGCTAGGAAAGCAGTACCTGAAAATAACTAAGTTGACTTCAGTTAAGTCGCCAGCTCTGTCAAGTAGGAGCCCTTGCATGCAGAGTGTAACTTGCAGTGCCCTAAACTGCATACAGTAGCATGAAGCAGGTGTAAGGTGGCTGAGTAGCAGTAGCATGGATCATTAAGAATTAGCCTCTCCTTGGAGTGGGGCAAGATTGATAATTGTCTTGAGGCCCAAGCTACAGAAGCATATGCTGGCTCTGCACAATTGTTACATATAAATAAAGCTGCTGTTCTTACACTGCTAAAAATCTCACTTTAATTTTTAATGCATCATTCAACGAGGTGTTGTGTAATTAATGCACAGCACATACACAATCAGTCTTCTATTTAAAGGACTGTGAAGAAGGTGAAGTCAAGGGGTGGGGAAGGTTGTAAGGACAGTGCAGGCCGGATAGAGTAGACACTTCATGTAAGTATACACAAGAACACTTGTACTGCTGATTACTAATCTTGTTGTTATATTTCTATTGGAGGAAAAAAAAATCTGGTTGTATTGAACTCAATCAAACATCTTGTATCATGAACAGTGCGTGCAAAATGTTTTAAACTGCTTGGACAGTGGTACAGACTGGGATTTACATGATATCAAAGCTAATAGACTATTGAATATTACGGGAGGTCCTCAGGGGCGTAACTAGAAGTCTGTGGGCCCCATAGCAAAATATTGAAAGGTCCCCCACCCCACCGCTGTCACTACAATGCAGCTTAGAGGAGGGGAAGAATAGCTTAAGGGGAGTGAGAGACAAAGAGGGTCTCAGGGAAAGAGACAGAAAAGTGGGGCATTAAAGAGCTGGAAAGAGGGGTGGTCATGGAGAAAAAGAAAGCTTCATGTGGAAAAAAGGGAATAAAAGAGGAGAGAGAGAGAGCGTGCGTGTGTGTGTGTGTGGGGGGGGGGGACGAGAGTATATGAGAGAATGCTGGGGATGGAGGGAAAGACAAGTGAGAGTTTCAAGGAGAGGAAGAGAGAGAGAAGGAAAGGGAGAGAGGAAGCATCAGAGAGAAAGACAGAGAGAACCAGGTAGAAACGGAGAAGCGACTCTCCAAGGGAGAGTTTGTCAGAGAGAGAGAATTTTAGGAGGATAGAGTGGGAGGGAGAGAGTGTCAGAGATAGAAAAATAGTGAGGTTGAGAGTGTATGGAGATTAGACTAAAAGATGGATGGGTGGCTGGGGGTGGGGAGGAGAGACGGACGTAACACCATACAGGAGTTTAGATGGATGGATGGACAGGGGCATAGAAATATTGGAACACAGCAACATATGGGGACACAGACTGACGGGGCCTGGGGGGGGACGGGGGGACTAAGACGGACAGAACACCATATGAGGGCATAGATGGATGGGTGGTGGGCATAGACTGACAGGGGCATACGAGTTGGGACAGAGCACCATACTGGGCACAAACTGACAAGACAAATGAGGGGGATAGACTCATGGACATAGCAGCATATGGGGGCACAGAATGACAGATGGGCAGCAGAGACAGACAAAAGGGCACAGTACCATATGGGGGACAGACTGACAGATGCACTTGGGGGGGGGGGTTCATGATAAACAGACGGAAGGGTTAGGGAGCAGCATAGACAGATGAATGGACATAGCATCATATGGTGGTAGAGACTGACAGAATGGAGGGTGGGTGCTTACCTTCCCCAGGTCTGCCAAAAACAGTCTACTCCTTCCTCTCATTGATTTCCCCACCATCTCAGAGAGGCTATGGGCAGCAGCAGGGGGTCCTTCTCCCTCCTCCACAGAGCACCATTGGCAGCAGCAGCAGGACCTCCCCCTTTTTCGCCGGCCCCCGTCCACTCGACATGGAGCGGCTCCAGTAGCTCATCCTCTCTCCCTCCCCCTCCACAGAGCAGCTAGGGATGGAGAGAGAATACGGAGCAGGTCTCCTCACTGACCACACAGAGTGGCTCCTGGGAAGCATTGGCTCCTCTCCTCCTCCCCAGCACCATGGAGCACCTCTATGCAGCAGTGTCTGGTCCTCCCCTCTCCGCTGTCATCACTGAGTGCCTCCGTACAGCGGCAGCGGCTCCTCTTTCCCTCTACCTCCCTCCAGCAGTGCTTTCCATGCAGCGTCCCTGCATCCGTACCTTCACCACAGTAACGCTGGACCTATCACAATTCTAAAGAGTGCAAGGGATAGCCTGCTGGACCCTGGGCCCCCCCAAGGCCCTTGGCCCATAGCAGTTGCATCCCCTGCACCCTCTGTAGTTACGCCACTGGGGGTCTTATTTAAGAATGTAAAAAATGTCACTTATCCGGGATTTTTAACAAGGTGATGCTACAGCAAATATTGAAGATAATGCTTGCAAATCGCCATATTTAGTAAACTTGGGCTTGCTAGATTACACATTGCTGTTGTAGCCTACAGGCTATATTACCATAAAAAAAATTCAGATCTCTCTCCATTAACTATAAGTTGCACACGCAAGGTTTCTAATAGGTCTTTCAAAACCATCTTCCCCACAACTTTTTCTTAATTGAAACTATGACAAGATCCTCTTACCCAGAGGTTCCCAAACGCTGCCGCTACACACCAGGTTTTAAGGATACCCATGCTTGAATCCAGATATTTAAATCAAATTGACTGAATACTAATTCAATCTCCTGTACTCAATCATGAATATCCTTATAACAGGGGTAGCCATCTCCAGTCCTTGAGAGCTACCAACAGTTCATGTTTTCCAGACCACCTAGCAGGTGCACTCTTTACTCATTGACAAATTACAAAAGATCCACAGGTAGAGATAATTACCTAACTTGTGATTCTGTGAGGAGACCTGGAAAATGTTAACAGTTGGTAGCTCTCGATGACTATTAAGGGTCATTATTCTGTCTTACTCCCAAAGGTAAATTCCCTCTCTAATGGACAAAACCATGTGCACTGCAGGTAGAGCAGATGTGACATGTGCAGAGAGAGTTAGATTTGGGTGTTATTTTGTTTATGTGCAGGGCAAATACTGGATGTTTTATTTTTACACTGCAATATGGATATTCGTTTGAAGTAGAAACCCCACCCAAATCTAATCTGCTCCACCTGCAGTGCACATGGTTCTGTCCATTAGAGAGTGAATTTGCCTTTGCGAGTGAACCAGAATAACCCCCTAAGAACCTTTGCTCTAACCTTTTTTCTTCCAAACAAACTTTTCTTCTTACTATCACCTGACTCACTCTTACGGGGCCAGATGCACTAAGTTTAAAAAGTGATAAAATGGAGAGTGATAAAGAGCCAGCCAATCAGCTCCTACCTGCCATGTCACAGACTATGTTTAAAAAAATGTCAGGTAGGTGCTGATTGGCTGGCTGTTTATCATTCTCCATTTTATCTCTTTTGAAGCTTAGTGCATCTGGCCCCTAGTGTGTCTTAAATTCATGCCTTTTCTGATTTCAACGTTTAGTTTGATTTCAGTAACTGTAGACTTGTCAGTAACTTGGCTGTCCATTGTCAGAGTGCAGAGCTCCCCGACTGGTGACCTGTCTGTCCTGTGAGCCGAGAAGCTGGATCTAGCAGGAGACAGAGCCGAAAATAGAAACAATTAGCTTTCTCATGCAAATAGCCTAGAGATGGCTCTGGCAGTTGATTTGATCTCCTGTGACTATAATAAATGTTAGAAATGGTCTGCATTTACATTCTCTAGATGCACAATGTTGTGTCACTTAAAGTGCCAGCGAGCAAGAGGAAAAATAGCAAACTATCACTAATGTCATTGACATTACTACACTGAAAACAATAAAAATTAGAATCTTGAAAGTATGCTAAATTGGGAGGATTGGGGCTGATTTGTAGTTGCACATAAGTCGCTGCATTGTGTGCATGTAATAATTGTGGATAATACGACACGTTGGACACTAACATTCAAATTCTCAAATTCAAATTGATCATGCTTTTGAACTTCAGTCCTGGTCCATGTTGCGAAACCATGCTGCTCCGCCAAACCCTCCCCTCAACCGCCGCCCCGCGCTTTCAGTCCTTTTCACTTTTTTTTTTTTTTATTCTTCTCTTTCTACTATCCATCTTGGCAATGTAGTGTTGGTGATGTTTATATTTGTACCACCGATTTACCACTGGGGCTATACCTATTTGTATTGTCCTGTGAGTCCTATTTTGTTAGGATTTCTTAACCCCTTCCCGACATTTGACGTACATTTACGTCATGGCCGGGATGTACTTCCCGACACATGGCATAAATGTACGTCATGACTTTAAACTGTCACTGCATCTCGAGACGCAGTGACAGAGGGACGATGTCTGCTGTCCCTGACAGCAGACATGTCCCTGCATGCCCAGGGGGGGCTGCGATGTCGCCCCCCCGTCGGCGATCGCTGTGATTGGCTGTTCAGTGTGAACAGCCATTCACAGCGTTTTCCTGTGTTACCAGCGAATCAGACGCTCGGTAACACAGGTGTCAATCACCGCCGGGCGTCAGGGGGCATGAGGGGGCATGAGGGGGTCATCGGTGACGATGACACCTCACCCCACCCTCACCCCACCTTCCCCCAAGGCTGTGATTGGTCCGTGGGACCCACGGACCAATCACAGCCAAGGCGCGACATTTAAACTAACGGTGACTGCGCTGCAGACGCCATTCCGGTCTGGAATAGCGTGCAGAGCGGTCACCGTGCCTATCTGCCGTGATACTGACCTGATCCTTGCTAATACTTACCTGATCCTTGCAAATACCTTACCTGATTACCTGATCACTGCTTGTAGCGTGCTGGACGCTTCCTGGATCTGACTTCTTGGGACTTCCTGCTGCTGCTGCTGCAGTGTGATAGAGAGAGAGAGATAGAGAGAGATAGAGAGAGATAGAGAGAGATAGAGAGAGATAGAGAGAGAGTGACAGAGAGAGCTATATTTTGTGTCTGCTACCCCCCCTTTTTGGGGGTGCAGGGTTTTTTTATATATAAATAACTGTCAGTGCTGCTGCTGCTGCAGTGTCATAGAGTGATAGATAGTGATAGATAGTGATAGATAGTGATAGATAGTGATAGATAGTGATAGATAGTGATAGATAGTGATAGATAGTGATAGATAGTGATAGATAGTGATAGATAGTGAGAGATAGAGAGATTTGTGTCTGTTACCCCCCCCCTTTTGGGGGTGCAGGGGTTTTTTTTATATATATAACTGTCAGTGCTGCTGCTGCAGTGTCATAGAGTGATAGATAGTGATAGATAGTGAGAGATAGAGAGATAGAGACAGAGAGTGATAGAGAGTGTATATTTTGTGTCTGCTACCCCCCCTTTTTGGGGGTGCAGGGTTTTTTTTATACATATAACTGTCAGTGCTGCTGCTGCAGTGTCCTAGAGTGATAGATAGTGATAGATAGTGATAGATAGTGATAGATAGTGATAGATAGTGATAGATAGTGAGAGATAGTGAGAGATAGTGAGAGATAGTGAGAGATAGTGATAGAGATAGTGAGAGATAGAGAGAGATAGAGAGAGATAGAGAGAGATAGTGATAGATAGTGAGAGATAGAGAGATAGTGACAGAGAGTGATAGAGTGTATATTTTGTGTCTGCTACCCCCCCTTTTGTGCTGATCAGTATATCTGTGCTGATCAGCAACTTTTTGGGGGCGCAGGGTTTTTTTTTTTTATATATATACCTGTCAGTTGCTGCCAGTTGCACTGTCAGTTGCACCAAAGGTTGTGCACCTGCTGCCCCTCACTGGTAATCAGTGTTGCATCACTGATCACCTTTTTTTTTTTTGAGGCTGCTGTGGGTCTTTTTTTATTTTTTTTTTTACACACACTGTGATTTTGTGGGTGTCCTGTGGCCACTGTGCGCTGATCAGTGACGTACATCACTGATCAGCTTTTTCGGCACAGGGTTGATCTATTTTTTTTTTTTTTTGATCAAATTCCTGTTGCCTTTGAGCGCTGTTCAGTGACGGACGTTACTGACCAACATCTGTGCTCAATTTTTGGCGCAGGAGCTTTTTTTTTTTTTTTTTAACCCCTTCAATTTTTTTTTTTTTTAATTGGGTTCAAATTCCTGTATAAAGTATTTTTTTTTTTCTGCACTACATACACACTACACACTACATACCCCCCGGGTTGAAATAAAGTTTGTACCCCCCCTACACTATACACGTGTTGAAACATTTCACTACCAGTAACACAAAAAAAAAATGTCATCCCAAATGTCATCCCAAATGTCATCCCAAATGTCATCCCAGTCATCCAGAAGAATATATTCAGCGGAGGAGGCATATGCCATGCTTGCCTCTGATTCTGACACAACCAGTGAGGCAAGCGGGGAATTTGAAGGATTCAACTTATGCTCCTCTTCCTCCTCTAGTGATGAGGGACCCCCTCAAAGACGCCCCCGTAGAGCAGCTGAGACCCCCCCCCAATAATTGATCTTGTATGGACCCCACCACCAGACAATTTTGAGCCCCAGGTTCCTGAGTTTTTGGCCATGCCAGGAATCCAATTTGATTCCACAGGTCTCAGAGAAATTGACTTTTTCAAATTATTTTTCTCTGATGATTTTATAAATTTAATTGTGGACCAAACTAATTTATATGCCCAGCAGTTTATTGCTCAAAACCCCACGTCATCATTTGCTAGGTGGACCCCTGTAGATGCAGTAGAGATGATGACGTTTTGGGGTCTGGTGTTTCATATGGGCATAGTAAAAAAGCCAGAAATTAGGCAATATTGGAGTACAGATGTTCTGTACAGCACCCCATTTTACCGTATGGCCATGCCCCGGGCTCGATTTGAGACGATCCTTAAATTTTTGCATTACAACGATAATGCACAGTGCCCACCCAGAGATGATCCCACCTTTGACCGGCTATTCAAAGTCAGGCCGGTCATTGATCATTTCAGTGCCAAATTTGAAGAGATGTACATCCCAGATAAATTCATTTGCATAGACGAGTCCCTTATACATTTTAAAGGAAGGGTTAAATTCCGCCAGTACCTTCCCAGTAAGAGGGCAAGGTATGGCATAAAAATGTATAAGCTGTGTGAAAGCACCTCAGGGTACACCCACAGGTTTAGGGTATATGAAGGGAAGGATTCAAGAATTGAACCGCCAGAATGCCCCCCCTCCCTCGTAGGTGTTAGTGGAAAAATTGTCTGGGATTTAGTGCACCCCTTCCTGGATAAAGGTTATCACCTCTATGTGGATAACTTTTACACCAGCATCCCCCTGTTTAAGGCCCTTGGTTCAAGAGGTACAGCAGCTTGCGGTACTGTGCGCAAGAACCAAAGAGGCCTCCCAAAAACGCACATTGCCCAAGTAATGAGAAGGGGTGAAAGCAGGGGAATATGCACCGAAAATATGTTGTTGGTCAAATATAAGGACAAGAGGGATGTCCTTATACTGACAACAATTCACGGAGACAGTACCACCTCCGTCCCTGTACGAGGTACCAGTACCCACACCTCCAAACCTAATTGTATCCTGGATTACAATAGGTACATGGGCGGAGTGGATCTTTCAGATCAGGTACTGAAGCCGTACAGTGCCCTGCGGAAAACAAAAATCTGGTACAAGAAGCTGGCCGTGTATATCATCGCCAAGTTTCGTTTCCCTGTATTGTTCCTTTGTACGGCGCTGCGAAACACTTGTGGCGCCTTATAAATAAAATTATAATAATAATAATAATAATAATGGCACTGTATAACGCTTACGTGCTATTCCGTTCTACCGGCCAGAGGGGGACATTTATGCACTTTCAAGAGGAAGTCATAAAGGGCCTAGTATTTGGGAACCAGCAGGCAGAGGGCCCCAGTACTTCTAGTACTGGCCCCCGTATTGTACCAGGGCAGCATTTTCCTGATGAAATCCCCTCCACTGGAAAAAAGGGCAGGACACAAAAAAGGTGCAAAGTTTGCTATAAAAAGGGAATAAGAAAGCAAACTATTTTCCAGTGTGACACTTGCCCCGACAAACCCGGCCTATGTATAAAGGAGTGTTTTAAAATATACCACACATCTATGGATTTTTAGGTTCATCATTTCACTGTGCTTGGGGGGTCTTGCTAATGCCACATAGCACCCACCATTCATTCCACCAGAATCTGAGCCGCAAAATCCAAAAATCACTCCTTCCCTTCTGAGTCCTGCCATGCACCCAACTGGTATTTTTTGGTCACATGTGAGGCATTGCCGTACTCGGGAGAAATTGGGGCACAGATTTTGGGGTGCTTTTTCTCCTTCATACCTTCTGAAAATGAAAAATTTTGAGCCAGAACTGCATTTTTGTGTAAAAAAATGTAATTTTTCATTTTCACTGCCCAGTTGTATCAAAATTGGTGAAACCCCTGGGGGTTTGAAATGTACACTATACCCCTAGATGAATTCCCTGAGGGGTGTAGTTTGCAAAATGGGGTCACTTGTGGGGGGGTTCCACTGTATTGGTGCTTTGGGGGTCTTGCTAATGCGACATAGCACCCACCAACATTCCACCAGAATTTGTGCTGCAAAATCCAAATATCACTCCTTCCCTTCTGAGTCCTGCCACTTTTTGGTCATACATGAGGCATTGCCGTACTCGGGAGAAATTGGGGCACAGATTTTGGGGTGCTTTTTCTCCTTCATACCTTCTGAAAATGAAAAATTTTGAGCCAGAACTGCATTTTTGTGTAAAAAAATGTAATTTTTCATTTTCACTGCCCAGTTGTATCAAAATTGGTGAAACCCCTGGGGGTTTGAAATGTACACTATACCCCTAGATGAATTCCCTGAGGGGTGTAGTTTGCAAAATGGGGTCACTTGTGGGGGGGTTCCACTGTATTGGTGCTTTGGGGGTCTTGCTAATGCGACATAGCACCCACCAACATTCCACCACCAAAAATCACTCCTTCCCTTCTGAGTCCTGCCATGCACCCAACTGGTATTTTTTGGTCACATATGAGGCATTGCCATACTCGGGAGAAATTGGGGCACAGATTTTGGGGTGCTTTGTCTCCTTCATTCCTTGTGAAAATGAAAAATTTTGAGCCAGAACTGCATTTTTGTGTAAAAAAATGTAATTTTTCATTTTCACTGCCCAGTTGTATCAAAATTGGTGAAACCCCTGGGGGTTTGAAATGTACACTATACCCCTAGATGAATTCCCTGAGGGGTGTAGTTTGCAAAATGGGGTCACTTGTGGGGGGGTTCCACTGTATTGGTGCTTGGGGGGTCTTGCTAATGCGACATAGCACCCACCAACATTCCACCAGAATCTGAGCTGCAAAATCCAAAAATCACTCCTTCCTTTCTGAGTCCGGCCATGCACCCAAATGGTATTTTTTGGTCACATGTGAGGCATTGCCGTACTCGGGAGAAATTGAGGCACAGATTTTGGGGTGCTTTGTCTCCTTCGTTCCTTGTGAAAATGAAAAATTTTGAGCCAGAACTGCATTTTTGTGTAAAAAATGTAATTTTGCATTTGCACAGCCCAGTTGTATCAAAATTGGTGAAACCCCTGGGGGTTTGAAATGTACACTATACCCCTAGATGAATTCCCTGAGGGGTGTAGTTTGCAAAATGGGGTCACTTGTGGGGGGGTTCCACTGTATTGGTGCTTGGGGGGTCTTGCTAATGCGACATAGCACCCACCAAAATTCCACCAGAATCTGAGCTGCAAAATCCAAAAATCACTCCTTCCCTTCTGAGTCCTGCCATGCGCCCAAATGGTATTTTTTGGTCACATGTGAGGCATTGCCGTACTCGGGAGAAATTGGGGCACAGATTTTGGGGTGCTTTTTCTCCTTCATACCTTCTGAAAATGAAAAATTTTGAGCCAGAACTGCATTTTTGTGTAAAAAAATGTAATTTTTCATTTTCACTGCCCAGTTGTATCAAAATTGGTGAAACCCCTGGGGGTTTGAAATGTACACTATACCCCTAGATGAATTCCCTGAGGGGTGTAGTTTGCAAAATGGGGTCACTTGTGGGGGGGTTCCACTGTATTGGTGCTTGGGGGGTCTTGCTAATGCGACATAGCACCCACCAACATTCCACCACCAAAAATCACTCCTTCCCTTCTGAGTCCTGCCATGCACCCAACTGGTATTTTTTGGTCACATATGAGGCATTGCCATACTCGGGAGAAATTGGGGCACAGATTTTGGGGTGCTTTGTCTCCTTCATTCCTTGTGAAAATGAAAAATTTTGAGCCAGAACTGCATTTTTGTGTAAAAAAATGTAATTTTTCATTTTCACTGCCCAGTTGTATCAAAATTGGTGAAACCCCTGGGGGTTTGAAATGTACACTATACCCCTAGATGAATTCCCTGAGGGGTGTAGTTTGCAAAATGGGGTCACTTGTGGGGGGGTTCCACTGTATTGGTGCTTGGGGGGTCTTGCTAATGCAACATAGCACCCACCAACATTCCACCAGAATCTGAGCTGCAAAATCCAAAAATCACTCCTTCCTTTCTGAGTCCGGCCATGCACCCAAATGGTATTTTTTGGTCACATGTGAGGCATTGCCGTACTCGGGAGAAATTGGGGCACAGATTTTGGGGTGCTTTGTCTCCTTCATTCCTTGTGAAAATGAAAAATTTTGAGCCAGAACTGCATTTTTGTGTAAAAAATGTAATTTTGCATTTGCACAGCCCAGTTGTATCAAAATTGGTGAAACCCCTGGGGGTTTGAAATGTACACTATACCCCTAGATGAATTCCCTGAGGGGTGTAGTTTGCAAAATGGGGTCACTTGTGGGGGGGTTCCACTGTATTGGTGCTTGGGGGGTCTTGCTAATGCGACATAGCACCCACCAAAATTCCACCAGAATCTGAGCTGCAAAATCCAAAAATCACTCCTTCCCTTCTGAGTCCTGCCATGCGCCCAAATGGTATTTTTTGGTCACATGTGAGGCATTGCCGTACTCGGGAGAAATTGGGGCACAGATTTTGGGGTGCTTTTTCTCCTTCATACCTTCTGAAAATGAAAAATTTTGAGCCAGAACTGCATTTTTGTGTAAAAAAAATGTAATTTTTCATTTTCACTGCCCAGTTGTATCAAAATTGGTGAAACCCCTGGGGGTTTGAAATGTACACTATACCCCTAGATGAATTCCCTGAGGGGTGTAGTTTGCAAAATGGGGTCACTTGTGGGGGGGTTCCACTGTATTGGTGCTTGGGGGGTCTTGCTAATGCAACATAGCACCCACCAACATTCCACCAGAATCTGAGCTGCAAAATCCAAAAATCACTCCTTCCTTTCTGAGTCCGGCCATGCACCCAAATGGTATTTTTTGGTCACATGTGAGGCATTGCCGTACTCGGGAGAAATTGGGGCACAGATTTTGGGGTGCTTTGTCTCCTTCATTCCTTGTGAAAATGAAAAATTTTGAGCCAGAACTGCATTTTTGTGTAAAAAATGTAATTTTGCATTTGCACAGCCCAGTTGTATCAAAATTGGTGAAACCCCTGGGGGTTTGAAATGTACACTATACCCCTAGATGAATTCCCTGAGGGGTGTAGTTTGCAAAATGGGGTCACTTGTGGGGGGGTTCCACTGTATTGGTGCTTGGGGGGTCTTGCTAATGCCACATAGCACCCACCAAAATTCCACCAGAATCTGAGCTGCAAAATCCAAAAATCACTCCTTCCCTTCTGAGTCCTGCCATGCGCCCAAATGGTATTTTTTGGTCACATGTGAGGCATTGCCGTACTCGGGAGAAATTGGGGCACAGATTTTGGGGTGCTTTTTCTCTTTCATACCTTCTGAAAATGAAAAATTTTGAGCCAGAACTGCATTTTTGTGTAAAAAAATGTAATTTTTCATTTTCACTGCCCAGTTGTATCAAAATTGGTGAAACCCCTGGGGGTTTGAAATGTACACTATACCCCTAGATGAATTCCCTAAAGGGGTGTAGTTTGCAAAATGGGGTCACTTGTGGGGGGGTTCCACTGTATTGGTGCTTGGGGGGTCTTGCTAATGCGACATAGCACCCACCAACATTCCACCACCAAAAATCACTCCTTCCCTTCTGAGTCCTGCCATGCACCCAACTGGTATTTTTTGGTCACATATGAGGCATTGCCATACTCGCGAGAAATTGGGGCACAGATTTTGGGGTGCTTTGTCTCCTTCATTCCTTGTGAAAATGAAAAATTTTGAGCCAGAACTGCATTTTTGTGTAAAAAATTTAATTTTTCATTTTCACTGCCCAGTTGTACCACAATTGGTGAAACCCCTGGGGGTTTGAAATGTACACTATACCCCTAGATGAATTCCCTGAGGGGTGTAGTTTGCAAAATGGGGTCACTTGTGGGGGGGTTCCTAAATTTTAGCATCTTATGGTGCCTAGAAACCTACATGGTGCCTAAAAAATAATCTCATAAAAAGGAGGCTCCAAAATCAAGTAGGTGCTCCTTCTATTATGAAGCCTGTGGTTTGGTCAACGTGCACACTAGGGCCACATATAGGATATTTATGAAAACAAAAGAATTGGGGGAATCAATTTTTAGTCACATTTCTCTAGTAAAATGTACTGTGTTCCTTAGAAAAATGTATTAAAATTGCAAATCTGCAAAAAAAATGAAATTTTGAAATTTCACCTACACTTTGTTTTAATTCCTGTGAAACACCTAAAGGGTTAACAAACTTCCAAAATGCTGTTTTGAATACTGTGAGGGGTGCAGTTTTTGAAATGGTATCATTTATGGGGGTGTCTCACATACAAGTCCCTCAAAGTCACATCAGAACTGAACTGGTCCCTAAAAAAATCAGTGTTTGAAATTTTCTTGAAAATTTGAGAATTTGCTATTCATATTGTAAGCCTCCTAGTGTCCAAAAAAATTAAAAGGAAGTTGAAATAATGATGGAAACATAAAGTAGACATATGGTCTATGTTAGTTATTAACTATTTTGAGTGGTATGATTATTTGTCTCACAAGCAGAAAATTTAACATTTTGCAAATTGCAAAATTTTCCATTTTTTCACGACATTTTGGTATTTTTCACAAAAAAACACAGACTGTATCGACCCAAATTTACCACTAATTTGAAGTACAATGTGTCACGAGAAAACAATCTCAAAATCACTGGGATAAGTAAAAGCAAAAAAAAGTTATCCCCACTTAAGTGAGACATGTCAGATTTGAAAAAAAGGGCTCTGTCAGGAACGCAAAAACTGGCTCTGTCAGGAAGGGGTTAAATCACAATTTATGCATCAGTAATGCCCCTTTCAGACCGCACTAAAAAAACAGTATTTTGGCGATTTTTAACAGTTTTAAAACGGTAATCTGTGCGTCTGAAAGGTGCAGTGATATTACGGTTTCCAAAAAAAACACCTGTTTTTGGAAACGGTAAAAAAGCAGGGTCCTACCCATTTCAGACCCGTTTTTTTTGCTGTGTGAACGGGTCTGAAACGGTATTTAGGACACAGCCAATAGTGGTCCGCTCTGTGCATATCTAATGACCCAGTGCAGTGAATATTTAATGAGCACAGCTGTCATTAGATATGCATGGACCCAAACCCCGGCTATCCCCCGTGCATGTGCGGGATCTCCATCCACACATACACACACAGGACGGTGAGGTCCATCTCCCCCCTGCAGCACTCTCACCGTCTGCTCCCATGGAACTGCCGCAGCTCATCCAGGAACGCCAGCCCAATTCCTCCGGTGGTCAGGCTCCGCTTTTACCGTCGTACAATGCGGCCACAGGAGACCGGGCAGCCCCGAGTGTCCTCAGATACCCGGCTGGTGGGGTCAGTCTGCAGGGAGCGCTGATGGGATTTGCTGCTGCAGGAGGCCGGCGGTTCCGAGTGAGGGGTGGCCGATTCCTGCCTGACACGGAGCATGTTCTGCCGGGTCGCTGTTCTGCTCTTTCTGTCCCCCTCACCAGCACCAGCAGCAGAAGCAGCAGTGGTTCTCACCCTTCCCGGGTTAAAAGGTTTGCAGACTTTCACACCGCAAACCTGCTTTTGACCGGGTATTTACATGCAATGTGAAAGGGCTCTGACCCATTTTAAAAAACGTTTTAAATACCTGGTCTAAGCAAGTTTTGCGGTGTGAAAACAGCATAAGGTTTTTACAGTATATTTGGTACTATGCTGTCTTGTACTGTTTATTGCTGTTTGTTTTGGCTATATTGCAAAATCATAATAAAATTGTATTTAAACAAAATGTAACTTAAAATAGAGCACACATTTTTTCCATACTACTGTATGTGTGGCTTGTCAGGTTGCACATGTTGGTAAGACAGAAGAGGATATGGGACATCAATGCTGAATAAGCACTGAAGCAGTCATGTGGTTCAGCAGGGCAACACCTGCAAATTTAAGAACAAAACATCTAGATTTGCTATAGGTTATTTTTAAGCTGACCATACATCTACAGATTCATTGTAAGATCTGGCTGGTTGAAAGAAAATCCTGGAAATGGATGAGAGCAAATGACAGTTGACCATTTGCTTTTAAAAATGTGTAGTTTTTAAGGTGCCCATACAACACGGTACAATTATTGTATACAATAATGTATACAATATTGCATCTCATCGCATCTTGTTTTGCAAGGTCAACAGCCAAAAGGTTGACATGGGGTTTTTCACTGTTTTGACCCGAATGTCGACACTGACACAGGTTAAAGTTTACCATGGCCACTCGCATGGCTCGGTGCCTCGCTACGCTTGGTAGAGCATGAAATACCATCTGTTGGCACATGTCGGCTCAAAAAACAGTGATGTCGACCTAATGACCCATGTCGACCTAATGACCCATGTCGACCTAATGACCTAGTGGTGTCGACCCAATGCTTGTCGACCTAGTTGTTGTAGAACAAATGACTGTATCCTCTGCTGCTTTTGGGGTGTATTTTATATTTAAATTATGAAAACCAAACAATTTCTTCAAAATATATACACAGTGCCCTCATAAATCAGTGCTGTCAAACTCATGACCCTCCATATGTTGTGCAACTACACATCTCAGCATGCCCTGCCACAGATTTTATATAATGGATTGCTAAAACTGTGGCAAGGCATGCTGGGACATGTAGTTACACAACAACTGGAGGGCCATGAGTTTTACACCACTGTCATAAATGTTTGCTGCCAGGCCCTGTGAGAGACTGGTAGCGCCAGGAGTCTATTATGCTGAAAATGCACTTTAGACCACTGCAATGTGGCTAGGGCCGGAAGGCTGTGCTTATTTCTTTGATATGTGACGCTTGTACAGATGTGTTTGTTGCAATATGGGAGTGCCAGAATTTTGGAGGCATGTCTGCGCCCACACCTGCAATCCATTTGCAATGAATGGCAGGGTCACTGGACCGTGCATATGCAGCCTGGAGTTTCATACCAGTGCAACAATGCAGACATATCTGTATATCTGCATCTACATCCCAAATGCTATGATGCAGCTGACACTGTTTTTTTTCAAGTTCTGGGGGGTCTACATATAAAACAGGCATGGGGAATCTTTAGCCCTCCAGCTGTTTAAACATCCCAGAATGCCCTGCCACATTTTTGCTTTTTTGCCCATTCTCAAATCCCCCCCCCCCCCCCAAACACCTGACCCTAGCAGAATTACACACCACCTGTTAACTCAATCGTGACAGGCATTTCCCGCTGAGTGGTGTATAGAGGCTAAGGGGGGTATTCAATGTGTAGGTCACCCCGACGAGAACATGCCGGCGGGATTCAATATCCCGCCTGCAGTGGCCACGAGTTGCGGCCGGGAAGAGGCGAACTGCAGCCGGCAGCTCGTCACTCGGCAGAACGAGCCTGATAGCTTGTGAAGTCGGGCTCGTTCTGCCGAGAAACACTGCTTAATGCTGTCAGAGAAGACAGCATTGAATAGGGTCCGGCGGTCTTCTCCCCCGTGGGGAGATGGTCGCCGGCGATTGAATACCCCCCTAAATGGGGATTGAGGATACCTCTTTAGTGATAATAACACGGAGTAGGCTTAAGTCCTCACATTTCTTTTATTTCATCTATAAAATGAACAATGCAGTGATTACAAAGTATTTAATTTCTATAAGTTTAACAATTGACAGTACACAGATATGCTGACATAACTGCTAATTACTTTATCGCAATGTGGCACATCTATGGGGTGCGAGGAAAAATCTGGGAGATGGTGGTCTAAAGGTACCGACAAAATGGTCAAAGCACTGGCACCTTACTGGCAGAATGCTGTATTGAATTGCTTCCAACCTCTCTACAATTGTATTTGCCTTGTGGTATTGCTCTTTTGCTGTGCATTTTATATTTGTAGAAATATCACTGCTTTGCAGTGTAACATTTGGTGCTACATCAGTTTATGTTTCCATGAATGCATTTGAATTCATGTAAATAAGTGCTCGGGATGAAATTCCATGCTGCAAGATAAAGGCTTTGTAACAGAGACATCCTCGCAGGGGAGTAGGGGAATGGTAGGACCAATGCATACAGATGTCAGATCCTGCAGGCTAAAGCCATTTACCTTACTTGTGTTTTGCAAAGACTCCAGGGGATTCCAAAACCGCTTAACTCAGGCACTGGGATCTCACAGCAGATGGTAAGATTGCATAACTATCAGTACCAGAGGCCACAGGAATAGAATGGCCTACAGTATATATTTGTGTTACTAACACGAACAAGCCATACAATTGCTGCTTAGTAAAGACTATTTTGCCATTCAGATTTGTATTTGCATGCTGACATTTTGTGTTAAGCCCGATGCACACTAGACATTAAAGTAGATATCACTTATAGGGGCCCTTCTCCTTCTGAGCAATATCTTTTAGACTTTCTCGTCTAGTGTGCACGCTCAACATTATTAACAATGCGCTCTCCCACACCTTGTTAACGACTCCCTCCCTCATCTGTACGGTACAGAAGAGGGAAGATTAAGCATGGCCACCGCCCACCATCGATTTCCCCCACACCAGCATTGGCAAGTGTGTATGCACTTGCCAATGCCGACACTGGGTCTGGTTCCTGTCGCCGCCAATATCACCGGGTACACATATCGTGTATGGCTGTTCTTAAAATGCTATAATTTACAGTAGAATTGGGCAAAAAATTGTTAATTACTCTTCACTTGGAGAACCTGCAACTACACCTGCAGCAACCTGCTTTCTAGCTTTTCTGTTGCTATAGAGATCTTCTGTACGAGATCACTAGTGCAATAAATTCTAAAAATGCATGGAAGAATTCTTAAGCGTCTCCGATCCTCAATGTCTTTCAGACTAGTGATCATTCTAAAGACTGGATGGATGATGTAAAGCTGGGTACACAACATAGTTCAGCATACCCTCCAACATGTCCCATTCTACCAGGTTTCTACAAAATACTATGTTTCTGGACTTCCTTGCCAGTGGCAATTGCAGAGGTGGGGCTGTTGCACGGTCCCAAAATCATATAGAGGAGTCACACCAACTGCTACCCCAAACGCTGCCAAACATCACTGGCCGGGACTCGCCAGCATTTGATCTGGTTATTCGTATGGCTGACAGTGCTTAGGTTGCTGAGTAAGATCATAGTACGTAATTGAGTGTCCACATTTCAAAAACATGTGCATTTTGACCTTTTGGGGTCAATTTATACATTATTGACCTGCTTTACCACAACTTGTGACTACCTATTTAAATTTTGCCGCAGCCTCATCTCTGCAACTGCTACTGGCAAGAAAGTCCAGAAACAGAGCATTTTGTAGCTGGTGGAATGGGTCATGTAGAAGGGGAACAGTATGTATATTGCAGATTACAATGACCATGGTAGTGTGTGCCCCCAAATACACTCGGAGTAATGCTGGTTGACTCGCAAAGCTGCAAATTTTACAGCTTTTTGAGTCAATTAAACGCTGCCCACATGAATGCTCGCCCACCATGCGCACGCCGATTTTTCCCTGCACGTATGCGAAAAGGTGTTTTGCATAAACAACGATTCGCAGCTTGCGTGCGGGGCAGAAATCATTCGATGGTCACAGACCATCAAATTATTTCTAAGGCTATAGCAAATTTAAGTCACTATCTGGTTAATTAAATTTGCGGCGCGCTTGTCTGGCACCCGTGTCACGGGCGAATTACCATGGGAACGCACATGAAACACTGAGCGTGATCTGTGCCCGCAGCCCCATGCTCTCACTGCTACATGCGAATGGGCCTGCACGTGCGCATAATCAAATATGCGCATTCGCAGGCCATCACCATTGCTTCTATTTGCAAATTCACAATGGGGAGTATGAATTAGAATGACCTCCTCAGTTCATTGCTCGATGGATTGTGTGGTCACATCATGCTAGCTCAAGTGCTACACATAAGATGGGACCATGAAACGGGTAGTAAAAGACAGACTGGCTAGACCAGTGGTAGCCAACCCTAGCACTCGAGAGCTACCAACAGTTCACATTTTCCAGACAACCTAGCTGCTGCACAGCTGCACTCATTAATCACGGACACATTTTAAAATATACACAGATGGAGCTAATTAGCTCACTTGTGATTCTGTGAGGAGACCTGCAAAACATGCACTGTTGGTAGCTCTCGAGGACCAGGGTTGGCTACCCCTGGGCTAGACTGTTGTGAAAACACATCTTGTAATTCAAGTCAGTGCAATATAAATTTGATTGCAATTCTAACTCAATTCGTGAGGATTCTAGACGTGTTCATTGTGTTTTCAGAGCTGTGTCTTTGAATGCCAGCAATGTAAATTACGGGTGCCATGATCTATTCCATTTGAACAAAATCCCCTATTTAATTAAAATTTATTTTGTCTTCTTTTTTAATCTGCTTGATTACTGATAAATCCATTTATAGAACTAATAACTGTATAATTCACCCTAGACATTAAGCTGAGGCTGGCTAACCATGATTTCAGAGCTTTGATCAATGCTTATCCAGAGCGCTAAAAATATTAATTATATTTATTTATTAACAGTTTCTTATACAGTGCAGTTCAGTTGCGCTTCACAATTGGAAATAGGAATAAAACAAACTTGGTAGTTAAAGTCAAAATGGAAGGAAGACCCTGCTCGCAATTTAACAATCTATGTGGAATTAGGGATTTATACACAAGTATAGGTGTTCTCTATTGCTTAATGGTCCACCAGATTGGTTCTTGGTGGGTTGTATGATAAGGTCACCCAGCAATGTTGGCCAGGGATCAGGAGGATGGAAAGGTGAGCGAGAAATAAGCTAGAAATTGTAATGTACATTGGGAACATATTTTTGAATAGGAAAGTATTAGAAAGGTTATTTGGGTGGTTCTGGAATTAAATAAGTTGCCTGAAGAGGTGAGTTTTCAGGGAACGATTGAAGATTTGGAGACTAGTGGATAGTCTTATTGTTTGTGGGCAATCATTCCACAGAGTGGGTGCAGCCCCAAGAAAGTTCTGCAGTGGTGAGTGGGAGCGAGTAATCAGAATCAGAATCACTTTATTGGCCATGTGTACTCTCGTATACTATTTTTTGTGGATACAGTGCAGCTTCAAGCATGGTACAAGAGGGATAACAGGACATACATACATTGCATCAGTTGCGCATACAAAAGACAAATTCACATGTTAGGATTTGCAAGGTTAGATAGAGCAGTTGGGTATTTAGATTATCAGTATCTAATGCAGCCCACACACGTGCCGATGCCGGCAGTGCGATGCTGTACGATGGGGTGCGCGCTCCCGCGGCACCTCATCGCACAGTACAAAAAGTATGTGCTGCACATACTTTTTGTACCTGCTTTTTCTAGCACAGCATCGCATCACATGCACATCGTATGCACAAGGCAAACGATGCGATGCTGTGTGTGCTAGTTCAGCCCACAACGCACGCTGGAATCGGTGCGTGTGTGGGCTGCATTAGAGTACATTGTTCAATAGCTGTATATCTATCGGGAAGAATCTTTTTGTGGTTCTTGACGACTTGGCAGGAATGGACCTGAAGCGTCTACCTGATGGGAGAATATCAAACAAGTTATGGCCAGGGTGGAGTTTGTCCGCCACAATCTTCCCAGCTCGCTTCTTGACATTAATGAGTTGTGGATGAAAGATGTAGATTTTGTTAAGAGCGAAACGGTTGAGTTGAAAGACATTTTGAGATAAGCGAAGAGATGTACATTGCTTTAATTTGGTTTATGGCCTTGTGTGTAAGTTTAATTATTTGATATTGAATACGGTAGAATACATATAACCAATAGATGAACTGACTAAACAGTTTTGCAGTCGAGCGTCTTGCAAGGAAGATTAGCCTTGCAGCTGCATTTAGGTTGGATTGTAGTATTGGGGAAGATCAGTAAGGAGCCTGTTGCAGTAATCAATGCAGGAGATGATGAGTGCAAGGATTAGAGTTTTATCAGTTTCTTGTGTTGGGTATGGTTGTACTTTGGATATGCAGCAAGTTTTTGAGGCAGATTGAATTTAGGGAACAAAGGACAGTTCAGAGTCAATGACCCCCCCCCCCCCTGCACTCGTTTCCACCTTGCTGTGTTTTTCCAACTTCGCCATTTGGGGGGATTCTTGCTGGCGAAGGTTCCCCCGAAACATAGAATAGAGTGAGGGGGCTGGATGGCTGTTTTTGGCGATCCTTGACAAAAATCAAGCCACCCTCACTGCAGAAACCCCCTCGACGACCGCATTAAATACCGCGTTGGAGTGTTAGAGCCGAAAGCCTGACTGAAGTGGGTCCAATAAATTGTATGAGGTAGGAAACTTGGTGGGGCATTTTTTCCAGAATGGAGCTGGTGTCAGTGAATCAGCAGGAGAAAAGGTTTTAGACAAATCTGTTTTTGGTGGAAAAGAACACTGGAGGGTTCAGGACCATCTTGGACTTAAGAGACTTGAATTCTTTCATAAGACTGTCAAAGTTTTTGATGGAAAGTCTAAGTTCCATAGTAACTGAAGAATACAATCTTGTATTAACTACAGATGCAAGTCTGGAAGGATGGGGCACTCATATGACCGGTACATCAGTTCAAGGAACCTGGTCCTGGGAGGAGAGTCAGAACTCTACAAATGTAAGATAATTACAGGCAGTGTTGGAGGCAATGTGTTGTCTCAAAGAGAAGATTTGAATGTTCCATCTGCGGATAATATCAGACTTTGGAACCATTGTCTCCCACATAAACCATCAAGGTGGTACCAGGAGCAAGAAACTGATGATTCTTTCAGAGAGAATCATGTCCTGAGCGGAGAAGAATCTTCTGTCCAAATCGGCGGTGTATATACCGCGCCAGAGAATTTAATCGCAGACTTCTTAAGTCGGAAGGAAGTTTCCCCAGGAGAGTTGGATCTGAACGCAGAAGTTTTCGAAAGAATTGTGAATCTATTTGGCAAACCAGAAATTGATCTGATAGCCTGTTACTCCAACAGAAAGATGAACAACTTGTTCTCTAAGTATTCTCATCCTCAGCATTAGCCCTAGACACATTATTGGTACAATGGAGGTCCAACCTCAGCTATGTATTTCCACTGGTACCTGTGACCAAGGTCTTAAAGAAGATCAGAAAAGATGGTATTGACCGTTTTGCCATTTTGGCTGAGAAGGGCCTGGTTTACGAATGTCCTCAAAATGTCGACTCAGGAGCCGTGGACTCTACCCAACATACCAGATCTTCTGTGCCAGGGGCCAATTTTGCATCAAAATCCGACAATGTTTTGTCTAAAGGTATGGAACTTGAGTGGCAGATTCTGAAGCGTCATGACCTATCTCATAAAGTCACTGATATGATGCTGAGAGCAAGAAATGATGTGTCTTCATTGGCATATTACAAAGTATGGAGTAAATTTATTTCTTGGGGTCAGTTTACAGAGCACATTTCTGATATTTCCACAGCCAAAGTATTGCATTTCCTTTTCAAATGGTTTGAGTTGGGTCTGGCAACAGCTACCATCAAAGCACAGATTGCGGCTCTTAGCGTACTGTTGGATAGGTGATTGGCTGAGAAAAAACTGATAAAGAGATTTGGAAGAGCAATGAAAAGACTGCGTCCACCTTTGAAATTCTTTGTATCTCAGTGGGATTCAAATTTGCTCCTGACGGTCCTGTCGAAGCGCCCCTTTGAACCACTTGCTGATACCCCGCTCAAATTGTTTACATGGAAGGTGGTTTTCCTTGTGGCAATCACTTCAGCCAGGAGAGTAAGCGAAATGCAGGCCCTTTTGGATAGAGGAACCTTACTAGGTGGTCTTTACAGACAGAGTGGTTCTGAGAATGCATCCAGATTTTTTACCGAAAGTAATTTCTGCCTTCCATCTCAACCAGCAGATTACTTTACCAAGCTTTTATCTTTATCCAGAGAATGAAGGGCACAGAGCATGGCACACCCTGGACCTTGTGAGGACTAAATCCAAATACCTGGAAAGAACTGGTACCTTCCAGAATACAAAACAACTCTTTGTAATACCAGAAAAATTCATCTTTAAACTATGAGGAGGAAGAGGGAATATCCCTAGTGTCATGGCTGCCATGAGATCTCTGGGAAGAAAAGGAATTATGGGTAAGTATAATTTGCATATTTTGCCAGTCAACCAATAATAGTTAACCTAATGACTGTCAGCCTAACAACAGTAACCATGTGCAGCAACCTACATAGAAGAGCTGTATGGTAACCTTAAACTACGCATCCCTCATATTGCTTCCACTGGTCCTATGTACAGGCACATTATAACTAAATGTATCAAAATCATTTGTGTACATTATTCTCTGTTTCTAGTTTACTAAATTTGCCCTTTTAAGTACAATATTTAGCACGTTGTTGGTATTAACTCTAATTAGGGCCATATGAAGAGAGGTTTGACAGGCCATTATCCCCACATACTGCTTCTTTAGTAGTCTCTCTGTGGCTCAGTTGTTCATTGACAGTGACTACCAAGTAGCCCCTCAGTGTACAATCACTGGCACAGAATGTGAGCCGCCCTCTGGGCCTTATTATATTTCACTCTTTCTGACAAAATCCTTCTTAGATGGACAAAACCATGTGCACTGCAGGTGGGGCAGATGTAAAATGTGTGAGAGAATTAGATTTGGGTGGGGTTTTACTTCAAGGTGAGATCTATATTGCAGTGTAAAAATAAAGCAGCCAGTATGTACCCTGCACAGAAACAAAATAACTCACCCAAATCTATTTCTCTCTGCACATTTTACATCTGCCCCGCTGCAGTGCACATGGTTTTGTCCATCTAAGAAGGAATTTGTCAGAAAGAGTGAACTAGAATAAGGCCCGTTGTCTGCTGCTCCAGTGCACTGTCTATGACATGTGGGAGTGAGGGGTTAGTTGTGATTGCAGAAGTGCACTGTTTTACCCCTCTTTATTACTATTCTTTCCATTCCTATTGCTTATTTAGGCAAATAGAAAGTGAAAAAATTTTTGGGGTGTAATGGTGGCTATAGAATTACTTTTTTTTTCTTTTTTTATTTCAACGTCCCCCTGAATCTCTTTGTTTATGTAACCCTGGAATTTCCTTGTGTGCATCCAGTTTAAAGCATAACAAATATTTTAATATACACTGGTGTTTTTCAGTAACCTTGTATCCAAATTGATTTGCAGTCAAAGACTGCTGCAAGACATAAAGCACAAGCGAAGATGCAGGGTTTTTTGGCAAACGGGAGCTGTTGTTTGGGCCATTTAAATGTCTGTAATGAATTCTGCCACTCATTCACAGCAATACTAACCAGGTTACGACTCGCACATAAAATGTCTTGCACAGGCAGTAAAATAGTCACAAATGTTATGTTTTTTCTTCCTCTTGATATATATGTATTTTTAAACTTGAAAAATGATTTGTTTTTAGGTGTGCTGGTGCCAGATTTATCACCACTATACAGGCCTTATAAAACTCTCAGTCGGTGAAGAATGGAGTGTCAATCCACAGTGTTCCAGAAAAGTTTTTAGAATTCATGTAGACTTTAGGAGGGAAATATAATACCCTGTGATATTGGCAAGTCTGCCCAATGCTTTACAGCTGCAATACCTGACCACACTAACCTGGTTTTAAATTTTAAATGATTGCGGCTTTAAAACATTGAACATACTCACTGGAATTATGCCAACTGAACACATGCACTTCCACATTTCACCCCAAATCTTATGTGTAAACGAGTACAAATAATACAGGTTATGAACCACCTTGTGCTATATGCAGTGACATGGCAGGTACCATGCAGCTAGCTCTCCAAAAATGGCAGCCGCCTTAGTGGGGGAAGATACTAGAGTCCTACTGGACCTCTAGTGTGTATCTGGGGAGCACAGTGTGCTCATTGCTACCCGGTAGTCCTGTAGTACCGAAGTCCAGGATTGTTGGAAAGCTGTTATAACCTTCTCCTGGCGATGTGCATAAAATCCTGGCAAGAAGCATATAGGTAAAGCAATTATAATTGATGTATTGGGGGGGGTCCAGAAAAGGGGGTTTGCTAAATTTCTAGTTACGCCACTGGCTATACAAGTAAAGAGTTGCTAGTTGCATAGTAGCTCCATGGCCATATAAAGGAGGATGACAGAGTTAGAATAGAGGTGAGGAAGGGACATTAGGATTGAGATTATTCCTATAACTCTGAACAGAAATATATGGGTATGCATACTGTTGTATTGTGTGTGTATAACAATAAATATATTGTATTGCTCAATATATCTACTGTATATAGCTTCCTATTCACAATAGACAAGACTGTGACCTGCATGCGGCATACTTCTGATTATATATAGATATATTTGTGGGTATGTGTGTGTGTGTATGTATATATATATATATATATATATATGTTTGCATTGCAGTATGTGTTATTTTGGTAGTGAGTATGTATCATTAAGCATACATATACAATATGATGCTTTTATTATTATTTCTGTTAATGTCATCTTTGTAGTGCACTTACCAACCCTGTACAGCAGGACAGTACTAATTTTATGAAGCATGAACTAAGAGCCCATCAGCTCACTGAGGCTTAAACAAAATACTCTGTTGGGAGAGATATTGGAAACTGTTATCCCTTAGTGAATGTGTGCAACAATGACAGCAAGAGGCTTTGTGCATAGTAGGCTGTATAGTCTGGATAGATCGTTCCTGTCCATAATCAGGACGTTTGATGGGTGGCCTTCATCACTCATCGTCATCTTGCTTTTAATATACCCCTTTCACATTGCACAAATAAACCCGGGTTGGTGACTTGTCGACCTAGGTTGAGGTGTGGTGTGAATGCACTACACCGAATAACCCGGGTTGACCAACCCGGCATTTTGACCTGGGTTATGAGGAGGGTTAAATCTGGGTCACCCTCTGCCCAATGGGCGACCCAGGGTTAATCGGAATGTGCAAGAACCAGTCCGTGATCTCGGCACCGACCTAAGTTTGCTATGTGAGAGGGGATATAAGTGGGACATTCCTTTCAGACAGAAGTACCAGCTCTGACGCATGTCCTACAAAGGATACTGAACACTTGTTGAAGCTAGGGCTTCAGATGTACTTACCCTGGTACTTATATGTTAGTTGGGCGCCCACTAAGCTATTTGCTTAGTTTTCTGCGTCCCCTCGCCACGCTTTGGGTTCGGTGGCTCGCCACACTATATAAAATCAACTCCATGCTGACATGGATAGTAGGGGTATGAGCGTACTAACGATAATGGGTGCCCAACTAACATATAAGTACCCTTACCCTTTTACTCTGCTACCAGGACCTAGTTATTCCGGGTCTTTGCTTTTCATACAGAATTTTGAGATTTGATATCCTCTCCAGGCGCTCCAGTGCCCACTAATTAGCAGCCTTTTAGGCATGACCTGGGTTACACTGCCGCTGGGACCAAGAATAACCCTGGTTGTGGCCAAGGATACACAACCCAGTTTGACTCTTTCACACAGAGCCGGAACCCGGATCCCTACTTTACCCTGTGTTCTCAGATCAGTGTGAAAAGGGTATGGCAGTACATCACTATTCTCTACTGATGGGGAATAGGTAACCGACATTGCTTCTGTCGCATGCAGTAATTTACACACTCATATCTTCAGTTTACTGCATGCCACACGATCAGGTTGCTCGCCTTATTAAATATGCTGCTGTGAATATTCAGTGATTAGTTGCCTGTTCTTTCCCCATCCACCTCAAAATGAGCAAAAATGAGAATCAGACTATGGCAGTGGTTCCCAGACTTTTTTGAGTCAAGGTGCCATAAAGAATCAGAATTGTCTTTGCAGCAACCATAGGCCAAAAGTTTCTTATTGAGAAATTTAGGGGAAAAAAAAGATTAAATGAAGTAAATGGTGTTTATATGTAATCCTTGGGGTCCATTATGTGGTGAGGGACAGGATTCACTTGTGTTTGCCCACATATGTTATGATTGGAAGCCACCATCACTGGTTTTGCCTATTTCATTCTCCATAAATAATTTGAGACCACCAATTTAGGGCACCTCTGCAAGTACCCCGCAGCCCACAGTTTGGGAACCACTGGACTATAGTGTATTTTTTTTATCAATTTTTTTTTTTGCTAAAATAACGTGAAATTTAGTGTTTTCACATTATTTTAGTATCACATAAATTTATCACAGGGCTTTGTAGTAATCCCCCAAGCTTCTTTACAGAATGCAGCCAATAATAAAAACAATGTATTTCCTCTCCTGTTTTGCATAGCACTAATAAGTTCAACTACAATAGGGTTGGGCAATCGGTAAAATTGGACATCAAAATCCCTGAATTCCAGTCAAAAAATGTATCAAGATTGATAAATCAGGGAATCTAAACATGATGACATATCTGATTTCTATCGTGAAATTTATTAGGATGGGAGATTCAGAAAGTGAGATATTTGGTAAGAAATCTCCGGTTTTTATAAAGCGACAATCATTTACACTTTAAAATCAAACTGGTTTTGCAGTATAAGTGATTGCTGCTTTTAAAAAAAATGTAGATTTCTTACCCAATCTCTCACTTTCTGACTCTCTCATCCTATTAAATTTCCCACCCTGTTTGGTTTGCTACTCCTCAATGTCTGGCGATCAGCTAATCGGATTGGCATCCAGGAATAAAAAAAAACTACAGTTTAAAAAAAAAAAAAAAAACTCACTTTAAGAACATTTCTTCAATCAAATTGCAAGTGGAGGCCACCAAATAAATGTACTATTAACTAAAATATAACAAAATAAATGTTTTTAAGAATATATACCATGTAGATTTATAAAGAATTGATGCCTGCACTGAAATCTTCTCTGGGTAGAACAAAAAAAAAAAAGCTAATTCGGTGTGAGGACTGCAGAGCCTTATAAGGAAACCTGGCAGCTGCTTAGTGCCCCTGTACCTGCTGTGACATAACTGAACAATACACAGTTTCCTTGCACAAATACACAGCTGAATTCTAATCTCACAGATCTGCCTCTGTGCTGGAAGGTCAGTTATGTCTGTAGATGTAATCCATGAACAAACATAGTTACAGCCAGACTTGTTCATTTGCATTACGCTTCTATGAGAGGACATGCATCTGCTTATACATAGAAATAAATCAATTATTTCTTACTACCATATTACTGTACACATTTTAGTGTGGCGCCATTTAATCTTAGTAATTAAATTGTTAAGCAGTTATTACAGTCTATGAATAGCGTTTTCTGCTGCAGTCAAACCTGGACCTGGATGGGTCCATATTCGGTCATAACACACTTGTTTATATTAGTGGTGGCGGTGTTTGCCAGTAACATGTAAGCAGCAGGGCCGGTGCAAGGCACCGGAGCGCCCCAGGCGAGTCGGGGTGGGGGCGCCCCGGTGCCGGGGGGCAGTGGTGGTGGTACCTGTGTAAAAAACTTGCGGCGCCAGCGTCCCTGCAGTGCTGGAGCGGGCAGGGGTGTTCGTGCCTCGGGGGAAACCTGCGGCGCTGTCATTGTGTATAAGGCTGGCGGCGGCCGGCGGGGTCCGTGCAGTGAATAGAAAATAACTAGCGCTTCCCGCGCCGCCACGCGCATAGCGCTAGTTATTTTCTATTCACTGCAGGGACCCCGCCGGCCGCCGCCAGCTTTATACACAATGACAGCGCCACAGGTTCCCCCGCAGCACGGACACCCCTGCCCGCTCCAGCACTGCAGGGACGAAGTTTTTTACACAGTTCGCTAACCCTCCATGCTGGGGGTGAGGGGCGAACTGCCGCCCTCCAGGTGTGGCGCCATAGGCAAATGCCTAGAGCTGCCTAGTGGTGGCACCGGTCCTGGTAAGCAGCTTTCATGAAAGTTTCTTTATTTTGTATGCATAAAGCCCTGTACACACAAGACGATTTAAGCCATTATCGCTGGCTAAATAGTGGCTGAGCGACCATATTGCCAGTGGTTTTTTGTGTTGTGGGAGATAAATCCCTAGGAGCGCGCGCTCCCACAACCAGCCCTTAATGCTACTGCAATTATGGCTAAAAATTGCTGGTCGCTGGTGCACAATACGTATGCAGTGTCCATGTCGACACAACAATTGTGAAAAAACTCATGTCGACCTTTTGAGTGTCAACATTTTCAGGTGTCAACCTTGTCACCGTCGACCCCTATACAATTGTAAGGTAGTTTTGTTAGGTCCATGTCTGATTTATAACATCACCTATTGTTATGAAGTGGAGAGCCATATGGTCATATGTAATTAGTATAGACATATGGATACAAATCTGCTAAGTATACTTTTGAAATTCATCCTTGGCTTTGTTTGTATTGCGTGTTGTTCATTTGCTGAGCAAGGCTGGTTCCAGAGCATCCTACTCCTGAGGCATCGGACATGTTTGAAATTCATTGCATCGCTGCGTTTAGGGCTGGGCAGAGTGTTTGATGTGAGACATTATGGGAAGACAGGCAGTGTAATGGAGCTAGGGATAGTGTGAGATGATGCTGCTGCCCCCAGAGCAGGGGGTCTGGCTGAAAGCGGGCGGGTGATGTTCACCACATTACATTTCTGCTGATGGAATTTCATTCATCCCATCAAGTCAATTGACTTCTTTTCTTTCTCCTAATAAGAAAACATTGAATGTCAGTGCAGACATCTGCAGTTTCTAAGCCTAGCGCAGGTCCCAACCAACAGCCACGTTTGGCAGCCTCATTTCAGTTTGCAGCCGCTGCATTATAGATACACCCCAGTGGGTTTCATTTCCACTTAATACGTTACATTACTTCACATTCATGAATTAACCCATTTACTGGGAATGTATTCTTCTTTTTTCCTTGAGAAAAACCAATTCAATTAGGTTTTTTAAATGTGTTAATTAAGTAACTAAGACTTAATTTTACTTGAAATATTGGCCCTTATTCTGGTTCACTCGCAAATGCAAATTCCTTCTCTAATGGACAAAACCATGTTTACTGCAGATGGGGCAGATGTAACATGTGCAGAGAGATATAGATTTGGGTGAGTTATTTTGTTTCTGTGCAGGGTAAATACTGTCTGCTTTATTTTTACACTGCAATACAGATCTCACTTTGAAGTAAAACCCCACCCAAATCTAATTCTCTCTGCACAAGTTACATCTGCTCCACCTGCACTGCACATGGTTTTGTCCATTTGAGAAGGATTTGCCTTTGCGAGTGAACCAGAATAATGGCCATTGTGTGAAATAGGCTGATCACTAACATGAAAATGTATGGACGTTTGCTATATATATATATTTATTTGCAAATGTTTATTTTCTTATTGAGGAGACGAATGATTGCTATTATTATTAAAACCTCAACTTTGTCATTTCATATGATAATCCTCTTCCAAGAGATGTTTGAGCTGCATTTCAGTTTACTGTGGTAATCAGAGTGGGCATGCAAACACATTCAGTGTTCTGGTGAGTGTTCCATCTGGGCTCCTCAGTGTAGTTGGAGATGCCCAGGCCATGCTCCACCGCCTGCACCAACACTGCTGCTGGCTGGGTTATCCTGAATGGTCATACAACTCCTACCTACTCACTCCCTTACATCCAGGAACCCTTTTGTTGCCACCTACCATCATCTAGGTCTTTACCTGCTTCCAGAAGCTTTCCATCTTCTCTTCAATCACTTTGGCTTCAGTACAAGAACAGATGCTCTCTACAGCTTTATGTTTTGGTACTTTCATGGGTGGGATGAGTCATCATTAAGTCAACATTGTCTAGGTCGGCCACTATTGGTTGAAAGTCAAAAGGTGGACACATGAAAAAGGTTGATATGCATTAAGACGACATGGTCAGATGGTTGACATGAGTTGTTCACACTTTACCATCTCAGTAGGCATAGTGGGAGAACATAATAGTATGCAGAGGACAGCAAGGCACGTGCCCAAAGCATGGTGAGCCATGCAAGGGAGCATGGTACACTTATACGGTGTCCATGTTGACCTATGTCAACCAGAGTCATGTGACACTCCCCTCCTGAGTGAGAAGAGAGGTGCAGCTTCCGGGCGGCCCGTGGCAGTGAAGATGCTGGGAGCCGCAGATGTATCCAAGTGGCAGACGGGCGGGTGGCTGAATAGAGCGGTGGTCATCCTTTTGCATAATTCTGTCACTACTCTGAAAACAGTTTTCAGAGGATTGCTGCATTCGGGCTATTTAATAATGGCATAACACAGCAGATGTGAGCAGATTGGTAATTGTGGCAACCTGTAAATTAAAAAAATTAAAAAAAATGGCGTTTTGGTACTCCTATCATTTTGATCCTAGTAGGCCAGCCCCCTATTTAAATGAAGCTTCAATCATACAGTCATGCAGCAGATGGATTGTATGACAGATTGTGAGTACCTTGTGTGTCCAAAAACCCCCAAGGACTGTCGGGGAGTTGAAGGGAAATTGAATACAATCATGATTGTAAGATCAGTCTTTCTGATGTATGGCCACCTTAAGTACACCTGCACAACGCAAGCCACAAAGCATTGCATGCATTGAAGGAGCAGCCCTGACCCCAGTTTTGCTCATCTTTATGCATAAAATTGGCAATTTAATACCTTGTGGTAAATCTCCATTAAGTGAAACGTGTGCTTAAGCCCTTATTTCCAAAGTTGCATTTTATATATAAATACATTTTTATGTAAGTATGACTTAAACAGCTTATGTCTGATCACTTGTCTTTCCTTGAAGAGTAGATCATTACATTTCAGATTTTCAGCAGCACAGTGCCCCCTTGTGCATAGAAGTGCAAATTATTATTTTTTTTACAATTTCTTTATTGAAGCTTCAGCAGGCGATATAATAAGAAATGTACAGTACAGTTAGTCGTCAAAGACAGCAATAGAGTCAGAATGTCCGATAAGAGTCATAATAGCAGTGTTCTATAAGTAAAATACAATAAAACAATCATGATGATCAAAATTAGAATACAATGTTATTGAAGGATCATTGAGGAACATGCGTGTTTCATATCGTAGGGTGTGTTGAAAACCTTTTATGATCTGTTTCTTTGGTGGTAAGTGGTAGGACCTCTGTGAAACTTGCCCATGTTTCAACATTTTTGGTACAACGATGCTTCCACCAATCCAAATGAAAAATAATAAAGAGCTTGTTTGAAAATAATGCCAAAGTTGGGGGAATACTTTGTATCCATAATTTGTAAAATGTATAAAAGTAGTATCCTGATGGCTCGAGGTATTCTAATGTAAGAGGGTAGTAAACCAAATATCCTGCTTGAACCGGACATAGTTAACTAGGTGGCAGATCAACAGACTTGCTTTCAAGTTACCTAATAGGGCAAGAGTCTTGCCGCAAGACCAAAAACAATTAAACAAATCTACCAAAGCCTTATTACATTTGGAACAGTTGGTGTTCAAAAAAAAATCCCATATAGAATCCCATAAAGCAATGGTTTCCAACCTCTGTCCTCAAGTACCACTAACCTTTTCTAAGTTCTCCAGCTGTCACATTTTAAATATCCACAGGTGACATGGACAACATGAACTGTTGTGGGGGTACTTGATGATTGGAGTTGGGAACCACTTCCCTAGAGGGAGAAATAGAAGATCGATGGAATATATTAAGATACTTTTCTGTAAATGTTGCCATAGGGAAAGTTGTAATTGAATATTCCAGCATCTTAAGGATGTCTTCGACAGTAACGGCCCCCATACCCTACAAGATTTGGGCCTGATTTCAGCCAAATAGGATTTTTTAATTCTACCACCCCCACCTGCAGCTCCCCGGGGATCTTACTGAACTCTGCCTGGGAGCTTCTGGGGGAGCTCAGGGTAAATCAGGGCCGACTTGTCCTTAGGACAAGTCAGCTTAATGTATGGGGACCATTAGGGAGGGAAAATGTTCGAGCCATTGTACAATACCCGAATGCAAAAAGTGTTCCACAGAGGCCCTAAGAAATGTATACTAGGAAATCGCTCCCTTGGGTGGGTGGGAACAAATAGCCAGTTGTCCTAATCCCCCACCAGGATACGTTTTAAGAGTTTGATTACATAGTATCGGGCTTGAAAGAATTTTAAACTTGAGGCTCAAACAAGTGCAAGTTATTTTGATGTTTTAGTCATAGTTGCCTACCGTCCTGCATTCTGCAGGAGACTCCCTGAAATAGCAGCACTCTCCCTCATTATTCTAGCAATCTCCTTCATTTATTTATTTATTTACAGTTTCTTATATAGCGCAGCAGATTCCGTTGCGCTTTACAATAGTAAATAGCTAATTTCACCTAGCCTACATTACACTGTTACATTTTTGGGGAAAAAAAGGATTGATAGATAGATACATTTACATTGAATCATCAGCACCATTTCCCAGCACTTAACCAAGTATAGTATCTCTTACTAACTGCTTTGGGGCTCATCTACATTTGGATACAAGTCAATTTAAAAGATTGTAGCAGTACACACCACTGTTTCTAGGTGCCACCTTCACAATCTCTTTTCACAATCTCTCCATATATGGAAATAGACATACCCTTTGGGTGGAGCATAACAACCCCCCCCCCCCAATGGGGCGATGTGCAAAAGTCTACTACCAACAATAATCTCCCTGAAACTAGTTTTCAAAAGTAGGCAAGTGTGGTTTTAGTACATGGAAATGTCACTGATGGTTTAACCTGGATGTATCCTCAAATAAAGAAACATATATCCAGTGGAATATGCTGTGCTATATAAGAAACTGTAAATAAATAGATAATATTCCCCTGAAGGACAATCCCACAGATAAATACATTTTAATAATAGTTTTCTGATTATTTAGAAAAACAGATGTACCATACAAAGCAGCTACCAAGATGTACCCCTTTTCCACTATACAAGCTGGGTCGCACTGGGGATTTTGTACCCGGGTGCAACCCAGCTTGCAAACCCTTTCCCATTAGCGTTCCAACCCAGCATAATGCCGAACGGGTGACGTCATCGGGAGGCGGAGCCAGAGCGGTACTGGAAAATGAGAGCATCTCCCAGCAGCAGCTTATACATTGCAATGAACAATGGGTCCCCCAGGTCGCATTGGTCGGATTGCCGAGACACTTGACCTGGGATTTTTACCACAACGTGTTTCCACTAGCAAAAAACCCGGGTTGATGCGTACCCCGCACAAGATCCCAGGTTATTTTTGCTAGTGGAAAAGGGGTATCAGTTAGTGCAGCTTTCAAATCAGAACAATTGGCTTTTTTCTGATCTTGTGTTTGCTGTTAGTGGATTGTACATCCAAACTTCCCAGTGCTGCATAGCAATTTTAATGGCAATCACTAACCACATTAGGAGAGCAGGCTGTTATTATAGAGATTCTAATGGAATATGTAATGCAGTGGTAACAGTACAATCGAGGAAGCAGTTGTTAGTATGGGATGCAGTCAATTTGCCGGCGGTCGGGATCCCGACACTGGAATCCCGAAACTTTCTCCATCCGTGGGTGTCCACGACACCCATAAAGGGAGAATAAAATAGCGTGCCAAGCGTAGCGAGGCACCGGGCCCGCTGCGTGGCGAGCGCAGCGAGCCCGCAGCGGGGGGGGGGGGGCGCTCCACGTTCCGGCGGTCGGGATTCCAGTGTCGGGATTCCGACCGCCGGGATTCCGACCACCGGCATTACATATCGGATCTGTTAGTATACTGTAGACAGTGTTTTCTTTCTTTCGTTTGGGAGTGGGGATTCAGAGGCTTACTGTTAAAAAGTACTTTACTTCAATTAAACCTGCAGCCACAAATGATGTCTTAATGCAACCAGAACAGCTGCTGCATCTATATCTGCTTTGATCTAGCTGAAAATGGAATTGACATTATCTTTGGAGCTACAGTAGGCAGTGAAGTAGAGAAGTGAAATGGACATGAAACTGATACTTCGGGGCCTGAGATCCTTGTTGGCTGCCTTGGGCATTTTGTACATCATGAAAATGTTTCTGTTACCTTAATGCTATATTCAGGCACACGTATAAGCTCTCTAGACTGTAAAGAGATAAAGTCAGAAATTCAGCATAAGCTTCTTGACACATGTGCTGGTGAACAGTAAAGCTGCCCACACATGGATAGATTATTTTTTTAAGCGATATGGCCATTTTTGACCAATTGGAACGACCGATCATTTAAAATCTGTTCATGTGTGGGCGTGATAATGATGCTATGGGCATACCCACTGGTCGGTTATCTTGCTTGCTGATTCTTTACGCACGTACAAAGATAACGACCTGTCTTTGCAAGATTTGGCACACACAGTGTGTATATATATATATATATATATATATATATATATATATATCCATGGCATGTCCATGTCAGTCTGTCCTGTGCACCACTGTACATGTGATGGACCATTTCCTGTGTGTTCTGAGGACTCCTTTTACTCCCCTCGGTAAAAATGTACAGTGGTTTGACAGCTGTCAGCATTGTGTATCTGTGAAGGAACGACTGGTGTCAAGCTGTCAGCTGCTGCTAATGGTGACCTGGACGGCCATTTTATGTTAAAGCACTTTACAGTTGGAAAAGAACAAAATGTATTTTACTTTTTTTTTATCTCATTGTTATTTATTTATATTTAGCAACACAAAGGGAGATACAATTTGCTATTATGGATCCAAAGGAGAACGGGAGCCAGTGCAATTGACAGCGGGTGAGTCATCCTATCTGCTTCTGCACCAATTATAATCAAATATTAATTGTTTCAGGGGAAAACAAAAAATGCTGTATGCGGCAACATTGTTATATTGCATTATTGTTCTGGAACATGACAAAGTAGGTTGCTATAGTGTATTCATTTTTCTGCATATGTACTTGGAAATTATGTTTCATATTCCTAACAAATATGTTCATAGATTACAAACGAGTATGTATAAAATGGGAAAAGGGGAAGTGGGGAGGTGAGAGTAAGACCGCACCGATTGGTGATTGATTTCCACTCTAATCAATGTTGGATTTGAGATTGGTGGGTAGATCTATGATAACTGACAATAGCCTTAAGGCCCCCATACACTATACGATTTTGGGACGATTTCATGCGATTTCAGCACTTTGGGCCGATAACCGGATGAAATCGCCCCAAAATCGCAGGTGTGTGATGTATGATCCGATCCGCGGTCCCGTGCGCATCGGACCGGATCAGGGAGGTCGGACGGTCAGCACATAAGATCATCCGACCTCCCTGTATGCTATGCATATGCCTGCCCACCTGTCAGGCATATGCATGCAGACACCGGGGGGCGGGGGAGCACGGCGGGCAGACACACTGACCTGGCTGGGCAGCTGTGATCAGAAATAGCAGCGCTGCGGGACGGGACGCACAGTGGCGGCTATTAGATTTTTAAAATCCCTGTCAAATGACCGGCCGTTCTGTGATTGGCTGAGAGCTCTCTCAGCCAATCACAGAACGGCCGGTCATTTGACAGGAATTTTGAAAATCTAATAGCCGCCACTGTGCGTCCCGTCCCGTCCCGCAGCGGCAGCGCTGCTATTTCTGATCACAGCTGCCCGGCCAGGTCAGCATCACTCGCCGCACACGGCACCCGCCGGGAACACATTTGTTTGCCGCCGCCCGCCCCCACTACTGCCGCCGCCCGCCCCCACTGCCGCCCGCCCCCACTACTGCCGCTGCCCGCCCCCACTGCTCCTCACCGCCCTGCAGCTCCCCATTTGTTTTACATGTGATAAATCGCAAGCGATTTATCACATGTAAAAACTGGCTCATCAAGTGCCAAATTGTATGTGAGCCTCCCGGGGAGCTGCCGGGCGGCTCACAGGAGAATTGGGTCCGACTTGTCCTAAGGACAAGTCGGCCTAATGTATGGGGGCCTTTAGTTTAAGGTGTGTAGGTCCTGTGCACTATCGAGGAAATTGGCCTCTGAGTGCCGATTTAATGGACTGTCAGTGGTGCACCCCAGAGTATAAATATAGTATTTATGGGTTTCCAAGGGAGGAAGAGAGAGAAAGAAACTCTGGGTGGGGGCACCCTTAAATCATAGATCGATATATGCAAAGTTCAGTATTTAAAATTTTTTATCTTTATTGATATGCTCTAAAATAATGGTGTGCCTGGTCCTTAAGGTTAAAATATATATAAGCGCTTTGAAAATATATGGAGCAATTGAGAGGCTGGTATTGCCTTCTGTGAGCGGCAAGGAGAGGCAACTTGTCAGAGTGTGATCATCATATGTCCCAGTTCCTACCAATATTGCGGTAATGATGGTAATGGGAATTAATCATAGGTCACGATTTTATATAAAAATTAAGACAAGTGCTTGTGATAGTCAGGAGACAGGGGCGCCCCTTAAACTGATTGTGCTCCTGTATGTGTAACCGCTGCTGAGATTACTTCTAACCTGTCAGTTATGAGCATCTGTGTAGTGCAGCGTGATATCAAGGAGTTGCTCGCAAGCAGGAGACAGTGACGTGAGTAGATACAAGTATTGCTGGTAGATACACATGTATCAGCTGGACAAGTCCAGCGGTTACCTTACTGCCGGCTTTGGATGTCGGGTTCCTGTGGATGCGTGCTGGCGTCCCCGCTGGCGTCTGTTCCTTGCCTGAGATGCCCGGTCACGTGGTGCACCACGTGTCCCGGGGAGGTCCCGACGTACATTTCACTGGTGCTTGGTCACAGGACCGTGACCAAGCGCCAGTAAAACGTACGTCGGGACCTCGTCGGGACACGTGGTGCACCACGTGACCGGGCATCTCAGGCAAGGAACAGACGCCAGCGGGGACGCCAGCACGCATCCACAGGAACCCGACATCCAAAGCCGGCAGTAAGGTAACCGCTGGACTTGTCCAGCTGATACATGTGTATCTACCAGCAATACTTGTATCTACTCACGTCACTGTCTCCTGCTTGCGAGCAACTCCTTGATATCACGCTGCACTACACAGATGCTCATAACTGACAGGTTAGAAGTAATCTCAGCAGCGGTTACACATACAGGAGCACAATCAGTTTAAGGGCGCCCCTGTCTCCTGACTATCACAAGCACTTGTCTTAATTTTTATATAAAATCGTGACCTATGATTAATTCCCATTACCATCATTACCGCAATATTGGTAGGAACTGGGACATATGATGATCACACTCTGACAAGTTGCCTCTCCTTGCCGCTCACAGAAGGCAATACCAGCCTCTCAATTGCTCCATATATTTTCAAAGCGCTTATATATATTTTAACCTTAAGGACCAGGCACACCATTATTTTAGAGCATATCAATAAAGATAAAAAAATTTAAATACTGAACTTGCCATATATCGATCTATGATTTAAGGGTGCCCCCACCCAGAGTTTCTTTCTCTCTCTTCCTTCCTTGGAAACCCATAAATACTAGATTACAAACGTACCTGAAAAATAAATGTTATTTCTTAGGTAGAGGAGGATAAAATGAAGAACCTCTTCACTTTTGTTGTATTATTAGAAACATTTAACACTAGATTGTACAATTAGTTCTGCAATGTTTACTGGGAATGGACATAGATTAACATCTTATTCATCTAAGATTAACATCTTTTTCATAAATGTACTATTATAGAGCATGACCAGCTATTGCAGCCAAGTGACAGTCTTGTTTTATAAGATTTCTGTTTCAAGGCCTTACTATTGGCCCACAGGTTTTTCTTTTTGTTTGTTTTGTTTTTTCTTTTCTTTTCCACCACCTCTACATATTTGAGGTTTGAGCTTTTGGCTAATAGATGCTGCTTTCGTGGCCTCTTCCTATACATATTAAGGACTGATACAGCGTTGAATGCAAGTCAACTTGCGGTGTATATTTTTGTAATTTCGTACTACTTATCTAAAGGACATAATTAGGCCGTTACTGGGCATATGCATATAGGTAATTGGGTACTTGTTTCCTAGTACAGCGCCAGCGATAAAAATTTTATCCATCGGGACCACAAAAATTGCGTCGATCGCATCGCATGCAACCAAATCGCATGCGATCAATGCGATTTTTACATTGGAATCAATGCAAAATGGTCCCTGAGACCCGATTTTACATTGGCCCCAATGTTAAATGCCCCCAGACCCCAATTTTCATTGTTTCCCAACCCTGATGGGTCAAATGCCCCCCCCCCCCCCCATTGTTAACCCACCCCACGATGAACGCCAACCCGAAGCGTGGCGATCGCTGAGAGCCCGCGAGGGGCTGCAGTTCGCGTCCTCCGACCGTTTCATACCACCACTATCCACGTCGGCGTGGAGCTGATTTTATATAGTGTGGCGAGCGCAGCGAGCCACCGAGCCTGAAGCGTGGCAAGCACATCGCATTACTTCACAGATATTATGCGTCTCCTCGCGGGGCTCGCCACGCTTCGGGCTCGGTGGCTCGCTGCGCTCGCCACACTATATAAATTCGACTCCACGCCGACGTGGATAGTGGGGGTATGAAAAGGTTGGAGGACGTGTACCGCCGCCCCTCATGGGCTCGCTGCGCTTGCCACGCTTCGGGTTGGCGTTCATCGTGGGGTGGCGTTCACAATGGGGGGGCATTTGTCATGTAAAATAGCCATAAGGGTGGGTATACAATGAAAAATCGGGTCCATTGGCCCATTTAACATTGTTCCCTATGTAAAATCGGGTCCATCACATCGGTCGCATCGCATGCCTTAACTTAACTATGCCTTAACCCGATTAATTGTCGGGGAAAAGGCTAAAAATAGCCCTAAAATCGCGTCGGTCGCGTCCATCGCATACGTTAAGTTAAGGTATGCGATCACCTACAATGGGCGCCGTGCTAGGAAACAAGTACCGGTAATTGCATACTATTCTTATGGGTGTATATTCTGTTTACTGACGCTAAAGTTAGGACTAGCGCAGGTAATGATCTCTGTAAAACGTACTGTAGCATATGGATGGGTAGGTCCAGGTGCTGAGATGCGTATAGGTGAATGCCGGCATTTGTTTCCGCGCATGCAGTATAGGAGTAATTACGGTTAACTAGTGTCCAATGCTTCATCAGCCCTCAGTTATCTTTCACAAGTATACTTCTTGCCCCTCTTGTGGCTACTACATTTAAGAGTCCTTTCAGATTCCATGGGTAAGTGGGTTGGCTATCTATAGACCTATATCCTGAGGAGCCTGTTAAAACAAACACACACCATCTCCCAGGATCTCCTGCCACTAGGATTGGGGAAGAAGTAGCTAACGCTGCTCCCCTCTACACTCTGCAGTACCACAAGAACCAGGAACTCCTACTAGACACTTTCACTTTTGGGGTGGGCAGAGAAATGGCAGGTGACTGTGGCGGTGCTTTGCAGTTCCCTCAGTGATTCCACCTGTAGTGTACATTCTGTAACTGCCCGGGAACCCATTGATTTTTCCCTGCAACACATAAATTACCAACAAAGGATAATTAGAGAGCGCACTGGTACAATACTGTAAATTAATAATATTTATTCACAAGTAACAATCTAAAACAATTTAATATAATTAATACAATTCTGGGGACCACAGATTTTTAGCTGGATTGTGGAAATCCTTTGGGATTTATTTTATAGCGATAAGTCACTAAATTTCTCCAGGCTTAATGGTTGTAATTCCAACATTAATAATAGCCCCAATAATTTTAATCTTATTACACCAGGTCAGAGATAAAGATGATTTTAGTGAAAGTGATGCCCCTTTCAGACCGCACTTTGTTAATGGTATATTGCCGTAATCTGTGCGGTCTGAAAGGTGCAGGACCCCTTAACCGTTTTACAAAAGCCGATTTTGTAAAACGGTTAAAATGGAGGGTCCTACCCGTTTCAGACCCGGTATTTTTGCATCAAAATCGGGTCTGAAACGGTATCTAGGACCCAGCCAATGAGCTGGGTCCTAAATTCAGAGCAGTGATATTTTTTGAGCACTCATTAAATATTCACAGCACTGGAGCCCCCCCCGCGCGTGTTCCCCCCCCCCCCCCCGCGCATGTGTCGACACACGCCGTGCAGCCGGTACCTTCGTTGTGGATCCCGGCAGTGAAGTATGGTCGGGGAAGCACTTATGAAAAAAAAGAGTCTTTCAGAAAATGGCTGCCCCATAGGAAAACCTGTTTTAAAAAACTGTCTTTCGTATGGGGGCAGCCATTTTCCGAAAAGTCACTTTTCTTAGACGCTTTTTTTCATAAGTGCTTCCCCGACCAACTGCAGTGCCGGATCATGCAACGGAGGTACCGGCTGCACAGGGGGGGGGGGGGGGGGTTGTTAGCCCTGGGGTGGGGGGGATTTGGGGGTGTTAACCCCGGGGGAAGGGGGGCGGGGGGCGGCGCGCGCTGAAGACTGGCTTTGACCCTGTTTTTGGAAAGTTTCCAAAAACGGGTCTGCCAGTGTAAAAAAAAACGCACTTAAACGGTAATATACCGTTTAAGAGATGCGGTGTGAAAGGGGTTTTACCTGGCAGACCCGTTTTTGGAAACGTTTCCAAATACAAGGTCAAAGCCAGTTTTGCTGTCTGAAAGCAGCATTACTGGCCAGTACTCGTCTGACTTCCTCCAATCAACCATGCAATCTGCAGATTTTTGTTTGTCTGTATATAGCTTCACAGTTGAGAACCACTGGCTGTGGATAATTAAGAGAATGAGTAAAGCCCAACTGCAGTGGGATGGTAGGTAACAAGCGAAATAGCCGGTATTGTATCCTCCTGCAGCTAGCAGTCCGGGGAGTCACCGATCCTCTCCTGTAGACAGTAGGCAAGGATTATTCTGGATAGGGTCAGACCTAGAGGTTTGGCTGTGTGCTCTATGGTACCCACTGAGCCCCATGTGCACTCCCAGGTTGTATAGCGGTAAATCCGGCCATGGCTGTACTGCAGACTGATGACATTGGAACACAAAGACCTATATGAGCCCAGATTTACTCATCCCGTATATGCAAGTGGCAATCTTCCCTACTCTAGTTGATAAGAATCAACGGCACTCGTGTAGTTTCATGGCGCCGTGCTACTTCCGGGTTCTACGCTCGCCACAAACTATGTTAAATAAAGTAACTTAACCCCATGCCAACATGAATAGTTCATACCTCCACTATCCATGTTGGCACGTAGTTGATTTTAAATAGCGTGGCGAGCATAGCGAGCCACCGAGCCCGCAGCGTGGGCGAGCGAAGCGAGACCCGCAAGGGGACTGGCGCAGTGAAACTACACAAGTACTGAAGCAACTTTACTCTACACTTTCCCAGGAGAAAGCAACAAGCAAACTCCGCGGAATACATATGGAGTAATCCGCGGCCCCTCGCGGGGCTCGCCTCGCTGCGCTCGCCACACTATATAAAATCACCCCCACGCAGACATGGATAGTGGGGGTATGAAAAGGTCAGAGGACACATACCGCCGCCCCTCGCCATGCTTCGGGTTGGCGTTCATAGTGGGGGTGGCGTTAACAATGGGGGTGCATTTTACATAGTAATCACCCATCAGGGTGCCTGTGCAATAAAAAAATTGGTCTGATCGCATCGCATGCGATGCAATGCAATCAAAGCGATGACATAACATGAAAATCGTGGGCGCCGTGCTAGGAAACAAGTACCGGATCTTCTCCTCTAAATGTAGTTATATAATATTTCTTACTATCCATGCAACTTAACTGTGGCCCCTTGCACTCTTTTTTTTTTTTTTTTTTTTTTTTAGTGAGCACAAATAATGAAGATGATCTGCTATTACATTGTAGTGATCCCTCTAGGATCGGATCAGGGCAGTGTGCAGGGGGAAAGCGGGCAGCCTGTGCCCGCCGACATCACTAATGTGGGCCGGCTTAGCCATCAATGTCAACTTTGGGAGCGTGCCCAGCACCTACGGAGGTGGGGGCTTCCCCCAATCTGAATAAGGTCCTTAGTCCCAAGTTTTCCAGCCACCCCTTCTGACTCTCCAGCTCAGACCCCTGTTTCTCTCCAGCTAACCTCCTGCATTTCTCTCCAGCTCAGACCCCTTTGTGACTCTTGTTCACACCCCCCCCCCCTGCAGTTCTCCAATGCCTGTCCCATGTTTCTGCTCAGTTCCATCACAGTGTATTTCCAGCTCCCTTTAACCTTCTCCTCTTTGCCACAGTGCCTAGTAACAAGAGAACAAGCATCTTTGCCGATTTTAATTCCAATTTGTTGTCCAGAGTATGCAGTGACTGATTTTGGTCTTGTATGTATAAAAAAAAAGTACCAAAAAATACTAAAATCACATAATGTGTGCCTTGTATTGTTCCTACAGTATTAACCTCAAAAGCATTTGTTTCAAGCAATTTTGACAACCTTACAGCTCACAATATTGTATACATTCAATTAAGGCCAAAGGCTGCAGTGGGCTGGCTGATTACTAAGCAGCCGTTTATAGCACTATCTATGTAACATTGCCACACAGCAATGACAGAAATAATAACTGGTGCAACATGGAACTGTCCATGGGCCTTCCCACCCACCCTTATGTTGGATATTAAAATATACATACACAGTTTTATAAACCGGGCACTTCAGCAAAAGGTAATGCTACTTTGTTTGTTTGGGCCCCCACAAAACAAGCTACCAATGGATTTTAAGGCAGCTATGCAAACAGTGAAAAGATGTCATTGCCCTTACCATCCTCATCTCATCATTCTCAAACAATATCGGTTCATTTTGATGCACATCATCATTTCTACAGTTTGAGGAAGTAACCTCCTATACCTGTGCACACTGGAGGGGAGCAGCTTAAGTAATGCAAAGCCAGTTTGTAGATCGGTATCCAAGTTGCCTTTTTTTCCTTCCGGTAGTCAAAGGGACTCTGTGACTTGCGCATTTGTATACAGTCATATAACAAAAAAAACAACCTCCGCCATTCTCTGGATGATGACCGTCCCAGATGGCACTTACAGTAAAGGTATCACTAATGTGACCAGATGTCAAAATATTTTATTGACTATACTGCTTTTGACACTGGGTCTTTTGCGAATGCAGAGTTATTTTCCTGGAAGCAGTATCCAAAAAACCGAAGGAGAAGTCAACACTGTGCCATGAGACACTAGAGCTGCCAGTTTGCCCACCAGGAACTCTGTGCATCTTTAAGATTTGTTCACTTTTAAAGAAAGACATTTGCGCCCATCAACTGGTGGGACATTGAATCCCGTCTGTCATTATGCGGTCGACCTGACAGCAAACGGGCCAGGATCACGGCTGTTGGCGGGGATTGACATCCGTGATCCCAGATTGCATACCCGCCTTAGAATGCCTTAATTTCATATTTTCCATATCCTCGAGCAGATTTTCCCAGCCTAATCAGGTGAATCACCTGACCTCAACTAGCAATGACTGAACTCTCTTCAGAGGTGAACACTTCAAAGGGTTTCAGCACCTTTCACAAGATGGAAAGTATTATCCAGTCCCTCTCCTCTCCCAATGTCAAAGCTTGTTGTGTAGCTGTGGATTGCTTTTTGCTGTTCTTTCATCCGATAAAGCATATACACTTTGGAATTCCACCTTGCTACCACATCTTACTTCAGTTGGTGGCAGGGTAAATGTAACTGTTTTCCTGCATACTGTTGCTGAAAATGTCCCTACAAAGTTTTTTAGGCCACAGACAGCATCTTCCGGATGCACCTATCATTAAAAATTAATAATAATAATAATAATGTACCACCAAGTTGATGGTGTGAACAAGACATGAGGTATTTTGAAATGTACCCAGCTGTAATGCTTTCACGTTATTTGTGGCGTTACCAGAAATTACAAATCCTGTAGAGGGTCTAAGTGGGGTAAGCCTTTTTGATATGACATCCCTAATTTTAAGGAGATTGTCAGTGGGATACATCTATTAGTGATGCTGGTGATAAAGTTGGCTTCCTCTGATTGAGCTGGCATAGTTTGTTAGATACTACTACTGGTGGTGATTCACCCACCTAAAGGGCTGTCGCAGTCCTGTAATCTTTGGTATGCCCACTACCGCTTGTCAACATTTGTGGTTACAAAAAAAAAAAAAAAATTATTATTATAAAAAATGTTTTACAGCAGGACACAGTTGTGGATGGACACAGGCTTGTGGATACTCACAGCAGGACACAGTTGTGGATGGACACAGGCTTGTGGATACTCACAGTAGGACACAGTTGTGGATGGACACAGGCTTGTGGATACTCACAGTAGGACACAATTGTGGATGGACACAGGCTCGTGGATACTCACAGCAGGACACAGTTGTGGATGGACACTGGTTTGTGGATACACTCAGTTAAGCACAGCTGTCCACAGCATCTAGAACCCATGAAAATCAGTCCCTAGGTGTATAAAGTTTTGCCTTGATTTGGAATCCGAGCCTGGCATGATAACCCGAGCTATGGCTCGGATATACTCCGATCTCAAATGTTTGGGGGGGGACTTGGATTTCAGGTATCTCTATTAATAACCCTTGATACTCTGCTCGACAACAGCACAATGTTATGATATCGTCTAGGCCACAATGCCAGGACCTAAGGAGGGGTAGGCGGCTGCAGCCCGACAAACTAGTGCCACCTGCATCATCTGAGGTCTTCAGCACTCAGAACATAGAGAAAACTTGGTGGTGTATTATACTGCCGTATATCACTTTTGAGCTGGTTATTATTAAACATTATTTCCCTTAAAACGTACAGAAAACACGTTAATGTTTTCTTGAGCTGTGCTCATTTGCTGACCAGGACTCCAATAGCTTGTGTTCATCACTACCATTAATATAGAGCGGGCCCAGTATAACAAATATAAGTTAATTAAAGCCAAGCTTCTCAACTGTGATCCTTTAAACACTCTGTCGGTCAGGGGCGGGCTGGGCCGGGGGGCAGGGTGCCACATGCCCCCCGGGCCGGTATGCAGTGGCTGGGCCGGGGCCGGCTGTGTGCAACTTGCACAGCCCTGCTGCCGCAGCCGTCTCCGGGTCCTGCCGCACACAGGCCTCCATGTATGGCGACGGCCCCTCCAAAATGGCCGCCGCCTTGGAGGAGACAGACTCTAGAGGTACTGCTGTACCTCTAGAGTCTGTCAGAGCCTGGATGACAGCGTGGCCAGCAGAGCAGTATGGGTCCGCACTCGCAGTCCTAGCGGCAGCGGGGCGGAGCCATCTCCACGGCACTATCCGGCAGGCAGTGCAGCAGAAAGCAACGCCAGGCACATGAACTCATCTATGATCAACCTGATCAGGTAACAGGCTTGAATAGGGGGAGGGGGGGGGTGTCATGAGCGCTGTACTTGTTATCTCCTTTGTGCCTGTGACCAAGTTAGATATGGCTTCCCATCCCTCATATGCCGTCTGACCCCGGCATACCAATAATGGACATCCAGAAAGGACAGGGGCTCCAACAGCACTGCACCCTAACCCTCTCTCCCAGCAGCATAACCCTCACCCCTTCACACTGCCTGACCCTAACCTCCCCCCCCCCTCACTAGTGCCTAACCCCCCTCATAGGTGCCTTAGAACTAATGCCTATCCTAAACCTAACCCACACTCCGGCCACCTGCTTGCTGGCATAACATAGTTACTGATCAGTATCCTGGGTGTTGTTATTCCATTAGGATCCTGAGTTTTGGCAAAGGTCGTGTGAACTGAAGGCATTCAGGTATACTGGACGCCAGCATCCTAACCACCAGGATGATGACTGCATCCATGCCTCCTGTTGCTATCTCCTGCGTGTGCCTGAAACCCCTTCCCTGCAAGTTATAGCCCATCTCTCCTTCTCTCACCTGCTCGTGCCCACCTCGACCTAGTAGTTTCTCTTCTACTTGATCCCACTCCCTCTCTCTGACTTTCTCTCCCACTCTCACTTGTCTTGCTGACATTGTTTCCCTCTTTTTCCCTTTCTGCTCTCTTGCATTCTCTCTGTTTCCTTAATACCATTTCTCTCTCTCTCTCTCTCTCCATCTCTCCAACTCTATAATGGTATACCGATATATACACATCTAACAACATACACACATGCAGCCGCACTGGAAGTGGAATCCAGACACCCCAGGAACACCATTTTCAGCTGCCGAAAATAGTTACTAGAGATGCACCTTACACACAAGTGGTATACACCTAACTGCACACAGGCAATATATAACTTTCACACAGGTGGTATACATCTTACTGCACACAGGCAGTATACACCTTACACACAAGCGGAATACACCTTACTATACACAGGCGGTATACACCTCAATACACATAAGCAGTATTCACCTCACACACACAGGCGGTATACACCTTACTACACACATGTATGTAATGAACAAACAGTGGCACTCCATGGGTTAAAGCAGGCAAATATGTTTAATGGGCATTACGGTGTGTGGCATTATGTGTAATGGTTATTACAGTGTAACATTTTGCAGTGCGCTGTTCCCATTTCGGGTGTGTGTGGGGGAATGATTGTTTAATAATTGCTGCATACTAGAGGGGAGAGGGAAGGGTGGTGAAACGATGGCGAGGGTGGTGGGCCACTTGCTTGTGTTGCCCCCCAGGCTGAAAGTTGCCAGCCAGCCCCTGCTGTCGGTACAGGTGGGATAAATACCCAGTCAAACTAGATGATGATTTATCTATAGTAAATTCAGTGATCTTCTGCTTAAGCCACTGCAGATAACTCAGCAGTACAAATACAAATAGGGGTACTTGTTTCCTAGCATGGCGCCCAGATTTTCAACGTACGGCACCGTAGGGAAATCGCATCCCATCGCATGGGCCATTATAGCGGCATGCAATGCGATTTTTTTTCATGTATATTTTTTTTCATATTTTACACCACCATATTGCATCGCATGTTCCGCAAAATCGTATGCGATGTTATAGGGTGTGCGATTCCATGACATTAGGTATACAATAATATGATTGTATGTCCCAAAAATAGATTTAACGCACCCCCCCCCCCCAAATATCCACGTCACCCAAAGCGTGGCGAGCGGCGGCGGAACGCGTCCTCCAAATTTTTCATTCCCCCACTATCCACGTCGGCGTGAAGTTGACTTTATATAGTGTGGCGAGCCCCGCGAGGGGACGCGGATTACTTTACATGTATTCCGCGGCCCCTCGCGGGGCTCACCACGCTTCGGGCTTGGTGGCTCTCTGCGCTGACCACACTATATAAAATCAACTCGACGTTGATAGTGGGGTAATGAAAAAGTCGGAGGACGCGTTCCGCCACCGCTCGCCACGCTTGGGGGGGGGGGTGCGTTAAACCTATTTTTGGACATACAATCATATTATTGTATACCTAATGTCATGGCATCACACACCCTATAAATAGCATGCGATCGCATGCGATTTTGCGGCAGATGCGATGGCCTGGGGCAGAGAGAGCAGTGAATGAATTACATAGGAAAATCGCATCGCACATCGCATGGCCCTAAAATGGCCCATGCGATTTGATGTGAGTTCACTACGCAGAATAGCCCACTAAGCAAATAGATTAGTGGGCGCCGTGCTAGGAAACAAGTACCCAAATAGGGTTTCTTTGACATAACCATTCTGTTTATAGAACTCTACAGTTGATCTATGGACCTCTTTACCTTTCTTGCATTCTCTAATTGGCACCCTCATTAAACTGTGATGATCTCTTGGTTTTCCTCATTAAACTCATATAATGGTTTATCCCATTTGCTGCCAGAGATATGTCTGTCTTTAGTTAGCTGCTATATCAATAACTCTTTGTGAGATCAGAAGGATTTGTCAGTTACTACTTTTTTCTTCTTGAGTATTTAAGTGATTTAATTGTGTAAATAAGGAGACCGCTCTCACCTCCACCCACGCACATAGCCTTTGTATAATTTTATCTTTAAGGAGATGTAATTATATCTGATATCATGCCATCATATTGCCCCTGAGTTGCGGATCAATGTAAGATTAAAGCTCTGTACACACAGAGATATTGGTTATTGGCCAATTGTGACGAAGCGATTTTAGCGAAGTAATTTGGACTAGATGCACAGGAGGTTTTGACTAAGCGATTTTGTCTAACTAATGAAAGTCTATGAAATTGCCTTTTCTGCACAGTCTATCTATGCTAGGAGATACTAATTAATGTAACTCCTACACTAGGGCAATATTGCATACAATCCTTCAATTTCGACAGCATCTGTGCGATAAATCGAAGGATTGTATGCACAAATAATAAGTCCCCTGGCGCGATGCACATGTTGCATCGAAAAATATTATGTACTGCTCATAATATTTATCGAATTGCTTGAGCGATCGCATATGGTTTTTAACCACATGCGATTGCTCGAATGCAATCGGCGGTGGGTTCGGGGAGCTGGGGACGGAGTGCGGGTGGCGGTGGAGCATAGGTGGCATTGGAGTGGGGACCGAACCGCTGGTGGTGCTGGAGAGGTGGAGCGCATCGATGTGAAGGAGGTTTGGCGTCAAAATGTGAGGCTGCTGATTGTCTGACAGAGCTTTCTCTAAGCTATTCAGAGAACTGCCCAATGTTTTAAATAGTTTTTCAAATGCTTCCGCTGTGCCCCACCACCAGCGTTCCTTTACAGCACTGTGATCCACTCAGGAGAAAAACTGGGAGATTTTGGCTAACCGAGGAGATTTCTCCTGCCAAAATCTCACCATGTGTACAACCCTTTACTCATTAACACGTGTAAGCCAGAAAGCCACTGTCTATATCAGGCATTCCCAACCACGGTCCTCAAGGCACACCAACAGTGCAGGTTTTAGTGATATCCAGGCTTCAGCACAGTTGGTTTAATCAGAATCACTCCGGTACTAATTAAATTACCTATGTTCAAGCCTGGATATCGCTAAAACCTGCACTGTTGGTGTGCCTTGAGAACCGTGGTTGGGAACGCCTGGTCTATATAGTGGCAGAGCAGTTGCATAGTCACAGATTACCTTTGAACCAACATAATTCAGGCACATTCGAAATCGACTGTTGCAGAGTTCTAGTGGTAAGGGTTAATGTGTGTCTCATTGTACTCATCAAGCAGTTTGATGGTTACAAGGAATTCTAAATTTTGTATGTAAAAAGCATTGTTAATGATGTAGGATTAGCTAGGGAGCCATTGAAAAGATATTTAATTCAGGTGCAAAATGTTTCCCAACATCAGTTGACGAGGAAAAGAAGACTCAAAACTAATATGGATTTTCTCGTGATTGCTTCATGAATGTCTCTCGATGCTGCAGTTCATTCCTGAATCACATGCTTTTACTGGCTGCCTTCTGTAATGTATCCCTCGCTGATCCATTGTGATTCCCTCCTGTTCCAAAGCACTAACTGACATTTAATAGTTTGGTTCTTCTAAAGACTGTCAAGAGCATTGTATAGGCAGCTGTAGTCTGGCTGTGTCTAGGGTGACAAGAAGGAAGACTAGTCTGCTATTTATTCATGTTCATATTGTAATTTACAGACGTAATCACTATCTATCTATATAGATATATATATCTATATAGTAAGGTGCAAGTGGGCATATAAATACACATGTACATGATAAGTGTAACTTAACCTCCTCCCCCCTGCCTGGGGTGACGCTGTCTGCTGTGGTATTTCTAGCACAGGTCTGATTTGCAGATCAGTGCTGATATACAGACCACACTATGCTAGAAGCACCACAGCAGACAGCGACATCCCAGGCAGGGAACAGGAACTGCATAGGTTTTCAAAGATGGCGAGTGCTAGAATGAACACTACAGAAAAGTCCTGCACTCTCACCATTAACCCAGGTGTCCGCTGGGGTGCCATTTAGAGAGTACTGTAATGAGTCAGCACTGCCAATTACATACCCAGAAATCCCAAAAGAGGGAAAAACAGCACTCGCCAGTCTTCTCATGAACGTATAATTCAGAGTTTATTCCAATAGATAGCCTGCTGACGTTTCGGACCTTTGTCAAGGTGATGGCAATGTAAGCAACAGTAGTAAACCGCAAACCAACAATGGGGAAGGGGAACTGGGACAAGGTGAGTGCTGTTGTTCCCTCTTTTGGGATTTCTGGGGGATATATATATATATTTATAATATATATATTATGCACTATCCTGCATAGGTTTCTTTATGGCACATGAAATGCAAATGCACATATAGATAATGCCTCAGGTAGACTTTTTTTTTGAACCAGTTCTTACCTCTGTAAAGCGCTTTTCATGCTTGACAATCTTTTCAGATGTGTGAAATGTTACTTTTACTCACAGGACTGTACGGCCTAAGCTGCAGCCTGCTGGATACTCCTTGGAAGAAACTCCAACATGGAAAGAATCTTTTTGCCGACATCATCAAAAGGAGCCAGGACATTGCCAGGGCTGACTTTGTGCAGGAGCTCATTAAAGTGATGAATAATGAAGAGCCGTAAGTACAAAATGACCTACATTTCTTTTTCAAAATGCCGCAGCAGCGATTTTCTCCCTCGGTCTCAAGGAGTCCAATCTGTTCTCGAAGCAGTAGAATTGCTAGCTCAAGCCAAGCAATGATTTATGTGCATATTGTGCAGCTGTATTCTGTTTTTATATGCAGTGCTTCATTGCATAGTTGTCCTGCAGATTCCATGCTCAGGAAATTGTGAACAACTGCCTTTCTTACAAAGGTAAAACAAAGGGCCACTCGGAATTGAAGGGAATGCATTGGTAACGCTCTCTGCGCAGTTCTGTGATACAGCTGCAGATGGTCTTGCCAAGCTAATGCAGCTCTACCATAGCCATTAATATTAACAGAAGTACAAATGCATTTAATTGATATCATTAAATGTTCTTGTCTTTATTGGTGTCATTATAAGGACATTGAGAACGCATTCAGTCTGCATACTTCCAATGTGTGCTAAATGAATTTCAGTAGGAAACTGCTACTTGCTGTTATAGGACCAGCTGTGATAATACAGGAACTTTATATTAGAGTTCAATTAAGGGGGGCAAGTTTGGGTGCTGTTCCTGGCATTTACACACCGTTGCAGTGGCAACTTGAACCCCTGTGAGCTGCTCACCCAAAATTAAATTCCCCCTACTGAGTACTGAGGATCTATATAGGATAAACAAGTTTTAGTTTTTTTTTACCATATGTTATGTAGTACAGGGGTCTATTTACTAAGTCTTGGAGAGAGATAAAGTGGAGAGATAAAGTATCAGCCAATTGGCTCCTAACTGGCAAGTTAGACTGTTTGAAAATAAGACAGGAGCTGCTTGGTTGACTTTATTTACTCCAAAGTTTGATTTCTGTCCTGAAGGTTTCATCCTTTCCCCCCCTAATGCCATAGGTAGGATGATTTAGTAGAAACGTCGGTGTCTATGTTCAAATTAAATAGAAATATAATAGTCTGACAGAATAAATATGAATGAAATGATATAATCAAACATGTGTATAGATAATCATTTACACATAGCGGGAAGGTTAGGATCATGTGAAAAGTGAGGCGGCCTTTACTTGTTGCCAATGTTGTAATCTTTCCAATGATATATCCAGAAAGATGGCGCATATGATGGCACCAACTCCAGTATAGGAGCTGGCTGGTTGGTGCTTTTATCTCATTGTCATTTATCTCTCTTCAAAGCTTAGTATACAGACCCCAAAGTATGGTTCAAGATTCTGAAACTGATTTCATTTCACGGAGTTTGTGCTAGATTTAAAGCGCAAATTGGTTTAAAGGCCAAGAAAGCCTTAAAATAGTTTGGCACATTAAATGTAGCTGCAAACTTGCCAAAATCACCTGATTCCAACATCTTTGACCTATTCTATAACAACCTTGTTCAGTTAGCTAAATGACCAATATTGCCAAATAAATCCATTATAACCAGTGGCGGTTTTGACCTCTGGGCTGCAGGACTGCAGGACTGCAGCCCTCCCAGGTAAAATCCACCACTGTGCTCAGCCTTAGTGAGGCCAGATGCAGTCCTGAAGGGACAATAAATAGGTAAAAAATAAATACTGTAGGTCAACATGGTCAAAAGTTCGACATGATAAAGGTCAACGTGAGATTTTTACATATATTTCTCCTTCATCCTTGGGGACACTGAAGTCTACGCTGGGGAATAGAGTGGTGTATCGGAGGAGTCGGCACTTTAAGAAACTTGAACTGTGGTATGGCTCCTCCCCCTCTATTCCCCCCTCAGACCTCAGTCTTAGTTTAGTGCCCGGAGGAGTCGGATCCCTGGGCAAGGGCTCCGTTTGGGGCCTTTTTGTTTTACTTGTTTTTTGAACTTTTTTGACACAGACAGCCAGCGCGTGCCGGCTGCCTGCAACGTGGGACAGCTCTCCGGGGAGTCAGAGCGGCACCGCTTGCGGCGCACGCGGCTGACTCCGGTCACAGACGCATCAGCGTCTGGGTCCCGCCACAGCTGCCTGCGGCTTGTGTTACGGGGCCGCGACCTAGTCGCCCGCCGGAGAGAGCAGGGCGTGCGAGCGCATAGCGCTGGGTGACGGCTGGACCAGGGTTAATTCGCTGGTCCAGCAGGGAGCAGACAGCCAATCAGCGCCGCTGTATACAGCGCGCGCTCTGATGAGAGGAAGGGGCGGACCAGTGAGTGGTCGCGTCCCAGCTGCAGTCCTCTGCGCCAGACCGGTGCCTGCCACGCTTTCTCCCCCTCTTCAGCCTGGATATTGTTGAATACTGCGCTGGGTGAGTGGAGGGGATTTTCTCTTGTGAGACTTCCCCGCTGGAGAGTTTATCAGGTGGGCCTAATTCGGGGAAGGTGCGCTCCTCTCCCCCTATTAGTGTGGTGCTTTTGCTCTTGGTGTGGGGTCCTTGTTGGGGGCTCTCTTTGTCTGGCTTATTTCACCTCCTTTCACCTGTGTGTGTGTAAGGGGTGTGTGTGTGTGCAGCATGACAGCCAAGTCTCAGTCAAAAGCTTCTCCAAAGCTGTTTGTATGCACTAAGTGTGAGCAACAGTTTACGCAGCATGTGAAGGGTGTATCCTTGTGTAAGGATTGCTTCAAAGGGGATGCTGGGCAAAGTCAGGTCCCTATTCTGAACACTGAGGGAGTTACCAGTGTGTTAGCCACTCTGGCATCAGAGATGGCTGCGTCTCGCAGGGACAGGGAGTCATTGCAGGTGCAATTGGCTTCCTTGTCTGCTGCGGAGCCTACCTGGGCCAGAGAACTGATTACATCAGTGAAGGCGTTGGCCCAAGCAGCTGCGGTGCCTTCGGGGTCCGCAAGTGCTCCACCTCCCCCGAGGAAAAGAGGTGTTCCTTTGTTGTTACAGGGGGATACTTCAGAGGATGAACCGGGGGACCCCTTGGAAGGGGATATGTTTCAGGAGGATCCTATTGATCCTGTAGAGGACGTTCCTCAGGAAGAGGCCCAGGGTATAGAGGCTCTCATTCAGGCTATTAAATCTACTCTCAATGTTAGCGAGCAGGAGCCGCCGACGCAGGTTTCTATTTTTGGGAGGTCTGCTAAGGCAGTGGTCACCTTCCCAGAGTCTATGGAATTGGAGAAACCTCTTCTGGATATTTGGAGGTCTCCAGAAAAAAAGTTTCAGTTATCTAGGCGGTTTAAGGCCTCTTATCCATTTGCTCCGGAGGCTAGGGCAAAATGAGAGACTCCGCCGTTGGCAGACGCGTCAGTGTCAAAGCTTTCCAAAAAAGCGGCACTTCCCATTCCTGGGGCAGTGGCCCTCAAGGAGGCGCCAGATAGGCGTCTGGAGGCGGGGCTTAAGCAGATTTTTTCAACCGCAGGTGTGTCACTTCGGCCCATTCTCGTGATCTCCTGGGTCAGTAGGGCCATGGAGAAATGGGCGGAGGATTTGTCAAAGGGTCTGAATGATCAGGGTTCTTCTGAGGAGTTCATTCAGTTAGCAGAACAGATGCGGGAATCTGCAATGTATATTGGAGAGGCTGCAAGGGATTCTGCGGCTCTGGTGGCAAGAATCTCGGCTCAGTCCATTACGGCCAGGAGGTCTTTGTGGCTTAAGTCCTGGCAAGCGGAGGCGGACATTAAAAGGGCGGTAGAGGCTCTTCCGTTTACGGGAGAGGTCTTGTTTGGGCCGGAGTTAGACAAGTTGATTTCTCTGGCCACAGGAGGCAAATCAACTTTCCTGCCTTCCGCGACTCTGCCCCCCAAAAAGCCTTATCAAGGGCCGGCCTTTCGCTCCTTTCGGGGGGCACCTAAGTTCAGAGGTAAGTCCAGAGGATCCTTTACCGCTTCTCGTGGCAGAGGCAGAGGGTTTGGTGGAGCAACCACTGCCTCAGGACCAGCTGCTCGGCGCGCAGACGTCAAGCAAACCGAAAAGCCCGCAGCATGACTCCCGGCCCTCCTACCTGGGGGATCCCAGAGTAGGGGCTCGCCTGTTGGACTTCCGGCAGGCCTGGGAGGGGTCTTGCAAGGACAAGTGGGTTCTGTCCGTCATTGCGCAGGGGTACAGACTGGAGTTTTCCGGTACTCCCCCTCACCAGTTTTTTACAATAGGTTTGCCTCACGTGGAGTTGAACCGTCAGTTGCTTCTTCAAGCAGTACAGAAACTGTTGACCGCAGGAGTTATAATGCCGGTTCCTGCCGAACAACGCACAGAGGGCTTTTATTCTCCCCTGTTCCTGGTTCCGAAACCGGACGGTTCGGTTCGACCAATATTGAATTTAAAAGCTTTAAACGTATATATCACGTACCACAGATTCAAAATGGAGTCTCTTCGTTCTGTGGTTGCAGGGCTGGAGCCGGGGGAATTTTTAGCATCTTTGGATGTCAAAGATGCTTATTTGCATATTCCCATTTACGTGCCGCATCAGAAGTTTCTTCGCTTCGCGATAAGGGATCTCCATTTTCAGTTTCGGGCTCTGCCATTTGGCCTTTCATCGGCGCCACGTCTGTTTACCAAGGTAATGGCAGTGATGGTAGAGGTGCTTCATTCTCTGGGAGTAAAGATCGTTCCGTATTTGGACGATTTACTCATCAAGGCCGAATCCAGGGATCAGTTGACGCAGGCGATTCAGGTAACCTGCCAGACGTTATTGACCCATGGCTGGATTCTCAACTACCAGAAATCTCAGCTGAATCCTTCAAGAAGGATTGTATTCCTGGGGTTGATTTTGGACACGGAGGTTCAAAAAGTTTTTCTGCCTCGGGAAAAGATGTTGTCCCTGCAGGAGTTGGTTCGGCAGGTGCTTCGACCTCGGAGAGTGTCGGTGCACTTATGTATCCGATTGCTGGGCAAGATGGTAGCCTCGTTCGAGGCTCTGCAGTTCGGGCGTTTCCATTCAAGGACCTTTCAATTAGACCTGCTCAGGAAGTGGTCGGGCTCCCACTTGCACATGTACAAGATGGTGGTGTTATCGCCCTGCAGCCGTCTCTCTCTCCAGTGGTGGCTACTGTCGGCCAATTTGTTGGAGGGCCGACGTTTCGGAATCTGGGATTGGACGATAGTCACGACCGATGCCAGCCTCCGGGGCTGGGGAGCTGTTGTGTTGGGGCAGCACTTCCAGGGTCGTTGGTCGTCTCAGGAGGCGAAGCTGCCTATAAACATCTTGGAGCTTCGCGCGATTCGTCTGGCCTTGTCCTATGCGGATGGGATCCTCCGGGGGAAGGCGATTCGCATTCAGTCGGACAATGCCACGGCCGTGGCTTATGTGAACCGGCAGGGCGGAACGCGCAGTCGCGGAGCCATGCAGGAGGTACGTCCAATTCTGCAATGGGCAGAGCGGCATGCTCTGGCCTTGTCGGCGGTCTTCATTCCCGGGGTGGACAACTGGGAGGCGGACTATCTGAGTCGCCAGGATGTTCACCCTGGGGAGTGGGCCTTACATCCGGAGGTATTTGCCCAGATCGCCCACCGATGGGGGATGCCTCAGGTGGACATGATGGCCTCCAGGAACAATCGGAAGGTGCGGCTGTATTGTTCCAGGTCTCGGGATCCAGAGGCGGTAGCGACGGACGCGCTGACCGCGAGTTGGAACTACTCCCTCATTTATCTGTTCCCTCCGTTGCCCTTGATTCAGCTGGTACTCAGAAGAATCAGGCGGGAGAGGTCCACAGTCATCCTGGTGGCACCGAATTGGCCTCGTCATCCTTGGTATGCCGACCTTCAGGGGCTCCTGATGGATCATCCTTGGCAACTACCTCTAAGGGACGATCTTCTACAGCAGGGGCCGTTCGCTTACCAAGGCTTACGGCAACTTCGTTTGACGGCATGGCTGTTGAGGCCGCACTATTGAGCAGACGAGGAATTCCTAAGTCAGTGATTCCCACTATGATAAGAGCCAGGAAGGAGGTTACTTCACGGCATTATTATAGTATTTGGAGGGCCTATGTAGCGTGGTGCGAGTGCCGTAACTTGCCCACGGCTGTATTTTCTTTGTCTAGGTTGTTGCAGTTTCTGCAAGCCGGATTTAAGGCGGGTTTGCGCCTAGGGTCCCTTAAGGTACAAGTGTCTGCATTGTCAGTTTTCTTTCATAGGCGTCTTGCCGTCATTCCTGAGGTGCAGACGTTTCTGAGCGGGGTTCTTCGCCTTCAGCCCCCAGTGCGGGCTCCGGAGGAACCCTGGGATCTTTCTTTAGTTTTGGATTATCTTAAGTCAAGTGTTTTTGAACCCTTAGACTCTTGATTTGCGGTTGTTAACTTGGAAAACGGTGTTACTGCTCGCGTTAGCATCGGCACGCCGGGTGTCCGATCTTAGCGCTCTTTCATGTCGGTCACCCTACCTGGTGTTTCATCCGGACAGGGCTGAGCTTCGGACCAGGTTGGATTATTTGCCTAAGGTGGTTTCATCTTATCACCTAAATCAGCCAATCGTGGTTCCAGCTCTTACGGGAGATTCCGCCTCGCTGAACGTGGTCCGAGCCTTGCAGGTGTATGTGAATAGGACCAAGGATCTCAGAAGGTCGGATTCACTTTTTGTCCTTTATTCTTCGGCAAAGCGAGGTTGGCCAGCGTCTAAGCAGACTCTGGCCAGGTGGATCTGTCTCACCATTAAGCAGGCTTACCTTCATGCTTCACAGTCACCGCCAGTCAGGATCTCGGCCCATTCCACCCGTTCGGTGGGGCCGTCCTGGGCCGCTGCCAGGGGAGTTTCCCTGACACAGTTATGTAGGGCGGCCACTTGGTCGGGCCCTAATACTTTCGTTAAGTTTTATAGGTTTGACACCTTTGCGGCCTCTGCCTCCAGTTTCGGCCGTGCGGTGCTTCAGGATGCCCAGTGCCTTCCCACCCGTGGGGATGGCTTTGGGACGTCCCCAGCGTAGACTTCAGTGTCCCCAAGGATGAAGGAGAAAATAGGAATTTGGTACTCACCGTTAATTCCCTTTCTCCGAATCCGTAGGGGACACTGAACACCCTCCCGGCACTGTTCAGGCCTAAAAGGGGGGGATTTATTTTGAGCGCATGCAGTTATGTTTGGTTATGCATGCGTCTGGGTGTTGTTGATAGCCTACTGAGTAGTATGGTTGTTCGTTTTGGTTTGTTAATTTCTTTCTCTCTCTCTATTGGGATTCCCTGGTCTCTTTTCTCCTCTCGGGCACGGTCAACTAAGACTGAGGTCTGAGGGGGGAATAGAGGGGGAGGAGCCATACCACAGTTCAAGTTTCTTAAAGTGCCGACTCCTCCGATACACCACTCTATTCCCCAGCGTAGACTTCAGTGTCCCCTACGGATTCGGAGAAAGGGAATTAACGGTGAGTACCAAATTCCTATTTTTTCCAGAACAGGTGTTTTTTCTTAATTTACTATCCAAGTGGACATACAGGGAGAATATAATAGTGTGCCAAGTGTAGTAAAGCTTCTGCCCTGTCGACCAATCATGGTCTACCCTATATAACCATGCATAAGACTGCACTGTCGTCACATGCAGTAAAGCAGTCCCATTGGGACTCCTGCCTTTCTGTGCAGCTCAATTTGGCTTCTATGGCCCAGCAGCAGGTGCAGCCCATAGAAGCTCGGGGTCATATGCATGCACTGGTCCTGGTGCCTGCCATCTGCACTGCAGAGGCTGGTGAGAGATTCGTGGCAGTAGCGCGCGGTGCTGGCGGTGTCGGTGCATCTAGTGGCTGCAGCCTCCACCTTCAAAGAGGTAGGAGCCGCCACTATAACTGTAGGGCAGTAAAGCCCCTCTGTCGGGGCACCCTATAGAAGCCTATGGGCTTCTCACCTTAGTGCTGTCAGAGGAATTAGTTACGGATCCTTCCCAGCATGCCTTGCTGCCAGCACCGTCACTCTGCACATGCGCAGATGGACTCCCGTGTCTCAGATCTGGAAGTCCAGGGATGACGCTGCATCACAAAGGACAGCTCTTATTGCAAGAGCTGTTCCTTGCGTTACTGATCATATATGTTAGTGCAGATGCAATTAGTATGAATGCGGTATTGGCGGTGGTGGATGTTAGAACATCCCATCCAGGAGGAGGGGAAGTTAGCACCCTATAAATTTGCTAACTGTTAACCATAAGCATAAGGCTGACTATATTGAAAAACATATGACATACAGTAGTGAATAATTATATTTAAGTGCACATTCAGTTAAGTTCATTTGTTTTCTATAGCATGAGGCCTGCTCACAATGAAATCATGCTGTGCTTTCATGCTGACATGTGCACGGTGCGCCCTCTACTGGTGTTTAGAAAGAAATACTTGCATGATAATAGTTGAGTAATTCTATGCATTTTTAAATAAATCGCATGTTAAGAACATTGTCAGATTAAAATAATCTTTACAGAGATGTGTAGTTATCAAAATGTCTTAATTTAAATGATAATATGAGAAATGACATTTATAACTTTTCTATGAGTAGTCTCCCTCAGTATAACATGAATCCTATTTATCAGTGCTTACATATTCCTTATGATTTTACTGCCTTTTCTGGATGTGTCTTATAGGCAGTTACCGGATCCAGCTATAGAAGAGCAGGGAAAGGAATTTGTCCGTCCAATTCTAACCAGCTATTCAGCAGTGTGTGTACGGTGCCCCGGTTATGGGACAAGGTAAGATTATGGGAAATGCACAGGAAACCACCATGGCTAACACAAAATGGGGAGGTTTGGCCTGGAATTACATAAGGGTAGGAGATCAATATGGTGAATTTGGAAATAGATGGTTTTTGATAATTTTTTAAAAGGCAACAACCTAATGGAGGATATCCAGTTAGCATTGGATATCCTCCATTGGATTACAGCTAATGGATCCCCCAGGGGCTATCTAGTTACCCTCGATGCTTTATGTGCCTGAGGCACGTAAAGCATAATCCCCGATAAGTCCTAAGAGACCCTTTTGCCGCAATAACACATGGGTCCGGAAAATTATCCCGGATCCATGTGCTATCGCCTGAAAACTGGTCTGGTTTCAGCTGAAAAAAATGGTCTGTAATTGGAAAGCCCAGTAATGACCATGGAGCTAATATTATGTTTCGAGACCATTTTTTATTGCCTGAAAAAGTAGTGCAATCAATTGGATACCGCCCTACGTGTTGTATTTTTTGTTTTAAACTGCCCCTTTAGTTCCCAAAGCGGACATTTTCCATAAAGGATGATGTTAAGCGTTTGGATTTTTGGAAATTAGATGTATTTTAGAACAGGTGTGTAATATACAGAAGATTAAGGGGGATATTCAATCTTCGGGTCACGGCAGACGAGCTTGCTCGCCTGCCGTGACCCAGTCCCGTTCTCGGTCAGCTCGACCGAGAACATGCAGGCGGGATTCAATGTCCCGCCTGCAGCGGGACGAGAAGGGGGTGTGGCCGCGAGTTGCGGCCGGGAAGAGGCGAGCTGCAGCCGGCAGCTCGTCACTTCCCGGCTGTTCTCGGCAGAACGAGCCCGACAGCCCGAGATGTCGGGCTCGTTCTGCAAGGAAACCCTGTTCAATGCTGTCGGGGAAGACAGCATTGAATAGGGCCCGTCGAGCTCGACGGCGATTAAATATCCCCCTAAATGTGAAGTTGCAGATTATTTCTACAACATAAACTGTGTTGACATTTTTCATAAGGTGATTTACTGTTATGTGATACCATAGGTGCGCGCACATTGAGTCTTAGGGGTGCACAGGTACCCCCTAATGCTGTGCTTACCCTTATTGACACCTCCCTGCCGCTAGCAAAACTAGCAATACCTTTTTTCCAAAGACTTTTGCTTTTTAGACCTGTATTCCATTAAAAGAAGCGCCCATCAATCAATTATGTGTGTTTTGCATTGTTAATTGTACTACCTGGGGTAGCCAACCCTAGTCCTCGAGAGCTACCAACAGTGCATGTTTTGCAGGTCTCCTCACAGAATCACAAGTGAGCTAATTAGCTCCATCTGTGTATCTTTTAAAATGTGTCAGTGATTAATGAGTGCAGCTGTGCAGCAGCTAGGTTGTCTGGAAAATGTGAACTGTTGGTAGCTCTCGAGGGCTAGGGTTGGCTACCACTGTACTAGACCATTGTCATATCACTACATACCTGTGTCATCCATTCTGTATATGTTTTTTACTTTATTTGCATGTTCTCTTACACAGAGTAATTAGAAGGTTAAAACTGAAATAGGCAGGAGATTATGGTGTGGCTGAGACAATATATATTATAGATCATGCCAATAGATGATGGTAGACATGCCTAATTGGTGGTGTTAGACACACCCAATGGGTAGTGTTATGCTGGCCACACATCAGACCAACTTTCCTCCAACCATCCAACTAGTTGGTTGGTTGGACCGAAAATCTGGTACTGTATTAGGGCAAATGCCAATAAGCAACTCACAAACTCAGGAGGAATGGACAAAAACATTCAGTGAAATAGTTTAAATAAAATAGGTCCAACCTTGTCTGAGTGACAATTGTTGTCCATTTTCAGATTTGAGAAACAAATGACTTAATTACAAATTACATTTGCTCCTATCCAGTTCCAGGTTTTTATTCCATCCAACCAACTAGTTGGTTGGTTGGAGGAAAGTTGGTCTGATGTGTGGCCAGCATTAGACATACTCAATAGGTGGTGATAGGTACCACCTAATAAAATGTGCTACGCACGCCTATGGGTGATACCTTGATAAGCACTAGCCTGACATCTCTTTAAAAGTATGTGTCTCTAGTAACTGCTGATCCAGAGGAAACTGGGAAAAGCTTTAATTTCGTTAGCTTGTGATTTAGGGTCAGTGGACCTCTTATTGAATAGTTTTTTTTCTGCACTATAGAGCAGGTAATAACTAATATATTACCTCAGTCAGTGTCCTGAACGAACTTGGATTCAGCAATCAGATTAATTTTTATAATATCTAGCAACATCCAACTACAATGGATATAATCCACTATATTGGTAATATTTGAATAATACAATTGTATTTATTTTTAATTATATGAATATATGTTGTATTTTTTTTTTAGGACTAACACCATAGTTCTGATTGATGGGGAAGGACACGTGACCTTCACAGAACGTACAATGCTAAACTGTGACATCACTCAGTGGAAAACCAGCACTTATCAGTTTAAACTGCAACAGTAACACATCGTCATTACCACAAGTCTATGTACCAAGGATAAATATACACATATCAAACTCACTGAACTTCTGGTGCCTAAATATAATGATAAAGCAGATTAAATTATTAAAATATCTTCTAAACCAGCACAAAACCCAGAGAACCAAAAGAGTCCAGCAATGGAATTTAACATGCAGGCTCTTGTGTATAATATACCATATATACTCGAGTATAAGCCTTCTTTTTCAGAACAGTTTTTATGCTGAAAAAAGCCCCCCCCTCAGCTTATACTCAAGTGAGGGTCCCACGTGAGTCAATAAGTTTTCCCAGTTTTTTGTTGTAAAATTAGGTGCCTCGGCTTATATTCGGGTCGACTTCTACTCGAGTATATACGGTAATCATTTCTGTATACAAATACTTTTTAATGTGTTTTTATCTTCTTTGCATTGCAAGCAAGCACATTAACGATCTATCAACCTCAAATGGTTTGCAAGCACATCATAATATTTCATACAAGACTGAATTTGAAAGACTACGGTCAATCTCCTCTACTCTCTGGGTTATGTCTTGTGTTCATTAGTAGATTATGTAGCCAAAATTGTAAGCAAATAATTGCTTTGGTTTGTAGTGAGATGCCATAGCATTTAGATATTTTCCATTAGTTGTCTTGTTTTACTTTCTTGTCTAACCTTCAGATAAATGATCATTTAATGAGTAATCCTAGGAGGCAGGTTGCTATGGGAAAAAATGGTGTTATCAAGACCATGTGATTACCAGTTTACAAGCCACCACGTTGGCCATAAATCATGCTTTAATTATTACAATTGTATTTCTATTTTCCTCACAGAATGATGCAATTATGTTTTACAAAACTTTTACATATTGAGGGCCAGATGTATCAAGTTTCAAGAAGTGATAAAATGGAGAGAAACACAGCCAGCCAATCAGCTCCTAACTGCCATGTTACACACTAGGGGGCAGATGTATCATAGCAGCGCTTATCGCGCCGCTATGATACTTCCTGCTTCGCCTCAATAGCGAGGCGAAGCAGGAAGGGACATCGACAAGATGTATTAACATCTTGTCTGCCGAAGCGGGGGAGCGTTAACTCCCCCCTTCGGCGATGTCCCTTTCTGGAGATAGCGCATCAGTTAATACTGATGCGCTATCTCCTGTCCCCCGGCCGGCCGCACTGGGCATGCGCGGGATCTCGCTGTTCACGCGAGATCCCCAGCGCAGCCCAGACCTAACAGCAGGGACAGCGCTGTCCCTGCTGTTTAGATAGGGCTTCGCCAGCCTGATGCTGGCGAAGCCAAACCCGGCTTCGTGCGGAACGGTCAGCGATGCTGACCGTTCATACATTCGGCCTGCTATCATTTTGATAGCAGCGCCGATATGGACAGGGGCGCATAGCGCCTCTGTCCTGTACCGCACGCTGGCTGCTTCATACATGGGGGAGAAGCAGTATCAGCGCACATAACGTGCGCTAATACCCCTTCTCCCCCATAACGACCGTTCATACATCTGCCCCTAGGTTTGAAAAATGATAGGTAGGAGCTTAGTGGCTGGTTGTTTATCACTCTCCACTTTATCACTTTTAGAAGCTTGATATATCTGGCCCTCAGAGAGATATTCTGATTGTAAAGGGGTGTACACGCCAACATGGCACTGACCACACCTACCCACCTTCTCTCTCTCTCTCTTATACTCACTGTGCCCTATCACCCACTCTTAATAGGGAGGAGCGGGGCAAATATTATGTGCCTAGGGACGGCCTGACCCCCAAATCTGGCCCTGGTTCTCCCTGCAGCCCCGCAGCTGCCCTGCGTTCTCCCCGGCCAGCCTCAGCCCACGTATACACAGTGGAGCTACTTCTGAAGAATAGGCCCCACTTCCTGGAGGCCCCGTCCAGGATTGCCAAGCTGGGGGTGCTCAATGCCTACTACGTCTAGAGAGGGGAGAGAGAGAGGGGGAGTGAGGGGACAGTGTATATATACTTGCTGGCTTTGCTTGTCCTCCACGTCCTCTGTCCTGTTCAGCCTCCGAGTGGCATACAGCTCCAGCCTCCCGCAAGAGGTAGCAGGCAGGTCCCAGCTCCCGGCGGTGCACAGCTCTGTCCTCCCGCAAGAGGTAGCAGGCAGGTCCCAGCTCCTGGTGGTGCGCAGCTCTGGCCTCCTGCAAAAGGTAGCATGCAGGTCCCGGTGGTGCGCAACTCAGGACTCCCATGGGAGGTGACAGGTATGTCCCAGCGGTGCGTGGCTCCGGTCTCCCGCAAGAGGTGGCAGATGGGTCCTGGCGGTCAGCTATGTTTTTATTGTAGCTGTTTTAAAAAATCAGCTAAGTGATAGGGGGGCATGTGCAAGTGCTCTACTGCTTCTGGTTCCCGGGCAGTATAGTGATTGTCTGCCAGGTGGCCACTGCACAATGATTGGGTCCTGGCGGCCGCTGCAGTGATTGGTTCACGGTCGGCTCACAGCTTCAGCACAGCACGTCCTCTGGGAGCCCTTCAGTTTGAGAAACTGAGTCCCCGGTGACAAATTTAGAGTAAAATATGCGCTATAGAGCGTTGTTGTTTTTTTTTTTTCAAACCCTGAGGGCAGGGGAAACCAGTGGGTGACAGGGAGAGGCAGAGGTTGACAGTAGGAAGCAGGGGTGGCACTGGGTGACAGAGGGGCAGAGGGTGACAACGTATTGTAGGAAAAGGTTGACATATAGTGGAAGACAGTGAAGACAAAAGGCAAGGGAAGGCAGAATGTGACAGTGGCAGGTAGGGGGAGGCAGAGCGTGACAGCGGCAGGTAGGGGGAGGCAGAGGAGGACAGGGAGAGGCAGTGGGGAGATGGGGTACAATCAAAATATTGTGCATGGTGTGGAGAACCTTGGTGGGGGCAGGAACCAGTGGTCTCTACTCTACTGACTGTGACAATAGCCCCTGTCCTTTGTGCTCTGGGTGTGAACTGCGTTTAATTCACAGACAGCAGTGGTTGGTAAAAAATGTACAGCAGTCTATTAACTAGAGGCAATATGGCCGTGATTAATAGTGCTGAAGGGTTTCTGAACTGGGCCATTCATCTGACATTGCTCAAAATGGTCTGCAGTGGGCCCCTTAGTTCTCAGGGGCCCCAGTGCAATGCACCCACTACACCAATGGTAGTTCCGCCTCTGATTGTAACCTACTAGACCATTGGAGAAAAATATTAAATAAGGGTGTGTATTACCATTTCAGGGCTAAGAATAGCATTTGTCAGAGGATTACCAACACATCCTTAATGTATGATCGCAGCACCCTTACTCCTGACATTTTATACTTTTTTAAAGAGCCTTTTACCAATGAATGCTTTTTTTTTACAAACTTTTTTGGTTTCTGGTCCAAGCATTGACCAAAGTAATTATCTAAAATACATATATAGTTTACACATGACAACGTATACATGTTGTTGTTTTTTTTACCTAGATAACAAAGATGGGTACTTGTGTAGTTTCATGGCGCCGTGCGTCTGAGTCCCCTTGCGGGGCTCGCTTCGCTCGCCCACGCTGCGGCTCGGTGGCTCGCCACGCTATTTAAAATCAACTCCATGCCAACATGGATAGTGGAGGTATGAACTATCCATGTTGGCATGGAGTTAAGTTACTTTTTTGGACATATTTCGTGGCGAGCGTACACCCGGAAGTAGCACGGCGCCATGAAACTACACAAGTACCCAAAGATGTGATCACAAACTGGTGAAATATACAGATGTAAAGCAGAAAAGATGTTATTACATATCAATATTCATTACCAAAGGTAGACAGGTTACAAATAAATAATGATGGTATCTAGAGATAAGCATTTGGGGGGTATGCAATCCTGGCTGTCAGTCCCTCCCGACAGCCGTGATCCTGTCCCGTTGCGGTTTGCCCAGCAGCAAATCGCAAGTCGGGATTCAATGTCCCGCCTGCCGATTGACAAATAGGGGTCATGTCCACGTAAATGGCCGTGGATTGTCGATATACGGCCAGGATCGCGACAATCCACGGCCATTATCGGCAGAACTGGCCGGACAGCTGTTAAAGTCGGGCTCCTCCTGCCGTCATGCCTCTTCAATGCGCCTGGTAAAGACAGCATTGAATAGGGCCCCAGCTATTCAATTGCATTCTCCCCTGTAATTCCTTTAGTCATACTGTGTACACTGTCGGGTTGTATGGGTGTTATGGCAAGGTACTGATGTGTATATGTTTTTTAAAATCTAGTAACCTTTCTTTTGCATTCTGCAAAACAAACAATTTAAAATGTGATGATCTAAACTGAAAATGGTTCATATATTGTGATCTGATAAATATTGTGCTGTGATGTGCACCTGCAGCAAGGTTCCTACCCAGCCCACATGTATACAGTTCATGGATCTCCTGTATGGCTTGCAACTTTATTATATAGCCAGGAGTCAAGAGTCCTCACCTGTGTCATACTGAATGTGGAAGCTACAGCTTGGGGAAATGTCCAGAACATTTACATTGTGTTCTATGGTGTCTAATTGAAAGTGAAATAACTATTGTGGGTTTGAATCCCTGCCATAAAATACACATCTGCTGCTTTTATCTATTTATGATGCAGTACATTATGCTTGTATTCTTCTTTCCCAAAATGCATTATTCATTCTTTCTCAGCATATAGCTGGAACAATCATGGTGTAGTTGGAGTTGCTATCATTGCTGCTTAACAATGTTGTTCAGTGTGTATGCGCTACATCATTCACATGGGAGCACTGACAATATCATTCATGGGGAGAAGGGAGGTGTTTTTGTTGGTCGCACAAGACACAGATATGGTGGACCCCCTAAAGTAATTCATACGTCACAGTATAATGTATCACTGGGTTGGGGGTGTGCTACCGACGGACATACAGGTAATGGAGAATTTCAAACAGAAGAAAGAAGAAATGTCCTTGTTGGGTGCACCAAAAAGATATTTAAAACTTAACCTTTATTATTAGTTTATTTAAGAACTGCGAAATAAAAAATATACATATATGACAACATACAGGGTGGGGGTCACACAATTTAAAAACTAGGTGGTGGGCAGATGTGGCAGAAAACTTTATTCAAGTATCAGTGTGCTTTTTAGACAGTATGTGGTCCTGGTCCGTACAGATAGGGATAATTCCACTGTCGGGTCAGGAAATCTGTGCGAAAGCGGGTTCAAAAAGATGGAGAACCTCTTTAGTATAGTTGCTCTCTAGAACGCTAAGCTCATGTGATGAGTGAATAAAGTGTGGTTGGCTCAAGTATGGGGTACGGGCGTAATTACAGGATCTGTACACACTGTAATAATTGCGCAGTGTGTATACGTCTATGCACTATTGACTCCGATAACGGAGGATCCCTGAACGTCGTAGTCCCCTAAGGATGTGCGTATGTAGACCAGAACTGCAAACATACAGTGATATAGGGCCATTCGCCACACAAATAAGGGTGCACTATCTGGCGTGGAGACGCTCTAGGTGGGATAGTGTCAAACCCCTGCCAATAAACACTCCCACAGACGTGCCACCTTCGTTAGTGAGTGGTTCGTCCGAATAAACTGTGGAACACTATCGAGCGTGAGGACGCTCCGTGATGTGATAGTGTAAATTCCTCACTGGTGGGGAGTGATATGGCTGCACTGTTGAGGTGGTCTATATCGCACTTTCAAACGGCTAGCGGTGCGTGGGCAGATGTAGGCAGGCTTTATTATTTTTCATATTGATGCATTTTGATTCTGTATTTAGACAGTGAAGCGACGCTAAGAGCCTTTTTTAAGGCGCTCACGTTTGAGTCTATTAGCTCCATTGGAGGCGGCTCCATTGAAAGTGCGATATAGACCACCTCAACAGTGCAGCCATATCACTCCCCACCAGTGAGGAATTTACACTATCACATCACGGAGCGTCCTCACGCTCGATAGTGTTCCACAGTTTATTCGGACGAACCACTCACTAACGAAGGTGGCACGTCTGTGGGAGTGTTTATTGGCAGGGGTTTGACACTATCCCACCTAGAGCGTCTCCACGCCAGATAGTGCACCCTTATTTGTGTGGCGAATGGCCCTATATCACTGTATGTTTGCAGTTCTGGTCTACATACGCACATCCTTAGGGGACTACGACGTTCAGGGATCCTCCGTTATCGGAGTCAATAGTGCATAGACGCATACACACTGCGCAATTATTACAGTGTGTACAGATCCTGTAATTACGCCCGTACCCCATACTTGAGCCAACCACACTTTATTCACTCATCACATGAGCTTAGCGTTCTAGAGAGCAACTATACTAAAGAGGTTCTCCATCTTTTTGAACCCGCTTTCGCACAGATTTCCTGACCCGACAGTGGAATTATCCCTATCTGTACGGACCAGGACCACATACTGTCTAAAAAGCACACTGATACTTGAATAAAGTTTTCTGCCACATCTGCCCACCACCTAGTTTTTAAATTGTGTGACCCCCACCCTGTATGTTGTCATATATGTATATTTTTTATTTCGCAGTTCTTAAATAAACTAATAATAAAGGTTAAGTTTTAAATATCTTTTTGGTGCACCCAACAAGGACATTTCTTCTTTCTTCTGTTTGAAATTCTCCAATATCATTCATGGAGCTCATTGTTTAGGGCAGGGGGGGCCAAACTGGAACCTAAATTGCAATGGTGTCATAATAAACCTGTCTAACATTTGTGGGTTAAATGCAAAGGCAGCCAGTATTTACCCTGCACAGAAACCATTTAAATGCATTTGCTCAACTATTCTTGCAACATGATTTGTTCCATATACAAAGGTATTAGCTTTTTTGTTTTTTTTGCTCTACTTCCAAATCCGAATCTGTCCCTGTGGCAGGTATTCAGTACTTTAATTCCCCTTGTGCAGTGAATCCAGTTTTGGATTCGCTGCACAATCACCGGGTTCCGGAGGGCTGCCAGCCCTCCCTCACCCCCTATTCAACGCCTCAGGGGCTTGCTGCCCCAGGCGGCGAATTTTAACCCCCCCCCGGCGAATGCCGCAGGGAGCCGGAGGACGGCTGCAGGCAGGGAGATGGAAGCCTCCCTGCCTGCGCCAGATACTGTGGAGGTGAAGGAGGGCTGTCTGGGACACAGGGAGAGCCCCCCAGAGCTGGCAGGGGGCTGTGTTAGGAAGCCGCTACACACTGGTCCCGATCGTGCATATGTAATGATCGGGATCAGTGTGCAGTGAATATATGAATATTAATGAGCTGTTCCCGGCTCGGCCCCTGCTGGTGAATGTGTAAAAAAAAAAAAAAATAGTTACAAAAAAAAAAATGTAAAATATATTCATGTGCTGCAAGGACATGAATAAAAATAGCATGCCCCCTTCACAGAAAAAAAAATCTGATTTTTTTTTACACCAAAATAAAAATAAACGCGCCACATTCCAGTTCACCTAAAAAAGATGACGAATGTAAAATGGAGAATCCTGGCGGAAATCACTGGAGAAAGCAGTTCTCCACTTCAGCATTGAATACACTCTCGGCGAATTCCACTGAAAACCCCATTGAAAACCACTGGCGAATCGCCAGACATTCGCTCTTCATTTGCAGCGAATTGTGTCCATTTGAATAGGGCGAATTGTTTTTTCTGTGAGAAATTCGCTGTAAACCCGGCAAATTGCCTGATACCCCAGAAAATATGGTGAATCAGAGGCATTGAATACTGGTCTATGTGAGGTACATGAGCAGTTTGAGGTTTGGCATGTTCCTGCTACCTCTCTTAGCATCTCTTGGAAATTGCCATATAAACAATGATAAGGTATCATAGTGTTGTGTAGCCTGTGATATGTAGGATAACACACACCATTCACACAGGGTTGTTTTTACTTAATATTTTTCATTCTCTTTTACATAAAAAAAAAATACATCCTATTCTGAAATTGTATATTTATAATGTCTCAAGTAGCAATGTAGTGCAGGAGAGCTTACAATGAAATGTAGTGGAGTAGTGAGGGTTATGAGAAGTGTGAATTATCAGATGTATTTGCTGTCAGAAAAGAAGTCCGAGAAGAGAGGAATGTTTCATAAAGCACAATGAAATATGTGGTTTCTGTATAAATATTAATAAATTAATAGTTTGTGGTGTGATTTTATTTATTGCCCTGTCCCTTCCCCATCCGCTCCAGTTCATGGGAAGGGTATTATAGTACATTTTTAGAATCCACTTGATACAAACCTTGATAATAACCTAATGGGTTGATATGCGTTGGTGGAGGATCCTGGATTTTTTTTTTATTTTTATTCTTTTTTAGTATTTTACAATATCAAGAACAGAACAACTTGTGTCTCATAAAACATAAATATATGAGAGAAAATAAATTTGGGCAGATGGTGTAATGGTTAGCATTATTGCCTCACAGCTCTGAGGTCATGGGTTTGATTCCCACCATGGCTCTAACTGTGCAGAGTTTGTATATTCTCCCCATGTTTGTGTGGGTTTCCTTCCACAATCCCAAAATATACTGGTAGGTTAATTGGCTCCCTACAAATTAACTCTAGAATGTCTCTGTGTGCGTGTATATGTGGTAGGGAATATAGATTGTAAGCTCCACTGGGACAGGGAAGGATGTGAATGTTCAACTACACTCTGTAAAGCGCTGCGGAATAAGTATGCGCTATATAAGAAACTGTTAATGAATAAATACATTTCTAGACAAATTCAGACCAAGTGTATGGTGCTTCTAAAATTAGTAACATAGCGCAGGACTTAAGTCGATTGAGTCGCAGCTACATCAGGGGCTAAATTTCATTCAGGCCTGGGGATCAAATCCCTATATGTGGCGGAAAGCTTGAAATACACCACAAAATCAGGTTGTCTCTCTTGGGCCAGTGGAATGTCATCCACATACATATAGAAATCCAACCGCTTAAACCAGTTCAGAACATGGGCGGCAAGGTGGATCGCCAACAGATTGGGACTATAGCTCTGACTGCTTTATTCATGTTTGAGGAGTGACTATTTGTATTGGGATAGTTATATGTAATAACAACCATAAGTCGGGGTTTAATGGAACAGAGAATCAAAGAACTTCTGATGCTAAGACACACCAGTGGAAAACTTCTGATTAATAACTGGACAGCAGTACCATCTATTCATCATTTTATACTGCATTTCTAAGGCCTCTAAGCTAGAGGAATAAGCACCAGCAAATTGGTATATCTTATACCAGTTCAGCTGAATGCTCTTGGAGGTTGTCATATCCCTATCCCATGCCACTTAAAATGATGTACCATCTGGCACATTAATCATTAAAAGGATCTGATAAATAGTGGAGATGACATGTTGGGGGACAGCGGCATTAGTACACATAGATTCAAAGTGAGTCAATGGTCTGCTGAATACGGCGGGTCCCCTAGAGAGGCAAAATGGCATTATTGTAAATAGAACCATTGATCTTGCCTAGGCAAGCCTGCTTCAGGGGATAATGCATCAAAGGACTTGAATATCTCCCTCAGGAAACCCAACTTCCCACTGTATTAAAACTGACCTTTTTAACGCTACTCTTCCTGATGTTCCAGGGATAAAAAGGAGGTTATATACTATAGGAGGGGAGATATTGAGGATATTCCAGGTCTTGTTCTAATCGTCATCCAGAACTTTAAAGTTGGATCCACAGTTGGGTGATCCGATTTAATCATTTTAAAGCATTAGGGAACTAAATGTTAATTGGTGGAGGCAGATTTTATTGCAACCCACTGCTTCTGCAGCGAATTTATATATCAGTCCACTATTCCATGAAGAATAGAGGCTTGATAGTATGCTGATAGCATAGAAAACTGTCTTCTGTCCTTGGGATTTGCGCCTAACCAAACAAAATATTGAATAACAATGCAAACAGTCGATAAATAACTGGGTGAGAGGTTAACGGTAATTATACAAGTTATTCCAAATATACAATTTTACAATATGTATTCTACCTATCCAGGAGAATTTCTGAGGGAGCCATTGAGCATGGTCTGAACGGAATTTGCCCAGAAGGGGAACATGGTTCAAAGCACACAATCTAGAAAGAATGCAATGTATCACTATGTGTAGATATCTTAGTGGAATGGGGTGCCATGATAAAGGAAATGTATCATGGAGAGCTGAGAGTCTCAACAGAGGCAGTAATATTCAATGCTGTGGACAAAAAAAATATTTGAGAGCCAACTAAAGTAATTGAATTTCCCCATAAGATTGGTAAACATATAACTGGATTCATTATTACTGCCAACAGGTCGTATGCAAGGAGAGTCAGCTGGTTATCCTTGATGCTTACTTTTTAACCAATTATTTTGGGAGTAATGCTAATTACCCTCGCTAACGCCTTTATACAGAGTACAAAAATGAAGGGCCAAATAGAGAAAGCTTTCTTGCACCATTAGTAATGTGCAATTAGTACAGTGTCAGAGAGGATGCCATTGACCCTAATCTGTGCTGATGGTGCCTTGTATAGTGAGAGAATTTTTTGAAGGAACAGGTCTACCAGACCTATTTGGTTTATGACTGCTGACATGAAGCCCCAGTCCTCCTGATCAAAAGCCGCCTCTGTGTACTTGCAGAGTATAAATGGGATATGTGTGCAATCAAGTCAATAACTTTCACGGTGTTATCTTTAGCTTCTCTCCCAGGAACAAAAAACTGACTTGATCAGAATGGACTTTGCTCGGTAACCGGGGTTTGAGGAGGTTGGCCATCAGTTTTGCATGCAGTTTAACGTCAAGATTTAATAAGGATTTAATAAAGAGATTGGCCCTTAACTGTCAGGAAGACTTGGGGCCTTATTTTGGTTCATTCTTTCTGACAAAATCCTTCTTAGATGGACAAAACCATGTGCACTGCGGGGGGGGCAGATGTAACATGTGCAGAGAGAATTAGATTTGGGTGAGTAATTTTGTTTCTGTGCAGGTAAAATACTGACTGCTTTATTTTTACACTGCAATATAGATCTCACTTTGAAGTAAAACGCCACCCAAATCTAATTCTCTCTGCACAAGTAACACCTGCCCCACCTGCAGTGCACATGGTTTTGCCCATCTAAGAAGAATTTTGTCAGAAAGAATGAACCAAAATAAGGCCCTTGGTTCTTTTCCCTTTTTAAGTATAAGTTATATGTGTACTCAGGGACTGCTCAGAAAATGGGATCTGCTCCGATACACCATTACGTTAGAAGAAAAGGGATATTTTATTTTTCTATACCGGTAGTACAGCAGGCTTTTACTGGAGACATTTGATCATGTGTACATCCATTGTCATAGGGAGAGGAGGATGAAAGTTACTATTGTACACCACTCTCTTAAGGCTTTGGCTTGCCCTTCATAGGGTTAATGCATTCATTGAATACTTACTGCTTTCTTGTGTATACAATATCACAAATTATTTTGTATGTTCGTTACCAATTTGCAATTGCCAGTGAAAAAATTATTGGCTTGCTTCATCTCTGATCAAAGGTTGCACATCAGCACTCGTGGGTGGTTTGAGAAGCACATCAGAATTTATCTTTATATTTCCTCTCTAATACAGTATTTCCTTTTTTTTTTCTCCCTATATAATGAGCATAATATTACCAGTTCTTATTGTTTACCTCTGCAAGAACCAGCCTCTCTCACTAATGGTCCATACACACTGGGAGATTATGCCCAGTGTGTATGGATAGCGCTGACCGCTGTCATTGCTGGGGGGAAAGTGTGGTACTTGTGTCGTTTCATGGCAGCAGCTTACGCTACGTTTGAAGCTACGCTAATAGCGTAGCCCATGGGTCTTCAAACTGTGGCCCTCCAGATGTTGTGAAACTACAAATCCCAGCATGCCTTGCCACAGTTTTGCTATAAGGGAGTGTTAAATCTGTGGTAAGGCATGCTGGAATTTGTAGTTTCACAACATCTGGAGGGCTACAGTTTGAATACCCATGATGTAGCCCAACGGCTGCCTTACTTGTGTAGTTTCATGGTGGCAGCCTAAGCTACATTATCAGCGTAGACTGCCAGCGTGAAACTACACAATTAACTACCGTACTGTTAACGGGAACTGCATCTCTGTCCCGGGCAAGTCTAGTCAGCGCCTCTCACACTGCCGGCGTCAGCATGATCCCCTCTCTTTGGCGGAGAGGTGATCATGCTGGCACCACCAATGTTCCATGTTACATACTAGCAAATGCCTTTTCAAACCCCCACTATCCACGGCAGCCCGAAGTGTGGCGAGCACAGCGTTATGCGTCCTCCCGACCTTTTCATACCCCCACTATCCACGTCAGTGTGGAGTTGATTTTATATAGTGTGGCGAGCGCAGCAAGCCCAAAGCGTGGCGAGCGGACGTGGATTACATGTAAGGTAATCCGCGTCCCCTCACCTTGCTGCACTCGCCTCACTATATAAAATGAACTCCACATTGACGTGGATAGTGGGGGTATGAAAAGGTTGGGAGGATGCGTAACACGGGGCACGCTTCGGGCTGCCGTGTATAGTGGGGGTGTTTCAGGAACAAATTCACACCTGCCATATCATACATCTGAGACAGTAATGACGACATGTGTTAACTTGTAACTAGATTTTAGTTAATCTGACAGGGACACTTAAGCGGCCGAGGGAACACTACGCTACTTCTAACTACGCTGACCACGGGAACACTATGCTGATTCTGACAGGGATGCTATGCTACTTCTGACTACTAGGCTAACGACGCTGGCCATGGGAACACTACGCTGATTCTGACATGGATACTGCACTGACGGTGTAACTGCGCCCCCTGCCCGGTGTGGTCAGTGGGAGGGGTGGATGGCTTTGCATAGTGCAGCGCTATGCAAAGCCATCAATAAAGCTGCTCAGCTGCTGGCAATACAAGCAGATAAGCTGCTTTCCCAGCGATAATGGGCGGCTTTGAGCTGAAAGTCGCTCAAACTTAGTGTTTTGAGTGGCTTTCAGCTCAAAATCGCCCAGTGCGTTTGGGCCTTAAGGGAGAGATTAAACAAACCTTCTAAAGAGAACAAATGAGGTATTGCTTATTATGATCCAATTTGATTCTAGTTATTTTATTTGCTAAATTACAGCTAGAATATTATTGGTTATAATGAGCAGTACGTCAACATGTACTAAGGTTTAATAAATTTCCCCAAATTTTCCTCAAAAAACAATCCATTTGACTCCTTGTCTCTACCCCAGATGGCACCAATCTTGGCTGGTAGAACAAAATCCAAATACCACCATGAAATCATGACACCTATTAGTGTTCCCGCTAGGCTTATTTCACAGGGCGCTGCGCCAAGCTGCCAAGTTCCGCCCTGCCCGTTTCTGGCTGCCTTGCACCCTGCAGTTAATAAGGAAATAGCTGCCGCTGACATTACTTTCCCTCCCCAGCCGTTGCTGCGCTTCTAATCTCCCGCTGCCGCACTCAGTGTAGCTGAGCGCGGCAGCAACCCCCTCAGCCCTGCAGTGTCCACCTCGCTTCTTGTCTTCACCCACTGCCGCACTCACACACAGTGTACGCTGTTGAGTGCGGCAGCAACCCCCTCAGCCCTGCAGTGTCCATAGCCACGCTGACCATCCCGCCTCAGCCCTGGCGCGGTGACTGAAAGCGTCTATCAATTCCGACTTCCTCCTGCATACAGACCATAGGTCTACTCAGTGACACCAAACCCCCCACCCCCCCCAGGCCAATGCAGTTCTGCAGCATTGGAGCCACTGCTGTACTGTGTATATAGATCTGAGTGACAGCATGAAGGTATGCTTCTGTCCCTCAGCATATACAGAACAATGGTCTCTGTGAAGGGGTGGAGCTTAGAGGGCCGTGAGGGGGTGGGGGTAGAGCAATGCCTGGCCGTTCGGGGCACTACAGACAGAAATTGAAAGCCTACCCACCGCTCTTTCCCCCTCCTTCCTTTCCACATCATGCAGAACTAAGCTCCACCCCCAAATACACAGAGGAGCTGTTGCTTATGTAGCATATCAGTGCTGCTGCTGCTTTGGAAAGTGGTGGTCAGTGATATAGAGTGCATGCAGCTGTACTCTGCCACAGTTTTTTTTCCATTTAAGTCACCCCCTGTGTATTCTCCTTACCCGGCATGTATGTCTACCTTCCTCACCCTCCCCTGGGTAGAGGCTTCCTGCACCTCTACCGTCTGTCATGGCGCCCAACACTACCTAAAAGTGTGGATTCTGGTAGCGCTGACGCACTGTGCACCAACCCCAGGGCAAGGAGCATGTAATCCTCCCTGGACAACTAGCATATAACCCCCCCTCTGTGGCAATGAGCATGTAACCTCAGGGCCAGATTTTCCACTAGGCCCATGAGGCACGGGCCTATGGGTGGCAACTGCTGGGAGCAGCAAGGCACCCCCAACCCTTCACGGGTTGCGATTCATTGGAAGGGGGGGGGTCACGGGGGTGGTGGGACAGTGAGAAGTAGCAGTGGGAGTGGGGCAGACTAGAGGCAGCACTGCAGGCTTGGTAGTGATAGGATCAGGGGACTAGAGTGGCTATCACCTGCCCCATGAGTATAATTGGTGTGCGGGCTGCCTGTCTCCTGTGGCCTAACCCCTTGTTGTGTCGACCGGTGAAAGCTGATGCAGAGAGGAACAGTGGGTCGGCGTCCAGCACAGCAGCGGAAGTGAAGGGCCCCACAGCTGGTAGCAGTCAGTGGTCGAAGTTGGTACACTACCTATTGGTTATACTGTACTACAAAAAAAAAACAAGAGATTCCTCCAGCACACCATAAAGGACCAGCAAAAGATCCACATGTCCTACATGTTCATAGTAATGCTGAGATCTCCATTACATTTTTAAACATATGGCAAGCTGCCAGCCACAGCAAGGAGTGTCTGCTCTGGTGGTCTTATGCTATGTGATAATAGCACCTGCTGGTGGTCATACAGTTGTGTACTTCTAAACTGGAAGTTAGCTCACCTGGAGGCAACCCAAGACCACAATATGCCAGCATTATGTTAGTGTCATGATTGTGAATATTCACATTCAAAACATGTCAACATTATGGTATTGAAACATGGAACGCTGACATCCTGACTACATTCTTACTTATCATATATACACTGCTCAAAAAAATAAAGGGAACACTTAAACAACACAATGTAACTCCAAGTTAATCACACTTCTGTGAAATCAAACTGTCCACTTAGGAAGCAACACTGATTTAAAATCAATTTTGCATGCTATTGTGCAAAAAGAATATACAACAGTTGGAAATTATAGGCAAGGCGGTGACCACAGACCACTTCTTAATCCTATGCTTTCTGGTTGACGTTTTGGTCACTTTTGAAAGCTGGCGGTGCTTTCACTCTAGTGGTAGCATGAGACGGAGTCTACAACCAACACAAGTGGCTCAGGTAGTGCAGCTCATCCAGGATGTCACATCAATGCGAGCTGTGACAACGTTTGCTGTGTCTGTCAGCATAGTGTCCAGAGAATGGAGGTGCTACCAGGAGACAGGCCAGTACATCAAGAGATGTGGAGGAGGCCGTAGGAGGGCAACAACCCAGCAGCAGGACCGCTACCTCCGCCTTTGTGCAAGGAGGAACAGGATGAGCACTGCCATAGTCCAGCAAAAAAGGGATTTTTGTAAGAACTTACCGTGTGAATCCCTTTCTCTGATATGGCCCTGGTTACACAGCTTCAAATTGGGATGTAGGAGGGTCCGCAGTAGCCAGGCAACTATACCAAAGCTTTCAGAGAGGTAGGCTCCTCCCACTGCATCCCAGAATCCTCAGTTCAACTTTCAAAGCCACTGGAATACATCAACTCAGTACAAACGCCTGAACATATTATATGCACAAACTTTTACCATCATAACATGACACATGAAAACGGCAATACTTACTGAGCGTAAGGGAGGGATCGCTGTGTCACCAGGACCATATCAGAGAAAGGGATTTGAACGGTAAGTTCTTACAAAAATCCCTTTTTCTCTTTCAATGGTCCTGGTGACACAGCTTCACATTGGGACGTTCAAGAGCCGGTCCTTTGGAGGGTACGCTCAGGTCTGCAGCTCTCACCACTGCTCGCCTGAATGATGCGTCCTCCGACGCGAACTCATGGAACCTGTAGAATTTGGCAAAAGTGTGAACAGATGACCAAGTGGCAGCCTTGCATACTTGCTCAGCCGTAGCCCCATGGCGAACCGCCCAAGAGGTGGCAACAGACCTGGTGGCATGTGCGTTTATCCTGGCCGGTACAGGCCTACCAACCTTGGTATATGCAAAAGCAATAACTGATCTCAACCACCTAGCAATGGTCTGTTTTGAAGCGGGCCAGCCTATCTTGTGTACATCATACAAGACCAGTAAAGTATCTGTCTTCCTAAAGACTTTAACTCTGTCCACATAAATGCGCAAGGCGTGCACCACATCCAAATTCCTCAATTTGTCTCTTTTCTTGGAACCCTCTGGGGGTTGAAACACAGGAAGAACAATATCCTGATTTAAATGGAAAGCAGAAACCACTTTCGGCAAAAATTTGGGTACTGTTCTTAGAACAGCCTTATCATCATGAAATATTAAGAAGGGAGGCTTACAAGACAATGCTTCCAATTCTGAAACCCTCTTTGCAGAGGAAACAGCCAACAAAAACACTAACTTCCAAGTGAGAAACTTGGTCTGCCGACCTTAATGGTTCAAAAGGAGGCTTTTGAAGAATCTCCAACACTAGAGACAAATCCCATGGTGCCACCGGTTGTTTGTATGGTGGTTTTAATCTAGTAACTCCCTGAAGGAAGGTTTGCACCTCCGGAATCACAGTCACTCTTTTCTGAAAGAAAATTGACAGAGCCGAAATCTGGACTTAAAGAGACTGGAGACTTAGCCCTGAAGAAAAGCCATCCTGAAGGAATTCAAGCAACTTAGACAGCCGAAATCTGGACGTATGAGACTTCTGCCGTTCACACCATCTAATATATGTCTTCCAGACCCTATAGTAGTTAGCCGAAGACACCGATTTTCTAGCCTTGATCATTGTATCCACAACCGCTTCAGAAAATGCTTTATTTTTTAAAATGGCGGTTTCAATAGCCAAGCCGACAAAGTTAACCGAGCTAAATCCTGATGGAAAAACGGACCTTGACTTAGTAGGTCTGGCCTTAGAGGTAGACGCCACAATAGTCTCTGAACACTCGAATACCAAGACCTCCTTGGCCAATCTGGAGCTATCAGTATTACTAGAATCCCTTGGATTTGATCCTCTTCAGAACCCTGGCAATCAACGGGAATGGTGGAAAAATGTATGCCAGATTCCCTGTCCAGGGCACTGTCATTGCATCCACAGCTGACGCCAGAGGATCCCTTGTCCTGGAAAAAAATCTGGGAACCTGATGGTTGAACCTGGACGCCATTAAATCCACCTCCGGGAGCCCCCACCGACATACAATCTGCTGGAAGATCTGTGAATTCAAAGTCCATTCCCCTTCTAGCAGCTGTTCCCTGCTCAAGAAGTCAGCCTCCATATTCCTCACATGAATATTGCCGATAAGGCTGGAACATTTTGCTCCGCCCACACAAGAATCCGCGACACCTCCCTCATAGCCATCCTGCTGCGTGTGCCGCCCTGATGATTCAAATATGCCACAGCCGTGGCGTTGTCCGACTGAATCCTTATGGGGAGGCCTCTCAGTTTGTCTTCCACCAGGGATAAGGCCTTCCATACAGCACGAAGCTCTAGAATATATATCGGGAGAGCTGACTACACTGCAGTCCACAGGCCCTGAAGCCTCAGGTCCAGGACTACTGCCCCCCAGCTCCTGAGACTGGCGTCGGTAGTAGCCATTCCCAAGACTGAAGAGACCGAACCCCCCTGAAGGGAGACCATTTTAGAGAGGACCTGGTTTCCAAAGTCAGCGTCACCCTTTCTGACTTGGTCTGCGTGTTCCCCGACCAAGATGTTCCATTGAAAGGCCTTAGAATGGAATCTGGCGTACTGCAGAGTCTCGAAAGTCGTCACCATTTTGCCCAGCAACTTGAGACATTTCCAGACCGATGGGTCCGGTAATTCCAGAACCGACATTACCAGGAGGGAAATGTCCTTGGCTTTCACTTCTGGCAGGAATACTCGATGTAAGTGAGTATCCAGGACGACTCCCAGAAATTGAATCCTATGGGCCGGTACCAGTTGTGACTTCTGCAAATTTAACAGCCACCCGTGAGCTTGCAAAAACTGAATAGCCTCTGCCAGATGCTTCTGTAATGTCTCTGCTGATTCTGCTTTGAACAGCAGATCTTCCAAATAAGGTATCACAATGATATAATCTTCATGAATACCCTTGGAGCCGTTGCCAATCCAAAGGGCAGCGCCTGGAATTGGTAATGTCGGTCCCCGATTGCAAAACGCAGAAGAGCCTGATGCTCCAGGTGAATTGGGACAGGTAAATATGCACCCTGAATGTCCATGGATGCCAAAAATTCTCCCTGGTCTAGGCTGAGAAGCACAGACCGCAGAGACTCCATTTTGAAGTGATCCACCCACAGGTGGAGATTTAATGACTTCAGATTCAGGATGGGTCTGAAGGTTCCATCTGGCTTGGGCACTAAAAACAGAATGGAATAAAAGCCTTTATTCCATTCCTCCCGTGGCACCGGGATCACCACTCCTTTTTCTAGAAGCGACAGCCACCCACAAAAGAGCAGTTCTAAATCGGGACTCCTTTGGAAGTGGTGTGGGTAAGAATCTTCTCAGAGGAGGACCCCTGAAAGGGTTCTTGTATCCCTGCGAGAGAATGTCAAACACCCAATATCCTGATCCAACAAGGCCCAAGCTTCCCGATACCTTAAAACAGTGGTTCCCAACCTGGGGTACTAGTACCCCTGGGGGTACTCTGCAGACCAGTTGGGGGTACTTGAAAATAATATTGGTAATGGCAGACGATGAAAAGGTCTTTTGATGGCTGAAGAAGACCCATTGCCATGGAGACAAACCATGTTGTGTCATATGCCTGACCAGCAATCCACTGGGAGCTTCCCATGCTGCCCTCAGACATCAGCAGTCATCTGCCCAGCACTGACAAAGGTGGAGGAAGCAGCGGTATTAATCCTACCGGTGTTAGTGGGAATCCTGGAGATAATACACAACCAGTGTCTAGACACAGAAGGGCATGATTCCTTGCTGTATACTATTCCTCAGCTCCTCCTTAATATAAGGACATGCATAAGGATCCGCATACCGCTAAGTACTGTCCATATTTCAAAATGAGAGGAGGGGGTACTTATCAATGAAAAGCCTAATCACGGGGTACGGGAGAGAAAAAAGGTTGGGAACCACTGCCTTAAAAGACAACCCCCTACTCTGAAGGCAGATGGAGGATTCCCCAGGGCAGTCATGCCGAGGGCTTTTCATCACCTTTGGTGCTCAGTTTCTTATGGAATGAGCGAAAGCGAGACTTTGGGGCTTTTCCTTTACCGGACTGAAATTTACCCCTGAAAGACTGGCCTCGAAAGGACACACCTCCTCTAGGGGAGGGCCGAAAAGACGTCCGAAAGGCCAAGAATTCAGAGGACTGTTTAGCTGAGGGGCGGGGAGAAAGGTACTTTTTTCCCCCTTGTGGGCTGCTTTATAATTTCCTCCAGCTCGGAACCAAACAGCAGCTTACCCTTAAAAGCCAACGCCTTTAAGGCCTTTTTGGACTCATTATCTGCTTCCCAGTCTTTGAGCCACAGGACTCTTCTGGCATTAACCGAGATGGCGGGCACTTTAGAAGCCATCTTGAGAGCTTCTTCCTCAGCCTTTAGGACATATTCAGCTGCTGCCTTTAATTTTTCAGCGAGCAGCAAGACACCCGGATCTGCGTGTACCATAGTACACAAACTACTAGCCCAAACAATCATGGCTTTTAAAACCCAAGCAAACGCTATAAGGGGCCTGAGAGTAAAACCCACCCCCTCAAATATAGCCTTAAGATTTTCTTAGCGCCTTAAAAGCCACACCCCCTTGGACCGGGAGCACTGTATCTTTCGAAAGTCTGGCTATGGAAGCATCCACAACAGGCACTTTCTCCCATAGATCTGTATGCAACTCAGGCATAGGATAAAGACTTAAAAACCGTTTAGGCATCTGGAACCTTTTATTGGGCATTTTCCAAGCCCCTTCTGCCGGGAAGGTAACAGCCTCTCTACATTGCCTCTTTAACACCCCTTTAAAGGGAATTTTGTCTTCTTCTGACAAAAGCAAGGCCTGCTTACCAGCAGCAATCAAATCCTCCACCCCAGGGGTCGAGGAATCCTCATTATCATCACCCTGCTCCCAGGGAACATCAGAGGTACACTCTCCTTTCTCCCCTGAATCAACAGGTAACAGGGGGACTGAATAAGACTGTCTAGGAGTCCCATCAGAGTCATTGTCAAATCTATCCAGCAAGGCATTAAACCTGCTGATACCTTTTGCAGTATCCTGCATCACCTGCAGCAAGCCAGGATCTGCTTGAGTCAAAGAACCTGAGGACTGTTGAGAGGATGACATAGGTCTAGGGCAGGCATGTCCAAAGTCAGACCCGGGGGTCAAATGCAGTCCGTGCTGTCATTTCAAGCGGCCCCCAGCCTCCAGCTGGAAACGGGCAAAGCATCAGATGTGGGAAGCATAGCACAGGACACTAAAAGGTGGGGCCCCGGCGAACGTGCCTTTACCTTGCTGTCTGCTGCAGTGAGGAGGTGCTGGCCGCCACAATCAGATGTGTTTGGCATCCTACCCCTGCTGCTGCAATGGTATATATATCACCCTACAATCACAGCAGTGTTTGGGGAGGGGGGCAGCAGCTTGCTCCCCTAACATGCGAGTGACAGAGGGTGGCAGCAGGAACCCAAGCATCTCCTTTCCTTGAAGTGCCTGCTTTGCCTCTCCTTCCTCTGGCTCACACAAGGGGCTGGGAAACCTAAAGAGAAGGTCAGAGTGGGGGACATACAGTGAAGGAGGGTCAGGCTGGGGGACATACAGTGAATGGAGGCAGTGATGGCCATTCAGAGAAGGGGGAGCAGGGGCAGGCTGGGGGACATACAGTGAATGGGGGCAGAGTGAATGGGAGCCATACAGTGAAGGAGGGTCAGGCTTGGGGTCATACAATGAATGGAGGCACTGATGGACATTAAGGGAAGGGGGGCAGGCTGGGAGACAGAGTGAATGGGTGCAGAGTGGGGAACATACAGTGAATGTGGGACATACAGTGAAGGAGGGGCAGGCTGGGGACATACAGTGAATGGGGGCAGAGTGGGGGACCGTGCTGATGTGATTAATGATTCAAAAAATGTCAGGCTGAATGGTCGGCCCCCACACATTTACACTTCACCAAATCTGGCCCTCATTGCAAAAAGTTTGGACACCCCTGGTCTAGAGGATGAAACTACAACATCTCTCTGCTTGTCCAACAATTGCACTAAGGCATTCACTGACCTGCCCAGGGCACTAGCCCACACAGGCTCTGTCTGCTCTACCCTCTGGGGTACACTACACCATGGGTCTCACAGCTGCGCAAGCAGGGCACAATCGCCCCCTTGGTCATCTGTTCAGGGGAAATTTTGAGTGCACAAACACTGAACGTGCTCAATGCAAATGGGGCTCCCTCCCCCAAAGCTACAGACTGTTGCTCTGACATGATAAAGCAATTTCACACAGTGCAAACTGACAGGCGCTATATACTGAGTCAATGTATATCACAGCACTTATCTGTCTGAAGCTCTGGAATTCTCCTCCAGATGAAGGGGGTAGCGATGCCCAGGAAATCCACCACTCAGCCAGAAACAGCGCTTCAACTCCGCAGTCAGTGTCTCCCAAAGCGGCGCCAAGCAGAGTGAGGGAAGAGACCAACTATCTCTGCTACTGCTGGGTCTGTGTAGTTTTGGCGCCAAACTACCCCCAGTAGCCACTCCCACTGCTGGATCTCCTAATTCCTAGTATCTCCCCTTCACATGGGGACCACTTGGAATCGCCCGCAGGCCCTGTGACAAGCTGCTGTCTTTTTTTTTTTTTTAGAAAGAACTCAGCTTGTAAGCTCCGCATAAAATGGCCGCCGCCATAACGGAGCACCCATCCCCCATGACCCTCACCTGCGTGAATCCGGTTCAGGAGCGCTCCAGAGCCCAGGCAGTTTAATAGAAGCTGGCAGCGCCGCACAGAGAGACCAGACAGTGTCTCCGTGCACAGGGAGTTGACAGGACGCGCTTCAGTCAGCTCCTGCTGCGCTGGCAGTGTGAGGATTCTGTGAGAATCCTCAACACTGCATCCTACCTAATAGGTGTTTTTTATTTTATTAATTTTACACTTATCTATCTCTAATCTTTGGCTGCACAGCAGCCTCTTCAGTATAGCACCCACTCCGGTGGGCACCTAAAACGAACTGAGGATTCTGGGATCTCTGAAAGCTTTGGTATAGGTGCCTGGCTCCTGCAGACCCTCCTACATCCCAATGTGAAGCTGTGTCACCTGGACCATTGAAAGAGAAATGACCTGCAGCAGGCCTCAAATGTGCATGAGACTACTCAAACGGTCGGAAGCAGACTCCATGAGGGTGGTATGAGGGCCCACCATCCGCAGGTGGGGATTGTGCTTACAGCCAAACACTGTGCAGGCCGTTTGACATTTGCCAGAGAACACCAAGATTGGCAAATTCACCACTGGCACCCTGTGCTCTTCACAGATGAAAGCAGGTTCACACTGAGCACATGACAGACGTGACAGAGACTGGAGATGCCTGCAACATCCTCCAGCATGACCGATTTGGCAGTGGGTCAGTAATGGTGTGGGGTGGCATTTCTTTGGGGGGCCGCACAGCCCTCCATGTGCTCGCCAGAGGTAGCCTGACTGCCATTAGGTATCGAGATGAGATCCTCAGACCCCTTGTGAGACCATATGCTGGTGCAGTTGGCCCTAATGCAAGACAATGCTAGACCTCATGTGGGTGGAGTGTGTCAGCAGTTCCTGCAAGACGAAGGCATTGATGCTATGGACTGGCCCGTCCGTTTCCCAGACCTGAATCCAATTGAGCACATCTGGGACATAATGTCTCACTCCATCCAAAAGACACATTGCACCACAGACTGTCCAGGAGTTGGCGGATGTTTAGATCCCTCAGGAGACCAACCACCACCTCATCAGGAGCATGCCCAGGCAGGGTAGGGAGGTCATACAGGCACGTGGAGGCCACACACACTACTGAGACTCATTTTGACTTGTTTTAAGGACATTACATCAAAGTTGAATCAGCCTGTAGTGTGTTTTTCCACTTTAATTTTGAGTGTGATCCAAATCCAGACCTCCATGGATTAATAAATTTGATTTCCATTTATCATTTTTGTGATATTTTGTTGTCAGCACATTCAACTATGTACAGAACAAAGTATTTAATAAGAATATTTCATTCATTCAGATCTAGGATGTGTTATGTTAGTGTTCCCTTTATTTTTTTGAGCAGTGTATTTGGCATGTGAACACCCATGGTGATCTAACTCACAGGTTTCTCAAAGTAGGTCCTCAGGACCCCACACAGTGAATGATTTGCAAGTCTCCTCACAGAGGGGTAGATTTATTAAGCTCTGTGAAGTGATAAAGTGTCTGAATTTTATCACCGGCCAATCAGCTCCTACCTGTCATTTTTCAAACCAAGTCTGTAACTTCACAGTTAGGAGCTGATTGGCCGGTGATAAAAAAAGACACTTTATCACTTCACCGAGCTTAATAAATCTGCCCCTGAATGTTTTGACATAATTAGCTCCACCTGTGGATCTTTTAAAATGTGTCAGTAATGAGTGCACCTGTATGGGGTCCCTAGGACCGAGTTTGAAAACCACTGATCTAACTCATCACATATTCGCCAATTATAGACATTACTGTACTGTGATCATTCTGGTTACAATGTCTGTGAATATTTCTGTTTTTATCATGACATCTGTTTGTTTTGGGGGGGGGGGGGGGGGGGGGGGGGCTTATCAGGAATATGGTTTCACCAGCAGAAGACAGTTGACACAAGACTGAGGCAGCTGGAAACACACAGGTTTCCCTAAACTTGTGTGTTTTCAGCAGAGCTTGCGCAAGTAGGATGGAACTTGTGTATTATTGTCAACACTACTCAATACACGCTGGCTCCTTTATTTATGTATAATATTCTTTGGCTCTTATTAGATTCTTAAATGAATCATGTCAAAATCATTATTGTTATGTATTCCAATATGCAGTGTTTTCTTAACTTATTTTTTTTTTAATTCTATTCGTGTTAACGAGCCATAAATAACCACATTAAGAGAAGTGCAATCTGCACACAGTATTAAGGAAGAGACCTGCATGAGATGAAGACTGGAAAAAAAATAATTATATATTGCTAGGTAACTAAATCCTGGCACCTGCTCATTCAGGCGAATCTGTTGATTATCACCTGCTCTCTGTAGGCATTAGATAATTTAAGCACTGCAGGGAAGAAATCAAGAATGATGTTCACAAAGCTCTCCTGCTACCGCTAGTTAAAATCCCTATTAAATGTTGCATTACACATGACTTGTGACAGGTGCGGTAATGTTACAGACGCAATTTGTATTTTTCTCACACATTCAGCATTAGCACACATGTACAGATTATAAGCAGTATTCAATCCTGGATTCCAACTGTCGGACGTCCCGACAGTCGGACTCCCTGGACATTTTTGCCCAGCACGACTGAAAATCGACAGTCGGAATTCAATGTTCCGGCTGTCCAGTGTCGGAAAGTAGGCATGTTGGCGAAAATGGGTGGAGGTGGCGCTAACCCTCGAATGTATCCACCAGGTGTCCCCTCATGTGTTGTGGGTAGAACTTGGATGCTGGTTTCAAGTCAGAATGTTTATATATGTCTTCAGTGCTTTTTGGGGGGGGGGGGGGCTGGTAGGGTCGAGGTTTGTGGTGGTATTTCGCGAGTGCTAATTTTCTGGTAAATCTATGGCGATCTATGGAGATCCATGTATGTTTGGAACTTGTCTAAGCGTGCCGTAGGTGCAAACTTTAGGCTTTTGTTGAGGAGAGTTTTAGATGTCTTGTCTCAAGTGGGAGGCTACTGGTGTTGAAAATGCCAGTAGTGTTTGTTTTGTCTGTTTGTTTTTTTTTTGTTTGTCTGTCCTTGTGACCTTGTTTCTTTTAATGTTGTGTTCTTCCTCCTCTACATCCTTGTCTACTGTGTTTAGCTTTCTTTTGTTCAAATTTGACTCTTGTGTGTGTGTTCTTGCTATCGGGTTTGTTTGGTTCTCTATGCAAGACCAGTCTCCTGCTGTCATTGATAAAAAAAAGGTTGATCTACACATTCTTGCTGGGTTTCAGTGTTGTGCGTATCAGTGGTGTCTGGATTTCCTAAAGTGGGACTATGTGTTCTAGTCGGTCCTTGGTCTTGCCTAGTGGTTACAAATGGAAGGGTGGTTCCTATTTATAGTGATTGTCTAGCTAATTGTTCGTAGGTGTGAGGGGCTTCGTCAGCAATACTGTAGGTGGAAAAAGATGTATCAATGGTGTCGTTGCTGGATATGGTCAAATGGACACTATGAAGTTCCTATGTTGGCAAAAATGGCCACAGATGGTCAAAAACTGCTGTGAATTTGACAATACTTGGCAATTTCCAACTAAACAGATCTGACTTGTTTTAAAGTTGGATGTGTTTTGTCAGGATCTGCCTTCAATGCTGTCCAAAATGGCAGCATTGAATAGGCATCAGGCGCTACCTTATGGGTATTATTGGTAAGTAAAATCGAAGGCCGTAACACCGGAATACCTCAGTAAATGTATTTTCTCAAGCATTGTAAGGTTATGCTCTACCCCAATAAGGATGTGTCTGACCTCCATCGTGACCCCTGAATAGGAATACTATCCAGATAGATCCATAAGGTGAAGTCTGTCATGATGTCAGACTATAGCTGGACCAGATACTCACGGAAGAGTAGCAGAGGCAGGAGTAATCGAACTACACCGAGACCTCAAGGTCACTTGGGTGCCCAAATATGTGTGTTCCACTGAGCCAAAAAATTCCATCTGAAAAGATTGAGAATGGGGAAAAAATAAACATTCTCCACCATGTTGACGGTGGAACTAGAGAACATACATCAGGAAGCAGCTGGCATAAATGGCAAACCACTTTTGAGAGAGGATAAAGATCCTGGAGGCCAGAAGAGAGCAAATTACTCCCTAAGAGCAACCGCTGTTCCTGGAAATGCTAGAAATCAGTTGGTTAAAAGTGGAGGATGCCCTAAATGTCTTGGCATATTCCTAAAAAGTCTTACCTCTTACCATTGTTAGGAGTCATCAGTTATGACTCCTATCTGTCCTGCCTGTCATGGGTTATTTCTGCCTGTTTAGGGAATTAACTCTCTGGTGGCCTCCAGTGGTCAGCCTGTGTTATTTCAGCCTAGTCATTTGTGTATTAACTATGCTCAATTGTGTTTTCATCAGCATGCTGGCCTGAATGGTGCATAGCTGCCCTAATCACCTGAGGCCTTCTTAAGGTATCCTCACCTGCTTAGCCCTGCCAGTTATAGTCTCATACTCTGAGCTCATAGTCCTGTGCTGTGTGCATGCTTGTCAGTCATAGCTCCTGGTTCCTGCCTTGTTCCAGCTCACTTGTTTGTGGAAGTGTTTGGTCTCCTGGTCCTATCTGTGACTGATCTCCAGAGTCTGTCCTGGTCCCTGGATTCTCCTGTTAGAGATCTCTGTGATTCCTGATCGTCAGTGCTGCTGCGTCCTGTCTTTATCTGTGGTTCACCATCTCTCCCAGATAAGTCTCCCAGGTTCTCCCTGCAGTCTTTTGCCCTGTAGCAGTTGTTGTACCCCCTTTGTTGTGCTAGTGGTCCCACACTGTTTGGTGGTGCAGCCCTGGTGGTTTTTTACCTCAGTGTGGGGTCGTTAGGGGCGGATTTATATTTATTTAATCACTGTGCATTGTTGCGCCCACACTGTGTGTTATCCCATCCTAATCACCAGTGTGTCCTATTTCATTTGTGTGTCATCTCTCGAGTAATGTTACTCCCCTGGGGCTTCTGGGATTTCCCAGTCTCTTGCGGGGTTTTAGTTAGCTTGTCCCCTTGCTATCTTCCGGCCTTGACTGACGCGTTGTCAAAACATAAGACTTGACTGCAACGGAGTCTGGGCGGACCTAATTCGCCCTTACAGCCGGGGCGGTTAAAGGACTAGCTCTGCACGCGTCCGTCAACCCCAGTCTGAGGCAACGGAGTCAGGGGATGGCGGGGATACCCCCAGAGCCCTAGCAACCATCTGTGGTGATAAACATAGCGGAAACCAGCCTGATGTGGCATGTCTGTCTGCCAAATGATGGACCAAAGCTCCTAACCTTGAAATTTAGAACCCAAAGAGAAGAATGTGAGAAAAGGAATGAAACTCAGTCATACTGGACTACCTTTAGATCAGGCATTCCCAACCTCGGTCCTCAAGGCACACGTTAGGCGCTATGTGCGTCGCTGCCCGTCACTCACAGCACTGGAGGCTCTGGAATTGCGGGCGTCGGCCATCTTCTTCTGGCATAAGCCGGGCATCCAGGGTGGAAGCGTCTGGTCTGTTGCTAAGCAACCCCCCGAACTTCCGCCCTGCACAGCTGGACCCAGCGGCGGCTGACGTCACGGGTCGCTAGGCGGCACTTTTTGAATATAAGGTCAGTGTCTACTGGGAATAGATGCAGGTTATAGTTCTGTTAGCAGTTCTGCAGTTAGAGTGTTCCTGGCCCTGAGTGCCTGTCAGTGTCCTGGTCTCAGTCTCTGTGCTCCAGTATCCCTGTCAGTGTGCTGGTCTGCACCTCACCATCTCTTCAGATAAGTCAGGGGTAGTCATTCATTTATTATTGAATATTGGTAACATTCTTATTGCATTGTTGCATCCTCCTCTTTGTATTGTACTCTGTCCATCTTGTGTATTATTACATAGATCTGTCATTTGGGATATTTCCCACGGTAACACCTTGTGCAATGTTGTACCTGTATACGGTTAGTCGGTGTGTGTACTTATCCTCTCAGTCCTCCACTTGTGGCACCTTGCCTCTTGCTGCAGCCTTGTCACCCATAAGACCTGGCGGTACCGGGGTTGGGAGGGAAATAGTCCCCCCTTCGAATGTGACTGCTATCAGTGAAGTCTTAGTATGCAGGAGGCAACCGGGACAGCAGGGTGCCCTCAACTAGGCAGGGTACACATCCGTTCTAATAGCACACTAAAAGTGCAAGTTTTAATGATATCCAGGGTTGGGCGCAGGTGACTTAATTGACACCTAAGTTATTTTGATTTAACGGCCTCTGCTGAAGCCTGGATATCACTAAAACCAGCACTTTTGGTGTGTCTTGAGGACAGTGGTTGGGAATGCCTGCTCTAGACTGTATTTTTGCTGCAGAAGGAAGCAACTGTGTGTGTGCGTTGCTGCCCTAAGTGTCTCCATAGCAACCGTCAACTATGGACTATGAGGATCAAGCCTGAAGAAGGCATAGACCTCTAGCCTATATAAAAGCCATGTCGGCTCACTAGGTACGACACAAAAAGGTGAAACATGGCACAAAAGCTGTTTACCTGTTTATGTATGAGCCCACTGTTAAATGCCACAATAAACCCATTTCTGTGGGTAGCAAAACTGAGGGGATCTGCTGGAGACTGATGAAGATACAAATACCTTGCCTGTCAGCCACTAGGCTAGCTATTGAAGCAGATATAAGGGCTGGAAGAGACTGAAAGGGTACTCCAGTCTACACTGTAGCTGGAATCTAGGGGGTGCCTAGAATGGTTTGCCTATGCCTCAGGTGGGTGCAGGGAATATATCACAAAAAAGGTAAACTAAAAAAGAGTGCAAATAACCAGACATGCAGCTATCAGATCACAGTTAGTGTTTGTCAAACCACTAAAAGATAGATAAATGAAGATTTGGAGTTTAGCGACTGATTTAGTGCTATCTGAAAGTGACAACATGCATTAAATGGCACCTTTAGGTGAACAAATGTAAAATACACATAACTTAAAAGTTAAGTCACATCTCCATGGATTTAAATGAACAAGGAGGGTCTGAAATTACATAAAAAGTGAAGCACCCCTTACCCAGTATCACAACAGGGGTGAGACACAAAGAAACATCAGTGTAGTATTATGGTAAAAGGGACATTTTAATTTACATAAAAAAACTCACAATAAAATGACGTTTAAATCTCATAATCAAGTTTCTACTGGCACAAAACAGCAAGATGTTTTTCTGGATCGGATCTTCTTTGATGACATCCGAGGGAAGAGGGGATGCACAATACCGGTATAGGGATCCACCTCATGGGAACACCAGGAAACCAGGGCAGTCAGTAGGGAAATCTAGAGCAGGTAAGTGTACCACCACTCGCTAATATAAACACCTAACTGCTCTATCTAACCTTGCAAATCATAACATGTGAATTGTCGCTACTTATGTAGTATCTGGGCGCCCGATTTAGAAATCGGGTCGGATCGGGCACATCGCATCGCATGCGACCAAATCGGATGCGATGGACCCGATTTTTCCATAGGATTCAATGTTACAATGGTCTGAGTCCATTTTAACATAGAATTCAATGGGAAAAAGGGGTCCTTTTCATACCCCTACTATCCAAGTGGGCATGGAGTTGGATATAAACCTGTGGCGAGCGTAGCGAGCCACCGAGTCCGAAGCGTGGCGAGCGAACGGTATTCTGTGTACGCTCGCCACGCTTCGGGCTCGGTGGCTCGCTACGCTCGCCACAGGTTTATATCCAACTTCATGCCCACTTGGATAGTAGGGGTATGAAAAGGACCCCTTTTTCCCATTGAATTCCATGATAAAATGGACTCAGTCCATTTTAACATTGAATCCTATGGAAAAATCGGGTCATCGCATCGCATCGCATGCGATATGGTTGTATGCGATGCGATATCGCATCGCATCTGATTGTATGCCTTAACTTAAGGCATACAATCAAAAAATCGGGCGCCCAGATACTACATAAGTACCGAATTGTCATTTGTATGCACAACTGATGCAATGTATGTATGTCCTGTTATCCCTCTTGTACCATGCTTGAAGCTGCACTGTATCCACAAAAAATTCCTAGTATACATGGCCAATAAAGTGATTCTGACTTACTGTGTTTCGGACGCTGGGGTCCTTCTTCAAAAGTGTGGTACAATCAGTCAAGTGTCTTCTTTTACCCCCCACCCCACATAAATCATACACAAAATTGGTGGCACCTGTAAGAAAAGAGACTGTCTGGGCACATGGTTTGCCGGAAATGAGGTGCAGGGAATAGTAGAGAGTCTGGGGCAGCTGGGAAAAAAATGAGCAACCTTTTGGTGCCCAGACCCACTCCACTCCAGGCTTTACCCAGTGTTCCCTAAGCCTATTACTCCTTTCACACTGCACAAATAACCCGTGTCCGTCCCAGTTTGTTGCCACCCTGGTCACTGTGCAGTGTGAAAGCGTCATTTTGAAAAACCCAGATCCAGTAATCCGGCATTCTGCCCCAGGTTGAAAGAAGTGTTTTACATGGGTCGAACTAGGGTTGCTGCGCAGATTAAACTGGTAAACCGGACCGAGCAACCTGGGTCCCATGTACTCTATAGTTAGGAGGAAGCATTAGCTCCACTGCTTATTGTATATATGATGGGGGGGAGGGATTGTTCCCCTCATAGGGCATAAGTGCATGTCCAGGAATACCAGGTTTAGCTGCACAGTGCAGGTAAACTTATCCAAAGTATTGCTTTGGGTGCCCAAACTCCCGAATACCGATCTTATATTTCTGGTCACCACTTTGGGAGGCAGCGACCAGAAGTGAGGCTATTTGTCCACAAATAGAGCAATAATTGAAGTGCTATGTATGCCATCTAGTGGCAGCTGTGGGGTAAAACAATTAAGTCTCCATAATATTGTGTGCAATACCCCTTCCATACCGCCAACCCAGCAATTACCTGGCATTTTTGAGCGCTGGTTCATTTTGCCAGGTGCAGTCTAACCCCAATTCACACCAGAAGTAAATTATCGGGTTAAAGCTTTTCAACCCGGGAATTTGCTGAAAAAGACGGGTTTTTCTTTGGTGAGAAAGGGTCAACCTGGATCTTAAATCCCGGGTCGCTGACCCTGGTCAAGAGCAGGCTCAGCAACCTGGAATTTAAGACCCGGGTTGACCATTTCACGCTAAGTAACACACAGTGAGTCAAAGATGGGTTAGCTAAAGTAGTGTTAAACCACTGTGTTTAATAACTTATATTTTTTGGTTTAGCTGGTGCCGCGGTATATTACAGTAGCCTACATCTGCTTAATATTTCAAGAGCAACTCAGATTGCAAATTTCTAAACAGCTCCCTTTGTTTTTGCAATCAGATTTTATACTACTAGCAATGTCATTCTTACTTCAGGTGCTGGGAGTAGGGGACAAAAGATGGGCAAAAACACATTGCATAATTCATACACTATAGCTAAAGGACAGAAAATGTAGCAAAGCACCCAAATCACACAGATCCTACTTAATGCAAGTCAAAGAAGATGCCATTATAAAATTGTATTTTTTTTTTTTTTCGATAAGTGCATACAAATCAGTCACCTTCCCCTCTCCACACACATTTTGCGCAGCCCGCAGGAGTGTGAGGAAGTTCCGCTGAAGACTCTGGAATTGGTAACAATTTTTTTTTCACTTTGCCACCAATGTTTACTTGTGTTGGTGGGCAGGGGGTACGCCTATGTTTTGGGGTGTGGGGGACCCTTTTATCATCAACGCGGCTCCCGGGTACCCCTCCCGGCCCCCCGGAAAGGTGTGCAACCCTCCCAGATACCAGCGCCCCCCCAGTATTTCCAGTACTGGGGGCAGCGCATGATGACATCTACATCCGGCCCAGCCCCCCGAAGAGAAGCTGCTAACAGTGGGGCAGATGTATGAACTAGCAATAAGGGCACTGCACTTAATGCTAGTTAACTGGGGAAGATTACGTGTTTTGAGATGTATTATCAGGGCACCTAATGTGCACTAGGGACAGCACCCTCCATTCCCACCCCCCCTCCCAGTAATTAGTGGACAAGGCAATGTATTAACAGCCACCTAGGCCAGAGGTTCCCAAACTTTTTTGAATCACGGCACCCTAGAGTATTTTTCAGGGCACCCCTAGGCCAAAGTTTGTTACCAAGAATAAAATTTTAAAAAATAAAATGAAATAAGTTGTGCTTAAATGTCATCCATAGGTCCAGTTATGTGGTGAGGAACACGATTCACTTCTGTTTCCCCATATATTTTATAATTGGAAGCCCCAAGCACTGATTTTTCCTGTTTCATTGGCCATAAATAATTTGAATTGGTTCTGGACCACCAACCTGAGGCACCCCAGGGAGCCTAGGCGCACAGTTTGGGAACCACTGGCCTAGGTAGTAAATTTCCCCGCCAGCTCAGAGCTAGCATTGTCCTATCACCACTGCAGGGACAACGCTAGCCCTGCTGCCGGCTCTGGGCTGTGCGTGTGCTGGAGATTTCTGCCGGTGGGAGAGTTTTTTTTTTTTTTTAAACGCGCATGCTTAGCACTGTGGGGCGCCGATAAGGAGAGCCGTTAATGCTGGACATATCTCCTTATCGGCAGGCGGTGGGGGTTTATACATCAGGCAGTAACGGGTTCCCACTTCTCCACGTTATGCAGGAGAAGTGGGACCCGTTATTTTACAGAGTTTTACATCTGCCCCAATCTCCTCTACGGGCTTCTCCCAGAGTGGAGACTTTAAAAGTAGGCAACCCTGATTTATATATGTTCATATTTTTTTATTCCCCTGAAGTTACACTCCTGAGTGATGAATCTCCTCTTATGAATCTCTGGCACAAATCTGTGTGTGTACTAGGGCCCATTAGATCGCACAGTTCTGCCATAGAGATACAGATGGCGGTACTGTGCGGCATAGAGACCTAATAGCACTACTACCACTCTAGGGACACAGTGTATCACACCGGGCAGCGGGGCCGGAGGGGATATTGGACAGATCATAAACAGTATGGGAGCGCAGTGACTGCGTTACCTGCTATCGCTCGGTCTCACTCTGAGCCCCTGAGCTGCTGCATGGGGGCGGCCATGTTAGTTACTGACGTCACGCCGCCAAACAGGAATCTGCTCCCAGGCTCTGACACTGTTGTCCGTTAAACTAATATCAAGTCCCCAATAACGGCAGCTAGCGGACGGGGCAACGTTGCTGCTGTGCGTGTATTTGGCGCTATCTATGTGTAATTTAGTGTAGACTCAGAGCCCCCACCAACCATATACACACACGCCGGATGAGACGTCACTACGCGGATGCTGCTGCTTTGTCGCTTCGGATACGTCCATAGGAAGATACGTCCGTACGTGCGGCCGGTGGGAGGGAGGTAAAGCAGCGCGAAACAAACTACCACGGACGAGGATCTATATGCAGGGAACCCCCAGCTGCACAGCCGCACAATCTGTCTCCATCCCCCGTCTGATGGCCGACACCAAGGTAGGAGCAGGCCGCAGCCACCACCGCCTCTCGCCCCTGGGCCGGGGAGCATCCGCTGCAGCGGGGTGTGCGCCGTGCCGGCCGGTGATGGGGCGGGGGCTTCGGATGGAGCCGCCTCTTGTGGTGTTACCGGGGGAGCTCTTCCTGCTGTTGTGTAGCAGGCGGCTCAGGGAGCGCTGCTGGCCGGATAGGGGGCTAATAGCAGGGTCGGGAGGGGGGAGAGGAGAGAGCTCACCACCAGAGACATAATAAGAGGACTGACAGTCTGGTCTGCATAAATGGAATGACAACTAACTGACTATAATGGAAGCACATTGAAATTTTAAGTTTATTTCGTAACGATTTACACATATGCACTATATGTTAAGCACACCTGTTGCTAAGGCAATTGCACATATATTGCATTCAGAATGACGGCTGCTTCCTACAGAATATCAGCCAAAATAGTATTAAAACAGGTCTATTGTGTCATAAATATCCTGAGTTTACAATGATACACACACACACTCTCTCTCATCCCTTTCCATAGGTGTTCACACCTATATCTTTACACTAATTAACATGTCATATGATGTAAAGTGAAGGTTGCTTTTTACTGAGTGACAGTCATTTTATTTGCCATCCCTAAGCAAAATTGGCATTTAAACAGTGCACAAATCCCATATAAAGACCCTGTTTTTCTTATGATCCCCTTGGCGCCCACATGTTAATCCCTTTCCACATGCACCGGTCTATACCCCTACTCTAATAACATGCCACATGATTAGTGTTTGCGCTAGACCTGCTTTAGCAGGGTGCCTGGCTCTGGATGTATTTTAAAGGACAAAATGTGCCCAGCCTGTCCATCCTAGCGGGATCACTACTTGATGCAGAATGATGGCTGCATTCTATGGAATGACTAGCTCTGGTGCCATTTAAAGGCCCAATTTTTTTTTAAAACCTATAAGTGCACACGCCTCATGCACCTGCCTATAACCCAACTCTAATAAACAAGTCACATAATATGGGATGGGGGGGGGAGAATCAATGTTTGCATCTAGATATTAAGGAAATTAAAATTTCGCCAATTTACTTCCGGCTTGTGATAGGTTTCGCTGACTTATTGTGTCACATACTTTAACATATATGTATTTATATCTATATACGCACTCTGGGGTATATTCAATGCCGTCGTCAAGGGGGGTTTGTACAGAGAGGAGGGCCTTTTTTGTCGAGGAAAAGCCATCCTCCCTGTCCATCCCCCTTCGCTGTAGTCAATGTTTTGCAAGAAGGCGAGGATTCCATTAAATGGGGAGGTTCGCCGCAAATGCAGCAAGCCCGCTGCATTTTGTGGAAGTTCCGCTGTTTTGATGGCCACCCTTGCCATTTCCACCTTGCCTCAGGGAACAGGCAAGGTGGAAATATCGAGTTAAGGGGAGGCCATTGAATACTGATGGTAAACTATTGGCAGTGCTCGCCATCTGGGGCTCGCTGCCTACATTGAATATACCCCTTGGTATCCATCACACGCTAATACCACTTTTACACCAAAAATCCCTGATCCGACCTGGCATTTGGATGAAGGATCCAAGCCGGGTCGGATCCGGGATTTACACTGCGGTGCCCACCCGCAGTGTAGACCGAGGTAGCGCTTAGAGATGACGTCTTCTCCAAGCGCCGGAACAGCGATGATCCCTGCCGGAACCGCTGATCGCCGTGCTGGGGGCAGCCCAGCACCAAGGTAAGCTGCTGGGCTGCCCCCGTGCACCCCCCTCCAGCCGTTGTCCAGGAGGTGAATGGATACCGCACACAGGCATCCATTCACCTCCTACGCTGCCATCGCAGCTGTCTGCAGAGCATAGCAGACAGCAGCGCAGGCTGTCTGTGCCCTCCCCAACCTGCGGATGCTGCGGTCCGCAGGTTGCACATCCCCCACTGATGTAAATAAGAGCCAGGTCGAATGACCCGGCATACCCATTTACACTGCCCTCCTGACCTGGGTAGAAGTCCCGTGTAAAGGGACACGGCGTGTCCCATTTACATTGCCGCTGACCCGCCGAAGACCCAGGGTTTTGCAGTGGTGTAAAAGGGGTATAAAATACCCTGGTTATTATTATTTCCAGTATCTATAGCGCAGCAGATTCAGCTGTGCTTTACAATAGGAAACAGAGATGTTACAAACTGACTAGTAACAAATGAGAAACCATGGATGGTCAAAACGCATAGGTGTTTCTAGGTGGAGGACCCTGTTGCTTTTTGGTCATCTGTCCGTTTGGAGACGGTGCTGAGGTGCTCCCGGGATAAGATCCACCTCCACACAGGCTCACAAACACACCTTATGTATAAGGCCACTAACGGTACAAGGCTTTCTGTCATTTGTTTTTTATTAATCTTTATAAATTGTATCCGTGTTACACTATGTGGAGTTTATATCTATATCAGTGATGGCTAACCTTGACACTCCAGCTGTTGTTGAACTACACATCCCAGCATGCCCTGCTACAGTTTTACTATTTTGGCAATGCTGAAACTGATGCAGTGCATGCTGGGATGTGTAGTTCAACAACAGCTGGAGTGTCAAGGTTAGACATCACTGATCTATATATTTGAGGAAACATTGGTGAAGTATCATAAGGAGATGTGCTATTCAGTGATCTCTTGGTTCATACGCTTTATAACAGGCCTGTAGACGGTACGGTTAACAGACGATATTGGTTACCTGATCAATTTTAGAGAATTTGAGAAAATACCGTGCCATAAGATTTTCTCTTATTTTTGAGGTGCAAGGAAATCTGGAAACATTGGATAGCAGAAACAGTGTGAAGGATTTTAAGATTATTAGTCATATCCCACATTTATCACAATTGGAAGCGCATTTTCCAATTCCTTGTTTAACCTTTTGTTGAGAGTTTACTATATTCCTTTCAAACTATGCATCAGTAAGTGGAAGAGCAGGGGTGACCTTCGGTTGGTGAAACTGTTGACAGTCATCCATTGCATAGTTGCCATATTATCGATAGTAACTATCGAAGGTAATCTTAATTTAACACATCCCTATTTCAAATGCACAATTTGAACGCTAAGGGACAGAAAGGGGAAAAATAAACAGATTTTTGCATATCTACTAAGGACCTGACCACTAGGTATTGTCCTTTTTATGCAAGAGCTGTATAGTTTTCCTTCAAATGCAGTACCTAACCACAAGGGGGCAAAAAGGTCCTGGCAGGTAAGGTGAAACATACTGCTTATATGTTATGCTGGTTATCCTATGTCATGAGGACCAGGTCCTTTCAGGAAAGGGGGAACCAAGTTTAACTGGTTTCCCCAGTGCTGCACGCAGCCACCCAGGGGAACCAGAAGTCCCACCACCCTCCCTATTGAAGGATGAATTTGCAAGCACATAATGTTATCATTTGTCATTGGCTAAAACCAGCCTGGTGCTGATGCGCTGTATTTCACCCCAGACCTACTCTAGGAAAAACCGCTGGTGTTGACTTGATGCCTGCAAGCTATGAAGCAAGGGAGTCCTATTGGTGGTTTCCTGTGTGGTTGCACAGCACGCCTGCTGCTAGAATCAGCCCTATTGGTGCACAGGTGTACTCATTAATGTCTGACCATTTTTTTTCTTTATAAAGGTTATCCATGCTTAACCCTTTGAGTGCTAACATCTGTAAAAGATGTGCAAAATATCTGCTAAAAATGCCAGCATTGCTTACATTTGTTATATAAAATCAAATAAAAAATGTTGTGTTAAAAAGATTAGATGTCCTTTGTAAGGTAAACATTACAGGTCATTATGAATAGGAATGTTTGCTTTACAATTTTCACACCTATTTTGACAAATTCAAAACTTGGCACTCAAAGGGTTCATTACTGATGGGCAAATTAAACCAAATGCGGTATGAATTATTTTCTTCTAATGCATTGAGAACCTTAAATATAGACTGCTCTGTTTATGTGAAATAGTGTACTTTGAAGAGTGCCAATTATACCTTCTATATGGGGAGGTAACATTTCACTCTAAAAATCCTTACATTTCCCCCACATAGTAAGATATTTTAAATGATATGTCTGTTTTCGACCAATTGTTTAAAGACTTTCCATGTGCGTGCATGATAATGATCCAATGCACGTACCCACAGGTCGGTCATCTAGCTCGCTGCTCTCTTCAACTCATGGAAAAATGACCTGTTTTGAACGATTTGACACACAAATGAATGTTTAATGATGTGCCAGTGATGTTAATGATTTGCAGTCATTAAACAACCCAACTGCATGGGTTCGATTCCCACTATGGCCCTAACTGTGCAGATTTTTTATATTCTCCCTGTACTTGCGTGGGTTTACTTCGGGTACTCTGATTTCTCCCACAATCCAAAAATATACTGGTAGGCTAAAATGAACACTAGAATGTCTGTGTATACATGTGGTAGGGAATATAGATTGTAAGCTCCACTGGGGCAGGGACTGATGTGAATGTTCAAATATTCTCTGTCAAGCGCTGCGGAATATGTGCGCTATATAAATAACTTAATAAATAATAAATCAACTTATCCTTTGAGCGTTTACACAATTCTGTGTGTGCATGATCTTATTTGGCCAGGAGTGCTCTCGATTTCAAAGGGCATTGGGTGACAGATTGACTTGTTCATAAATCTTACCATGTCTTACCTTTCACTTGACCCTGCTGTGTGCTGGATTTGTCCAAGAACTGTTGTTGTGTTTTTTTTTTTTTCAAAAGTCTTAGGGCAGTATTCAGTAGGTGCTGATAATTCCCAATGGGTAATGTTGACACTCACCTATTCGTTAATTACAACATTGAAGGGTGTGAGATACAATTTTTTTTAAAGTCTGATCTGTTTTAACGGAAACAGCCGATTGTCCAATTTACATGGGTTTTTTTCCGACAATCCTCAGCCGTTTTTGCTGATCAATGAACTTTCCGACACTCGGACTATTGAATTCCGACTGTCAAGTTACTGTCGGACCAGATGAAATCAGCCAGATGTGCACCCAAGCTGGGTGCACATCTTTTTGTGATTACTCGGCTGATTAGAAAATGCTTGTGATTAGTCAGTTAGTGTCCCCAAGGAGCCCGTACGCACTGATAGAAATATCTGCGTGGGCATCTATACAATCGGGAGGTTGGACAAATAAATACTAAACCGCACATGAGATGCTACCTCCTAATCCTGACTGCTGCAGTAACATTATGAGTATTTTATCAGTTAACACTCAGGCATGCATAGACCTATTTGGCAGCAGATAAGAACTATATTAAGGCCACTGAAGTCTGTCCTGTAGGGTAACGACCCGTAAATACTAGGCGGTTAGCAGCACCATCTCTATGGTTTACTATATTGGTGGTGCTCTTGGTCGAACAATATTGTGCATAAGGAACCTTATCGTTCAGTGAAGTCCCCTGGTCCCTGCTGCTAGCATGCCACGTTGACAATCTAGTCAACATTGGGCATGCAGCACAGAAGACTGGTGTCTGACTGTGCGAGAGTGAGCATCCTTAACTATATTGAGTTGTCCCCAGGTAAGGCTGGGCGCACTGTATGCTGGGGGACTGTAAAGCTTGTTCCCTGTGTAGAAATTAGAGCAATCATGACTGTAGTGGTCTGCAATAAACCCCTACTGCACTGTGAGAGTGTAAGCAGCCAATCCTGCATACAAGCCTATATAATCATCAGCCTATTCATATGTTAAGCAGAAAGATCATTGGATAGGTGGGTTCCTAGGTTTATTTTTAGCTATCTTGGATAGTTGCTTCTGAAGCTATTTGATAATACTTATCATTTTGGTTCTTTAACACAGAATTCATTCATCCTATCTGTAAATCCTGACAGAGCGACTCAATAGTTTACTCCCAGTGGCTGCCATTAAAGGCATAGAAGGGATTAATTCCATTGTTGCTCCATTTAAGGCCTGTTCGGTATGCTGGAGACCTTTTCTTCTCGCAGCCTCCTGAAGTACAAGAAGAAATGTATGCCAAGACTGTTGTAAAGTGGCTAAACCCATCTAATATTATGAGCACCACGTAAAAACTCCTGTTTGGGGCACCCAAGCAGATGATACTTTTGCGCATTTCAACTTGCCCCCTCAGGAGGCTGAGAACTGGAATAGCTACTTGGCTTATTGTTTCTGATGGAGCAACGAGTGAATTGCTCCAGGTGGCCGTTATGGTGAAAAACAATTGGATTCCTGCCTATTGTTTTTGTTTTGTTTTCAGAATAATAATCATAATCAGCCAGTCTGTTTTCCTGTCAGTTTATCCGAGTAAAGGGAGAATGGAGATGCATCATATTTCATATTGGTCTAAAGAGAGAGTTCCTTCCAAAATAAATTTGGGATGATGAACAAAAATATAATACAAGTGATTTATTTCACAGATCCTTGCTTTCTTTTGTTTTATGTTTTTTAGGGTTTTCTTGCAGTTTAATAAACTTACCTAACATTTTTTTTTCTTCCTTTCTTTCTTTGTCTTCCTATCTTCCAGGTAGAAAACGAATCCGGAAAGTACCACAATGTCTGCCTAGCGATAACTCTTCTTAAGCTGAATACATTGTGATTTCCAGTAATAGAGACAGTATTTCTGAAGGCTGTCTACATTAATGAAAAGAGCAATGTAGTCAGCTTAACTGATTCATCTGTGTTGCCAATTGAGAGATGCTATATCCACACTGTTGGACGGTCACCTTCTAGGACTAACAATAGTTAAGTACTTTTTGTGTAGTCTTTAGCTGTAGTAACTTAGTATTTAGTATGGAGCAGTGTGAGGTTGTAGCCCCTCCCCCTGACCAACATGGAAGCAAGGAAATGGAATTCACACCTGCTTGTCCCCCACCTCTGCCGCCAAATGAGGAGCCTCCACCACCTCCCCTGCAAACGTCCAGTGACGCAGAGGTAATGGACGTTGGCTCTGGTGGTGATGGACAGTCACAAACCCCAGCTGGGGACCTGCAGCTAAACTACGGAGCACATCTACTTACTAAAGGGTCATCTTCATACAAGAGTCATCTTCCAGTGCTAGATGCATTACAATGTGACCAAAGTCCCCGAACAGCTCGTCATGCACCAACAGTAAAGAGGTTTACTCCTAATCTCAAATTGCTTAAAGATGTTAAAATTAGTGTAAGTTTTACAGAGAGTTGCAGGAGCAAAGATAGAAAGGTTTTGTACACTGGAGCAGGGTCAGAGGGTCAGGCAGCCATAGATAGCAATAAAACTGTCAATGGAGAATTGCATGTTTGTCCTTTTGCTGATAGTAGCAATGATAATATTGTGGGTAATAATGAAATTGCAAATAAAATAAATGAGGAGGCGGAAACTGACCAGGAAAAGAAAGTGGAATATGCGGTTCTTGATGATCTGGAGGATTTCACGGAGAATGTGATGGATATAGATGAAGATGGAGCAGAGTTTGCATCGGAGGCAGTACTTCAGAGTGATAAGATTGATGAGGAATCCCTAATCTACAACTATGAGGTACATTTGTGTTTGCTGATAACATTCCATTCTCTACTAATAATTCTAAGCATGCCATCTTTTTAGACTGCCTTTTTATAATGAATTGTTGTGCTTTCTCATGCATACTAACAGCTTGTTTGATTTGTGTAATGTATATTACTAATTGGATATTTGTGTTGTGTTGTCACGGCATACTGTAGACCTGTTTTTGCCATCCTCTCTAGCTCCAGATTGGAGGTCCATGCTTGTGCTGAATGTAAAGGGGATAATACCTCTCCCACCTTTTGGTAGAGGGGGCATGCCTGATAGTTTGTTTTGTAGGATGACTTTGATAACGATGTGGATGCACTGCTTGAGGAAAGCCTACATACACCCAAGAAGAGAAAACTTGAAGAAAAGTTTGACCATGAAAGTGACCACCATTCAGATGGAGAGACCGGTGTGCAACCGATGATCACCAAAATAAAAACCGTTTTAAAAAGTAAGCAATGTTTGGCTCTGTGTATAGCAGTGTCGTGGGTGCATGCTGTGACTGCAGAACGACTTTTTTTATTTTTTTTTCAATCAATTTTTATTTAAATTTTTTTTAATGTTTACATAAAGACATTTTATAACATAGAAAACGTTAAAATTGCTCTTACAATTAGATGTGACATATAGCTGGAGTTGCACATTAGGCTATCCCTGTATATTTATTGTGTCAGCATGTAATAAACTGTACATTTATTGTAGCAAGAATTATTGTTCAATCTTTTCCATTATATTACTACCATATTGATTGGCCATGAAAGTCGCAGTGTGTATAATAACATACCGCTGACATGTGACTGCTGGGATGCGGTCATTTGGTCTACAGCATGATGGTCGACAGTCTTTAGGTCAACATGGGAAAAGGTCGACATGGTTCTAGGTCAAAAGGTCATTAGTTCGACAATGTCTAGGTCGACAGTCAAAAGGTTGACATTGTGCTGACGGGCGGTATTTCATGCCCTACCATTCACTAGGGTGTGGCGGGAGAATAAAATAGTGTGCCAAGCGCAGCGAGGAACCGTGCCCGACGCATAGCTAGCGATGCGAGGGGATGCGGTGCACTTGAAACTGTGTCCATGTCGACTGTTGACATTCAGGTAAAAAAAACCAGTGAAAACCCTCATGTCGACCTTTTGACTGTCGATATAGACATTCTCGAACTAATGACCTTTGGACCTAGAACCATGTCGACCTAATTACTGTCGATCATCATGCTGTAGACCAGGCATGTCCAACCTGTGGCCCTCCAGCTGTTGTGAAACTACACATCCCAGCATGCCTTGCCATAGTTTTAGCATTCCCTAATATCAAAACTGTGACCAGGCCTTCTGGGATGTGTAGTTTCACAACAGCTGGAGGGCCGCAGGTTGGACATGCCTGCTGTAGACCAAATGATCCGAACCCTGACTGCTGCGGGCATATACTGAAGACATATGCAAGGTGTTAACATGGCAGGATACCAGTGCGTATGGCCAACGACTACAGAACTACTTAAGTATACATAGAACCGTGGCTTAGCTCTGTTGCTTGGCCAAAACTAATCAAGTATGTAATGAATATGAAATACATACAATTTGTGATGTATTGCAGTTTAATTTGACATTGGGATAGAACTTAATAACCAGCATGGATGATAATCATTCTAGTTGTGTTATAAAAAGAAATTTGCTTCATGAACAAACTGTTTTTTTTTTCTTTCTACTATGAAGGTCGTGGTCGCCCTCCTACAGAACCTTTACCTGATGGATGGATCATGACATTCCATAATTCTGGCATTCCTGTTTATTTACATAGAGAAACAAGAGTAGTCACCTGGTCCAGGCCTTACTTCTTGGGAACTGGAAGCATAAGAGTACGTACCAAAGGAGACTTTGCTGCTTGCCTGCAGCCCTCGCTTGTTTTAGATGTAGAAGTATCATACGGACAAATAACTTATGTTACCAATACTATTACTGTCTGAGTGAGAGTAGCAGAGTAGGGAGACCTGGATTCTTGTACTCTTATGTAATTACCCTCTTGGCAGTATTGTAATCTCAAGCCAAAGATAGGTAGACTGAAGATATAGAAAACCAACTTCTATATAATGGTTGGGTAATCTGTTTTAAGTGCTCTTTTTTGCCATTTTAGAAACATGATCCTCCCATCAGTAGTATTCCATGCTTGCATTATAAGAAAATGAAGGATAATGAAGAGAAGGAGCGAAACAATGATATTGCTTTAGCCCGCCGCCCAATAGAATCCCCGTGTGAAAAATCTTTGGAGCACCAGACTGAAGAGCCGGACTCCACTGCTACTGACCCCTTTCCTTCAGATGACCGAGAAACAACTGGGGACATAGCACAGGGAGCACTGGGGCAGGTGAAGGCAAAAGTGGAAGTTTGCAAAGATGAGTCTATTGGTGAGTACAAAATATAATTTTACACTTTATTGTAATTTGGTAACTCTGTGTTAGCAGTCAGAGGTTCCAATCTGTTTTGCAAGAATACATGGAGCTTTCCAGTGTAGTGCTAGACATTTTGCAGTCTACAGAAAAATATATAGCTACAGAGGACTCAAAGGCCAACAACACACCAAGCTTTGACTTTGTAGAATGTTCCTGGAGTATTGTCATTTGAAGTACCATGATGATCCCTCAATTTTGAGTGCAGTGTAATATCACAATTCTTTGTGTTCTTAGACCTGGAAGATTTCCGAGGCTATTTGGAAAAAAGATTTGATTTTGAGCAGGTTACTGTTAAGAAATTCAGGACATGGGCAGAAAGGAGGCAGTTTAATCGTGAAGTGAAACGTAAGCTGGCGGAATCTGAGAGACCTATTCTACCTGCCAATCAGAAACTTATTACCTTGTCTGTTCAGGATGCACCAACAAAGAAAGGTTTGTTAGTATTTTATATTTTGCTGCTTGTAGTGTGTGTGTGTGTGTGTGTGTGTGTGTGTGTTTTTTTTTTTTTTACATATTCAAAATATCACAAATTGATCAAAAACAAACTTGCATTGGTGAAACGTGCGTGTGTACAGTATGATTAATTTGTTGACTTAGTTTCTTACATAGTGCTTTATATCAGTGTTTCACAATATTTGATTGAAGTTGCTACCAACAACTACTACTACTGTTTACCTATTCTAGAATGGTTGTGGAATAAAAGGTCGGCAGTGGTGATGTCATTGCATGTATACATGAAATGGTTGACAGAAACAAAATTTACATGGTTGTCTCCTGAAAAGGTCATTATAAAGTTTTTGTTGGTTTTTTTTTGGGGGGGGGGGTTGGTGCCTTTAGACTTCGGCACATAGGACCTGAATTGGTGTACTGCACCACTTTGCGCACCATGCTTCGGGTGTGACACTTTACCATTCCCATTCAGAGTCCATGTGGATGGTAAAGTCTAACCTTGCAATATTAAACAAAAAAAACTAATGTCCACCATTTCATGTGTTAACCATACAGTTTCAACTTTCTGAAAGTACACCTACTATAACATTGCAGACAATTGTCGGTCACTGTCAAATCTATAGGAGAATAATACATGGGTGGGCATACTGTTTTAAAACTTGTTTCGTTTTAATGGCAACCAACCAATGTTTTTATTTGTCAGAGTTTGTTATTAATCCCAATGGGAAGTCTGAAGTTTGTATCCTCCATGAATATATGCAGCGAGTCCTGAAAGTTCGCCCTGTTTACAACTTTTTTGAATGTGGTAAGAATTTTTACATTTATTGCATGCTAAGGCCTATTGGAGTGTTACAGCAGTTCAATGCATCACATAGGGGAAATGCTAATAAATCCTGCTGATAAACTTAGATATTTTTGGTTTCAAGAGCATTATCTAAATACAAAAAATGTGTTTTTTTTTTTTTTTTTTTTTTAGTATTTGTAATTTACTGCAAACATACCAATATATCAAATAGGAACTTGATTTATGAAGCGCTTAGGCTCTCTGGCATTTTGTGAGGCTATTGGTACAAAAGGTACCGCATACATGAAAACCAGAATCCTGAAATTATCACTCCATGAGAGAGATGCTAAATGAAAAGTTCTCTGAAAAATTAAATTGTTCAAATATCCTGTGGGTTTAGAGTTGCAGATCATCCCTTTTTAATAAGGGACCCATGAATTGCACAAATTGCTGTCTCCATTACACCGTTTTTTTATTTACCACAGAACCGGTGTAATTCCTAGGTTTCCCATACTGAAGGGATCATTTGGCAGCCCTATATGGATTACCCATTACTTTTATGACTAGTCTCATCTGTATTTGGGCATGGCTCATACGAGACTGTATGTACAACCCAAATCTGATATAATGCAGAGAGTGCAGGTCTTGTATGAGCCTCCAAAATCATTTGTTAAAAAGTTATTAGAAAATGTGAAAAATTCTTTGTGTAAGCACTTCTTAAAGCTACTTTTTTTTAGTACCCCAGTTATAGCAGTTTGAACGGACGCAGCTCGCTCCCTGTGATCAGATTTGGAAGGAGCCTCACATGACCTGGGCAATTAGGGGATATATGGGGCATACACATGGGGAGATTTCTGCTTAATTTTTAAGGGATTTGGCTAAATTGCAGAAGCAGGAAATCGCTCAGTGTATATGCCCCATAGCAGTGGTGGTGATCAGCCTGGTGCATCGCTATCACAGGTATAGATCATTCACGCATGCAGTATATATCTAGTCAGATTGCTTAGCACAGGCATTCCCAACCACGGTCCTCAAGGCACACCAACAGTGCAGGTTTTAGTGATATCCAGGCTTCAGCGCAGATGGTTTAATCAGATTCCCTCAGGTACTAATTAAGTCACCTGTGCTCAAGCCTGGATATCACTAAAACCTGCACTGAGTGTGCCTTGAGGACCGTGGTTGGGAATGCCTGGCTTAGCAAATCGCCCGTGCTTTTAAGAAGCTACCTACTGATCTACTCTCACTCCTGTAATACCCACCCATTACTTAATTTCTCTTTCAATGGTCCTGGTGACACAGCTCAACACTGGGATGTAGGAGGGTCCGAAGGAGCCAGGCACCTATCCTAAAGTTTTAGAGGGTAGGCTCCTCCCCTACTGCATCCCTGGACTCTTCAGTTCGTGTTAGGTGCCCACTGGAGTGGGTGCTATTCTAAAGGGCTGCAGGAGCAGCCGAAGAATTAGAGTAGTTAGGGGATTTTTATTATTTTATTAACTTTTACCCTAGCTAGGTAGGCACAGTGTGAGGATTCTCATAGTGAATCCTCACACTGCTTGCGCAGCAGGAGCTGACAGAAGCGCGTCCTGTCAGCTCACTGTGCACAGGGGAGACACTGTCTGGTCTCCCTGTGCAGCGCTTATAGCCTTTTCTAAAAGGCTGCCTGGGCTCCGGAGTACCCTGAAACCGGCTCCACGTTTAGGTGGGGATCATGGGGGACAGGCGCTCCGTGATGGCGGCGGCCATTTTATGCGGAGCTTACACGCTGAGCTCCTAGATGAGAGGACAGCAGCGTTGTGACAGGCATGTTCCAAGTGATCCCCATTTGAGGGGGAGACACTGGAACGAGGAAATCCTACCTAAGGAGCGGCTTGCTGGGGGTGGTTGGCGCCAAAAATTCACGGACCCCGCAGCAGCAGGGACCTGTGGTCTCTTCCTTCACTCTGACTTTGGCGCCTTTCAGAACGCTTGCAGCGGAGCTGAGCTGGCTTACTGATCCTGGCAGAGTGACTTGGATTTCCTGGGCATCGCTTCCCCGCAGTTGAAACCAACAGACAGATAAGTGACTGGGTGCATTGCTCTGTATAAACGCTTGTACATTGTTTGCACTGTGTATACTGATAGATATACATTTATCACTTGCATCATGTCTGAGCATCAGGCTGTGGTTTTGGGGGAGGGAGCCCTTAATGCACTGAGCGCGTGCAATGTTTGCACACAAAAGTTTGTCCCTGAGCAGATGGCCAAGGGGGGCTTATGTATTACTTGCGCTGATGTGAGACCCATGGGCAGTGATCCCCATAGGGCAGAGCAGATGGAACCTGCGTGGGCCAGGGCCCTAGGCAGGTCAGTAAACGCTTTGGTGCAGCTTTTGGACAGGCAGAGTGATGGGCTGGTAGAATCACAGAGACCTATGCCATCATCTCAGCAGTCGTCTGGCTCCTTGCCTCTTACCCAGGCAGATCCTGCACTTATCCAGGTGATGCAGGATACTGCAAAAGGCATTAACAGGTTCAGTGAAATGCTGGACAAAATGGATGATGTGGCAGGGACCCCTAGAAGGTCTTATGCTTTAACTACTGTGGTAGATGAAGAGGAAGGAGAGTATACTGACATCCCCTGGGATCAGGGTGATGATTTGGAAGAGAACTCTGCTGCTGGTATAGAGGATCTCATTGTAGCTGTGAAGCAGGCTTTAAAGCTGACTGTGGAGGATAAGACTCCTGTTAAAGGTGTTTTTAAGCGACAGCGGAAGGAGGCTGTTACTTTTCCTTCAGATGAGGGGTTACAGGAATTGTTAGAAGGGGCTTGGAAAACTCCTGATAAGAGGCTTCAGATGCCAAAACGATTCCTTAATCTGTACCCCATGCCAGAGTCTCATGCGGAGCTCTGGGAAAGGGTCCCAGTTGTGGACGCTTCAGTGGCACGTTTGTCCAAGGCTACTGTATTACCAGTACAAGGCGGTGCAGCTTTTAAAGATTCTGTGGATAAAAAGCTGGAGGGAAACCTCAAGGCTATCTTTGAAGGGGTGGGGTTTACCTTACGACCCCTTATTGCTTCAGCCTGGGTTTCTAAGGCCATGATAGAGTGGGCTGGTGAATTATGCACCATGCTGCAGGCTGACCCGGGTGCATTACTGCTTGCAGAAAAGATTAAGGCAGCAGCAGAATATGCAGTTGAAGCAGAGGAGGAAGCTATTAAAATGGCAACCAGAGTGTCCACAGTCTCCATTAATGCCAGGAGAGTGCTTTGGCTTAAAGCCTGGGAAGCAGACAATGAGTCCAAGAAGGCTCTGGAAACATTAGCCTTCAAAGGAAAGGTACTCTTTGGTACCGAATTAGAGGAGATTATAAAACAGGCCACAGGCGGCAAAAGTACATTCCTGCCGGCCTCCTCAGCAAAGCAGACATCCAGATTTTCTGCTTTTAAGCCGTCCTTTCGGCCCTCCCCTAGAGGTGGTGCGTCCTTTCGAGGACAGTCTTTCAGGGGAAGGTTTCAGCCCTCTAGAGGCAAGACACAAAAGTCAAAATTTGGCTCCTTTCACAAGAAGCCTGCCAATAAAGGAGAGGATAAACCCTCTGCATGACTGTCAGGGGCTTTGCCCGACAGTGACAAAAGTGGGCGGGCGTCTCACACACTTCAGGGACGCTTGGGCTTCTCTAGGCCAGGATGTCTGGGTGCTAGACATCATAACACAGGGTTACAAAATCCCTTTCAGAGGGCCACCTCCGAAGAGGTTCATTCCCACATCCTTACCAAAGGAGGCACGGCTGCGTACAGCTCTTGTGAGAGCAGCGCACTCCCTTTTGGAAAAAGGGGTGGTTACACTAGTCCCCAAGACAGAGTGGAAGAAAGGCTTTTACTCCACGCTGTTCCTGGTGCCCAAATTTGAAGTCTCTAAATGTTCATTTATGGGTAGACCATTTCAAAATGGAGTCTCTACGGTCAGTACTACTGAGTCTGGACCAGGGAGAATTTTTGGCGTCCATGGATGTCCAGGACGCATATTTGCACGTTCCTATACACCCGGAGCATCAGACCTTGTTGAGGTTTGCCATAGGAGACCTGCATTTACAATTCCGGGCGTTACCCTTTGGGCTAGCAACCGCGCCAAGGGTATTCACAAAGATAATGTCAGTAATGGCGGCGGTGCTGAGGCTCAGGGGAATCACAGTAATACCCTATTTGGACGATCTCCTGTTCAAAGCAGAGTCAGCAGCCATGCTGCAGAGTCACTTGGCAGAAGCCATCAGTTTTTTGCAGGCTCACGGCTGGATTTTAAATTTGCAAAAATCTCAGTTGGTACCGTCACAAAGGCTCCAATTCTTGGGAGTCATACTGGACACCCATCTTCATCGGGTATTCCTCCCGGAGGTAAAGGCCAGGGATCTGGTCACCCTAGTCCAGGAGATTCTCAGGGCTCAGAGCATTTCAGTATGGAGGTGCCTCAAGCTCCTGGGGAAGATGGTGGCGTCATTCGAGACGCTTCAATTTGCCAGGTTCCACTCTCGGAGGTTCCAATGGAACATTTTGTCAGCCTGGTCAGGAAACACTTTGACCATGAAATCCGAGATGATAGTGCTGTCTTCGGACACCCGAGAATCCTTGAAATGGTGGACAGAAGTAGATTCCCTTCAGTGGGGTCGGTCATTACAGACCTGGGACTGGTTGATAGTAACTACCGACGCCAGTCTCAGGGACTGGGGGGCAATAGTCCTGGATCTCAGGCTTCAGGGCCTGTGGACGGCAGAGGAATCAGCGTTACCAATCAACATCTTGGAGCTGAGAGAGCTGTCTGGAAAGTGATTTCCTTGGCGGGAGACAGGTTACAGAACCTCCCTTTGAGGATTCAGACCGACAATGCCACAGCTGTGGCGTATCTGAATCACCAGGGAGGTACACGCAGCAGATTGGCCATGTGGGAGGTATCCAGAATCTTCCTATGGGCGGAACAGAATGTTCCAGCTGTATCGGCTATATTCATCCCAGGAATAGAGAATATAGAAGCCGACTTCCTGAGCAGGGAGGAGCTCAAGGAAGGGGAATGGAGCTTACACCCTCAGGTGTTTCAACAAATCACTTCGATGTGGGGAACTCCGGATGTGGACCTGATGGCATCCAGGATCAACCGTCAAGTGCCCAGGTTCTATGCCAGAACAAGGGATCCACTAGCGGAGGCAGTGGATGCCATGACTATTCACTGGCAGGGAGATCTCCTTTATGCATTCCCACCAGTACCAATGTTACCGAGACTTCTGAAGAAAATACAGGGGCAGAAGGTTCCAGTGATCTTAGTGGCCCCAGATTGGCCAAGGAGATCCTGGTACTCGAGGCTTCAGAGGTTGTCTGTGGACTCATGGCGTCTACCTCTGAGACCAGACCTTCTAAGACAAGGCCCATTCAATCACCTGGATTCAGATCGATTGATTTTGACGGCCTGGCTATTGAAACCACCATTTTGAAAAGAAAAGGGTTTTCTGAGGCAGTAGTACAGACGATGATAAAAGCCAGAAAAGCTGTATCTTCGGCAAATTATTATAGAGTCTGGAAGACTTACATTCGATGGTGTGAGAGAAGAAAGGCTCATACATCTCATTTTAAGCTATCAAGAATGATGGAATTTTTACAAGATGGTTTTTCATCGGGCCTAAGCCTTCAGTCACTGAAGGTGCAGATTTCGGCCTTGTCCATCTATTTCCAGAAAAAGATAGCCATTTTGCCGGAAATTCAAACCTTTTTACAAGGAGTATCCAGGTTGAAACCTCCATACAAGCAACCAGTAGCACCTTGGGATCTATCACTGGTTTTGGAATGCCTTCAAAAGGCACCTTTTGAACCTTTAAGGTCGGCTGACTTTAAGTTTCTCACGTGGAAGCTAGTGTTTTTGTTAGCAGTAGCATCTGCTAAAAGAGTTTCAGAATTGGGAGCTTTGTCATGTAAATCTCCCTTCTTAATTTTTCATGATGACAGGGCTGTTTTAAGAACAGTGCCTCAGTTTTTACCGAAGGTGGTATCTACCTTCCATTTAAATCAGGAGATAGTTCTACCTGTGTTTCAACCCCCAGAGGGTTCTAAGAAAAGGGACAAGTTGAGAACTTTGGATGTTGTGCGTGCCTTACGCATATATGTGGACAGAGTGAAGAGTGTCAGGAAGACTGACACATTGTTGGTATTGTATGACGTACACAAAATTGGTTGGCCTGCATCTAAGCAGACTATTGCTAGGTGGTTGCGGTCTGTGATAGCCTTTGCATACACCAAAGTGGGTAGACCAGTACCGGCCAAAATAAATGCGCATACCACCAGGTCAGTTGCCACCTCTTGGGCGGTTCGACATGGGGCCACAGCTGAGCAGGTTTGCAGAGCTGCCACTTGGTCATCTGTTCACACATTTGCCAAATTCTATAGATTCCATGAGTTCGCGTCGGAGGCTGCATCATTCGGGCGAGCAGCGCTGAGAGCTGCAGACCTGAGCGTACCCTCCCAAAGGACCGGCTCTGGAACGTCCCAGTGTTGAGCTGTGTCACCAGGACCATTGAAAGAGAAAAAGGGATTTTTGTAAGAACTTACCGTTCGAATCCCTTTCTCTGATATGGTCCTGGTGACACAGCGATCCCTCCCTTACGCTCAGTAAGTATGCCAGAAGTTTCATGATGTTCATGTTAAAATGGTTAAAAGTTAACAGTTTTCTGTTATAAAATGTGCATATAATATGTGCAGGCGTTTGTACTGAGTTATGTATTCCAGTGGCTTTGAAAGATTGAACTGAAGAGTCCAGGGATGCAGTAGGGGAGGAGCCTACCCTCTAAAACTTTAGGATAGGTGCCTGGCTCCTTCGGACCCTCCTACATCCCAGTGTTGAGCTGTGTCACCAGGACCATATCAGAGAAAGGGATTCGAACGGTAAGTTCTTACAAAAATCCCTTTTTTTTTATTTTTTGCAAATCTCCCATACTAATTTGCTCAGAACAAAGCTCTTGTGCCCCATTAGTTTTACGGCCATTAACAGCTTGTTGACTCCACCCACTGCAAAGTGGGCGGGTATTTGGTGCCAGCACAAGGCTCCTACCACTGACACCTGGAATGTGTATGCATGGATACAATGCTGCCACACCTTCTGACTGGCATTGGTTAACCCCCACTGGTTGCTGGCCTGTACCAGGATCGGAGCAGTTGCAGGCAGAGGACAGAGATGGAAAACTCTGGCTTAACCCAGAACAGATACTGTCACATTCCTGTTGGTTGCAAGATTAAAAGCGGTCACGGAAAAATTTACTTAGGTGGGAGTTCTAGGTCACATGGGATGTTCCTATGGGCAACCCATCAGATACTATCCATTATCTTCTAGAAGGTGCTAAACAAATAAGAAGTAGATTCTGGTTGCTTATAGCAATATAGCATGTGAAATAGAACTACCCTCAGTACATTTTCCCGCATGTATCGGTATGTGCATGGCCAACACATGATCACCTTTAACATTGCCCTTGATGGACATGGTTACTCCTCAGTGCTAGTCACAGCTCTGGTGCTGGATCATCTGGGTTTTGGACTAAAGTTTTCCAAAACTATCTTGAGGAATTTGGTAAGTAACCCAATTCACCATTTTTAGCCTGAATCCAAGCTCCAGATATGGGCAACCAAGGTCCCCAGGCAGTCTTCTGGGCATAGGAGGTGGCCAGGGGGACCCAGCAGCTTTCAATTTGCCCTAGACTACCAGGCAAGTGCATTTTATACTTAACTTTTTCACATTAATACATGTTGAAATATATAATTTGTGTCTGATTCCTAGCGCCAGGTTTTAACAATTGCACCACAGACCTTCTTTCCCTGTTCAGTGCTGCATATACCTGTTGAACCGCATAAAAAAAAATAAATATATATATATATATATATAATGTGTATAATATATATATTTTTTTTTATATGAACTGTGCTCAGCGCTGGGTTCCCCAGACCACGCTGCAGCATACTCAGGGTTAACCCTCTCCATTCTGCCATCCTCCCCCCGCCAACAGCCTAGGACCTCTGGTAGATGTACGGGGGAGAAGCAATATTGGTGCTGTTCAGTGATCTTGCTTCTCCATGTATGCTCCTGTTTAAAAGTCAGCGCATCCTTGGCATTTTATGTACAGTGCGTAGCACTGACTGTTCCGACACTTGCAGCTATTGATTTATACTTTTTCAGGTGGTGTTACCCTATCTCCACAGCAGGGACAGGTGCAGGCTCTTGGCTGCTAGCGAGAGCTCATGCATGTTCAATAGTGCTTGGCCAGAGGAGAGAGGCAGTGCATCAGCCTAGGGGGGCCTGGCAGGGGGAGGGAGTCTTCACTCCCACACTTCAGCATCCCAAATGTTAATCTATCTCTGTGCTGGATATGCGTTGTTATAATACATAGGATTGTGGTAGATGGCAACCCTGGTGTATTTTGCAAACAACGGTAATTATTTTTTATGTTGCTTGTTAATAGTACTACACTATATCGCAGTAATGCGTACTTGCTGTTAACTTCAAACTTTAGAAAGTGCCAAAGTAATCTTCAATACCTAGTGACAGGTCATTGTAATGATTTTTGTTTTGCAAAATGCTTTATAGAGAACCCAAGTGAGCCTTTTGGAGCATCTGTGATAATTGACGGAGTGACTTATGGTACTGGGACTGCAAGCAGCAAAAAACTGGCAAAGAATAAAGCTGGTAATGTCCATAGAATGTTATGATACCATGTACTTTTAGGTGTGTTTGTGTCTTTTTAATATTCTAATGTGATTTTTTTTTTTTTATTACTTTAGCTCGGTCTACACTGGAAATCCTTATTCCGGACTTTATAAAGCAGACCTCTGATGAAAAGCCCAAAGACAGCGATGAGCTGGAGGTTAGGGAAATACTTCTACAGAAAAATCATTGTTATACTGGTTATTAGGTTTAGAGGATTATAAGCCCACCCAAAAAGTCTAATTTCTGTCATCTATGCTTATGCTTTTAGTATTTCAACCATATCAGTATTGAGGATTCCCGAGTTTATGAGTTGACAAATAAAGCTGGACTGCTGTCGCCATATCAAATTCTTCACGAGTGCCTTAAACGGTATGTGTTTTTCAATATAGCAATTTCGTCGGAAGGCTCAGAGACCTATTTTTAAATATATTCTTCCTATCCAAAAACATTTAAAGAGATCTGCCCCAAACGACCAGAACATCATTGTAATGTTGTTGTTTTTTTTGTTTTTTTTTATTGGACCTAGTTGGCTGTGTTTAAATTGAACTGTTGTTTTATATATTTTTTCCCTCTGCCAGAACTGACGGTGAGGTCAGCCATCATTTTAATCTGTCTTCATGTAATTTGTGCACCATTTTATTAGCAAATGAGATGAATACACACGTTTCCTGATAGAACTATAACAAACTTGGGTACTTGTTTCCTATCTGGGCGCCCACGATTTTGATCGTGGGCATCGCAAGCAAAAAAATCGCGTCGGTCGCGTGCTGACAAAAAAACGCATACGATGCGACCGACGCGATTACCGCGATTTTACATAGGGAACAATGTTAAATGTCCCAATTGACCCGATTTCACATAGGGAACAATGGGGGGGGGGGCATTTAACATTGTTCCCTATGTGAAATCGGGTCAATTGGGACATTTAACATTGTTCCCTATGTGAAATCGGGTCAATTGGGACATTTAACATTGTTCCCTATGTAAAATCGCGGTAATCGCGTCGGTCGCATCGCATGTCATTATAATGGCATGCGATGTACACGCGATGCCCGCGATGGGCGCCCAGATAGGAAACAAGTACCCAAACTTGCATTAGAAAAACTATTTTTTTGTTTTGTCTGTAATGTACACACGGTTCGATTCCGTATTAGATATGGACTATTCGACCTGCTCTGAAGTTTTTGTTTTTCTACTTTTCGATTTCCACTATTTTCTATTAGATTTTTCATTCGATGTGAATTCAATTTGCTATTAGATCAACACTGGCTTCAGGCAGGAGATGGACATCGAATCGCAGTTAACACATTAGATTTGCACTATCTACTATTCGATTTTCCACTATATAGTCTTGGCTGCTAAGACTATTTTTCTATTAGATTTACACTACACGGGAGCACGCATTGGTATCGAATCTGCATCAAATGTAGAAAGAACATTCGATGCCCATTCGGTTTTCTATTCGATTTTGCTTCTATAAGCAAAATCGAATAGAAAAATAGCGCATATCTCAGTGTGTCTGCTCCTATAAGTTTTGCTTGAGATGACTGGAACGTGAGAAGATTCCTATTCTGGCTAAGGGTTCGTAATTGTGACATGATACAATATCCAATTATGAAAAATGTGGGTACTTGTGTAGTTTCACGGCGCCCGATATATCAGATGCGATCCGAAGCAATTTTTGACCTGTTCATTCCTACTATCCACTACGCATGGAGTTGATTCTATATAGTGTGCCACACTACATAAAATCATTATGAACAGGTCAAAAATTGCTTCGGATCGCATAGATAAATCGGCCGATATCGCATCCGATATATCGTGCGCCGTGAAACTACACAAGTACCAAAATTTGTAGCTATGATGTATCTTTTTAATTCGGATTGTTTAGATGACTTATTAAAAAAATCATAGTCCATGAACCGTACTAGTTATTTTGTATTTTATGCTAATAATGGAGTTTTTGGGGTTGTTTTAACTAATACTATGTTGCCAAAAATTCTAGGTACTGAAATCGACCAATCCAGTTTCTGATATTCTTCTGCACAATGACATCCAACATAATTAAGTTGCCTAGTTGGTACCTTTTTATACATGGGTACCACTCTGTGTTAGTGTTGTCTGCTCTTTCAAATTATGCATAATCTCCCATTGTGGTTCTCAGCCACACCAAAGCAGATCCCAGTGTCAGCCTGCCTCTGCTGAGCTTTTCATTTGCAAACCTGTGAGCGGCCCTATGACAGCAATTACCAATCATTTCTATCTGCGTGTTTGCAAGGAACAAAACAAAAACAACTTTGGGTTGATTGATCATATTCGTATTAACACTGGCAGGTATACACTGTTAAAACTCTGAACTTTCATTAAATTAAATGAGGGAACAATGTTCTGTCTGTGCCGGCAGCTGTGCATGGCTGAATTGAGCAATCAGGGGCCATATAGGGACTGCCTACCTGAGAAACACTTTAATTCCCCATGTATAGGTGCGGAACAGTCTTAACATTTTTATTATATATAGGGTATTCCCATAGACTGCATGCTTACTGAAGGTTATTTACATTTACTTTTTAGAAACCATGGAATGGGCGACACGTCAATCAAGTTTGAAGTGATTCCTGGAAAGAACCAGAAGAGTGAATATGTGATGACTTGCGGGAAGCACACTGTCAGGGGCTGGTGTGAGTTCCCCGAGAGTTGCTTTTCTTCACCTTGGTTACTACTATGTTCTGGTTCTTATTTGTGCTGTATTATATGCAGCACTCTAGTCTGGCAGAAGTGAAGCCAATAAACAATGTGAACAGAATCCTCTTAAGTACACCTCCAAAAGCTGCCTTTACGTTAGGTTGTCACATTGTCCCTAAACGTAACAAATCTAGAAATAGTTTGTCTTGGGGCTTAATTATGTTGTAATATAACCTGTCCATATAACTAAATCTTTTATGATGCACTCTAGCAATTCTTCCTCTGAGTCTGTTCTGTGTTGAGTGTGCAAAGACAGAACAAATAGTGTAAATCCCTAAGTACATTGAGGTCTTGCATTTGGAGTGTATTTGACATGTTAATTTAAGACAAGTGTGTGTTCCTTCAGTTCCTCTGGCATCCAGTGTCAGAGCAAGTCTGTCTTTCTCTCATGCCGTCTAAAGTTCTTAGAAATAACTTAATGACCAATACTAACTACCATCAAAGACATTTACATGTACAGCCCTAAATTTCTGTAATTAGCGATTTTTTTTTTTTTATTACGGAGTTTATTTTGATAAATAAAAAATTAATTTTCGGACTAAAATAAGACTAAAAACAGATCCAATTATACTGCTTTAACATTGCAGAAATGGGTAATGACACGGTATTCTTAAATGGGACTTTAAACGGGTCTGAGCCTTGAGACCTTTCACATTGCAGGTGAAAACCGTTTTAAAAATCATTTAATACCATTCAAAATTCAACCCGTTTAACCCCCAAGAGACACGTTTCAAGCCATAGAAATAGAGCCATTCACATTGCCTAAAAAAGGCTTTGAAATGTATAGGACTCTGCTTTTTAACCGTGTTGAAATACCGGTTAACTTTAACCGGTAAATCAACTCTGGCACTTTCACATTGCAGCCTTAAACGTTTTAAAATGGAAAAAAAGGCAATATACCGTTTTAAAAGTGCGATGTGAAAGGGGTATAACTTAATCTTAACTAAAACAAAGCAAAAAACCTGCTAAAAGTAAACCTTAGATCCTTGTCAAATTTTACACTATTGAAGAACAAGTGCAGAAAATATGACCTTAAGGGATTACGCAATTTACATGTGACTATTGATTGCATGTAATTGCTTCGCCCGGGACGGCTAGTCAATTATTCTCAGTCACTTGGCGCAATCTGCTGCTTATTGGGGATTGTTTCTGCTGCCTCTGGCAGGCAAAAAGAAAGAAAGCCACAAGACTGTTTCTCACTAAAACAGTTTTCACTGTACCTGTGTTTGTAAGGAAATGAATGTTTTTGGAGGACCTAATAGGGTAGGCCCATAAAAAGAAAAATATCAGGATAAATGGAAAGGGTTTTTCTCCTGTAATTGCGTACTGCCCTATTTTGTTAATGATGATAAATGGGAGTACTACAGTAAGTCAGCCTCTATATGTAACACATTCCCTGCTTGCTTAGCCTAGATTGCTAAACATAGTTAAAGGTATGAAAACTTATTGGCATTTTAGTGAAATATTCTTCATCCAAATCCTTTACAGTACCCTTAACTGCATTGACTAAAATTATACTAAAATGAAAACAGACCTACTGACGAAATCTTGATTAAAATGAAGCAATTAAAAACTAAAATGTGACTACAAATTAACTACAAATTTTGATTAAGAGACTAAATTCAAAATCCTTGTCAAAATTAACAAACCAATTTCGTTTTAGGCAAAAACAAGAGGGTAGGGAAGCAGTTGGCATCACAAAAAATCCTTCAACTCCTACATCCTCATGTGAAGAACTGGGGCTCCCTACTGCGTATGTATGGACGAGAGAGCACCAAAATGGTGAAACAGGTGAGTCCCTAAGGCTCCGCTGGGTGGTTTATATAGGTCTTTTTTATTTTCCTGTGAAATATGTTCCCAATGATAGCCAGCCATGATATGAGGAAAATGTTGGTTTGTTATATACTGTTTGTTTCTTTATCAGGAAACCTCAGATAAAAGTGTGATAGAATTACAGCAGTATGCCAAAAAGAACAAGCCAAATCTCCATATCCTGAATAAGCTGCAGGAAGAGATGAAGCGGCTGGCTGAGGAGAGGGTGAGTGCTGCTCAGGAGACCAGTTATTCCTGCATTTTAGCTGTGGTCCAGTATGTTAGTGTAACATTGTAGATTAATGGAATTCTTCTGTTGGTCTAGCATGAAAGCACATTTAACAGAGGCTTTGGGGTATGTGGACTGAAATTGGTTTATTAATGAGGTTTGAAATATTTTTGACAATGTTGTATACAGTATATGAAGTTCAGTAAAAAAACTATTTTGTAAAGGAGAAGGATAAAAATTAAAGTTATGGGGCCTACACACACAGCGAGTGCAGAGCCATCTGAGCGACGCTAGATCTCTCAGCACACGCACAGCGATGTCTCACACACACACGCACAGCGAGTGCAGAGCCATCTGAGCGACGCTAGATCTCTCAGCACACGCACAGCGATGTCTAGCTCTGTGTGCCGAGCGAGCCGTCCGCACCAGTGTTCTCCGTGGAAAGAACACTGGCGATGAGTAGATTTATGCTCCCTGCTTATTCTTTATTCTACTGATCACTGCTATAGCTGGCCCCTACTCCCAACACACAGCGATGTAGGGCCATTTTCTATCGCTTACAAAATGGCTAAAAATCTGTACGCCTGTAGGCCCCATTAGTTCCAAGGCTTTTTATTTGTAAAACAAGACTACTGTAATGAACGATTGATAACACTAATTCCATAATGTGCCCCATCCACTAGTGTAGAACTAGTCGGTCAGTAATCTGCCCGTTTTCTATGGACGAATGTCTTGTTGTAGGACCACTCACTGTGACATTAGTGTTCTGCTCCTGACCTCCAACCCCCCACAAACACACACACTTTTTTTTTTTTTGGTTTGGATTGCTGCATACAACAGTGCGGGACCGAGCAAGGGGAGGGTGCATATTGGGAACCTCATTTCCTAGCTAGGTTGTTGAATGAGAATTGACTTAATATATAACAGCAATCAGTTTTCCTTTCTGAGATTTCCGTTTGTAAGTTCCCTTTTTGGTGAAAATGGAAAAGTGGTTAATAAATATTTTACATAGGAGGAAACTCGGAAGAAACCGAAGATGACGATTGTGGAATCTGCACAGCCTGGCAATGAACCTCTGTGTACGGTGGATGTCTGACCCTGTACACTAAAGGGAGCAATAAGCAATTCGGGAGGCTTTCTTCAATAAACTGTCCGACTGATTGTGATGAAGGTGATGTGTCAACAGGGCTGCTTCCTTATGCATTGTCCATTCTGCATCATGTGGACAACACTATAGAAATATTACCTCCTTGATGAAACATGCTGTTTTGGTCTCATTTCAGTTCCTCTTATGTCCTCCAAAAAAAAAGCAATGCTGCGATGAGCAAATCTTACAGGCATAAGCATTATATTTAGGACATCAAGCACTTTCCCTCCTAGGGGCGCTTCTGCTAGTTTGTGTGTCATGTATGTTTATATGTAAACTTTCTTTATTTTTTGTTTGTTTAACTGGACCTCTAAAATATCCTCCGCTGTTGTTTATTTCACAAAAATGTTCCTTTTCAGTATGTACTGATTGCACTGATTTAGATGGTTATTGAGTCTTAAGATCTGAAGAGCCAGCAACATAACTAATATGGAAGCTTCAGACTAGGGTAACCACTGCAATAGGATTTCTTGTGGTTACCGCCCTATGTGCACAGACAAATTGTAAATATAACCATGAAATGAGTTTTCTTGCATTTATCTTTACAATTGATGTAAGAGGGACACAGCACAATTTCCAGCACATATCTAAAAAATTTTACATTTTGCACATGTCTCAGCTGCTTGTTAGATCTGAAACACAATGTTGCTCTGTCACATCTACTGTACGGCCTCCTTAACCTGAGTGGTGTGTGCTGCAGATGTGCCTTCTACTGCCAAGTTCAGAGCAATCCACTGCTGTAGTCTCTTTTGTGTAAAGGATGTGGACTCAAGACGTCTTGTAAGCACAGCCTGTATGCAAATTGAATGAATGCTGTATTCCTATGCCCTTTAATAGCTGCATCAGTCTGCAATGCAAATACTACTTCTGTATGTGACACACAGTGTACACAACACATGGAGCCTGTGTGATCACACTGCCTTGTATTCTAGAGGTCACGTCAGCAGGAAGTTTTACAGAGGGCGCTCAAGCTGTCCTGATAAATTGACTAAGCACACAAAGGGGTGTCTTGAGGTGTTTTGGAGCCTTTGTTGGTTTATTTAGGATGTCAGTAGGTTGTTGGCTAATGTACCTCAACAGAGGCATGAAGTATTAGCTGGAAGATGGATTCCTTTGCATCTGATGAACTTTGTACTTTCAGTCAAATTTATTAATAGTGAATTAGCGCAGGCTTCTTTTTTTTTATGTTATTGAATTATATTTAAAAAAAAATCATGTAAGTGTTTTACCAGATTTGAAGAATAGTTAATAAATATATGTAGGATGCTATTAATGTTACAAATTGTTTTTTGTTTTTTCTTTGTTAATATTGGCATGTTGTACTTTTTCTTTACAACATTGTTTTGTGTCTTTGTAAAGCCTTATAGGAACCAAAGGCAATGAATGGCATCTGGAGGCCATGGTTTCAGAGTGATAGAGGGGGTGGGTAAAAATGCAGGGTAAAATGTCAATCTGAAATTTTTAAATTTCCCTTTTTTCTCTCTCTTTGTCTACTATATTAAATTCACTGGACGTGTGCGTTGTCCTGTGGGCAAAATTCTTTTTTTACTTTATTCTTTTTTTACTTTAAGCTACATAGAAATCCTTTTCTCTTTACAAAACATTTAAACGTAACCCTATAACTGGGTGAATGTAGTAGGACTGCTCCCGGAGACTGAACCCTTGACACTGCAGTAGAGTGTATATTGCAGTTATAGGGAGAACAATTTAGATATATTCTAGATTTAAGTTTCCATGTATAAACATATACAGCCAGTACAATATATAATAATGGAGGGAGTTATGTGAGACAATAATAGCTAATAATTGCTACCAAATGCAGCATAACAAATGTCATGACTAATTTAGCCACTCCCTTACAAAACTCTGCTGTCCTGGTTATTCACAACTATTCTATATTTTGAATGCAGAATGTCTAGAACTGCATTAGACTGCAACCTGCAAACAGAAGTATGTTGTTCATGTCGTATATAAAGAACTATATTTTGTAGACCGGATAGACCATTTTGGAAGGGGAAGTGGCAGTGCAAATATTCCTAAATTTATTATTATTTTCAAATAAAACTATTTAGAATATTAAAGCCAGCATGTGAAATGTACATGCTGAGGATTATTATACATTTACCATAAGGATGTGGGGTCATTCCATGTGAGTTCACCAAGGCAGGAAACCCACCGATTCAGATTCTCATGATACTGTATGCACTTGATACTACCACAACAAAAGTGCCCTGCCCGGTGGTCCGCACCCTGCCCTAAAAAAATCCTAGAAAATATATCATTTCTACGCCTGTGTGTGCAGCTTTCCAATTGCACACGGGGGGGAAATAGTCTGACCTTTTTTTTTTTTTTGGTCTCCTAAAATGACCCAAATATATACTTATACCCATTTTTATGTATCTTCAAATGTAATGAGCATTTACTTTGGAGCAAAAAATATTGCTATTAGCAGTGGCATTTCCAAGCAATTTTTCAAAACTTTGTCCCCCTAGATCTCAAACACTGTTACCTACACAAGAAACATTTTACATGGGTTACTAGCTATGTGGTAGTATCAAGTGTACAAAGTATCATGAAAATCTGAGTCCTGGGTATCATGCCTGGGTGAACGGACATAGAAGGACCCTGTGGTATTTCATTCAAAGTCTCCCACAAAAATATAAGTGATCTAATCCACCAATTCCAGTTTTGATGACATTTTGACATACACCCAACATAACAGATTGAAAGACCTGAGAAATTTCAGTTTTCTTTTCACATTTTATTCTAAGGGCTTACAATTTGCCTGTTTTCTTAGCAATTGTTTTATTTGTGCTTTTCATGCGTAATAGAGAAAAAAGTATTAATTTGGGAATTGATAATATGTATGTAAGCATTGTTTTTACTATAATAAGGTTTAATATGGCTGAAATGGAATTCTGCCATAAGTTTGTCAATTCATTGGCCTTCATTGCATTCTGTTGCTGGTGTGGTTTATGAGCTAATTTTATATATTAAAACAGGTCTTACATTTTCAATTTGCTGATATTATACAAAATAACACATGATGCAGACTCGCACAGTTATTATAAAATTATATTAATTTTATAGAATGTATTAACTATTTTTGCTTTTCATGCCTTGTTAACCAGCCTCCATAAAGGATGTTGTATGTCCATATATAAGAGAAGTCTTGGGGGGGTATTCAATGTCAGGGGTATGGCTGTCGATCAAGCTCGACAGCCATGCCCCTGTCCCGTTCTCGCTTTGCTCGACTTAAGCTCGGCGGTCGGGATTCAATGTCCCGGCCGCCGAACGGCGAGAAAGGGGCGTGGCCGCGAGTTGAGGGCGGAAATAGATGAGCTCCGGCCGGGAGCTCGCCTATATCCAGCTTTTCTCGGCAGAACGAGCCCGACAGCTTTTGATGTCGGGCTCGTTCTGCCGAGAACCCCTGTTCAATGCTGTGGGGGAAGACTGCTACAGGGCCCTATTCAATGCTATCTCCCCCGTCGGGAGATGGCTGCGGGAGAACGACAATCCTTGTATACCCCCCTTGATCTTTGCTACTTAAAAGGTTTTGTAAATGGGACCTTTTTTCACAAATATGATAAAATAGACCACTGGGTGTGTTTGCTGCTTTTTTTTTTCTTTCTTTTTTTCTACACCTCAGTAAAAAGTATAATAGCAAAAAGCTTCAGGTGGGGAATTTTAATTTATCACGATTTCCCTTACTAAAAAAATAACCTTTTTTTGCTGGACTGCTAATGTAACAAATCACAGGGTTCTGGTGTTTTTGTCTTAAACAGTTTTTTTGTCATCCGAGATGTATGAAAATATGATGTTTAAGCATTGCTCCTACTTATAGTATAAAAGTTTTTTTTTTTTTTTTTTTCTCTCAAATAAGTCACCACATTATGAGAACTATTTGGTTTAAACCAGCCAACCCTGATCAGTGGTAAAGAGAAAATGGAACCAGTGGCATTTTATGTTTAAGAAATGTAAATTTGGCAGGGCTTTCTATCTGGTGTGTTGTGTAAAATGTCATCTGCATTGGGGTTGGCAGGTTACATGGCAGCATTGAGGTGGCATGGAATGACCCATGTTGCAGATGTACATTTTCACAAATAAGACCACTCTTGCATAAGATTACTTATAAGATATGACATTTCTGACTAAATAGGGTGATTTTCAGTTCAAAGTGATGGACACAATGAGCCGTTATAGAAAGTAACTGGCACCCACCATTGTCACAAACATGCAGTGCTTACACTACAGTAAATAGCTAATCTGTACCCAGCTGCGCATCACATCATGTTGCATATGAGGGTAAATCCTCTTCATATGAAAAGCAGATATAAGAAATTCCTAGTCTGCTGTAAATGAAAACAAATTACAAATGAAAATGTTTATTTCTACACAGTATCCTGCACCATATTAAATGCATAAAAGTATCCACAAATATGAATAAGAATGCAGAGCAATGTACACTTGATGGGATGAAATCCTTTAATGGGGAAGCACAATTAAATATGGATAGTTAGGTGTCAGACTGCCTGCTGGCAATGATGAACATAGGAGACTCCGTGCACAGCTTGCGGTCATTCTGCAAATGCTCATAATTTACCATGTCATCAGACCTAAAGCCTGCAGCCTGTGGTAGATAACTAGACTGAGAGGGTTTCATACTAGCCCCTAAATTTTGGGGAAGTGTTTCAGGGTGAATTGGATAGCCCTTGGCGAGATAATGGTAGCAATAATTTTTTGGCGGCTAATAGGATACCGCCCTCAAGCATCCAGGTGCCAATACCACACTTGGAATCATTTCCAGACATTTTGTCTGCTTAGATAATGAAGGAATAGCCCACACCTGTCCATGAAGCAACTTTTGAGAGAAATGTTTAATTACTTATGTCCCTTGATAAAGGAAGGGGGTATACATATTAAGCAGCTATAATTCCTAAACCCTTCCGCCACATTTTTTTTTGTTTATGTGAATACCCTCAAATTTAAGCTGGTGGTGTGCACTTTTTAAAAAATGCATTGGGTACACGCTGGTCAATATATCTTTCAAATGAACGGCCTATATATTGCTGGTCTGTTGGTCTGTATCGCTAAACTACATTGTTCAGGCGACTCATCAGAGGTGTAGCACAGCTTAGATAGATACATACATACATACATACTTTGGCAGATTGTGTTGGCAACACAGACTACTATACCTGACTGCAACAAAGTTATGCTAGAATGTTTTTAATTGTCATCAGATAAGAAATATGTGTGTGTGTGTGTGTGTGTGTGTGTGTGTGTGTGTGTGTGTGTGTGTGTGTGTGTGTGTGTGTGTGTGTATATATATATATATATATATATATATATATATATATATATATATATATATATATATATATATATATATATATATATATATATATATATATATATATATAAGAAACTGTGGTCAGCGGCACTCGTCTCCAGTCCTGGGATAACAAATAGGGGTATAAAGTAGCGGTGCCTTCCTTGTAGAAGTTTTGTGGGTCTGGATCCACAAACTAATATTATATTGTTCGGTGGCGGCACTCAGCCAGTAAACGAAGTCCCACAAAGGTTGTTTAACCAACGTTTCAATGCTTTATTGGCATTTTCGTCAGGGTGCTGTAACAAACAAACATACAAACAATCTTACCTAAATACCTTTCAGTCCGTCCCTGTCCTCTCCCGCCGCCGGCCAGCGTGCGTCCGTACGACTGCATCCGCCCACTTTGGGGGAGGGCTGGGAGGGTACCTACGTGAATACAAAAAACACCAATCACATACAAAGTCTTTGGGTAACCATGGTTACTAGTAAACATTAAAAGTTACGCTGTCAGCTCCATAAAAAGTACACGTAAAACAGTGTTTCTGTATATACGCTAAAGAGAGACATGTCATACAACATACATAGAGAACAGTAATTATTTTAGAAAACATGACAATCCAAGGTTCTCATTTAACCCTCTGGGGGCTTGTGTATCAAGCCTGAATATCCATCTACTCTCAGCTTATATATATATATATATTGCTGTGGGTGAACCACCAGCAGCCGGTACACTCGACACAAAAGCCAGCGGTAAGCAACGGCACAATTTAAATACCTGTCACTATTGACCATGACTGATCAGGCAGCATGAATACGGAACACACTGCCTGATCTATCCGGGTGCTGGATGACTGCCTAACAGTCGGGATTCTTACTGTCAGTACTCAGACATCAGAATCCTGACTGTATAAATACCGGATAATCGGGATCCCAACTAACGGGCTATTCTCCCTTGTGGGGGGGGGGGGGGGGGGGGTGTCCACAACCCCCATAGAGTGAGAATAGAACCTGTGATGAGCAAAGTGTGGTGAGAGCACCAGCAGTCGGGACCGCATACCACACCCAATCCATCCATCTATATTCCGATAGATTGAGCTGCAGATACATCTTTAGGTGTGTTCCCAGTTTGACGGACTATATGTTATGGTAAGCAGCTAAACTTAATTGCATTGTTATATAAAGCTCTGTGCTACCCTTTAAAAATATGTGTGTTCCCTCCTCTCTTGTTTGTCTTTTTTGAGAGGTCGCTACACTTGGGCGGGGAGGTAATATAATGAAGTCATTGGTCTGACAAATCTGTTCATTGCATTTACCGATCATCTTCCATAAGATGTGCATTTACAGCCTGCAAGAAGTTTTGTATATTAAGAGATCACCTTTTTTTATATATATATTTTTTCTTTAAAGTGAACTGCTTTTGATACCAGTTATTCATTTTACTGGTGCTTTCACTTGGATCAGCAGGTAGTCCCTTTCTAAGCACGTAAAGTTCGTAAGCCACCCTCACACGGGGCATTTTTGGGGTGCAATCACATTGCACAGCACATAAAGTATTTTTTTTGTAGTGCACTTGCTTGGTTGAGTGGGCGGTTCTGGCTCCTTGGCTCCCACTAGATTAGGGCAACTGTACGTTCCAATGTAATGTCTGCTAACTGCTGCCTTTTTATTGTCTGTGAGACACGTGTACCCTTAGGGGTGTGTTGTAGTACTTCATTTAACATGTTAAATATTTTACTTTAAAACTGTTCTTTTACTATATTACAGAAAAATATATAGCATTTATCAGAGGGGATATTTTGTAAATGTACTGACAGAAGGGATTATGTGATAAGTTTACTGTGTATTTTTAAAACCTTTACAGAGACCTAACGTAATAAAGGGCAGTGATGTTTGTGATATGCACTGGATGAATGTAACAAAATAGCAACTGATGTACATCATATGCAGGATTCTAATCTGCTTCTGTGTCTCACAGTAATAAGATGTAGGAAACGGGCCTCAAAACAGTTGCAATATCTGTGAGGGTTGTACTCGTGAGCATTGCCTTTTGGTTGATTTGTATAAAGTTTTAATGAGCTTTGCTTATAAAGCCATCGCGTATGGAAAACGAAATGCAAATACATAGCTTGTTGTTCACTACAATTACCAGATTGCCGAGGTTCCAAGCATCAAATAATGAAAGGTTAATTCAACAGCCAATGTTCTATAACCTTTTAAAATGTATGGTTATTACATTTTAATCATGGGTCCTGCTTTAACCCATTGAGTGCCAAATTAATTTGTCAAATTAGGTGTAAAACCTTGCCAAGCAAACATTTTTATACATCATAAAGACCTGCAATGTTTACCTTTTTATATAGGAAATAAAGGGTGTTTTATTTTATTTGAATTTATATAACAAATGTGAGCTACGCTGGCAATTTTAGCAGCTATTTTGCACATCTCAGATGTTGGCGCTCAAAGGGTTCATTTTAAATTTTTCTATTTAAACCATAACTTGCTGTGCTACCTATCCATTTTCGAAGCAGCCACAAACTTTGATACGTGAATCAAGCCATTCAGCAGAGCCCCCCCCCCCCCAATAAAATACAAACCTGGTGTGTGGTTATTACCCAACACAAAAAATCACAGGCCATCATCCTAGTTCTGTGAAAGTTCATCCCACGTCCTTTAGTTACAGCCTTGGCTCACTGTTTTGTCCCTCGCGCCTAGAAACCCCTCCCCCTTACCTCTGCCGCACTTAATGGACAATCAGACACACAAAATGTGTGAGAAATGATCTGATCATTGTATATTGCTCACTAGCCACAGCTTGCTGCATTTGTCAATAAACACTGTAATAATTTTGTTGTGAAGTGGGCTATATTGCCCATTTATTACTTACTCCACATAAATAGGTACTCGTATATATGCACTTTTATTTTTGGGGGTCTTTAACCCAGTTAAGGGAAACTTCCTACCATATAAATAACGTGATCATTTTATACCATTCCAATTCTGAAGTAGTTATTTTGCTCGTGGTTTTGTCAGTATTATTTCCGTTCTGAACTATGTAGAATGGCTGTTACAGAATGACCTAAAGGCAATAGTTTAATAAGGGGTCCTACACTAAACAGCTTGTTTGTAGCAGGAAGTACTTTTCTATACTTTATCATTCTTCCATTAACACAATATGCATTGTGTCACCACCCATAGTGTGTTACGTAAGTCACTGATACAATCTGGGTGATACATTTTGCTTCACTTCTCTACTAATGTATTTATATAGCAGTTTACAAACCAAAGCTTTTAATTCAGAGTGGAACCTTAGATTTCATATTAGTGTGTAGTGTAGAAGAGTAATGCAATAACTATATCCTCTATTTAGTGTGCATGGATGGTCTTGTGTATGCTTCCAAAGTATGCATTTACGTAGGTTCATCTTTTCTTTTTAAAAGAATGTCTTTAGTCCAGTGGTTCCCAAACTTTTTTGAATTACGGCACCCTAGAGTATCAGAATATTTTTCAGGGCACCCCTAGGCCAAAAGTTTTTTTTTTTACCAAAAAAAAAAATTAAAGTTGTGCTTAAATGTCATCCTTAGGTCCAGTTATATGCTGAAGAAAATTATTTACTTCTGTTTATCCACATTTTATAATTGAAAGCCACAAGCACTGATTTTTGCCTATTACATTGAACATAAATAATTTGAACTGGTTCTGGACAAACAATCTGAGGCACCCCTGCAAGTGCTCCGAGGCACCCCAGGGAGCCTAGGCGCACAGTTTGGGAACCACTGCTTTAGTCTATTCGTTTTCAGAATTCCTGTTTTTGATCCATTCGTTAAAATAGATTTATGCATGACTCAAACATAAAACAATGTTTTAGAGAAATATTTTGCCCTCAGTGGAGGGCAAAATATCGTTACTAGGGTTTGCGTTATCCTGCATTTGTCTGTCCCATAAGCCCTCTATTGCAGGTTTTTTCCCTAGTTAATCCGCACAAAATGTGTTTTTGTAGCTGGGACATAGGCATATTGTGCGTCAGTCCCTACTCTATTTGCGTGGGTGTGGGGGGGATCCACATCTTAAGGATATCATGGCCATTGTTGTGATAAGACCCTATCTGACTTCTATATGGGTGCAAATTAGGTAAGGTGGGATATTGAATGTAGAGACACTTGAACTTGTATAAACCGTACTGTCTGATCCCGATTACGTACGATCCTTCCCAATCACACATGAAACTGCTCATTTCTTACTTACACTTTGACCTACAAAGTAAATGGTATGTGCGTATTTGTTGCTAATGTGTACTGCAATAGCGAGACCTCATTTTGGTGCATGAAGTTTTTTAAAGCCAATTTTAGCTTATCTTTTAGACTCGGAATGTGTGTGATATTGCTCCAGCATTTATCCTTTCAGTGTTTAGAGTATTATGAACTTGAAGTGGTGCAATTGCCTAGATTATTTTTCTTTTGAAAATGGTAACCCCTCTTGTGCTGGAGCTAGCCACAAGATCGCACACAGCTGAAGGTACATGACTGGTACACACATGCCATGCTTACAGTATATGGGTATTTAGTGCCTGTCTCTGCCTATACATTTTAGAAGAAGCTGGTGGCTTTGAGATTTATACAGTCTGTAAGCCATTCATAAAACATACTGTGCTTTATCTATGATGTTGCCCTGTGCTGTATGTATATAAAAATGCTGATATCCAGGCTAAGCTATATATATAAAAAAAAAAATCTGTAAAGTCGTTATTTGGATATGTTTCTGTACAAGGCACTGTTCCTAAAAAGAAATATTTTGTGTAGCCACTGGTGAGATAAATAATGTATCTCCTATGTGGTTTTAGTAACCAGCGTAAGTATTGTCTGCACGGTGAAAACTTGTGATCTTATTAATGGTTGCTGTATGAATTGTGTTGAGTGACTGTGAGATAAGTGATTTGTAATACTTGTCACCTGTCTAAAATGGGTTTCTGCTTTCAATACTAATGTAAATTGTGCATTTGACCCTGAGTATTGTGTTTTTAAAACCTTTTTTTGGTTTATTAGTTTTAAGCAATAAAGTTTGATATTACAGTTGAATGGCTTGGTTCCTTTTTAAAATAAACATCTAATGGATAACACATTAAATTCTATACTTAAAATGGGTATTGGCTCTTGTGTATTTCTTTTGATTTGTTTTTAGCCTTTAATGAAGGATTTATATGTAGCTTTTTTAATGAAGGATTTATATGTATAACTAGCGACCCGCTCTGGCTTCGTACAAAAAACCTGGCACGCTAGATCCACACGGAGCTCATGCATTTTGTATACTGCAACTTTTGTTCATATACATTTGTCCTCCATGCAATACATTTTTAGTGGATATTCAGTTTTTACTGATCATATTTGTGCACAAAAATAACTATCACAATTTGTGTTTGCTGTCTTGCTTTGGGCTATTATACCTGCTTTTTTTTTTGTGTGTGAAAATATGGTTTTCTTTTCCCCATTAGAAAAAACGCATTTGTTATCAAACAATTTTCGGGGTTGGAGGAGATTGATGGGACTAGTTTATTGCGGATTCTACTTCACCAGGCAAAATAATACTGCGTAGTTGCTGCCAACTGTGACATTTGACTCGCCCCGCCCATAATATGAGAGAAGTCAATCATTGTGATGTCCTTTACTGTTTTGGCTATGCAAACAAAGAAAGCTCTTAGATATACTTTTTTTTTTTTATAGATTTGTTTCAGACACCGAAATCTTCCAAAAAAAGCTGTATAGTATTGTGAAAACACATTAAAATCTGTCTAGTGGTTCTCAAAATTATCCCGAACAGACAGACTGAGGGGAACATGTGACCAGTCGCTAACAACATCCCCATTGGCCCTTATGCTGTATAGCTACCCATATATCTTATCCTTTTAATATGACCCTTCATTTTAGGACAGGCATGTCCAAACTGTGGACACCTCCTGCTGGTGTGAATCTACACATCCCAGCATGCCTTGCCATAGTTTAAACTGTGGCAAGGCATGATGGGACTACTAGTTTCACAACAGCTGAAGGGCCATAGTTTGAACATGCCTGTTTTAGGAGATAAGCTATAGCACCTGGTATTTAAAGCTATATGTGGCTGGATATTCTCCCAATCTGCTTTGAAGTGAAGAGGGGGGTTTCGTGTTTGCATTCAATTATTTTATTTGGCTATACCTGTATAGTAATTGTTCTTTGCATAGACATTGTTCCATCCTCTGTCTTACTGTTCTTTACATGTTTACTGCAATAAAATATTGTTATATCTTGATTGTCACTTTTGGTACTTGTGCAGTGTCACGTTGGCAGTTACATAGTTAGCCTAGCGTCCCTGTCAGAATTAGCGTAGTGTTCCTGCAACCAGCGTAGGCAACGTCCCTGTCAGTATCAGCGTTGTTCCTACCCTTTTGCAGGCAGCCGGAGCTTAAGTAGTTAGCATAGTAAGTCAGAGCTTATTACATTGTGTGGGAAACATTGACCATTTTTAGGGGGGGTATTCAATGTCAGGGTCACGGCAGTCGAGCTTGCTTGACCGCCGTGACCCAGTCCCGTTCTCAGTCAGCTCGACCGAGAACACGCAGGCGGCATTCCCTGCCAGGGAGCGAGAAGGGGGTGTGGCTGTGAGTTGCGGCCAGGAAGAGGCGAGCTGCGGCTGGCAGCTCGTCACTTCCCGGCAGAACGAGCCCGACAGCTTGTGATGTCGGGCTCATTCTGCCGAGATACCCTGCTCAATGCTGTCGGGGAAGACAGCATTGAATAGGGCCCAGGGGGCATCTCCCTGATGGGAAGTGCTCGCTGCTTGACATGACAGGTGTGAATGTGTTCCTGAAACACCCCCACTATCCACACCAGCCTGAAGCGTGGCGAGCCCCACTGTACACGTTGGCATGGAGTTGATTTTAGAAAGTGTGGCGAGCGGATGTGGAATACACGTCAAATAATCTGCGTCCCCTTGCTGCGCTCGCCACACTTTATAAAATCAACTCTACGCTGATGTGGATAGTGGGGGTATGAAAAGGTCGGGAGGAATCCGAAGTACCCAAAGGTAACCCACGTAAGTACGGGGATAATATACAAACTCTGCACAGTTAGGGCCATGATGGGAAAAAACCCCATGATCTTAGTGATGTGAGGCAGTACTGCTAACCATTATACGGTCTGTTTACCTGTAACTTTCCAGCAAATCAGAAGCCCCAGGAAGTGCCATTGCTGCTGCATGTGTGTAATGTGAATATGTTACATGTAGATGAGGGATTCAGAAGTGCAGCCTGCTAGTAGCACTGGTGGAGCTTTATAAATAAAATATAGTAATTTCTGGAATTAACATAATTGAACTAGCCTAAGGCAGAACTATATATTACAGTTCCGGAGGCAGAAGGCACAGGAGCTATGGTAGCTAGGCAATCTACTAACTGTGCTCTTACCCACGTTGGAGCAGTCACACAGTTATATAATACAAAAACGTGTGATAATTTGGATAGAGTAATTCATGTAACAGCCACACTGTAGTAGCAACTTATACCCCTTTCAGAAACACAATCGAAAATCCTGGGTTTTTTCACATGAACGCACGCAAACCCGGGACTAGTGTATGTCTAAAAGGGTATACCCAGGATTTCACTCCCGGATACTGAGCACCTGTAATTAACCAGGAGTTTTCCCGGTATTTACTCCCGGGTATAATACCCGGCTTATGTCTGAATGGTATTACCTGGGTTTTTTCAGTTTTAAACATATGATGTTGGGTTTTTTTTGCTGCCGAGGTGTCTTCTGATGAGGTCATCAGCTGTAGCCGAGGAAGACACCTCAGGCACAGGCTTGCAGAGACAATGGCTGCACGTTGCTCCGTTGCAGCAACAGAGTGCAGAGTCCTGTGGGAAGTCAGGTGGCATGGCACATCAGAGGTGGTCAGGGAGTGGTTACATGTGCTCGGAGAAGAGGATATCAAATCACAGGTCATTCTTGTGAGCCAGCAATGTGTCCCATTTTAATGATGAAACACTAAAATGCATGAAAAGCCTGGCTTATGTGTGAAAGGGGTATACCCAGGTTTTTCCTGGATCTGAGGTGTAGTGTTGAGGGTCTGTTACTAAAATCCCGGGTAGACCTGGCCAAAATCGGGTAGTATGTTTAAAAGGGGTATAAGTGGGGCTAAGGAGAGACAAAACTAGTGACTATTTTCAGTTTCACTCTGACAGACCTTTTACTCTGACCCCCTCACAGGCATATACAATGTTGCAATAAGTAGGCTTGAGAAGCTCAACTATCCAAACCCCAGTCTGCTGGTAGGAATAATAATGTATAGCCTGACCTGATTAGGAGGAGAGGTTCACAGAGAAAAGTATAAATAAAATAATTAAGGCTGCATAAGGCAGCCCATTAGAAAAGGTGCACCAGTCCTGCCAGCACCAAACTGGCTGCCTGGGTTGGGGGCAGATCATAGGGGGTAGATGGCTGGGCTGCCCAGTGGCAAAAGTTTTTACCGTTTGCTGCTTGGTCCTACTATCCTCCTATACTTAGTGTCAAGCCCTGTGTCTCCTATACAGCAAAGGAGAAAGAACAAGGAGTTTGAAAAAACTCAGGAGCCCGAGGTGTGCTCCATACCACCAGTGCTGTGCCTAAACATGTGCATAGGGGGTCGTGCGATCGAAAATAGGCTCTCTCCTGAAGGAGAAGGGCCCCGTTTTGTTTTTCCCCTAACCTCTCAACCATAAGACCGAAGAGGGGAAAATAGGAACCTGCTTTCCTCAACCCTCGGAAGGGTTAGGGTGGTGGGTCTTCCGCACCCGAAGGTTTGGAGAGACCCGCATTAAACTTCCCCCCCCCCGCCTTGCGGCCGTCCTCGAGGGGACTGAAGCTCTCCCCAAAAGGATGAGAGCTTCGGCACATTGGGGAAATGGAAGGCCCGTAAGGGTCAGCCACACTACCCAAAAGAACGTGACAAAAACTACAGAAAACAAGGAACGTGAAAAGTGAATTGTCCTACCCCATCCAAAAGGACGAGGTAAGGACGTGAAGCGCTAACCTAAAGGGAAGTGCGCAGTGCATGGTGATTTTGGGATCACCCGTGCATGTTCGGCATCCCAGAGTTTCCTCGGGGGCACAGTGCAGTCTCGGTCTCCAAGAACCCGGACAGTCAGCGTCCGACCAAGTGTTTCTCTGTTCCCATCGTAGGTCACTTTCCAGCCCCTGGCATGGGAATGGGTACTCTTTCGAATGACTCCCTTAGGGGTTGAAGCCCCCTCGGAAGAGCAATTTACTCAGTCTCAGTGTTTCTCCGATCCCAAGGTTAAGGTACTAAGCTGGGCTTTTCACGGTCTCCCCATCAGAGGCTACGAACCTCTGGAACAGGAGCCATCTACTCAGTTCCAGCCTTTCTCCGCTCCCTGGGAATGGATACTAGACTGAGCCTTTTGCTGTCATCTTTCGGGGGCCACAAACCCCATCAAGAGAGCCAAACTACAAGGCCCAGTGTCCCCCCCCCCCCCCCCCCCCTACCAGTGGGTTTACGGAAACACCACCTCCTACCACTGGCAGAGGTGAAGGTACTCAGCCAGACTTTTCACCACTCCCAGGCATGAGGGGTCCCAAACCCTCTGCCCATCAGAGCAGCTACTCAGTCCAGCCTTTCTCTATTCTCTGCCAGAGGCCAGTCCATACCCACTGATAAGAACAGATACTACACTTAATCTTAGTCAAAAGGCCGAGAAGCAAAGGAGAAAGAACGATGAAAACCCATACATTGGGTTCTATATTGTTCATTGATAAAAGTCAACTAAAGAGGTGTTAAGATCTAGATCTGTATCTCTCTATACATATGGAGATATGCTTTCCATCCCACATGCATCCCATTCTCGAACACATTTAGACAGAAAATTACAGGGGGGGACATTCCTGTAGTCAGAAAACAATTGAATCCGTAAAAAAAAAAAACTTGGGTATTTTGTCAAAAACACCCATGCAGATTCAACTTTTTAAGAAGTCAAATCTGCATGGGGGAAAGACTGCCTAGATTTAATAGGTGTGCCGATATTTCCGGCTGTTTTGAGGTTATTCAATGTGTGCTGATACCGCCTACATACTTTTTTTTTTTTTCTACCATAAGGAAGATCACATATGTCCTAATGAAAGCATTACTTGAAAGCTGCGTAGTACCAGTTTGAAACAGGCCCGACACCATTTATTTTTTGCAACATGTTTATTGAATGTGCGACAGAAAATATTGGAACAGAACAGATGAATGAGCCTGTTAATATGAAAGTGCAATAATATAGAGCATCCAAAAGAAGCGTTCTTATTGTATTCAGTAGTAATACAATTCTACATGGGATGACCGGTCACTATAAATGTGTTCCAGCTGGTCTTATTCAAGCTGATAATGTACAATATATAGTCATCTAAATGGTGAGAGGGCATGTCTACCACCCTAGCAGTGGGCAACCTCACCCAACACCGCAGATTCAGGGGTAGATTTATTAAGCTTGGAGAAGTGATAAAGTATCTGATTTTTATCACCGGTCAATCAGCTCCGTCATTTTTCAAACCAAGCCTGTAACTTCACAGTTAGTCTCTGTTTTTTTTATCACCGGCCAATCAGCTCCTCACCGGCCAATCAGCTCCTATCACTTCACCGAGCTTAATAAATCTGCCCCTCAGTCTCATTTACCCGCCACTTGCATCTACTAGCTCCTATAAATCAGAATCGCTAAGAAAAAAAAAATGCAAACATGAATACCTGGATGTAAAATTAAAAAAAAAATCCAATGTTGCCAAAGCTAAATCAGAAAACACTACGCTAACACTTAGTTTGAATGCGTGATAATATTTCTTTAATTTCAAACTGCTTTTTTCATTTTTTATTTTTTTTTTAAGAAAAATGATGGATGGGCAGATGAAAATGTAGTTCTTTTTTATTGCCAGGTTCTGCATAATGCATTGCGAATTGTATACAGGCAATTCAATTAGAAGACATTGTAGTAGTATACAAAAAGGAAACCTACTTATGGAATAAGGATGTATTTGCTATAGTTTTAATAGATTAAAAAAATGTTTATAAAGGATTTTCTGTTGGAATGGCAAATCCACAGATTATTGGAATAGGATCTGCAAACACAAAATGCTCACTTTAACGTGTTTACATAAAACCACCAAATTAACTTGTGCACAGGGCTGACATGAGCATAAATTAATGGTTATTTACATAATGGTACAAAGTAAATAAGACCTCCCAAAACATGTTCCACTCATGTAGAATAGTGGTTTAATGACTGACTGTACTTATGAAACAGTTGAAGGTTCTGAATTAGTATTGCTGTCTGGCTTAGAGTCTGTATGCTCCGGAAGGGGTTTTGTAGCAGTATTAGTACTCTCTGTATAATCCACCCTCTCAAACAAAATGAGTAGTTCACAATGGGGCGTCTGAGGAAAGAGGTCGACAGTAACCGCTCTGATGGGCCGGAAGGCTCGTCCTTTCACACGGTTTGAAGGAGCGCGACACAGACTGGAAAGAAACAAACAGTGGTTGCAGCATTAGGACACAATATATGATACAAGGCGGGGTAGATGATTTAACAGACTTTTTGACGTTTTTAAAGGGTGAGTTTCAATTCTCCAAATTCAAATAAAGTGACGATTTGTCACCTAGATGAAAACACGTGGTTTAGCAAATCCATAGGTTTTTGTTCAAAAAACAAGATGACAACTAGGCATGGGCAAAATAAGTTTCTACAACAGTTTTAGGCTGTGGTCATATGAAATGTATTAAATGGCCACATTATTCAATTGAATAGTCTGGCTAACCTGATAAGCAATGTGGTATTAGAAATTTATCATGATCGCATCTGGGTGGAATATTACTGCAAAAATGCGATCCCACTGGCGGGATATAACCCATAGTAATAGGCTACAATGGGCTATCACCATCCCAGAATGGCGATAGCCCAGGAATGCGAAGCCGGGCTGCCTAATGTTGATACATCGGGCAGCTTAGCATCCCCCATAGAAACCGCTGCGGGGGGGGGATCGCAGCAGGGATCAGTGGTTTGTGGTCCCCCTTTGATATATTCAGAAGATACATTATATTTGCGGATAACCGGGGATTTAGCCACAAATATAATTTGATAAATGGGCACCTTAGGCTTGTCAAGCATTACTGAAGAAAAATAAATAAATAAATCAAGGAACATCCAATAAACAGGTTTCAAACACAACATACTTACTCTACAAAGTTATTCAATGCAGCTTTTGGATTGCAGGAGACATAGATCAGTCGTTTAAGATGTTCAGCTCTTCTGATTGCAATAATTACTTTGGAATCTGGAAATGGAATCATGAAAAGCTATAATACAGTCAGTATTTTGACATTCCTTTGAGCGCAGCGGTTCTCAAACTTGGTCCACAGACCATGAACTGAGTGCTAGCAGCAGATCCTATGGTGGGCCACTTTAAAAGAACAGTAACATCGTTCAACAGTCAATGTAGACTATTTTTGAATTTAAAAAAAATACCATTAATTTAAACCAGATTGTTTGAATTGCAAAGAATAAAAAAAAAATTGGACTTCAAAAGGGCTAAAACGTATGTTCTGGCGAGTAGATCCTGTTTATCCCCCACCATACCACTTATGAGAAACTGTATGGAGGATAGAATGCTTGGGATTAATCCTAAGAGACTAATGTCCCCTTTCATCTGTCCCTGAAAGGAAATATTCTCTCCCATACATTTTACACCTCATCCAGGTCTAAACACTTCATAAATATTAGCAATATCAGTAATTATTTATATTAGAAAAGTGCGTATCCTCTTCCTCAATTTTAAGCCAGCACAAGTTCTCAACTTAGGGCTGTATTCAATGATAATTACACTATGTGCAGCGAATCCGGTTTAGGATTTGCTGCACATTCGCAGGGTTCCGGAGAGTTGGAGCATTTGCTGCCAGCCCTCCCTGTCACCCTATTCAAAACCGCAGGGGCTTGCTGCCCCTAACAGTGATTTTTAACCCCTGCGGTGAACAGTGACAGGCAGGGAGATGGAAGCCTCCCTGCCTGTACTGGAATGCGTGGGGGAGAAGGAGGGCAGAAGCTGCCCCACCCCGGGAGAGCTGTCAGGGGACACGGGTAGGGAGCTGCTGCACTGGTCCTGCTCGTGCATATGTAATGAGCGGGACCAATGTGAAGTGAATATTTAATGAGCGACTCCCCGCCCCCTGCTGGCGAATGTGTAAAAAAATAATAATTATAATTAAAAAAATGACATGCACATGAATAAAAATAGGGTACTTATATGTTAGCTGGGCGCCCACTATAGTTAGTACGCTCATACCCCCACTATCCATGTCAGCATGGAGTTGTATTTATATAGTGTGGCAAGCGCAGCGAGCCACCAAGCCCGAAGTGTGGTGAGCCCCGCGAGGGGATGCGGAAAAGCAAATATATGTTAGTTGGGAGCCCACTAACCTAAGTACCAAAAATATCATGCCCCTTCACAGAATAAAAATTACTGAATTTTTACACCCCAAAAAAAATAAAATAAAAAAAACCACCTTGATTTTAAAAGATCACATTCCAGTTCACCTTAAAAAGATGTCGAATGCAAAAACTGTGAATCATGGCGAAAATCATGGAGAAAGCAGTTCTCCATCCTAGCACTGAATACACTCTCGGCGAATCCCAGTGAAAACCTCATTGAAATACACCAGCGAATTGCAGCGAGCATGAAACAGAGAACTGGCCGGTATTCACTGTTCGCTTTCGGTGAACATTGAATAGGGTGAATCAGATTTTCAGTGAAAAAGATTCACCGCAAGGAGTGAAAACAGCCCGCTTCGCCGAAAAAAACAAACAGTGAATCGGGAGCATTGAATAGGCTGTAGTGGAAGACCAGAAAGGGGCAGATGTATTAAAATACACTTTTGTTTTTTACATTTTTTTCCCGATTCACCGAATCATCACTTAACGGCTTAAAGAATTAAGCCCCTCAGTTTACAGTAGGAGAGCAGAAGCGATGTACCCACAAAACAGGTCACAAATTTAAAATCGTGTTGGAAGACAAACCACGGGGAAACTTTGCTGCATATTAATACAGCACACATCCACCCCTACAAGAGGAGTAACGGCTATAGCATAGGCCACAAGAAATGAAGTTACTAGGCTGCACACGTCAGAACTAGTGCACTGGACGTATATGAAAAAGGAGATACTAACCATCTATCCCATGCCTTATGAAATTTAACCTGATTTACGGGAAATGTAAACGTTTCATGCCCTGCAACTTCAATGACCAGTGATATCCATGCAATAGTTGTGGGGCCAGATGATGCCATCCACAACCTAGCCACCCACACCTTTGCCAATGTACATAAATTAATAACATAGCGCTTTGCACATTTCTCTAAAACCTCCTAAAATGCAGACCTTTGGGGTAAGGGCATCTATAGGTATTCTCGGAAGGACTATACATTTTATAACTTCCACCTAGAATGAGGCAATGACAGGGCATGACCACAATAAGTGCCAGTACAAGGCCCGCCACTTCAGCCGCACTTCAGACACCCATCGTCAATTCTGCCCCCAAGTTTTATCAGGCACTCAGGCGTAATATACACCGTGTGTAGTATAAACAGCTGAATCTGCTGGTAGCAGACTGAGGCTGTAGGTATACGAGGGCCATTTAAGGCAGCGTCCCATACTTTCCGAGACAGAGGTTCCAAGCCCACCCTCCCAGTTTAATCTGATACATGGCATATCATCATCACGGAGTGAAGTGAGTAACGTTGCATAGACTACGGAAATGGAGAGCCTGTGGCCAAGGGAAGTCATTCATTTCTTAAAAGGCGAGTCCTGTATGCTTGAAATTGTACCTAGAAACTGTGCTGTGCAGGCGTGTTTGAGTTGGAGATACCTAAAAAAGTATGCATTAGGGATAGGGAAATCCAATTTAAGCTGTTGGAGCGTCTTGAAAACACCCTCATGATACATTTGCCCAATCATGAGTGAACCCTGTTTACCCCAAACCTCATACAACTGTAGCCGAGATCGTTACCTTAATTCCGTAGTACTATCCAGAGGGGGAATCACGATACAAACCCACCTTAGGAAGAATAGCGGCAGTCCACTTCAAGACAACTATATCCTGTTTTACTATAGGTAGCTTGATTAGAGTTATATTACCGCTCAGTAACAACTGTAGAGGTGTAAGGCCAGGCAAAGCCCCAGACACAATCAAGGCTGGTAAATATACATCAAACCGGTTAGTAATCCACTCCACCATATACGCCAGTCGAGCCGCCACATAATATTGCCTAAACATGGGGAGATCTAGACCGCCCAGACATACGTGGTCGTGTCAAGGTATTTAATTGAATGGCTATACTATATGATGGAAGACAACTAGCCATCTATATGTTTAAAGACCTTTTGGGTCACGTTTGTTGAGCATACAGCAGCTTAGGCTGAGCAGTCATTTTGACAAAATGAACCCTACCAGTAATCGTGAGAGGAAGCCTACTCCACATGGCTATACGGCAGCGCAGGTTGTCAAGTTGAGGCATGATATTAAGACCCACATAGCCAGACTGTTAATTGGTGACCAAAATACCCAGAGTCAACCCATAGTAACAGAACAGCCAGAAGGGAACTGGATGGACAGGAAGTAATAAAGTCATGTTCTTACGTAGTCCAGCTCTAGGTGGGTCAACTATAGCAACAGGGTTCTGAGACTTGAATGAGTTTATCAACGTAGGGAAGATGTCTTCGGCTTTGCCACAATGAAATTCAATGTTGTTTAGTTCTGTAATCAAGAAAAAAAAAAAAAAGTGTTGTATATTTATTCAAGGCATGCAAGTTACAAGGAATCTAATCATCTTTAACATCTGGTCATTGTGACCTCCATCAACTATTAGCAGAAAAAGATAATTCTGTACCGGACTGACTTCTCAAGACACATCGTGCAAACTGCCATTTTCTGAGACCACTTTTTATGAATTCACTAGGAGCCAGTATGAAGTCTAGTGTCCGTGAACAAGCCTGCTGGTAAAAGACATTGTGGATCCAGACACCTACTGTGTACACACAGCTCTTTCCCTATTGCATGGTAAATGCATTTTAGAATAATGCATCTTTCATATATAACCATTTCCCTTTCTTCTTATACGTAGCGATACCGTGCCTCACCAAGGAAAACATTACCCCATACCTGTCAGGAAACAGAGTAGCTTTTCAGGTCTTCTAGTATTATATTTAGTGGCTAATGTGGAGCCTTCAATGCAGTCGGACACATGACAATCACGGCTTTGTGACATCTATCCTGTCATTGGCTAATATTAGCTAGTGCTTCTTTAGACAGACTATGCTGGGGAAGCCCCGGAAGGGTGGCGGATGAGCAAAAGAGCAGAAAGGCTGCTGCCCTCTGGGTGAGGACAGATCGTTAGAGATGCTGAAAAATGAAAACTGTAAGTTGCTTCTCAAAAGTGCTTTACAAGTTTCTTCTGTACCTCTGATGAGAGAAATAGGATCCTCCTCCCTCAAAGATATATATGCAATTTAAAACAAAATATCACTACAGAGAACAAGTACAACATTTTGGAGAAAGTTCTGGTTCTGCACATTCATTGCCACCACTACACCAAATCATTGGTCTTATTTAAAAAAAAATATATATATAATAATAATACATATTGTAGACTACTAGTAAGCCTGCTCGAAGCAAAAGCTTTGAAAGCTTGCTTACTTTCTGTGTTTGTGCATGTGAGAAAGATGTAGTTTCACTCTCTGCCAGCAGATGAAGTGTTTCAGAGACTCACAGACACTAGACGTATATACAGATCAGTGACGGCTAACCTTGACACTCCAGCTGTTGTTGAACTACACATCCCACCCAGCATGCCGGGCATCAGTTTTAGCATGTCCAAATAGTAAAACTGTAGCAGAGCATGCTGGGATGTGTAGTTCAACAGCTGGAGTGTCAAGGTGAACCATTACTGATAAAGAGGATAGCACTGCCTTACTTACGCATGGTTTACTGAATTCAATGTCACACTTTATATTAAAGGCTTAAGCAGGTCTGTTTCTTTAAGCAGTCATTTTGAAAGATAAACCAAAATTGAAAATGTGTTCTATTACTCCTATGTAATAAAAGGCCAACGCTGCTCCTCACCTCTATGGAGGGAATTCAAGTGTTTTGAGCAGCAGCGACCACTAGATGGCGCCAGAGTAATTCAATTGTTGCTCCATTTGTGTGTTCACAGCCACCAGCGCTGGCATTACTCATGTCATTTTGATATGCTAGTAACTGGACCAAGGCATTTTAGGAGTAGAATGCATAAGGCAGTAGCTCCTAGTGAATACATAAGTAGCAGTCCATGAAAATAAATGGCTGTTTGCACCATGTGTACGAAGAAGACAAGAACCAAATGATTGTCTGCCATAATGATGGAGGTCTTAATGGGTATTATTTCATGTAGCTCATTGAAAGTAACCAAAGAGCAAAAACACATACAAATTCTTTAGTCCTATTCAATACAAATAAAAATAGTTCTGCATTAAATAATGTATTGGCAGTCACAAGTAAAACAATACTAACATTATTAACAAAATCCTCACGCTCCAATGTATCCCTCAACCCCACCCTGCTACCTTCCCCAAACTGCTAGGAGTTTGCTCCGGATCAGGCACTCGTTTAAAAATTTGTATATAACCATCCGACTCAATGTGACTGGTAGATAGAACAACGGTCTAGGAGTCTAATGCACACTGCCAGGTGCTGCAATATGGAAACAGCGGCCTACATAGTTTGGCTTTCAACTCTGTCCGTTTACTAGATTGCTTGCTTTATTTTGTTACTGCAGCAATTACTGGTGATAATAAACTCCCTTATGCATATAAGCAGTGGAAGATACATGTACATCACGGTAGCTATACTGTTATCATTTTGGAACATCTTCATAAGTGCAAATTCATTTCTGACCGCATTCATTCCATTGGGACCTTCTCGCACACTCACTAGCATTATAGTAGTGTTCCCGCTAGGCTTATTTTACGGGGCGCTGCGCCCTGCCCCTTTTAAAGCAGCAGATTTCCGCCCTGCCCGTTTTTGCCCGCCCTGCACAAGTTAATAGCTGCTGCCGCGCTAGAAGTCTCCTCCCGCTGACAGTGTCAGCTTCTAGGGCGGCAGCGTGTGGAGTGGACACTTCCCCCCCCTTCAGCCCTGCAGTCAATGCGGGACGTCTCTTACGGTCTTACCGCAAGGCAGCGCTGCCATTGGTTTCACAGCGCTGCCGATCAGGAAGTGGGCGGGGACATGCTGGACCCGCTGTGTAAGTGTTGGCGCACGGTCTCTCCCGGTATATAGCGGCTCATGAAGCCACCAACAGCAGGTATGACACTCGCAGTGACCACCCTTCCCACCTCATTTGGTTGCTGGGTATGGCGGCTGTATAGTGTCTATGCCCAGCAGAGGCGTAGGGAGGGCAGAGCCACCGGAGCTCACTCCTCCCCTCCGCAAATGATCCATGGAAGTTTCTACACTAACGTAACGGCGGCAGCGTGTGCCGACGCCTGCCTCCTGCCCGGCTGCTGCCTCCTGCCCGGCTGCTGCCTCCTGCCCGGCTGCTGCTCGGTCCGGCTTCCGGGCAGCGCAGCAGCACTCCAGAGTTACCAGCCTTAAGGAGACGGATTTCTGCTGCCGCCCTGTTATCTACAGTATCTATTGGTCCAAGGTGGATTTGTTTTTATTTTTTTACTTTTACAGCTAATTAATGTTCGTAAACATAGTAATAAACGAGGTTTGGGGGATTTGTGGGGCCAGTGGGAGGGGAGGGGGTAGATTCCGTTACAGTGTCTTATATAGCGCAGCATATTCCGTTACAGTGTCTTATATAGCGCAGCAGATCCCATTACAGTGTATTATATAGCGCAGCAGATTCCGTTACAGTGTCTTATATAGCGCAGCAGATCCCGTTACAGCGTCTTATATATAGCGCAGCAGATTCCGTTACAGCGTCTTATATAGCGCAGCAGATTCCGTTACAGCGTCTTATATAGTGCAGCAGATCCCGTTACAGCGTCTTATATAGTGCAGCAGATCCCGTTACATGGTCTTATATATAGCGCGGCAGATCCCGTTACAGTGTCTTATATATAGCGCGGCAGATTCCGTTACAGCGTCTTATATAGCGCGGCAGATTCCGTTACAGCGTCTTATATAGCGCGGCAGATTCCGTTACAGCGTCTTATATAGCGCGGCAGATTCCGTTACAGCGTCTTATATAGTGCGTCAGATTCAGTTACAGTGTCTTATATAGCGTGGCAGATTCCGTTACAGCGTCTTATGTAGCGCAGCAGATTGCGTTACAGCGTCTTATGTAGCGCAGCAGATTGCGCTACAGCGTCTTATGTAGCGCAGCAGATTGCGTTACAGCATCTTATATAGCGCAGCAGATTCCGTTACAGCTTCTTATATAGCGCAGCAGATTCCGTTACAGTATCTTATATAGCGCAGTAGATTCTGTTAGTGTCTTATATAGCGCAGCAGATTCCGCTACAGTGTCTTATATAGCGCAGCAGATTCCGTTAGAGAGTCTTATATATTTCAAATGTAACATGCCAACACGTTAGCCATGCCCCCAATTCATTACCGGGAGGAGGGGCGCAAATTATGCCCTTGCTCCGGACACCATGGCACCTAGCTACACTGCTGATGCCCAGCTGCAGTCGGCCGGGCACATGACCGTAGTATGCCCGCAGCCTTGTATCTGTTGCACTGGCGGCCACACAATTATATGGGCGCTCGTCAGCTGTTGATTGGCTACAGATACCATTGTGTCCTGCTGCATACCTCCCAACATGGCCCTCTCCAGGAGCATTCTGTCCCTCCTGGAGAGGGTCATGTTGGGAGGTATGCTGCTGGGACTTGTAGTTCTCCAGAAGATGACATGTCAGAGGTTGACAACTGCTGCTTTTCCATCAGCACATGCCTACTCTTATGGTACAGCTGGCCGTTCCTGCAGCTATTGCTGTAGATGCAGGATACCTACCTGACCCCACCATCCTATAAAAAAAGGTGAATGCTGCTTTAATGGGGGGAATTCATGTGTTGTGTGTGCCTGTGGCCACTAGATGGTGCCTGATGGAGTGGACAGCCATAGGTGCTGATATAACAGGGTCTGGGTTAGGTTAGTCCAGTGGTTCCCAAACTCACTCCTTTAAGACACCCTGATGGTCCATGTTTTATTGATATCAATTCTTATGGATCAAATTAACTTAGGAAATAACTAGTTACATCAAATTAATTTAGGTAATAGTTAAGCCACCTGTGCTCAAGCATTTATATCCTAAAGACCATATAGCATAAATGTGCTGATGGTGTGACCCTCCAGTGTCACGAGATGGGTTATATGGCATAAATGTGCTGATGGTGTGACGCTCCGGTGTCACAATATGGGTTATATAGCATAAATGTGCTGATGGTGTGACACTCAGGTGTCACAATATGGGTAATATAGCATAAATGTGCCGATGGTGTGACGCTCCGGTGTCACGAGATGGGTTATATGGCATAAATGTGCTGATGGTGTGACGCTCCGGTGTCACAAGATGGTTATATAGCATAAATGTGCTGATGGTGTGACGCTCAGGTGTCACAAGATGGTTATATATTATAAATGTGCTGATGGTGTGACGCTCCGGTGTCACAGGATGGATTATATAGCATAAATGTGCTGATTGTGTGACGCTCAGTTGTCACAAGATGGTTATATAGCATAAATGTGCTGATTGTGTGACGCTCCGGTGTCACAGGATGGGTTATATAGCATAAATGTGCCGATGGTGTGACGCACCGGTGTCACAGGATGGGTTATATGGCATAAATGTGCTGATGGTGTGACGCTCAGGTGTCACAAGATGGTTATATAGCATAAATGTGCTGATGGTGTGACGCTCAGGTGTCACAAGATGGTTATATATTATAAATGTGCTGATGGTGTGACGCTCCGGTGTCACAGGATGGATTATATAGCATAAATGTGCCGATGGTGTGACGCTCCGGTGTCACAGGATGGATTATATAGCATAAATGTGCCGATGGTGTGACGCTCCGGTGTCACGAGATGGGTTATATGGCATAAATGTGCTGATGGTGTGACGCTCCGGTGTCACAATATGGTTTATATAGCATAAATGTGCTGATGGTGTGACGCTCAGGTGTCACAAGATGGTTATACAGCATAAATGTGCTGATGGTGTGACGCTCCGGTGTCACAGGATGGTTATATAGCATAAATGTGCTGATGGTGTGACGCTCCGGTGTCACAGGATGGTTATATAGCATAAATGTGCTGATGGTGTGACGCTCCGGTGTCACAGGATGGATTATATAGCATAAATGTGCTGATGGTGTGACGCTCCGGTGTCACAAGATGGGTTATATAGCATAAATGTGCTGATGGTGTGATGCTCAGGTGTCACAGAATGGGTTATATAGCATAAATGTGCTGATGGTGCGACACTCCGGTGTCACAAGGTGAATTATATACTGTAGCATAAACATGCTGATTGTTTGTAGCTCAGGTGTCACCATTTTGACCTTTTAAATTAAAATGTGCCCTCGCGATTGAAAAATGTGCCCTCGCGATTGAAAAATGTGCCCTTCCCGTGGTCAGCACCCTGCCCTAAAAAATTTCTAGAGTGAACACTACTACAACAGTTTAAGCAGAACATCCTGCATTTTGGAGGGGTAATAAGTTTACTTGAGGAAATGCAAAAATGAGTCAGTTGGAAAAGCAACCACTTTTTCAGCGATTTTGCTTCAAAATTTAGGTTAATAAAAAAATATATATATAATAATTATGGGGCTTTAATTTTAGTAGCATAAAAGTTAACAAACTTGCACAAACTTTTACTTACACATTCCTCCCCCCCCCCCCCTCTGAAATAACTTAGCATTAGAGATTACTTACTGTTGAGATGGGCATTAGCCTTGGCATCTGCAATGGCTTCCTGGCAAAGCTCAATCCCAACAACCTTCTTCACTTTCTATCATAGGGGACATGAGAAACATCTTAAGGATGTCATTTTATTAGACACAAAGACTAAAGCCCCGTACACACGGGGGAAATATATTGCTCAGTCATATATTGCTAGCAATATATGACTGAGCAATATATTGCCCAGTGTCTCCTTTTCATCAGCGACCAGAGATGGTCGCTGATGAAAGGTAACCTCTGCCGGTGGTGCCGCAGAGGTAATCAGCTCCTGCGACCAGCGATTAGAATGGGGCTGAAAACGGGGGGCTGAAAACGGGAGCGCGCACGCGGTGATTTATCGCTGGGGCACACTCCTATCACTGGCAATATGGTCGCCTGCGACCATATTCCCAGCAATTTCAGTCCCTATCGCTCCCCTGTGTACGGGGCTTTACATGAAACACACACACTCCTAGTCCGCTCACCTTGGCTAATGAGATGCCAATGGTTCCAGTCCCACAGCAAACATCCAGTACAGTGCTGTTCTCATCCAACTGAGCCCAATCCGCAATTGTTGAATATAAAACCTCTGCTGCAAGTGTGTTAACCTGTGTGATATGATATGATTTAATTTAACTTAACAAGTCACTGACTGTGCAATTAACATGTAAACAGCCATTTCAAAACCATAGGTTATTTATACTTCTGACAAGAATTGTGGGGATGGTTTCCTTTCCATTCAGGCAAATTGTATATTTAAAAACATCTTGGTATTTTCCCATACATATTACTTTTGAGTAATGTGCACTTAATCTACAGCTATCTCCTCATCGCCCCATTGTATTTACAACTGTACATATTTTCAGCATACATTTGGCAGTAACATAAGATTGATTAGTGCCATTAACCACTTAAGTGGTATGCCTGGAAATTTTCCGGGCTCAGCTGCACTGCCGCAGTGGGCTGTCCCGGAAAATTTCAGGGCATGTCACTATGTAGTAGGTGCACGCCAGTGGGGCCTCCAATATCCTTCTGTAGTGACATAGGCGGCAGGCTCGGGGATGTTCAGGGGGACTCGGGAGAGTCTTCCCGAGCCGCCGCAAAACATCCCCGAGCCTGCCACCTGTCTGATGACTGACAGGCGTCTGGGGCAGCGGCGGCACTGGAGCTCCGGCTTACTAACGCCAGAGCAAAGGTGAGGGTGGGGGCGGCAGCAGCGGCTTGTTATGATCTGTGGTGGGTTTTGCTGGGGCAGGACAAACCTGCCCTGGTAGGTTTGTCCTGTCCCAGCAAATCCCACCACTCAAGGGGTTAAGGGCACATTGCTGGACATTTGTTTCAGGCTTCTACTAGGCTAACTGTAATTCCTCATTAAAATGAGAAGACTGAGGTAAAACGGCCACCTGAGCTTTTTTTCCGCTAGAAGAAGTCGGCTTCGGTACAGAGGCTTCCTCAAGCTTTAGCATCTGACAAAGCCTCAATCAAAAGTTTGACTCCAGAGTCTAAAGAAGAATTTGTTTCCCCATCCTCCAAAGAAGAGGCTTGGGAATCACTCTCATAATACTGAAAGGAAACAGGGGAGGATGCTAGTCTGTGAATCGTAGTAATGAACTTAAAGAAGTGGCTATTTCTGTCTAACACCTGGCCATATAACAGGCCCAGATGGGCTCCTTAGCCACAGAAGAGGAGGGTCTAACATCAGAAGTGGCTACTGCATCATCAGCACCCTGAGCATGCCGTAGCTCCGCTATAGTCTTCCACAGCTCTGGCCCATTGAGGCATAACAGACTTGACCACTGGAAGAGACACCGTAGGTGTCGCAGTGCAGACTGAGCGGACAGTACCCGGGTCTGTGCAGCCTTTAGGTAACTTCTTGGCACATTGTGCACAAACTAAATAAAACAGCAGAACCTGCTTTGGTTTTAGACCCTTTGTCTGGCTTCCCTGACATTGTAAATGAGGACAATATGCTAGAATAACAAAATAAATTACTTTAATCACAAAGTGAAAATAAGCCAGAAATGAGGTGCTAATAACTAATCACTGTAACACTTAATACCTGTGGATTAAATACAGTCTACTGTAATAGTCCCAGCTATGGGGGTTATTTAGACCAGATTGCTGCTCAGAGAAATTGCAGCGTCCAGCAATCAGATAGCCGCCGCCCCTTAGGGTGAGATTCCACCCTGTGCAAGGCTACAAATTGCTTACGAAAATATCACAGCTGTAAATCCATTTGCAACTCACTCACCATCTAATAAGTTCCCACTGTGTGCAGTCTGCACAACCCAGGACCTACTTAGCCTGTGCGATAGAAACAGACTGATCGTGGTCAGAGCTGATACGTCACACCCTCCATGAAAACACCGCCGCACACCTGCAATTTTCCTGTCATCAGGTTACCACCTCCAAACTGCAACTTCATGTCAATCAAACCACGGGCAGGCAAAGATTTAAAAAAGCCCCAAACCCCACTGGATGCTGTTTTTTTGTGCCTAACCTCCATAGCCCACACTATTCCAGGGGTAATGACGCAGCACACCCCAGATGGATGATGGAGGAATTTGGGGAGTTAAGTTTTTACCACATTTCTGAATAAAATAAGTTTGTCAGGTGGGGCTCCATTGTGGTATTACCCCATAGAAGCCTATTGGATCCTCATCAAATAGCTGTGCGAGGGATCCAAACCTGATCCCTCCCAGCATGTCTTCTGCCCATTGACACCCCAGATTTAGGAGCCAGAGACCAGCGGCTATCCCAAATGACAGCTCTGATCATTTGCATATGTTACTACATTTGCATTTAGTATCGTCGTATTGGATGGTGGGATGTACCTGCCCTCTAGATTGCATCAAATTATAGTTTTGAACATATTGAGATAATCAAGCACAAAAATCGTAAATAGATAAAGATGTTTTTAAGCACCAATTTACAGTGTAAGTATTTTTTAAATTGCTTCACAGCATTCTCCATACCTGGAAGAAAGCATGAGGTGAGATACGGAAGGTGAGGCCCAGCAGCTCCTCATAGATGTATTGGTCTCCAGTCACATGCTGCACAAGCAAGTCCTCCAAGTTTGGAGATTTTCTGCAGGATGCACAATTTGTTCAACTACACACCTTATTGTACCATTAAAAAGTACGGATTCTTACCCGTTAATACGCTTTCCTCTACTCCACCATGGCAGCTGTACTATGGGTTTTCCCCCTCATTAGGTAGATCTGGAAAGGAAAAAAAGACACAACACTGCCCCTATATAAGGACCGCCCCTACAGAGGCTCAGTGTCTTGATTATCAGCGAGTATGCACTCTTTATACAAATAACTTAAATTAACATCATATATTGCGTCATATATCCCAAGGGAGGGAATAATGCTGCCATGGTGGAGTAGAGGAAAGCGTATTAACGGGTAAGAATCCGTACTTTCCTCTACCTCCCCATGGCAGCTGTACTATGGGTAATACCATAGCAGTGTAGAATAAAAATTTGGGTGGGGCCGAATAAGAAAGTCATACCTTATACCAAGTAGGTTGTAGTCACCTACATGTACTGTATGTCCCTCTGAATTAACGTTCATCCCCTTATTTGGGAGTTTTTTTTTGTTTTTTTATATTACTGCGCTCAGTATCTTCCTGCCCAGTTTCGCATCACTGGAGGACTCGATATCCAAACTGTAATGTCTAGAGAAGGTGTGGGCTGATGCCCAGCAGGCTGCTTTACATAGTTCCTCTAGAGATGCTGCTCCCTTCCTGGCCCAGGAAGACCCTACTGCTCTAGTGGAATGAGCTTTTAGGCTTTGTGGGACCTCTTTGTTGTTCAGCTTGTATGCTTCTGCTATACATGTCTTGATCCATCTAGCGATGGTTGCTTTTGAGGCTCCGAGTCCTTTATTCTTGCCTTCTGTCACAATGAAGAGCCTTTTTGTTTTCCTCCAGTTCTCAACCCTTTGTAAGTAAATGGTTAGCGCTCTTTTAACATCTAGTTTGTGTAGTCTTCGCTCTTTCTCATTAGCTGGTTTTGAGCAAAAGGATGGTAGTACTATCTCTTGGTTGATGTGAAAAGATGAAACTACCTTGGGCAGGAAGTGAGGATTTGTCCTTAGGACTACTTTGTTTTCATAAAAGTTCAGGAACGGCTCTTCTGCCTAAAGGGCCTGCAGCTCCGACACCCTTCTTGTGGATGTTACTGCCACCAGAAACGCCACTTTGGTTGTTAACCATTTAACTGGTACCTCTTCCAGAGGCTCGAAGGGGCTCTCGGTTAACGCATTTAGCACTAGATTTAGGTCCCATGGTGTAATTGGGCTACGGAATTCTGGCCTTATCCTCTTGGATGCTTGTATGAATCTTTGTACATACTTGTCCTCTGCAATTTTCCTGTCTAGTATGGCGCCCAGTGCTGACACCTGGACTTTTAGTGTACTAACGGATAGCTTTTTGTCTAAGCCGGACTGGAGGAAGTCCAGTACTGTTGGTATGGCTCTGTGATTTTTCTTCTGGATTAAACAGAATTGTGTGTATGTTTTCCATATTCTGTAATATGTGCCTGATGTTGAGCTTTTCCTGGCTTTTAACAGAGTTCTTACCACTTTAGCTGAGAAGCCCTTGTTTACCAGGGTTCTGGTTTCAGTAACCATGCCGCTAGGTTCCAATCTCTGGGTTGGCGCTGTGTATATCTTCCCTGCCATAGTAGATCTTCTTGGTCTGGTAGTTTCGATGGCCCTGCTACTGCCATCCTGATCAGTTTCTGGAACCAGGCTCTCCTTGGCCATGTGGGCACGACGATTATTACCGTTGCCTTTTCCCTCTGAATTTCGTTCAGTATCCTTGATATGACAGGAAAGGGTGGGAAAACGTACATCAGGCCTTGCTCCCAGTGACACGTCAGTGCGTCCGTATTCCAGGCTCCTTTTTCCCAGTGTCTGGATACGAACTTCTCCACCTTCCTGTTGTCTCTGGTCGCCATGAGATCTATCTTTGGATACCCCCATCTCATAACTATCTCTTCGAATATTCCTTGGGATAATTCCCACTCCCCTGGCTTTATCTGCCTCCTGCTTAGGGCATCTGCTTGCTGGTTCTTTCGTCCCGCTATGAATACTGCTGAGAGGCTGCTCGTCCAGGCTTCCGCCCAGTTCAGCACTAGTGTTGCTGCTGCCATCATCGGTCTGCTCCTTGTACCTCCCTGCTTGTTGAGGTATGCTACTACAACCGCGTTGTCTGTCCTGATCATTATGTCTCTCTGGTACAGTTGTTGTTGGAAGTGCCGACACGCCTCCCTCACTGCATTCATTTCTCTGATGTTCGAATGAAGTGTTCTTTCTTGTCTTGACCACTCTCCTTGGGCAGCTGCCCCTTCGCATACTGCCCCCCAGCCTGACATGCTGGCATCGGTTGTTAGTAATACTTGCTGTCCTGTGGTGAAAGACTTCCCTTGTCCTAGTCTTCCTCTGGTCATCCACCAGAGCAGATCTTGTTTGGCTCCTTTTGATATTATAATTCTTTGTGTGGTCCGCTTGCTGTCCCGGTCCCACTGAGACAGAAAGCAGTTTTGTATGCCTCTTGTGTGAAGCCTTGCCCAATTTACAGCGTCTGACGCTGCCGACATTAGGCCCAGTAGTCTTAGACAGTCTGCAGAGCTGACTGTTCTTCTTACCAAGAAGTAGTTTATCTCTTGTTTTAGCTTTGTTATTCTCTCCCGAGTTAGTATTGCCTTCATTGTTCTTGAGTCTATAATGACCCCCAGGTATTTTACCGCTGTCGTGGGCTGAAGCTGGCTTTTGTCTAGATTTATAATCCAACCATGCTCTTGCAGAAAGTTCATAACTCTGTGAGTGTGGTTTACTGCTTGCTCCTCTGACCGTGCCATCACCAATAGGTCGTCCAAGTATGCCCATACTGTGATGCCTTCCTCTCTTAGCTTCGCTACCAGTACTACTAGGATTTTGGTGAATGTCCTTGGGGAGGTTGACAGGCCGAATGGCAGAGCCGTGAACTGGTAGGTTACGCCTGATATACGGAATCTTAAGAATTTCTGATGTCCTGGATAGATGGGTATGTGGAGATAGGCGTCTCTGAGGTCTATCGTGGTCAAGAACGCGTTTCTCTTTATATCTGGGAGTATCGTCCTGAGAGACTCCATCTTGAATTTTTTTGCCACTACGTATGCATTCAGTCTTCTCAGGTCCAGTATAGTCCTGAATCCTCCCGACTGTTTTTTGACCACGAAAAACCTCGATTGCCATCCTATCATCTCTTGTCCTTTGGGGACCTCCACCACTACTCCTTGTGCTATCATGTTTTTCAGGCTTTGCTTTAGTGCCAGCCTTTCTTCCCTGTCTTTTGGTATGGGTGAGTCTTCCAGCCATACTCCAGGGTCTTGTACAAATTCTATTTTGTATCCTAGTGATACTGCTTCCATCACCCACTTGTCTTTTGTAGATTGGGCCCAAACTGAATGAAATTTCTTCAGTCTGCCCCCTACCTTTTGCTTGGCGTCATTGTGTTTGTCTGTATCCAAACCTTCCGTCTCTGCCCCTTTGGCCACGAAAGGAGCTTCTTCCGCCGGACCAGGGTCTTCTGTACCCTCTGCCTGGCCTGTATGTTCTTGCCTCCTTGAAGTCTTGGAACTGGGATCTTTGCGATCTATTTGGTGTTTTCTTAAACCCTCTGTCCTGAGGAAGCCACACCGACTTTCCCCCCGAGGTTTTTGAGATGATGTCGTCCAAGTTCTTCCCGAATAAGTAATCACCTTGGAACGGGAGTGCAACCAGTTTGTTTTTGGACTGGGCATCCGCCGACCATGATTTGAGCCACAGTGCCCTCCTGGTTACTGCAGTACTTGCGTTTGATCTGGCTGCCAGTCTGACCGCATCTAATGATGCATCACAGATAAATTCAACGGCAATTTGCACGTTCTGTATTATTTTAAGGAGTTCTGACCTTTTCACTCCGTCCAGTAAGTCGGACTCTAGGTCCTGGCACCAGGATCTCAATACCCTCGAGGTCACTGCTATCGCCGAGGATGATTTTATGGAAGCCCCGGACGTAATGTGCTGCTTACGCAGGCTCATCTCCATCTTTCTTTCCATTGCGTCTTTAAACGCATTGGCGTCTTCAAGAGGCAGAGTGGTTTTCCTTGCCAACCTGGCAATGGCTGAGTCCACTTTGGGAGCCGTCTCCCACTTCTTTACTTGCTCCGTGTCGAAGGGGTACATTTTATTAACCCTAATTGGCACAGCTATTTTCTTGTCTGGGTTAGCCCACTCTTCTTCCACTATGTCTAGTAGTGGTTTAGATAGGGGAAAAGACTTGGGTTTTTTCTTTTTATCCTTGAAAAGGAGGTCTTGTAACTTCCCTTCCTCTTGTGGATCCTCAATGCTGAGAGATTTGTTTATTAGGATAAGTAAGTTATTAAGGAGATCTGGATTAAAATCCAGCTCCATCTTCTCTTGCGTCACCTCCCCTTCTTCCACTTCTTCCTGAGGGTCAATGGCGAGGCCTTCCCCTGGGTCAGAGTCCTCGGAAGTTGGTTCCCTGGGTCTTTTATGTGACCCTTTCTTCAGATCCTCCTTTGTCACAAAGGTGTCTGCTAGGGAGGTTTTTAGCATGGCGACCAAGTCCGCCATTTGCTCCGGCCTCATTATGGGGGCTTTTCTACAGTTATCACACACCGTGCCCTTGCATTTATCTGGCAGGGTAGCATCACACACCGAGCATTTGGCCACATGTAGTTTTTTATGCTTTTGTTTAAACTCCATTTTCTCCTTGCTTGATTCTGACCTGTAAGCACATAAGTCCCTTAAATGGCTGTCCATTTACATGAATCTACTTGCATTTTCCTCCTGGCTTACCCCGATTTTGCTTGCTGCTTTTTATCATCCTCCATAACTGCATGAAACACTGTAGCACAGATATAGTAATCAGTAATCGCCAGATAGTAAGTGCAGTATAGCGCTCCGTTAGCAAGCTAACAGTGGAGCCTTACCCGGTGTCCGTCTGGTTACAGGGATTCTCAGCAGCGTTCCCTGTCAGCTGCAGCGCCCTTTTAAGTGCTGGCGTCCCTCTCTGCAGCGATGCGCAGCCTGGCGCTCCTTGATGACGTCAGACGCCCCATAAGCGTCTCCGTGCGCGCGCGCGCCCTCTTATCCTTACTGACGTCAGACGCCGCGCCTGACCTCGTCCCCAGCGCCTCCTGCTCCGGAGTTTGGGAGAGGGGAACGCCGCACAGAATGGCGCTTGCTCCCTGTTTGAGGATACCGCGTTCCAGGCAAGCCTGCAGGTATCTCTTGCGGGAATTGACATCCATAACCTCCAGCCACATTTAGCGGTGGGGTTCACCAGACAGGTGTCCCAACTACTCTGGGTAGCGGGAAGCCTTCCATTGCCTAAACCCCTGACTGCACTAGGCAGCGGGGAAGGTAGCAGCAGTGTGGGGTAAGCCTCCTCTACCTGGAAAGGAAAAAAAGACACTGAGCCTCTGTAGGGGCGGTCCTTATATAGGGGCAGTGTTGTGTCTTTTTTTCCTTTCCAGATCTACCTAATGAGGGGGAAAACCCATAGTACAGCTGCCATGGGGAGGTAGAGGAAATATATATAAAAAACAAAATACATTTTAAAAAAAGTGGCAATAGTATTACAGTATATCATTATATATCCTCACACAGAATGTGGACTAATAGAGATTTGCACTATTTTTCTATTCAATTTTGCTTATACAAATCAAATGGGCATCGAATGGTTTTTCTATATTCGATGCAGATTCGATCTCAATGAACGCTCCCGTGTAATAGAAAAATAGTCTTGGCAGCCAAGACTATATAGTACATATATGTCAAATCAAATATATATTCTGTCTAACACCAGGCCATATAAATATATATTCTGTTTACACCAGGTGTAAATATTTATGTAGCCAAAGTGGTACCTTTTACGTTGAAATATCCCTAAACAGAGTAATTTAATTTCCCCAAACTAGGGGGTAAATTTACTAAGATTGGATGTTTATTAAAGATGGGATGTTGCCCATAGCAACCAGTCACATTCTATTATCTTCTAGAACAGGCATGTCCAAACTATGGCCCTCCAGATGTTGTGAAACTACACATCCTAGCATGCCTTGCCACAGTTTTGCTATTAGGGAATGCTAAAACGATTGCAAGGCATGCTGGGATGTGTAGTTTCACAACAGCTGGAGGGCCGCAGTTTGGACATGGCTGTTCTAGAAAGTGCTAAATAAAGAGGTGTATTGGATTGGTTGCTATGAGCAACATCCCATCTTAGTAAATGCCCCCATACACAAGTCAGACTTGTCTGAGAACAAGTAGAACCCGATTTCCCTTCAATTTCCCCAGCAGAGCTACGAGCGGTTTGGCACTTGATGTGCCATTTCTTACAGGTGATAAATCGCATGCAATAGAACTCCCGGGGAGCTGCCTGTGGGAGTTCAAAGGTAATGGGATGCTGTACATTGCGGATGCTAAAAAGCACCTGTGATGTGCCGCTGATTGTCAGATTCCGATTGATCTTATGTGCTTGATATAAGATGTAAAGGATCTGATCTCATGCGCACGGATCTGATCATGTCAAACACCTCCGATTTGGGCCCATTTAACCCGATATATAGGCCTGATCTGTCGGAATCGGGTGAAATCGGCCCAAATGGGACCTGTGCATGGGCATCCTAAATTTACCCCTTAAAAAGAAATGACAGGCAACATCATGCGGAGCATAAGCTCAGACATACTTTAAGAATTTACTAAATTTATACTGAAGTTAACTATAAACTATGACTGACTATTTACACTCATTAAAATATAACCAACCTTTGTCCTTCCTCAACAAAATAAAGGGATGTGACACCACTCTCTTTTCCAGGTCCATCGGTGAAAAATGTTGCAATAGAAGATTTCAACTCTTCCAGGGAGTCCTTGCTCAGTTTCTGCAGGGATAAATCAGTGTATAAACTAGGTGTGACTTATAGGGATGCGGTCATTTGGTCTACAGCATTATGGTCGACATTGGGAAAAGGTCGACATGGGAAAAGGTCAAAAGGTCATTAATTCGACAATCAAAAGGTCGACAGAGTTTTTTCTCTGTTTTTTTGAGCCAACGTGCTGACAGGCGGTATTTCATGCCCTACCATCCACTAGGGCGTGGCGGGAGAATAAAATAGTGTGCCGAGCATATCGAGTGATGCGATGCACTTTAAACTGTGTCTATGTCGACTGTGTTGACATTCAGGTAAAAAAAAAAAACAGTGAAAACCCCTATGTCGACATTTTGGCATATATTCAATGCCGTGGGCGAGCGGTGACTGCGAGCAAGACTTTTTGCTCGCAGTCACCGCTCACCCTGTCAGTATTCACCTGACCCCCCTCATACGCAAATTCCCCCTCGCTCCGTTTTTTGAGCGAGGGAGAATTGGCGTATGTGCCTCCAAAAGCTGTGAGAATCGAGGCTAATTACAACGAGTTTGCTGCACTAGCCTCCGCTCTCGCAGTTTAGGGGAATCCTCGCAGTTCTGTGACTGCCAGGATTCCCCCGGAACGTTGCATAGTGCGAGCGGCCGGCGCGGGGGTTAAACTGCGAGGATCACTGGTTTTCTGCGATCCTCGCAGTTTAACCCGCTCGCACCGGCATTGAATACATGCCTTTGACTGTCGACCTAGACATTGTCGAACTATTGACCTGTCGAACGACCTTTCGACTTATAACCATGTCGACCTTTTCCCATGTCAACCTAATGACTGTCGACCAAATGATCTCAACCTGACTTATAGTATACATAAAATATGTATTGAATATATTTTACAAATATGTATTGACAGATCAGCCTTGTATACCTGTGGATGAAAATAAACAATGGCCATGACATGACCCTTTCGGCTGCTTCGAACCGTGAGCTGCTTCCAATGACCTCCATAAGACTCCGGACTGTACACTGCATATGTTGTAGTCCTGTGTATAGACACCAAGCACAAATCGATCAATTCTGTCTTCCTTCTGACCAGTTACTTTTAATGTGCAGTACATATAGTTTTCTATGATAACTTGTCAGATTTGCCATCTTTTGTTGCACACCCGAAAGCAAGTTTAAGTCATCTGGGGTGGGATGTACCAACATCCGCCGCCTACCGCATTCTTACTAATCCCATATGCACTTCGTAAAGTAAGGGACAGCTTTTGCCATAAGAGCTGTCCCTTGCAATGCAGCGCGGTCTGAGACCCGGGAGTACCTCTGTGCACACACAGAGTGAGGGCCCACCAGTGGGGCATGCTGGGAGGGATCTCTGACGATCCCTCACACAGCCCTGCAAAGAGAAGCCTATAGGTTTCTACAGGGAATCACCAGCAAAAAGCTGGCGATACCCACCGCAGGGCTGCCCAGGCGGAGGGTGGTTAGAGAATGTGAAAATGCAGTAAAGACACAGATATCATGTTTTTTACTGTATTTTCGCATTATTACAGGAATAATAACTATGTTGCTTGTAACAGAATAATGACAATACCTGATATATTCTTGAAAAGCCTTCACCACTTTCTTGGTGGCACTAGGAATGTGAATAGTATCAAACGGCTCCACAACAGCACAAGTTCCTCCTTTATACTTTCCAAGGCGGAAGCCAACTGTCTTGTCTTCTTCATTGGCCCCAACACCAATTAGAAATTCACATTTGTTTCGGTACTCTGTCTAACAAAAAAACTAACTTTTTTAAATATAAATACTAAATCATAGAGAATATGTACTCAAAAAAAAAAAAAAGGGACATACTTAATAACATTTACCGCCAATATTCAAAATGGTTTTCTGCAGTAGCTCTCAAGCTTCTAAATGTTAGAACAGCATTTACATGACACATTACTGTGTAATCATTCATGTTTGCATAAAAGTTCTATTTTATACCACCACTATGTTGGGACACATGCAGGGCAGTATTAAGAGAACTGCTTGCACCCCAAGATCCTTTTAGGAAATCCTTGGTTTAATGGAGGACTGTAACAATGGAAATTCGCTCTACAGTATATATATATTTTCATCAATGAGGAATTTTGAAAGTTAACCCCCAAAAAATTAAAAAAAAATCACCATGATGCGATTTCTTTTTCAATGGCAGAAGTGCACTTAAAACTCCCAGTGTCCTATTGCCATTATCCTAAAGACCATGGAAGTCATTGCAGGTACCTGTGATGGGGACGGCTTCACACGTTCCAATAGACAGCATACTTTATTATACTTCTGCTTCTGAACAAATAACCATGGTAATAGGGCCTTGTTAGTGTTTCCTATCTCCCTGCAGAAAACAGAGTCATTTGGTCATTGTAACACAAGCAAAACTAGAACATGTTACTTCATCACTGTGGGAACCCATTTATTTCCCCCAAACATTTGGTGTGAAATGTTTACCCATATTAGCTTTGTAAAAATTAGTATGTGCTTACTTTTCCTGATCTAAAATAACTCAAACTCACCCACAGCAAATCATGGTATTTTTCCCCATTTACTAACCTTTCACACATGCAGCTATAATCCGGGTTTAAACTTATGAAAACGCATTGACCCGGGATTTCTGCACGGGTGAGAGGAAACAACCCAGCTAAGCTATTCTTACTAACCATCATGTCCATCAGCCTAAATTAAAAAGGAAGTTCATGCAGTTTCATTTTTTACCATTTAAAACTATGACATTCTCAAACTTCTAAAACCAGCTGCTCCAAAATCCTTTGTCTGTCACCCATGCCATAATAAGTCCAGCTGTAGTAGTAAAAAGAAAGTTGGCAATAATTACTTAGTCAATCTCTGTAGGACATGTTCACATTCTTGTTCCTTCATTTTCAGCTGCTCTTCATATGGAACCTGCCACAATGGGGTCACCACATCAGCAATCTGCTTGCTGAGAGGTTCCTCCACAGCATTCTCCTGCACAGCCGACTGCTTACATTTTGGCTGCTCCACTTCATCTTCTGCTAGCTTCCTCTTCTTCATGATTGGATCAGCTCTGGGTTTTGCAAGCCGGACATTCAGTAAACGATTCTTCCACATAACCCCATGTATGACTTTCATAGCTTTATCCCTTTCCTCCACACTCTTGAAAGTCACAAATGCAAATGTTTGTTTCTGCATGAGCTTTATTTTATGAGGATTTAATCCATATTTTGCAAGGAATTTCTTAATGTCATTAAAGCATATGTACTTCGGCAAATTCTGAATCTCAACTTTGAAAATCTCTGATGTGAAGAGGTCATCTTTTATATATCTATAAATCCCAGCATCCTCTGTTTCTGCAGGATGGTCATTTGCCTCAACCAAATCTTCACTTGTTGTTGCCACACTTTCACCCACATTTACTGTGCCTTCATCAGTTTCTAAAGCATCTTCATCTATCTTTGCTGCATCATCTAATCCTGTAGTACCCTCATCTAGCTCAGTAGCAGATTCCATTTTCTCTTCTTTCAAGGTCTCATTTTCAGTGCTTTTATCTTGGTGCTCACTATCAAAAGCTTCCATCTTGTAATATGTTCTGAAAAAAAGCCAACACACAAAAGAACAACTCACTAACTTGATTCAATGACATACTTGCCAGAGTTAAATATATTTTCACTACTGGATGCCTTACCTGCAGTGTATGCTCCTCCCCTATGAGCAGCAGCATAAACAGATACAGAAGCCACCAAGGGCAAGGTCGGAACAGGGTCTTTGGTACCTATGTATATACAGAGCCAGATCATACCCACAACATTGTAAAATTGCTGCCCAACACCCCCTTTTCCAAATACTACCTGGAAAAAAAAGAATTTGTATTCTCTACCATTAACCTAAACACTGACGCAATATCAAACGGAATAATCTTTTGTAAAAACCATTAAACATGCTGGACTAGAAGCAGTTTTGAATGTTGAAACATCTGCTTCTTGTTTTCTGCCCTGTTTTAGTAAAATAACCCTTAATTAACCATTTTCATTTGACAGTTCAGTTTCATGTGTCCTTACTTCTTTTTGGATTCATACATTGAATCTGGGTATGAAAAGACCTGCTTTGTAAGTGCAAAAGGAAGTTTATCACTAAAGATCCTCACCGTTGCTCTTTGGATAAGCTTGAAAAGTGATGCAGCACCTAAGACTGGGTGAATTAGATAAAGTCACGTAACAATCTACCATTTTGTATTCCAAAGTCCTGTCAGTATAAAGTGTTATCAGACTTTGGATGCATGTTTTTTGGTGGTGTAAAATGTCAGTCCATATTCAATGCTTTGGGCAGGCACCTTTGTAGGCTGGACTACCTGCTGCCTGTTAATAGAGGCAGCGAATATGCCATTTAGGCGAACTAGATTGGGCCGACCTACACCACTCCAACTTCTCTCTTTCCTCCATTAGATGTGCATGATGCCCCGCACTGGACGGTCTTGAATAAAAAGTAGTAAAGCCCCGTACACACAAGGCGACCCGTCCTCTGTGCTGAGCAAAGGGCTTAAGCTAGAATGCTCAGCACACATTGTGGAACACCCGCAATGCTGTGTGCTGAGCAGGGCTTTGCCTATTGCTTGTAGGCAAAGTCCTGTGATCTAGAAGGAAAGCCAGGGCCACTCTCCCTGTGGGCGATAGAGACGTTCAGGGCCGCGCATCGCCGTCGGCCGGGGCTATACACAAGGAGTGATCCATTTCTAAGCGATCTAGTCATATCGCTTAGAAAATCACCCCGTGTGTAAGCCCCTTAAAAAACTTATTTATGTTTGAGTTGTGCAGTACACAGTAATAGCCCCGAAATTGAAAGCCCACTACTAGGTGAAATGCACAACATTCTCTTACAGATTCTTGTGGTGCACACACCAAAAATCAATGTCAGGCACCATCTAGTGCACAGGTCTTCAACCTGTGGCCCTCCAGATGTTGTGGAACTACATGTCCCAGCATGCCCTCAGGTTTTTTAGCATGCGCATATAGGAAAAAATGTGGCAATGCATGTTGGAACATGTAGTTTCACAACATCTGGAGGGCCACAGATTGAAGACCCATGATCTAGTGGTAGCCATGGGTTAAAATTATGAAATCTCCTCAATACTATATGTAAAGCAGGCCATAAACCTAAAGATTTATTGACCGACCTGGCTGGTTGACCATTTGCTCTGAAATGCTGGAAAATGGCAAGAATAAACCTTTAGGTGTACGGCCAACTTTAGGAATGTCTCTCTCCATTTAATCCATATTTTGGGGAATACTGAATTACACACCATTATAGTTGTTGATATCCCCCTATATGCATTAGGATTGCAATATACCTTACTACTAATGTTTTGTTTCTAATTTTGAGTTGAAACACAAATTGCATAAATCTGATCTGAATCTGAAATCTGAACCTTGCAATAACAACTCAACTGTCTGTTCATGTGGTAAGAACAAGATCATTTTTACTTGACACAAAGTAACAGTATTACAGTATGTCAAAGATGCTTTGGCTGAAGTGTGGTGTTGAACCACTGCACTAGCTAATATGTTTTACTTTAGCTGACACCGCTATATATTACAGTAGCCTACAGCTGGTTAAGATCTCAAGAGAAACTCAAACTTTTAAACTTCTCCCTTTGTTTTTTCAAGCAGATTTTATACCGCTAGCAATGTCATTCTTACTTCAGGTTCTTGGACTAGACTCGAGGGACAAAAGATGGGCAAAATCACACTGCATAATTCATACACTATAGCTAAAGAACAAAGTGTATCGAAGCACCCATATCACACAGACCCTGCTAACTGCAAGTCAAAGAAGATAGATAGATATATACACACACAAAAATCAGTCACCTTTCCCCTCCCCAAACACTAAGAAACATACTTTATTCCTTAAACGTGGGTGCTCAGTACACTGTGATAGAGCTAGTACAGGTTGACATTTTTATTTGAAGAGAAAAGAATGTCACTTGTGTAGTGCACTTCAGAAGAAAAAAAAGGGTTTAAAATGTAACTTTTAATGACATCATTCAATAAAATGTTGCGAAATATTGACTAAAATCAAACACCTTAAGCTGGGTACACATATGTACAATTTCCTTTTTCTTGCGACCGTTCGATCGACCGAATACACGTTCGGCCGTCCAAAACATACGACCGTTCTGCGCGTACACATATGTACAATTTTACTTGCGACGTCCGATGTACTCCCGTCCAAACAATCGCAAGAAGAAGTATATGAGAGACCCTGTAACCCTTTGCCTGCTGTTTTAACTAATGTGTCTTTAATGCCTTACTGCTCAACACTTTAGACGCATCACTTTAAGACATTAATCAATGTTGAAGTTTTAATAGTGTGTTATGGTGCCCAGAAAAGAGCTTCCAGCCCACTCTATTAAAACTTCAACATTGATTAATGTCTTAAAGTGATGCGTCTAAAGTGTTGAGCAGTGAGGCATTAAAACACATTAGTTAAAACAGCAGGCAAAGGGTTACAGGGTCTCTCATAATGCAGCATACCACCGTGCTTTGTCAAACTGTCAAGCATATCGATCGAACGTGCGTACACACTTCACTTTTGTTCCGATATGGAGCCGTCCTGTCGGATGAAATATTAAGCAGCAAAGAACCTTCGACCGACCGACCGTGGACGGCCAAGAGCGTTTTTGGCCGTTTATCGGTCGCACAGCAGCAATTGGGACAGCGTACACACCTATACAATCGAACGGCCGTTTGCCCCCAGATTGGAAGAACGGCCCGACGATTGTATATATGTGTACCCAGCTTAAGACACAGACAGTGTAGTAAAAAGGATACTAAATCCTCGCGCAGTGATCCCCGCTGCTGAGCCGTCCCTAATATGCTTAATTATTATATCTTAGTGCATGCGTCACAAAAATAAAGATAATTACACTATGATTCTCATGTATATCGTTGCTGACATATAGTATAATTAGGGGAACTGGTCCCTCTATAATCAGTCAGCTTGTCAATTACAGATGACAGGTATTTGACATATACATGGGGGGCAGATGGTGTTTTTATTGAAATAATAACAATCGGTATCAGTCCGGAGCCTGAATGTCAGGGCTGTGGGCATTAGTTACCCGGCGTGGGCTAAGTCTCACCGTGCCGGCCAACTCCACGTGCGGACAGACGTACAAACACTGGAGTATTCGGCCGCCTCGGGGGACTACCCGTTGCCGGTATTCGCCGCTCTGTTGTGGAGTATGCACCGGGGTGCCAGAACGTGACACCGCCGGTCAACCACCTCTCTGCACGGAGCTGCGGTGAGTGGCGCCACTACACCGCTTCTTAGGCTCCACGGACTCAGTGGGAACTGACGTCCGTTTGCGACGCTGCACTAATTTAAGCTAAACAGAATCAAAATGCATTCAAAGGGGGAAGGGGAAGCAGGGGGGCATACACTGCGGGCGCAGTCGGTCTGCGTACGCTTCGCTGGTATGCTTCGTTAGGAAGCTTACCTGCGAAGCGTATGCAGACCGACTGCGCCCGCAGTGTATGCCCCCCTGCTTCCCCTTCCCCCTTTGAATGCATTTTGATTCTGTTTAGCTTAAATTAGTGCAGCGTCGCAAACGGACGTCAGTTCCCACTGAGTCCGTGGAGCCTAAGAAGCGGTGTAGTGACGCCACTCACCGCAGCTCCATGCAGAGAGGTGGTTGACCGGCGGTGTCACGTTCTGGCACCCCGGTGCATACTCCACAACAGAGCGGCGAATACCGGCAACGGGTAGTCCCCCGAGGCGGCCGAATACTCCAGTGTTTGTACGTCTGTCCGCACGTGGAGTTGGCCGGCACGGTGAGACTTAGCCCACGCCGGGTAACTAATGCCCACAGCCCTGACATTCAGGCTCCGGACTGATACCGATTGTTATTATTTCAATAAAAACACCATCTGCCCCCCATGTATATGTCAAATACCTGTCATCTGTAATTGACAAGCTGACTGATTATAGAGGGACCAGTTCCCCTAATTATACTATATGTCAGCAACGATATACATGAGAATCATAGTGTAATTATCTTTATTTTTGTGACGCATGCACTAAGATATAATAATTAAGCATATTAGGGACGGCTCAGCAGCGGGGATCACTGCGCGAGGATTTAGTATCCTTTTTACTACACTGTCTGTGTCTTAGGTGTTTGATTTTAGTCAATATTTCACAACATTTTATTGAATGATGTCATTAAAAGTTACATTTTAAACCCTTTTTTTCTTCTGAAGTGCACTACACAAGTGACATTCTTTTCTCTTCAAATAAAAATGTCTACTATTTGTGTCCAGTGGTAGCACCCCCTCATATGGAAATTATCATATGTAAAAATATTAAAAAGTGAGAATCAATAAGAGGGGCCTCTTTATAAAGAATTACCTAGTGAATCTCCCTGTGCGACTGGTGCAACTCTCTCTCTTTTTTGCTCCTAGTACAGGTTGAGTAGCCCTTATCCAAATTATTACGAAAACCATACATTCAAGAAAGTGAAAAAAATATAAAAAAAATCTTGCTAAAATCTTTACTGGAGACATATGTAACAGCACTACTGAGGACATGATATATAACTGGCACTAAATATGTGCAAAATAATGATTGGTTGGCATTCAAGTTCAGTAACTGAGGGGTAGATTTATTAACCGACGATCAGGGGAATATGCGCTATCCCTGTGCCTTATGGCAGGGGATAGCACTTCCCCTGATCTATGACACCCACTAAGCAGTTGTCTAAAGTGCGGCGGTGTGGGGCAGGACATAAAACAGCTACGATATTTCGTGCTGCGTGCCTGCCTCCTGCCCAATGTATGAACGGTCAGCATCGCTGACCGTTCCGCCGCCAGCAGCTATCGACTTCGACCACCACAGGCGGCAAAGCCCTGTGCCCACAGCAGAGACATCGCTGTCCCTGCTGCTGGCTCCGAGCTGCGCTGGGGATCTCGCGTGAGTAGCGAGATCCCGCGCATGCGCAGTCCAGCCGGCGAGAAGCCGACAGCGCGTCAGTGTTAACTGATGCGCTGTCAGCTGGAGGAGGCATTGCCGGAGGGGGGGGTTAGCGCTCCCCCCGCTTCGGCCGGCAAGATCTTAGTAGATCTTGCCGCTCTCCCCTCCTGCTTTGCCTCGCTACTGAGGCGAAGCAGGAAGTGTTATGGCGGTGCGCTATAATAAATTTACCCCTGAGATAGGACACAAACTTTGTTTCATGTTTTGAAACCTTGTTTTATTCACAAAATTAAAATATATTTGTGTATTTCATGTGTTCGTACAACATAAATGCAAGATACCTCATTGAAAAATAAAATATTCTGAAATCATCAGGTATCCAAAATTCTTCTGGTCCTGAGCATTTTGGATAAGGGATACTCAATCTGTAGCAGTTATATATTTAAGTCCTTGGGTGTGTAAGATACATTTGGCAAAGCATATGCGGCCGGTAACTGCCTGTATCATAAGATTAAGACTTTACTGTACTTTGCCCACATCTAAATCGTCCCTTTTAGTTGCCACCATGGGTCCCTCAAATCGGGGAGTCATGAGGCCACAAAACGGCAGTCATCAAGAAAAGTGCAGGGAAACTCAAAATGCACTTACATAATAACAATAATGCTGAAAATATGTCTGCACCTTGCTCTGAGCGCGTGCATTTATCATTTTACATGGACATGAATAAAAGGCGACCAGTGGGAATTATAGCACAAGACAGCAAGCAGGGCGACAACACAGCAGTCACTGACAGGTCGCACACTTCGAGTTCTGCCATAAAAATACATGTGGCGGAAACTATGCGGCACTGAGGACTACTACCACTATGGAAACACAGTGCATCACACCGATTAACAGGGGGGTCATTAGACAAATAATGAACGGTGACTGCGTTACCTGTTCTTGTTCGATCACTGAGCCTGAGCTGCTGCATGGGAACCTCGTATGGGGGCGGCCATGTTACTGACGTCACGTCGCCGGGCAGGAAGCTGCTCCCAGGCTCTGACACTGTTTTTCGTTATCTAATTTCAAGGTGCCAGCTCCCAACAGCAACAACAGCGACGGAGAACCGGCTGGGAACTTTACTGTGCTGAGTGAGTGTGACTGTGTGTGTGTGCGCGGCAGAACGCGTGGTCACCCCGGCCTCTACAAACACACGCTGGATGTGACGTCACTACGCGGATGATGAGTTATCGCGGTGGTAAGAGGGGGCGTTGCGTGCTGCGTGGGATGCGTCTATACAAGGAAGATACGTCCGTACGTGCGGCCGGTGGGAGGGAGGAAAAACAGCGCGAAACCACGGACGAGAATCCATATCCAGGGAACCCCCAGCTGCACAGCCGCGCAATCTGCCTCCATCCTCCGTCTGATGGCCGACCCCAAGGTAGGAGCAGGCCGACACCTCTCTCCCCATCACCCGCGCCTGGGGCATCCACTGCACCGGGGTGTGCGCCATGCCGGCCGGTGATGGGGCGGGGGCCTCGGACGGAGCCGCCTCTCGTGGTTCTACAGGGGGAACTCTGCGTGCTGGTGTGTGGCCGGTGGCACAGGGAGCGCTGCGGGTGGGGCATCACCACCATCCCGCAATCCTGGGTGTGCCGTATCTATTATGGATTATATATAATCTGTGTACGCTATGTATCACGTGCGTATGTATGATGTGGGGGATCGTGTCCTCTATCATTTTCCCATCGCACTGCCCCACACATTGTAGTGATCAGTATTTGGTCAAAGTAGTAGTGTTGCTAAGTTTGTGTGACATTCTATACACCCATTTATTCTCCAAGAGTCCTAATTTTGGTGTCCGCCAGTGTAATTCCCTTGCTTTCTCTCCCCCCCCCCCCCCCCCCCATGCTCTTTTGCTCATCCTCCATCTAAAGATGGAGATTGCACACAACTCTAAAGAGTGCAGTACCAGCTATTGTTGAAATGTATTTTAAGTCCTATCAATAAAGTATAAATATGTGGTTTGTTTGTAGGTAGTGGTTTGCTGAATTTACACAAATAAATTAACAAAAGAATGCTGTGGTCACTTTCGGGTAGACAATAGAATGTTTCTTATAAAGTTTTACCTTGACTGTAGAAGCAGTATTGTGGGCTAATGCTGTTTATTATGGATACTTCCACAAACAGTTTTCCATGGGTTTTAATTCCTTAAGACGGGGGTTCCCAATCTTTTTTGAATCACGGCACCCTAGAGTATCAAAATTTTTTCACGGCACCCCTAGGCCAAAAATACATTTATTAGATTGGGTTTATATGTGATTCTTTGGGTCAGTTATGTGGTAAAGGACAGGATTTGCGTCTGTTTGTACACATTTTATTAATGGCAGCCACCAGCATTGCTTTTGCTCATAAATAATTAACCATTAATAATTTGAGTTGGTCCTGGACTACCAACCCAGGGCACCCCTGCATGTGTCCCGAGGCACCCCAGGGAGCCACGGCGCACAGTTTGGGAACCACTGACTTAAGAACATGTTTCTTGGTGGGATAGTGTTTCTTTGACTTGTGAGTGAAATTTTAGAGCTGCAACATTAAAACGAATTGTTGTAAAATGGCATTACTGAAGTTCTGTTTGGCTATTAATAATGTGCAGTCTTGGCCTGTGGCAGCCCCATGTTTTCTCTGTGGCCAAGACGTGTGCAAGAATGACAAAATATACCGTTTTGATGGTTTCCGCTAGTTCAAGTAGAGTTAAAACCTTTTTAAAGCTTTGCTGCGTTTGTCTGCAATTGTTCATGATTCTGTTGACAAAGCACTGGGTCAGCACAATTTCAATTATTTTTCTTCCTTTACGCATTACAAATGAATGGCTTGTATAGCAAAAAAATATCAATGTTCGCAGCTGTATAGGCTGATGACAAATGTTGAGGAAATTTAGATTTTGTCAGTTGGTTTCCCTGACTCGCTCTTAATGTACTATTGAGTCTTTGAAATCTGACAATTTTTTTTGTACTGTCTGATTAGTTTGCGAAAGGTGTGTTTTTGACAGTGAGCGTCTAAATACTAAGTAATTTCTGTTATGAATTTCAGGAAACAAAGGAGGAGCATGAGCCTACCGTTGAAAACACAGAAGATCCCAATCACGATCCTCACTTTGAACCCATTGTTTCGCTGCCAGAGCAGGAGATTAAGACACTCGAGGAGGATGAGGAAGAGCTGTTTAAGATGTGAGTTTAGAGTGTAGCAAAGGTGTTCCCATATGAAATTTGTTACTTTTCACATTCAGAAATGTGCGTTTGGTTTAGTGGAAGTTTCCACACTATGGCCCTGATTCAAAACTAATGTCCAGGAGGAATTTGCCTTGGAAAGATGCTAAGCTGGTGGGATAAATGTGAAAAGGTTTAGTCTTGTAGTTGGGAAGTGATACTCCTTGCACTTCACAATGCCGGGAGTGGCCAATGGTTTTGTGAACTGTTGCGACCCTTCTTAAGCTGGCTATACACTAGGCAAACTACATGCTATTTGTGCTGTTTTCATGTTATTGCAGCAATCAATGACTAATAGCAGATGCTTTGCGCATCGCACCTGAGCCTGTGAGTCGCATCAGCTGCAAAGCAATATGTTGGGCAGGCTTGGCTGGTACCACATGCGATGTCTGCTTACAACATATCACATGCAACCCTGCCGCTTGTGAAGGTCTGGGTCGGTTCAAGGAGGGACTTCAGGCGCCTTCTTTTCTCCGCTTGGAGAAGTCTCCATAGTGTATGGTGGGCCCTTAGACTGGCTGATAGATGTTGATGTAACACATGCCAAGATAGTGCCTTGAGATTAGATGTTCCAGTGTTGTGAAAGGGTCCAAGGTTGTCTGTCAAACTAGAATACAACTCTGAACCCGTATAAAATTTTGGTTGCTACCTGTGATGAAATGCCGGGTTGCTGCTTATTCAGGTGCAATAACCAGTATTATTGTTGGCAATGTGAAAGGGGTATGAGTGTTTATTTAATTGCTGTCAGTATTGCATACAAAAACGTCTGCATATCCTGCATTTTTTTTTATATGGTGCCTAATAAAGTATGTAAAAAAATCAAAACAAGAAAACAGTGGACTTACAATACTAGCAATTTGTAGGCAGGACCAGCCCAGGGACTCACTGGAAGGCAACAGCACAGTTACCTGGCAGAAACTAGTGACTTTAGTCCAAGTCCCACCTTGGTCTTCCTTAAGGAAATACATAGAGCAGGCATTGTCCCACTCCTGACGCAGGTGCTACTCAGCGAGTGTCGCCACGCGACATTGGCAGGGCATGCCTGTCCTACACTTGAACAGGCAAACTCTGCTGTTAAATGGTCAGGCTAGTGGGGTGCTGTGCAGCATAGTCAGTATGAAGTGATGCGGGTCAGCCTCTGAGCCGAGAGCTCAATGCTGCCTGGCTGACAACAAATGTGCCTATTGTAAATTCCAGCATTTTTTGGTCAAATTCTGGGACACCGGGATTGTGTTCTTTAGTGAGAGTTTTTTGAGTGCATTTGAGAATGCACTAAACAACATTTTAAACTATTTGGCTGCTAACAAGGATACAGGCTCCCTTGGGTCATAAGAGACATCCTCTTTCATCTGTACTTGCCACACAATCTGAGGATATTGTCAATGACTGCATACTACTGGATGTGTGTACGCACAACATCATTTGTCCAGGAGTCCAATGGAAATCGTGAGGGGCATTGTGGTGTTTTCATGTTGTCTAGTTTGTACCCAGTTTAACAATCTTCAATTGGATTCTGAAAGGGAGCCAATGTAGAAGATAAAAACAAATCGGTTTAAAAGAAGACTGTAAACAAAGCAAAATCCGTTAAATTCAGGGTCTGTCATGTCCATGCGTAAATAAAATGTATAATGGTTGTAAGACTAGAACTTCAGACCTTAAACTGTTACATTTTTACCTTTTAATTATAACTTATAAATTACCCTCTAACTTTTAAAATGAGTTTTTCCCACTTTTAACCTTTTGTATAAATGTTGCAGTCTTGTGGATAAGGGTCTGTTTAGCAATCTATTAATAACCAGTCCTAGTCTTTTTATTATGCTTTCAAATTGGGAAAGCAAGTAGCACAATAGGATGATGCTATATAAATGCTAAAAATTCCTTCCTGTGCTCTAAAAAGGCATTGCAGTTCACTGAAATGTCAAGAGAGGGCATTGTAGCCAGGTATTTGGAAGTACACTAAAAGTTCAAGGAGGTCAAATATGGTAGAAAATACATAAGGAATATTTGTCAATTTCCTACCTGAGTAATGGTACCACTAAATTCCTATCATGGTAAAATCCACAATTCTTTGACCTTGAAGCTTCCCAATTTCAACCTGATGCTATGCTTTCATATCTTCCTGGGATACTGTATGTAAGTGTAACCCAATCCACATTTTTGCAGGAGGGCAAAGTTGTTTCGGTTTGCTTCTGAAAATGATCCACCTGAGTGGAAAGAAAGGGGCACTGGTGATGTTAAACTGCTCAGACACAAGGAGAAAGGAACAATCCGTCTTTTGATGAGGAGAGACAAGACTCTTAAAATCTGCGCTAATCATTATGGTAAGCAATGATTCCCCATATCGCCACAAACTGAAATTTGAACTATATTCCTCTACAAAGCCCAAACATAACTTTACTAAGAACTTCAGAGATTTTTTTTTTCCCACACTATAACATTTACATGAAAAATATCCTTTTTATTCTTTTCCCCCCCTTAATGCTTCCATTTATTTAATGCACAATTCGATATGTTCCCTATGCCCCAATAACACTAGATCGCCATCCAAATGGGGAAATGGTGTGCTGCTTTCTAAGCAATCTGTCCAGATCGCCTAGAAATGAAGCACGGATTGCTCCTCGTTGTGTACAGGCCATCCCCAGCTCAGATATTGAGTGCATATTCGAAACCTCTGGTCAGCTAGTCTGCGAAGTGCATAGAAAACACAGGTTAGTACACATCGCTGGTGCACAGCATGTGTATGTATATCGATCTGTGCTAACCTATATTGCTTAGCCCCTTTGATACTTGGCAGCACTGAAAAACTTAATTCTAACCAAGATGCAACATTAAGGAATGTGGAAAAGGGAAGGGCTAAAGTATTCCGCATTGGAATCACGCCAGGGTATTGCACCAAATGGCAGAAATAATTGTCTGTATATGGTGCTCTGGATCAGAGTATTCCCCCAACCGCAATACTTGTGGCTAATGCAGGGTGCCTGCTGCATTTAGCCGCAAGCCTTGCTGTTTTAGGGGCCGCATACGCAGTTTCCCCCTCACTCCAAAAACCTAGCGAGGGGGAAACTGTGTGTCTGTTGAATACTGAACCTGCAAGCTGTGACAGCAGGCAGCACTGCTCACTGTTGCAGAAAGCATTGAATACACCCCACTGAATCCACAATTATATTTATTAGTATTTAAAAAAAAAAAATGTTCTAGACGTTCACAAGGAATAACTATTATGAACCACAAAAAATATTGTGAAGAAATAGAAACCAATAAAAATTACAAAAAACTGGCTTAAGTCTGTTATGATGCACGAGGGTTCCACCTTTTTATTAATGTATTTAGAGATGCAAAATTTAAATTATTAAAGGAGGCAGAAAATAAAGAAAAATAATCTGTTGAATGTGTAATGATATAATGGTAAAGAGAATTTCTGTGCAGAACTGAAATATCTAAGGTATAAACTTCCTGCATGTCTTGTATATGCTATGTGTTATCCTTTTTTTTTTTTTTTAAAGCTTATCAATACAAAATAAAATTTGTGGGATCCTGTGTATATCATAACACGAGTAGAGGACCCTTCTTCGGAATGTTCCATTTTGGGTGCAGTTGGGGTTGGTAGTAATGTTCAAACTTCAGTTTGAACTCCATATTTACAGGCATGTTGGTAGTTATGCAGTGGTTAGGATGAGCACTAACTATGGTTCTGATTTTAGAGTTGGTGAAAATGTAGGTTTTAAATAAACACTGTAGCACTGCAAGCAATCTGCATATTTATATTATTTTTGCCTGCTTTCAGTGAAAATTTTACACTGTGTTGTAGAGTTAGGCTAACATGTGTCTAACTTTTATATTATGCATTAGTACTTTCTCCCCTACAACAAAGAGGGAAACCTATGAAGCGGTAAAAACTGGAGAAATTGCACGTGGTATTGGCTTTGAGGTGGCACTTCTCTAGTGTGTTCTATAAAATGATTGTTAGAATCTGGTTACCATGGGAAATTCTACTGGCACACTATAGACTTTTCACTGCTTCATATCTTTCCCCCAGAATGGGGGCTTTTTGAATTCTTTTCATACCTTGCTTAATTAAACTCTGCATATGCCTTAATACAATGCTAGGGTGATAATCAAAAGCAAATTAAGTCTCATAGCTGAAAAAAACTTGTTAAAATAACTGATGCATCTAACTCTGAAACTACACCGCAATATTAAACGACTTGATATGGCAGACTTCCCAAGACTTAATGCTGAAATTGGGTAATAAAGCTATACAATGTGAAGACTGAAGTCTTTTCTTTCTTTCAGTTACGCCTGCAATGGAGCTGAAACCCAATGCTGGAAGTGACCGGGCGTGGGTCTGGAATACATTTGCAGATTATGCAGATGAAGCTCCAAAATCTGAGCTGCTGGCTATTCGGTTTTTAAATGCAGAAAGTGAGTGCTTCAACTATTATTTTAATGTGATGTAACTTGTAAAATATAAGTTTAGATTTACTTAAAACTAAAATTAAGACAAAAAGTAAGTATTTACTTGACGCAAGATATTTTCTGTTTTGATAGACTGAGCAGCAGCACCAAAGTCACAGTGGGGGAGCACTGACAACTGAGTCGGTGTCCCTCTGCAGGCTCTACAGCTAACGAGAGAGCTGCAGCCAGCATGGCTGGGATCAGATAAAGTGGCTATTGCTTCTGACTAGGGAGGCCACTGGCAGTGAATGTCAGGTCTTCTTTACACACCCACTAGCCTGCCATTTGGCAGAGAGGCACTATAATTGGGGCGATCCCTCCCTGCAAGTTGCCAGAAGTGAGAGGGCAGCTTATCCCATTAACACCTAAGTTGTGCTGAAGTGCTTCATTTCTCAGGTAATAACCCGGCAATTGCAATAAAGCATGCCCTGTCAGTACCTGGCACATTGCGGGGTGCTGATGTCAGGCAGAGGTGGGGTAGGAGGAGTCAGCACTGACGCTGCCTCTTCCATAGCACAGTAAACAGGATCTGGGTCGCTCAACCCAGGGTTCCCATTCAGACTGCCTAGCAACCCAGCTCTGACCCGCATAAAACACTGGTAACCTGTTGGCTATTTGTAGCAAGGGGTTTCTCTTGTCTAATCTGCTTGTTTTTGCCCTCAACTTAGATGCCCAGAAGTTCAAAGCAAAGTTTGAAGAATGTAGAAATGGTGTAAAAGAGAATGAAACAAAAGGTAACACTTCATGAATGAGCTCTCTTCCGAGATATGTTGCAGGCTTACTCTGTGCCCAACTGCAGCCTCCAGATGTGGCACTTTTTCTGTCTGCTAAATAAACACCAGGATCATTTCAACATCTTTTCTGTTCCAGAGAAAATATGTTTGTTTTGATAATGGGATATAACATTTTTCTGTGTTACAATGTTCTGAGTATCATTTGTCTTCTATCAAATCTAACTTCTTACTATGTTCTTTCATAACTGCTCTGGTTTTATATCCTGTGTATTTGAAGATCTATATGCAGGGATTAGAATGTCCCTTCCCATATTCTGTTTGCTGCATGATTCACTTCTTGGTTGCTAAATGCATTAGATGTGTATTCTGTAAAAGTGCAGAAATACAAAGTTTCTACATATTAACTATGTGGGGAGCCTACTGAAGTGTGAAAGATGCCATAGCAACCAATCTGCATCTGTTTATCAAATATGCATTTAAAATGAGAGTTCAAAATTGCTTGGTATTGGCAAGTTCTCCTCTGGTCTAATCCACATTTTAGAGAGCAAAAGGCAGTGGAGACCTGCGCTCTGATAATGGTAACTATGCTGTGTTAGGTATACTTAACAATTGTAGGTATGCTAGGATTGTAGTTCCTATGTTTTGTGAAATAACAATGTAATTTGTGGTTTTGTAGAACAATCTTTATTCTCTAACGAAAGTCAAATTGCTGGACAAGGGAAAGGGTATTGGTAGTATGGGGGGAAGCGTGGGGTGGGACTGGTGGTGGGGCAGTGCAGCTGAGTGGGGGATAATGTCACTGAGTCTTAAGGCCCATACACACTTGACGATTTTCAGCTGAAAATCGCCTAGTGTGTATGGGCCAGAGATCCCCGACTAGCGATGATGCGCGCTCCCGCATCATCGCTAGCGAGGTGGGAAGTCTGCTGGTTTTACCAGCACATCTAGCGATGATGGCTTTTTTTTTAGCCATCATCGCTAAATGTGTACGGCAGTCGGGCTGAAAGATCAGACTTTCAGCCCAGCTGACCGCCCGCTCCCTCCCCCTGCTTATACTCACCCCTCCTCGCTCCCACGCTGTCCGGTCACAGGCTGCAGATATGCACGCAGCGCAGCCTCCTCTCCCCCTCCTCCCGGCTACAGTACACAGCAGCACGTCGGAGCGCCCCGTGGCCCCCCCTCCCCCCCCCAGCCGAACGCCCCGCCCACTGGCCGCATCCTCCCTGCTCCTCCGCTGACCACCAATGTTAAAGGCAGTGATATATACATTGCTGGCACATGCCAGCAATGTATATATTTCTGCCACCAATGATATTTATAATGTAGTAATATATACATTGCTGGCACAGGTCAGCAATGTATATATTACTGGCACCACTGGGCACCAATGTTATTAATAAGCCAGTAATATATACATTGCTGGCACATGCCAGCAATGTGTATATTGATGGCACCACTGGCCACCAATAATGTTTATAATGCAGTAATATATACATTGCTGGCACAGGTCAGCAATGTATATATTACTGGCACCACTGGGCACCAATGTTATTAATAATCCATTAATATATACATTGATGGCACATGCCAGCAATGTATATATTACTGGCACCACTGGGCACCAATGTTATTAATAAGCCAGTAATATATACATTGCTGGCACAGACCAGCATTGTATATATTATTGGTGCCACAGGGCACCAATGATTACGTATTAGCAAGTAATATATACATTGCTGGCACAGGCCAGCAATGTATATATTCAGGGACATCTCAATGCAAGGGCTTGATGGGCAGTTGCCCTAGGGCCCCATAATCCTAGGGGCCCAAGTTCCAGTAGCGGACTGTGGCAGGATGGCATGTGCCCCCCCAGCCAGTACACTATCCGTTACCATCACCGGCCACCCTTACGCTGCCGTCACCCACAATCCGTCACAATCACCCACTGCCCATCACCCTCACGCTGCTGTCACCCTCATCCACCACCCTCATGCTGCTGTCACCCACTATCCATTACTATCACTCACTGCTCGTCACCCTCACACCGATGTCGCCCTTATGCTGCCGTCACCCACTATCCATCGCTATCACCCACTGCCCATCACCCTCATGCTGCTGTCACCCACTGCCCATCACCCTCATCCACCACCCTTACACCGCTGTCACCCGCTATCCATCACTATCACCCAATGGTGTGTGGCATATTGTGTAATGGGCGTTCTAGTATGTGGTATAATGTGTAATGGACATGATGGTGTGAATAATTTTCTCCCTATGTGCACAGCTACAAATAAAATGTTTGCCGTGCACACAGGCGGGATTTTGCCAGCAATCAGTTCTGAATCAGGCACCAAGAACAGGAATGCACTGATTAAAATGGACCCTGCTCCCACCCTTGGAATTCAAACCCAGCCCATTATGTAAATAGCCTTGTATATAAAAGATTTTCAGCAAAGTCTTTCGCCTCCTGAAAATCTCTCGCTCTTTGAGGAAAATAGTCTAGTGTGTACGCACTACTTTGGTGAAAGATATATCTATCAAAGATTTTGGCAAAGTCTTTTGAAATGAAAGTCTACTAGTGTGTATGGGCCATTACAGCATCAGGTAACCGTGTTGCGAGAGCCAGGCGTCCCATCCTGTTGGTGGTACACGCTTACCTGTCTTCCTGCATCCCTTGGTGTCCTCTCTCAGCGAGGGGTTGGGAACCTAAATTCCCAGCTTAGGCTGCAAGTGCTGCATAGCTCTGCTGTTGATGGTCTTTGCCGTATACAGTATTTTGTACGTGATGATCATGTGGCCATTACATTTTCTTTGCAGAAGACTCAACCAAAAATGACTGTGCTGACAAAGTGGCCGAAAAACTAGAAGAACTGTCTGTAAAGGAGGAGAGCAAGGTCAAAAACAAAGAGGAGGACGTCAAGCAAGAAACCACAGGAGACCAGCAATAAGTCATCTAGAGTCTTGTACTTTTATTTTTTACAAGGGACTTTATAACTAAGGAAAAAGAACTGAGTTTAAATATTCAAGTTGTTTTTTCTAAGCTTTTGCCCTTCAGAAGAATTCTTCAGAAACAAATCCATTCCCCAGTCATGAAAATGTACTGTGTTCACTTTCTTTTTCCATAGTGGAAACACTTATTTATAGTCATCCAAAGTAATGAATAAAACCAGTTTGAAAATGTGTACTAAAGTTGGGACTGGAATCTATAATGGTTAAGCATACAGGTATTATTTCAGCTGGGGACCCTTTATGTGTGTGACCCTTTACAGGCAGAGATATAATGCACTTCAGCATCACATTTCTTCAGAGAGGTGTTTCAGTTGGAAGGATTGAATGGGTTATATATATTTTTGTTTTGACCTGCTAGGATGACGCTGTTTCATTGAATAAATATGAGCTGAGAATGAATACATCTGGTGGCTTTTCATAAGTAGCATTTTGTTAATGTGGACATGTTAGATTATATTTCCATTTGTTCCCAGAACCAGTTTTTCTCTTGGTGCTAGATCGCCAAAGATTGTTTCTTTCCTTTGATGGGAAGAGGTTCATACTCCAACAAATCCTACTTTTCAGTGTCTGTAATGCTAATCTAACTCGCTCGGAATGTACTTTAAAAACATGCTTGATGTATCAAACTCAAGTTACAGGCACAGCTTCAATTTAAACAATATCTTAATGCTTGTGTTATGGAAGTGTCACTGCCTTATGGTATATTTTCCCTTTCGGTCTTGCAGCTTTGTTTTCCAGCACTACCGAAAATTTTATTTTTTTCCTCCTAAAGGTTTGCTTTTTTATTGTAGTAGGTCTAACAATTACATGTAATGCCATTAGCTCCAAAGGCGTTTTACAGCCGCAGAAAACGCTTACCACTGTACTTGAATTCTCCGGTCTTACTTGCTGACTGAAGTTCATTGCATGGTTCATGCACATTTAACACATGGACTGTCAGCTTGGATGAAGTATATAGAATCTAATGCAACACATATCTGTCCAGAGCCATCTTTTGTTTAGCTCCGAAGACAGCTGAGAGATGAGTGTCAATCATGGCATATGTATTAACCAACACGTTAACAAGAAATTGTTGGTGTTACACTGCTGTAGTGTTGATAAAGTATAGTATGGGGGGGAGGGGTGGGCTACTTCAGTAGCTTGACAAAAGTAATTAACTAATGCACATGCAATTCTGCTGTAAATAAAACTCCAAATAAGTTTGTTAATTCTTATAGATATATCAATAGTTTCATGAACAAACCAATAAAAATACACCCACTGTTTCAAGAATGACCTTCTTTGAGTCTTTAAAAGTCGCACGGAAAATACAATGTTTTTAGGCCAGTTGATTATACTCCCGCTGTTTCTTCATTTTTCATACAAATTATTGATCCACTTGTATTACTAGTGTAAAAAAAAATCCATTATCGAGTTAGTAATACTTTGAGGCCATGCTCTAATTGTGATTATTGTCTTACATTGTATACACATGCTTTCTATCACTAAAGGTGCATACACACGGGGGGAGATATATTGCTTGCAATATATGGCTGAGCAATATATTGCTCAGTGTCTCCTTTTCATCAGCGACCAGAGGTGGTCGCTGATGAAAAGGAACCTCTGCTGGGGGAGCCGCAGAGGTAATTAGCTGGTGGCAGGAGCAAGCTCCTGCGACCAGCGATTACAATGGGGCAGAAAACGGGAGCGCGCACCCGGCGATTTATCGCTGGGGCACACTTCCATCACTGGCAATATGGTCGCCTGCGACCATATTCCCAGCGATTATAGCCCATATCGTCCCCGTGTGTACACAGCAATATAAGGTTTGAAATCTGCATGATGTGCTGCTGAGCATCCGTGCTTTGCACATATTCATATATGGTACCCAGGATATCATTGGTTCATAACAAAACTTTTTTTTTTTTTTTTAATGGAGTGTCTCCAAACTTGTGCCTCCATTAAAACAAAACAATGTGTTCAATTAAGCCATTTTGTTTTATATATAAATTGATTTTAAAATTTTTTAAGTGGTTAGAGTTTAAAAGTAGGTATGTAGATTTGATATTCGGCAGTCTCCTAATGTGCGCTGTGTGTGATGCAAGCCTTGGCATTTCATTATACATAGCGGTTACTTAAACTTTATCACCAAGAGCTCGCAGTATCCTTGCTTCTATAGCATTGTTCTTTTTGAAGTCTACTGAACTGTAGTCCCTGTATTTGGTTTCTAAAATACAAGGGTTGCATACCCTGCTGGGATAAGTTGTATAAAGATTGGTATCCCAAATGTGTGGCCAGCTAAAATCTTTTGCGTTCATTTGTGAAAGCCGAATTTCCACTGACTGTGAGACTTGGAGTTGCTGTGCTATTCCTGAGGTTATTGGTAGCAAGCCATAATACAGCTTTAAAGGGGGGATGCAAGATTCTTTGGAATCTGTCTTAAACCAAAGGTTATGTATTTACAGTATGTAGTACAAATCTCTTATATAAAATTCCCTATGCATTCCTTAAGCCCTGTACACATGGGCAATTTAAGCCATTTGCTTAGCTGCACAACCATATTACCAGTGGGTTTTTTTTTGTGTTGTAGATAAATCTCTGGGAGCCCTGCAGCCAACCCATTATGGCTAAAAATTGCTGGCACAATGCACTGTGCACCTGCGATTTCTAGTCAAAATGAGGTAGACAAAATTGCTTGCAATTTTCAGACAAAATTGTGGGTTGCTGATGAAAATGGTACACTGAGCAATATATTGCTGAGATATTAATCCAAAATTGCTCAGTGACCATATTTCACTGTGTGTATACACCTTAAGTATTTGTATGCAGATTTGTTTTGATCATTGTATACTTGTGTTTCTACGTCTTAGTCCCTTCCCCACTGTGTATATATAGTTCTGCTTTTCTTCTGATGGATATAGGTTTGTTTTTTTAATTGAGCGTTTTGTTCTGTTAACCATGGAAAGGGAGAAAATACAGAAAATAGGGGGGAGGTAAGGGGAACAGGGGAAACAGTCTGAATACTAAGTATCCAAAAATCTGTTAATCATTCCCCATGCTTATTCTAACCTTTTTCTCTGACAAGGCACTGCATTGGCCAAGAACCTAAAGGATTAGACCAGGATTGTCCAACCTGTGGCCCTCTAGCTGTTGCGTAACTACACACCCCAGCATGCCCTGCCATAGTTTTGGAATTTTATAACCGCAATAGTGTGGCAGGGCATGTTGCGATGAGTAGTTTCACCACAGGTTGGACAGGCCTGGATTAGACAGAATACTGTTGGCTGTGCATAATATACCGGTAAATTTTGGAGCGTGTGTTTTTACATTAGGTATTCTATAGGTAAATTATCCGTATGAGACAAATTGGAATGCATGTGCTTCAATGCATTCAATAGTGCAAAAACTAATAGTCCTGCACAGTGAGATTATGGAAACTAGTCTTGTCTAAATGTTGTAAAGCTACAAGCTCTACTGCAATGTTGGTTTGGTTTTTTTAAGTGGCATTTATCTAGGTCCAATAGTGTAAAATGAAGGGGTGGTTTTCTTTTTACTTTAACTCAAAAAAAATTTGTAGCAGGTAAGATGTATTGTGCTGTATGCTGACTAGTTGTGCTACCCAGACAATTAAACCACTTGTGCCTGTGCTCTGATGTAAATCCTACACAAGGTCAACCCTTTTTAGTGCCATAGGTGTGAAAATTGCCAAATAAACATTTTTTTTCCCATCATAATGACCTGTAATGTTTACCTTTTTTTATATAGGATATATAATCTTTTTACACAACATTTTTTTATTTGAATTTATAAAGCAAATGTGCGCAATGCTGGCATTTTAGCAGATATTTAGCACATTGCTCAGATGTTTGCCACTCAAAGGGTTAATATTAGAACTGTGTGCCTAGGCTCCCTGGGGTGCCTCAGGACACTTGCAGGAGGTGCCTTGGGTTGGTGGACCAGGATCAATTCATATTATTAATGGTCAATGTAATAGGCAAAACCAGTGCTTGTGGCTGCCAATCATATATGTGGACAAACAGGAGCAAATCCTGTCCCTCGCCACATAACTGTGACATATACACACAATGCACTTAATTTAAAAAAAAAAATCTAAATTTCTGAAGAAACATTTGGCCTAGGGGTACCTTGAAAACCTTTTGATGCTCTAGGGCTGGGGTAGCCAACCATAGTCCTCGAGAGCTACCAACAGTGCATGTTTTGCAGGTCTCCTCACAGAATCACAAGTGAGCTAATTAGCTCCATCTGTATCTTTTAAAATGTCAGTGATTAATGAGTGCAGCAGCTAGGTTGTCTGGAAAATGTGAACTGTTGGTAGCTCTCTAGTGGGCTAGGGTTGGATACCACTGCTCTAGGGCACAGGTCTTCAACCTGTGGCCCTCCCAGATGTTGTGGAACTACATGTCCCATAATGCCCTGACTATTTTGGCATGCTCTTATAGGAAAAATGTGGCAATGCATGTTGGAACATGTAGTTTCACAATATCTGGAGGGCCACAGGTTGAAGACCCATGCCCTAGGGTGCCATGATTCAAAAAAGTTTGGGAACCACTGTATTAGACCATTGAAAAATATTATCGCCCATAATCAAAGATGCTTTGAATATGCCGTTTGTTCAAAACATTTAACCTAGCTACAAGTATCCCCTGCTATCTTACATATTAGCAGTTTCAGCACCGATCTATTGCTAAAATATTTGTATAGGTCCTACATATTCTTCTTTGCTATAAAACATCTAATTGTTCACAATAGTCCCATCTCCACCACTGCTTTCCTTATACATTGCCTACCATGAAAGCATGTACTCCCTAACCTCGATTACTATATTTGGCAAGTAACCAAAAGCACATTTGGAAGTTTACATGCAGCTAGCTATACAAGGCCTGAACATGCTACAACGTTTCTGTTTTCCTGTGAGACACCATGCACTGGAATAAGATGCTCTAAGAAAAATAGTTGGTACTTGTTTCCTAGCAGGGAGCCCACTAAGCTATTTGCTTAATGGGCTATTCTGCATGGTGAAATTGCACATCGCATGGCTTTTTGTGCCTTGCGATGTATGCGATCTTAGTAGTTAAGTTAATTTATTCACTGCACCCTGAGTGAAATCGCACCGCACATTGTGTGAGATGAGATGTGATCTCACTAGTTCATATGGTAAAACCCCTAAAAAAGCACCATGCGTGCGCAGCGGAAAGCGTCCTCTGACCTTTTCATACCCCCACTATCCACGTCGGCGTGGAGTTGATTTTATATGTTTTACCATATGAACTACTGAGATCGCGTATCTCTCATCTCATGCCACAAAAAAAGGGCCATGCAATGTGATTTCACTCTGGGTGCAGTGAATAAATTAACTACTGGGCGCCCTGCTAGGAAACGAGCACCAAATAATTTCATGTATTTATTGCATATGCATTTTTATTTAACCGGTTTAATAGATTTCTTCAAGCATATCATGATGTAATGATTTTCCAACCTACACCATAAGTAGGGGACTGCTTGTATTGAAAAGCAGTTGGAGAGTTTTTAAGTGTATAAAGAGAATGGTACTTCTTTACTTTCACGGTGCCACTAGATAGGACAGATAGGATACGATTTTGTATGCGATTTGACATAAGATATAGGATAAGATTTACTATCTATTTCATTACCCCACTATCCACTAGGGCGTGGAGTTGATTTTATATAGCGTGGTGAGCCACCAAGCCCGAAGCGTGGCGAGGGGACACGGAATGTATTTTATGGAATTGCAAGCAAATGGCATGCAATATTGGGGACTTGCTTTGAAACAACATCCGTGTCCCCTCGCGGGGCTGGCTGCGCTCGCCACGCTTCGGCCTCGCTGCGCTCGCCACGCTTCGGCCTCGCGCTCGCCACGCCCTAGTGGATAGTGGGGTAATGAAATGGATAGTAAATCTTATCCTATATCTTATGCGATATTTTATGTCAAATCGCATACAAAATCGTATCCTATCTGTCCTATCTAGTGGCGCCGTGAAAGTAAAGAAGTACCAAGAGAACTCCTATTTAGGTTTATGCACCGCTTTATAGAACACTTGTGCTGTAGCATAATGTTGGCAGGAGAATGCCAAAGCAGAAGTAATGTGTAAAGCTTGGTAACTGTATTCAAGGTGACTTTAAATATGATGCTTCACTGTCATGTTTAAAGTGACCATGCTTTACATACTTTAACCTTAGTACGGCAGAGTCAACATGTTTATTGCATAAGTGAGACAGATTTTATGTATCCTGTTTTGTTTGTAGACTTTATTCTTTGACTACCCTACTGTGAATTCTTGATGTAATGTTCCAGCAATTTCCTATGTTTCATTGCCCTGAGAAACCTGAAGATAGCTTAACTAATTAGCCTAAAATATTTCCTAGAGCAGTGGTAGCCAACTACGGTCTTCGAGAGCTACCAACAGTTCACATTTTCCAGACAACCTAGCTGCTGCACAAGTGCACTCATTACTAGCTGAAACATTATCAAAGATCCACAGGTGGAGCTAATTACTTCACTTGTGATTCTGTGAGGAGATTTGAAAAACATTAACTATTGGTAGCTCTCGAGGACTGGAGTCTACCACAAAATAAACTCATATTAAATAATAAAACACTCATAAAAAAAAAATAGCAGAAAATATCTATCTAGATTATGTTCACTCAGGGCGCTGACCACCGCGCAGGGCACATTTTATATAAGAAATTGACATTAGAAACCAAAAAAAAAAAAATATATATATATCTTCTTACACATACCACACACCATAATGCCTATTAAACGTGATGGTACACAGCTAAAGTTCTCAGCATCATATCAGTGTGGTGGGGCAGCCTAAGGGCGCACAGTGCTACACAAAAAGAACGGTGCAGTTTGAGGTTTTAAAAAACAAACAAAAAAAGCGGGCAGGGCGCCGCACCCTGCAAAATAAGCTTAAAGGGAACTACATCTAGTTATTCACCCCCTATAAATGGTGAAATGCTTCATGTTGAAGATATGCAATCAGGATGGTGAATTTTTTTTATTGTAAGTAGAAGAAATAAATATTTGCACTAAGATTTTAAAACGGACTCCTAGGATTTTAATTTTCTGGTCAATTAGTAATTGCACTGGTGAATTTGTTACTCACTGATGCATCTTAATTGACAAGAACTATTTGTTACTCTGTAAGGAAGACGAGAAAACATGTATTTTTGGGGGGTCTAGACAAATTAAATTGTTCAGTGTCCTGGGATCTTTACATGTGTCCGTATCACAAGCGACGCTATTCACCACTGCCAGTTCTTAGGAGCTGCAAGTCTGATCCATTGAGAACGAGTAAACAAAACACGTGATTTGACACTTCATCCAATTTCTCGGTCTGTTCTGTTGGAATCTGATGAAAAGAGGCTGAATGCAGATAAGAATAATTTACATACGTTTAGACACTTTTCAAATAATTTATTGCCCTTATGGGTTCAAAATGGTATAGTAAAGAGCCAAATCACACTAGCCCTTGATCTGATCATGATTTTACAGCACCAGCAATTGATGGAGATAAATTCCTTTTCACCATACACATGGGTGGATTCGGGGGGTCCACATGCCCAGGTGTCCCCCCCCCCCTTCCTGTCATTTCAGACATAACTCATTATGGAGCTCCAACGATCCCAGCCCGTGTCGCTAGTCCCCCAGGTACCGGAGATATCCTAGAAAGTTTCCCCCATAGGATAACATGGGACTCGATAATTCTGACCCCCTACCCGGTTCTGACGTGGCTGATCTCATTCGAATCCAAATAGCTGGGCCTGGTCCATATGGGTCAATTGGTTCCGGAGATATTGTGGGTAAACAGTTTTTTATTTCTGAAATGTAATTTAATGGCTGTTCATGTTCTTTGGGAGCAGATTACTCTGGAACCAAGTACCCCAGTTTCACGGGACCAAAATCATTTGAAGCCCACTTAAAATATTATTACTTCTTCAATATGAAAATGGGTCAGTTGGTTCCAAAGATATAGCTGGTTAAAGGGAGGAGAGGGGGTGGTTTTCTCTCTCTCACACCAGAAAATGCAGGGTCTAGGCTCGTGTAAAAGGGGCCAACCAGGGAATGTCCCTGCATGATCCTGGGACAATATTCCCATGTAAATCCCTGCATTTTCTGGTGTGAAAGGGGTATTATTTCAAATAGCCGGGACCTGCAGTGCTCTGAATACAGCCGGGCAGTCCCCCGCTCTCTGCCTGGCTGTCAATGGCTGTCACTTCTGCCTGGCGGTGGCTGTCCCCCAGTTACCGCAAGCATGTATTCCCCCTTGGCAATGAGCTTGTAATCCCACATGGCAACGAGCATGGAATCCCTTCCAATGAGCATGTAGTTCAAGCAGCAATTATGTAGCTTAAATTTTAATAGGCATTATGGTTTGGCATGATACATAATGGACATTATGCTGTGTGGCTTAACATGTAATGGGCCTTTGCCACGCAATGGGGCAGATGTATTAAGCCTGGTGAAGAGATAAACTGGATATAAAGTGGGAAGAGATAATGCACCAGCCAATCAGATCCCAACTGTCATATTTCAAATACAGCTGATTGGCTGGTGCGTTATCTCTTCCATGTTATCTCCAGTTTATCTCTTCTCCAGGCTTAATACATCTGCCCCAATGTCCCTGTTTATGAAGCATATAGTGAATTTTGATTTAATCTATTTTGTCTATTCGTGTGGCATTATGTGAATTTTGGCACAATCCATGTAACATATGAATTTTGGTTCAATCCGTGTGGCACTGTGAATTTTGGCTCAATCCATTTGGCATTATATGAATTTTGTCACAATCCATGTGGCATTATGTGAATTTTGGCTCATTCCATTTGGCATCTTGTGTAGGGGGCAAGTATAATGGGCTGTAGTATTTTGTTGCATAATGCGTAGAAGTTGTATATGTTGTGGTACACTACACTCAGGGACACGCCCGCCTTTTGAGTGACCACACCCCCTTTTCCTTCCTTAAGTGTTGGGGCATATGAGATGATGATTTATATATTATATATTTGTGTTGTTCAAACTTCTCATGCAACTATTGTTACACATGTAAGTTGTGCTGGGACTCCCAGTGACCCTAAACACCAGGCATTCCCAACCACGGTCCTCAAGGCACACCAACAGTGCAGGTTTTAGTGATATCCGGGCTTCAGCACAGATGGTTTAATCAGAATCCCTCAGATACTACTTTAGTCACTTGTGCTCAAGCCTGGATATCTACAAAACGTGCACTGTTGGTGTGCCTTGAGGACCGTGGTTGGGAATGCACTCTCAAAAAAGTATCTTCTCCCTTAGTACTGAAATCCTCCTACCTCCAATCTGATGCAAATCCACTAATTACCTTAATTGAAAATGCTGTAATAATTATGCAGAAATGGAGGAATTATTTATAGGGGAATATCGGATTAATAGTCCTATGGATATCTAAATCTATCATTGGGCATGGGTGTCCTCTATTAATGTGCACAATAGACAATTTCAGGATTAATTTAGTATAATGTATGCAGCATACACATAGGGGAATAAACTGGTAGAGTGCTACGTAAGAAGTACTCCTGGGGTGCTCAGCAGGAGGTGCTTGGTCCCGCAGCTGCGAAAATCGGGGTAGTCACACCCAAAATAGGAATAACAAAAAACAACTATATAACCCTGAGGGCTAAAGCAGCGCATACATTGGTAACAAAATGTGAAGATGTGTACCAATTGGATTATCTTTACAATGAAATACATTTATAAAAATGAACTATAATAAACACACATAAAAGCCTGAAAAAGCTAATCTAGCACTGAATATTTATATCACAGTGGGTCTGTTCCTAAAACACCCTCAGAGAAATGTTGTTAGCATTAGGAGAATTATACCCCTTTCACACCAGCCTAAATTCCCGGGTTGGGTCCGGGAACAACCCGGGACTAGCTCTGGTGTGAAAGGTTCCAGGGACAAATTCCCGGGTTAATTTGCCGGCAATTCAATCCTGCTAGGTAGCAGGGTTGCTCCCGGGTCCTTCCAGGGTTACTGGCTGGTGTGAAAGCTGCAGGGACATGTCCCTCCTTCCCGTGTTGCCTCTGCTAGTGCTGATTTGCAAGCAGGGCAACTTCCTGTTGTGGTGGACACTCACAGACATGCCCAGAGACAGCATACAGCGTGCAGGGAGACACTGTGCATGTTCTGTGGCACCACAGACCCCAGAAGTGCGTTTTAACCCCTGAAAGCCTGCAATGTGTGCCATGTCTTGGACAAATGATGAGGTGAGAGAGCTATTAATCATTAGAGGGGAAGATGCTTTCATAGGTCTTTTAATTTGTTTTATACAAGTAAACAAAGGTTGAAACACTACAAATGTTTTGTGTCTTAATTATTAATATTCAATAATCTAATTTTCAATGTTTTTTTTTTCATAGAAATGCAGGGTCAGCCAGGGTTCAGTGTGAAAGGTGCCGACCCGGGTTGTCCCTGCTTCAAAAGCATGTGTGAATGGGTCCCAACCCGGGAATGTCCCTGCTTGTCCCTGGAATTTAATTCCCGGATTTGTCTCTGCATTTCTGGTGTGAAAGGGGTATAAGAGGAAGCAATGTTTGTAATAGTTACCACTCAATTAATGGTGTCCACATAGGATGCATGAATGTTCTCCCAGTGGGGCAGATGTATTAAGCCTGGCGAAGAGATAAACTGGAGATAAAGGGGAGAAAATGTGGAAGGAGATAAAGCACCAGCCAATCAACTTCCAACTGTCATATTTCAAACACAGCTGATTGGCTGGTGCTTTATCTCCTTCCACATTTTCTCCACTTTATCTCTTCGCTAGGGTTAATACATCTGCCCCAGTATGCCTAGCAGAATTAGGGTACATTGCAAGTCCCAAGTAGTCGTTGGAAGGTTTGTTTTAATGAACTTGTCCTCACTAGTGATGTAGCAGAATTTGGGGTGTGTGGTATATCCCAGTCACCACTGGAGGGAACTCTTGGTGCAAATCTCCAAAGGTGGATGTTTGTAGTTGTAAAGCAATCTCAGGTTTGAAGAAAACTTCTGATAGGAGAAAGGCTGGTTCAGACTCCACAGAATCTCTGTCCATGTAGATCAGTGCAACAGCTGGATCTCCTACACATTTCGCTGCTTTTTCCAGATGCAGCTTTGTCCCAGCAATGTAGCTTAGCACATATCGCTTAACACACATCACCGGCTCACGTGTGCGGAACGATCTGTGGGGATCAGTGTTCTCACCATGAGAACACAGGCAATCTAATTAGATTTATACTTATATTTTTCCAGTGATACCACTGTACTCCATTCAGTTCTTACAAATTGACATATAAAATTGTATGTGGAGAAAACAGTGTTATATCCATCAATTTAGCTACACTGTATCTCCCTGTGTCCGTTTTTATACTGTTCCGTGCAGCTACAGTATAAACCAAATATAGTATTCACAAGTTGTTAATGTGTTTCTAAGACCATTTGTTTCAATGGTCCCACAAATTGCAAACGTTCAAATTGATCTGTAAAAATTATGAGGCAAATCTAGTGTTTGATGTGCTAGGCCAAGAAAAAGTAGTAGTAGTAGTAGTACGTTTATTTATAAGGCGCCACAAAGTGTCCGCAGCGCCGTACATAGCAAAAAAAAAAAAAAAAAAATACAAGGTAACGTACAGGGTGTGTAGAAAGATACAGTATAAATAGGGGTATAGCTGGTAGAACTAAAATCAGCATCAGTTCAGAAGCACAGTTCAGAAAAAGCACATTCAATATGTTGACATGTATGTTAACTATTATTCATTCTGTGTTATCCTGTTTACATACTTTTCACATACATCAGACATGGGTGTGTGACCTGAAAATAGTGCGGTGATTAACTCTAGGCTGAAACCCTGCAGGATGAGTAGGTATCGTTCAGAAAATAGATTCATTATGTGTAAGCCATTAGTGTTGAATCACTGTTATGTTGTATGAAGACAATCAATGTCGGATCTCACAGATGTTTGTCATTTCGCGTGACTTGTTCCTGTAAATATACTGCCCATCTGCATAAAATATAAAGCATGAAAACTCTTCAATTAATAGCGGCATACTTAAGATGTTATGGCCATACCAATGAACTTAGGCCCTCATTCCAATCCATTCGGTCCCCCGCACATTCGCACGGGGGACTGATGGTTGGGACCTAGGCATGTGAATGCCCAGACTTTCATGAGTGTTCCCATGCAAATGGCAGCGTGACGCAGGGTGCTGTGGGCAGGCGGCTGACGTCACATGAGGTCTGCCGCCCATCCTGTCTTCGGCCGGAAGCCTGCAAATATAAGTCAGTCTCCACTGACAATTTTTGCAAGCCCTGGAGAAATCATTAGATGGTCGTGACCATTAATCCTCTTGCATGGTTGTGTGGGGATACGGGGGCAGGGATTCGGCGTGGCAGGCCCTCTGGAACTCGGTAGGCTGTGAGCTTTGCTGCTTACTGGGTCAAACAGAATGAGGGCCATAATGCCATGAAAATTGCTGTGGTTTTTTTTTTTTACTCTTTATTTTAAATAACCAATCAAAACACAGGAAGAAAATCCATAAAGGCTTTAGTCTTAACCAAATCTTAATTTGCTACGGCAGTTTAACATTTGAGTTTGTGCACGCCCCTCTCAAATCTATCTCTCTCTGCACATGTTATATCTGACCCATCTGCAGTGCATTATGGTTTTAAAAAGGTGAAAAAAATGCCTTTTATGCTTTTCTCCCAATTCAGAATCAGCTACTTACTGAGTATATTAACCCTTTTGTAACATCTGAATTGAGAATAAACAAGCATTTTGTATGCACATGTGAAAGGGCTTGCAGTCGTAAGAAGAACAAAAGTTGTTTGACACTTCAGGGTCATCCCTTTCTGGCCAAGCTTCTTCCTGGACAGTGGCATCATTAGCTGGTTGAGGAAGGTGCATCCTTCCTCAACCAGGAGGGGGGTGGGGGGGACAAAATCTGGGTCTAATTTAATCTTGTTGGGTCATATGAAGAAGAGCACCCACTGTTTATGTCCCAATACTGTGTAAAATCCCTTGCAAAACTAAAGCTTTGTATATAAAATGATATATGTGCATATTTTACAACTGATTTCAAGCCCTAACCTAAATAAATAGAATTAACATTTGTGGAAATTATGTAAAAACTATGTTGTTGTCAGTGATACAACTTTATTTAGTGATTAAAAATAAGGTTCTCTGAATAAGAATCTGGAGCACAAATAAGACGATAACTTCAGACCTATAGACCTTCCGTAGACCTATGTATGGAATGAATGAGGTAATAGCTGAGTGTCTGTGGACTGTATGGAATAAATGAGGTGAGACCTGTGTGCGTGAACTCTGGAATGAATGCGATAAGGACTCTGTGGAATGAATGGGATAAAACCGTGTGTATACTGTGTGGGGTGAATGAGATGAGTCCTGTGTGTGTGTGTGTATACTGTGTGGGGTGAATGAGATGAGTCCTGTGTGTGTGTGGAATAAATGAGATGAGTCGTGTGTGTGTGTGTGTGTGTTGTGTTGTGTGCGTGTGTTGAATGAGGTAAAACTTGTGTATGTGGAATAAATCAGATGAGACGTGTGTGTGGACTGTGTAAAATTAAGGAGGTGAGACCAGTGTGTGTGCTGAGAGGAATGAAAGAGATGAGATCTGTTTGGAATGAATTAGGGTAAATCTGAATGTGTGGGATTAATGAGTTGAGACCTATGTGTTTGGTCTTTGGCCCTTATTCAGATCTGATCCCAGTACAAATTTGGGTACTTGTTTCCTAGCACGGCGCCCAGATTTCCTACGTACGGCACCGTAGGGAAATCGCATTGCATTGCATCGCATGGGCCATTATAATTGCACGCAATGCGATTTTTTTTTTTATGCTCATTGCACCCCACTATATTGCATCACATGTTCTGCAAAATCGCATGTGATTTTATAGGGTGTGCGATGCCATGACATTAGGTATACAATAATATGATTGTATGTCCCAAAAATAGGTTTAACGCACCACCACCACCCCCCCCCCCCCCCCCCACTACCCACGCCAGCCCGAAGAGTGGCGAGCCCCGCAAGGGGTGGCGGAATGCGTCCTCCGACCTTTTCATTCCCCCACTATCCATGTAGGCGTGGAGTTGATTTTATATAGTGTGATGAGCCCCGTGAGGGGACGCGGATTACTTTACATGTATTCTGCGTCTGCTTGCCGTGCTTCGGGCTCGGTGGCTCGCCACCCTATATAAAATCAAATTCAAGCCGACGTGGATAGTGGGGTAATGAAAAAGTCAGAGGACGCGTTCCACCGCCACTCTCCACGCTTCAGGGTGGCGTGGATAGTGGGGGGGGGTGCGTTAAACCTATTTGGGGGACATACAATCATATTATTGTATACCTAATGTCATGGCATCGCACACCCTATAAAATCGCATGCGATTTTGCGGCAGATGCGATGTGATGGCCTGGGGCAGAGAGAGCATTGAATAAATTACATAGGAAAATCGCATCGCATGGCCCATGCGATGCAATGCGATTTTCCTACGCAGAATAGCCCACTAATGGGTGCCGTTCTAGGAAACAAGTACCCAAATTTGTTCTAAAAATGGGCAAAACTATGTGCACTGCAGGTGGGGCAGCTGTAACCTGTATAGAGAAAAATTGGGGGGAGTTATTTTGTTTCTGTGCAGGGTAAATACTGGCTGCATTATTTTTACACTGTAATAAAGATTTCAGTTTCAACACACCTCACCCAAATGTAACTCTCTGCACATGTTACATCTGCCCCACCTGCAGTGCACATAGTTTTGCCCATTTTGAGAACAAATTTGTACTGCAATCAGATCTGAATAAGGCCCTGTGTGGGGTATGGGTGAAAACCGGACCAGGACAAAACCGGACCAGGACAAAACCGCCGGACCGGACATCAAACTCTGCATTTTGGAGCTTGTGGCCTCCGGTCCGGGGGTGTCCTGTTCGGGGGTGTCCTGTCCGGGGGGGCTGCCTGTCACACCTGTCACCAGGGAGAGGAGCAAGGGGAGAATAAAGCCTCCCTGTATGGTCCGGGCATGTAGCGAAAACAGGACTGTCCGGCGGTCCGGAGTGTAGTCCGGTCTGGTTTTTACATAGTCCCCCCTGTGTGCAATGAATGAGGTGAGACCATTGTATGTGAACAGTGTGGAATGAATAATGTGACTTCTATGTGTGGAATGGATGAGTTAAGACGTGTGTGTGTGTGTGTGTGTGTGTGTGTGTGTGTGTGTGATGAATGAGGTGAGACGTGTGTATGTATGTACATGTGTGAGTGGGATAAATGAGGTGAGGTGCGTGCGTGTGTGTGTGTGTGTGTGTGTGTGTGTGTGTGTGTGTGTGTGTGTGTGTGTGTGTGTGTGTACATGTGGGATAAATGAAGTGAGATGCGTGTGTGTGTGTGTGTGTGTGTGTGTATATATATATATATATATATATATATATATATGCATGTGAGGGATGAACGAGGTAAGACGAGTGTGTGTTTGTGTAGAATATGATGACACAGAACCGTGTAACTGTAACTATCCAACTCTACCTTAAGCCGGCAGCTCCAGTCCCCTCTCGCAGTGGGCTGGGCTCAGTGGGGTGGGATTTCCTGTGCGAGCAGGTCAGCTGTTCTCTCCATGTCTGTCTCTGCTTCTCCCCCCTCCCCATTCACTCTCTCTCTCCCTGTCTCTCCCTCCTCCGTGGATCGTGCGGTCAGTGCCCCTCTCTCCCCCCTGGTGCCTCTCTCTTGGGATCTGACTAGTGATGTGTAACCTACAGAATGCCCAGCAGCACTGGAAAAAGGTTTAAACCTACAAAATACATCCCTGTCTCCACTGCAGCTGCCTTATTAGTGGGATCCACCACTTTGTTTTTTGTTTTCACGTAAGTACATTATATTTTATTCCGCTGTACAGTAATTGGGGTGGCCCGGCCGGTGGCCCCTTCCCGTGGATGGGTTGCTCGCAGTTTCGGGTGGGGCGCTGCATTAGTATTAGTGGGTCGCTATATATAATGTGGCGATAGCAGAGAATGTAGGGCCATAGGCCTTGGTTTAGGATGTGTGCTCTGCCGGTAGAGCTCCTGTGTGACTGCTGCTGATTCCTCTCTTGTGTCATTTATTGCTGTATTAGGCCATAGATTACCTTCATTAGGCCACATGCATATACAGTGTCAAGTATCTGAAGGTGTTATCCTGAAGGAACAAAAGACCCTTATTATAGCACTTCAAGGCCCTGTGCACTGGGGGAGGGTTTATAGAGGGCTGCTTAAGGATTATTGAAGCCTGAGTATCTGTGCTTGCATTGCTTATTACTGTCTCATTCCTTATTCAACTGTATGTTATTGTTGCTTGTGTAGTGTGCTGTATGTTATTGTTGCTTGTGTAGTGTGCTGTATGTTATTGTATGTTATTGTTCCTTGTGCCCCCTCCCCCCCCCTCCAAGGCAAAGTAAGAAGTTTGGGCTACAGTAGATGGTTTGTTGTGAATAAGGGGAGATGGTCTATTCACATATACAACACACAACTGTATGGCATTTATTCACTATTACATTGTCCATGGTGAATTTTGGGTATGTTCTATGCTTTCATGTAGAAATACTTGCTCCGTTCCTATATTCTGTCAAATTTATTTAGATGTACATTATAGAGTGCTGTTTAGCTATGTCCTTTCCAGCTCCCCTGTGTTGCACTTGTACCTGCCCTCTATTCCCTGGATTGCTCCGTTTTCTGTATTCAAATAGTTTCTTCATGCTGCATGCCCTTACCATAGTACACAATTTCTTGGGATCGCTTTTGTTTTTTGTTTGTTTTATCTGTGTAATTAGTTATTGTATGGTGCGGTCAAAATAGAAGATACATAACTGTAAGCACTAATGTCGTTTTTAAAAGCCCCATTGTGTGTTTTGTACTATAATAAAACATGTATCACATTAGCTGCTGTTTACATTCAGTCTGACAACAGCCCATCTTTTGTGTCATGAACAATACACATTGAAGCTGAAGGACTGTTGGTTTATTTAACTTGTGATCTTGATTTATAGTATCGGGTTAAGTTTTTTTTGTTTTATCTGTTGTAATATCAGATGTGTTCTGTAGATTATATTTAAAGATTTTGCTTGAATAGTACAAAAAGTTATTATCTAGTGATGCTCAAAATAGTATATTTTGCAGCTTATTCAGGTCTGTTTGCTCGAATGCGAGCTCGATGTTTATGAACTATGCATGCGCCGGGTGCGTGTGTACCCGGCAAACAGATTGTTTGCCGGGTACATACACCCAACATTGTGGGTGGTGGGTAGGGGGTGTGTGGGATGGTAGGACTGGGGACTTTTGCCCATGGGAATGCTCAGTATTTCATGGGCGTTCCCAGATGTCAGCTGCCCGCCCATTTCTTCCCAAATGTGCACGCATATCTCAGTAATTTGAGTCACTTTTGATATGCGTGCATACACTAAATCTTTTGATGGTCGGTGAACATCGAAAGATGTGGGAGCTTCCCCCTGGCCTGCGAATGGATTTTTATGTAAAACATCCATTCGCAGGCCGTGTGAATGAGCATGGCATGCTAAGGGGGGGGGGGGTCGTGCTACTAGGCATTGGCAGGGCGCCATGGGGTGGACTTACAAGCTTGCAAATATGCAGCCTTGCGAGTCAACCAAAATAGGGTCCTTTGGGTAACAGATGAAGACAAAAAGGGAGAGATACTGTCAAGCAAAGTGACTAATGTTGGTGTTGCCGATGTTTTTTCCAAATGGTCCAATTGTAAAAGTATGGTCCCTGTTACCCTAACTAACACACATTTTGTAACATTGTAACTCTTGAGCCAGTGGTTCCCAAACTGTGTGCCTAGGCTCCCTGGGGTGCCTCAGGACACTTGCAGGGGGTGCCTTGGGTTGGTGGACCAGGATCAATTCATATTATTAATGGTCAATGTAATAGGCAAAACCAGTGCTGGTGGCTGCCAATCATAATATATGTGGACAAACAGGAGCAAATCCTGTCCCTCACCACATAACTGTGACATATACACACAATGTTCTTAATTTCATTTTTTTTTCTCTCTAAATTTCTCAATAAGGAACATTTGGCCTAGGGGGGTGTCTTGGAAACATTTTGATGCTCTAGGGCACAGGTCTTCAACCTGTGGCCCTCCAGATGTTGTGGAACTACATGTCCCGGCATGCCCTGAGTTTTTGTTTTTTTTGCAAACTGTTATAGGAAAAAATGTGACAATGCATGTTGGAACATGTAGTTTCACAACATCAGGAGGGCCACAGGTTGAAGACCCATGCTCTAGGGTGACGTGATTCAAAAAAGTTTGGGAACCCCTGTCCTAAGCAGTGTTAAGGCTAATACATACAGGGCGACTAAATGTGCGGAGCGATTTAGCCTAGTCAGATTGCACAGCACACATGGCTTGCTAAATTGCCCATACATACGCCTAGCACTGTGTGTAAGCAATCTGTGCTAACCAGTGTTTTCAGTTTAGATCAGTTTGACTAAATGTATTCAAGATGTGATAGGGTGACATGCGGTACAGTGCATCTCCATCGCTATATGGCATACACACACAGCAATCCGTGCTTAATTTCGAAGTGATCTAGTCAGATAGCTTAGCTAATGGGCTGTTATCATCCAGTGTGTATGCAACTTGCTCAGTTATTTTATTGTTTATATGTTGTATTCTTTCATCTGTTCTGTGGTGAATGGTAGAAATCTCCAAGCCAACTGACTTAGTTTACAGTCTGTGATTTCCAATAGTGTGTCTATCTGCAGCCATAGTGTGTGACCCAGCGGCGCACACCGTTGCATGTGCAGGACTAATGACTCTGTCTTGCACACTGCTGGAGCATCACATACATAAGCGGGAACATTAGGTGCACATTGACAGCTTTCTGAGCAAACCACTGCTGTCTCAGACACAACAACGTTCAAATTCACAGTGGCTGACTATGGCTCACCCAGAAAAAAATAGTTTTGAAACATCTGCACTTTTCTAGCCAACCCACTTATACCACCCCCACTGCTCCCTTTGCCAATAAATCCTTGGTGCATCTGCAATCACTACTCATTAGCTGCTAGAAGGGCAGTGCGGATTTGGCACATGTGCAGTGGCAAAAAAATTGCTCCACTGCATCCGACATTAACATTGTGTGTATCTCTGTATCTGACTTACAGTGGGGATCGAAAGTTTGGGCACCCCAGGCAAAATTAATGGTACTTCTTTACTTTCACGGCGCCACTAGATAGGACAGGTAGGATACTAGATAGGATACGATTTTGTATGCGATTTGACATAAGATATCGCATAAGATATAGGATAAGATTTACTATCCATTTCATTACCCCACTAGGGCGTGGAGTTGATTTTATATAGTGTGGCGAGCGCAGCGAGCTGACACGGATGTTGTTTCAAAGCAAGTCCCCAATATTGCATGCCATTTGCATGCAATTCCATAAAATACATTCCGTGTCCCCTCGCGGGGCTCGCCACGCTTCGGGCTCGGTGGCTCGCTGCGCTCGCCACGCTATATAAAATCAACTCCACGCCCTAGTGGATAGTGGGGTAATGAAATGGATAGTAAATCTTATCCTATATCTTATGCGATATCTTATGTCAAATCGCATACAAAATCGTATCCTATCTGTCCTATCTAGTGGCGCCGTGAAAGTAAAGAAGTACCAAATTAATTTTAATGCGCAAAAAGAAGCCAAGGAAAGATGGAAAAACCTCCAAAAAGGATAAAATTACAGATTATACATTCTTATAACATGTCAAAAAGAGTTTGATTTTATTTCCATCATTTGCACTTTCAAAATAACAGAAAACAAAAAATGGCGTCTGCAAAAGTTTGGGCACCCTGCAGAGTTAATACATTGTACTGCCCCCTTTGGCAAGTATCACAGCTTGTAAACCCTTTTTGTAGCCAGCCAAGAGTCTTTCAATTCTTGTTTGAGGTATTCTTCCTGACAAAAGTCTTCCAGTTCTTTGAGATTCCTGGGCTGTCTGTGACGAACTGCTCTTTTAAGGACTATCTATAGATTTTCAATTATGTTGAGGTCAGGAGATTATGAAGGCCATGGCAAAACCTTCAATTTACGCCTATTGATGTAATCCACCGTGGATTTTGTGGTGTGTTTAGGATCATTATCCATTTGTAGAAGCCAGCCTCTCTTTAACTTCAGCTTTTTCACAGATGGCATCATGTTAGCGTCTCCAAAATTTGCTGGAATCTTATTGAATCCATATTTCCTTCTACTCGCAAAATGTTTCCTGTGCAACTGGCTGCAATACAACCCCAATGCATGGTTGATCCACTACCATGCTTAACAGTTGGACTCTTTTCATTAAATTCTGTGCGCTTCCTTCTCCAAACGTACATTTGCTCATTTGCCCGCGAAAAAGTTATATTTTAACCTCATCGGTTCACAGAACTTGATTCCAAAATGCATCAGGCTTGTCTATATGTTCATTTTCCAATTTCAAACGCTGATTTTTGTGGTGAAGACGTAGAATATTTTTTTTTTCTTCTGATGAATCTTCCATGAAGACCATATTTGTACAAGGTATCTCTTTATAATGGAAGAGTCTACCACAATTCCAGTGTCTGCCAGATCTTCCTGGAGGGATCGTGCACTCAGTTGTGGATTTTGACTTGCTTTTCTCACAATCCTGCGAGCTGTTCTGTCTGATATTTGTCTTGGTCTTACAGATCTTGCTTTAACTTTCACTGATGACTGCCATTTTCTTAATTACATTCCGAACAGAGGATATGGGCATCCAATAACTCTTTGCTATCTTCTTATAGCCTTCTCCTGCTTTGTGAGCGTCAACTATTCTCAGTTTCAGTGTTCTACACAACTGCTTAGAGGAACCCATGGTGCTGATTGTTGGGGCAAGGTCAGATATTGTTGGGGCAAGGTCAGATGAGTCTGGTCTTGTCAATCTCAAAGGTTTTAAATCACCTGGTCTTTCCAGATGATGATTGTGAACAATCCATGACACTGCCAGGTCTCAGCTGTCCAAAGGGGGCAGTACAAGGTATTAACTCTGCAGGGTGCCCAAACTTTTGCAGACACCATTTTTTGATAAATGATGAAAATAAAATCAAACGTTATTTGACATGTTCTAATAATGTCTAATCTGTAATTTGATGCCTTTTGGAGATTTTTCCATCTTTCATTGGCTTCTTTTTGCACATTAAAATTTTTGCCTGGGGTGCCCAAACTTTCGATCCCCACTGTATAGTTTGCTGACCTGAGGAGAGTGGCCGCTGCTGCTGACATCTAAGAAGTTTGCGTTCATTTATGTGTATTTATGTGGGTGGGGTGGGGGCTCAGGCTCTGTCCCCTTCCACAAAGCCTGGGTCCAGGTAATTACTACCCCCCACCTTCCTTGACGCTCTTGCAGATGATGGTCTGGTTGGCCTCAATTGTATAGTGTGTATGCGGAAGTTGAATACCTACTGAGATTATTCTGCAACTGTTCAATGGAGAGGTTATGGTATACGGCAGAGATGGGGAATTTTTGGCCCTCCAGCTCTTGTTGAACTACACATCCCAGCATGCCCTGCTACAGTTTTGCTATTTGGCCATGCTAAAACTGTTGTAAGGGTCGAAGGTTCCCCATCCCTGGTATATGACGTCAACAATACCATGGTAGACAACATCTAGTTAGATGCCTATACTTGGTCATTGGCGTTTAGATAGACAGTGCAGAGAGATCGACGGATGGTTAGCATCGATGGGAACCTGGTGGACAATAGCAAGATCGATATGGGTTATTTTTTGGTGCCAAATGTCAGTGGACATACACAGATGTGCACAGTGTTCCCTCGCATGGCTTGCCATGCTTTGGCAACACTATTATATTTCTACTGTCCACTTGGCTAGTAGAGTAGGAACCAAGTGGACAGGCGCAAAAAACCTGTGTTGACCTTGCTACTGTCAAGCAGGTTCCCGTTGATGCTTACATTCAGTTGATATCCCGGCACTGTCTACCAAAAGGGCAAGTTTAGGCGTCGAACTCTAGTGGTCGATCATGGTATAGTCGACTTCCACACCCTTGTTCCGCTGTCCGGAGGCCGGGTGGGTGATGCACATGCTATCTCGTTCCTGACCTCCCTATCCTGTTTAATGGATCAAACTAAAGTACACAGAGCAATAAGTTTAAGTGATAATTGCTCCATTGAATCAAAGAGGAAGGGATGCACATAATCTGTAGGCGTGTGACCAGATCTAGGTAGGATACACATTTCTCAGCAGCCCTTCACACTCAGTGTCTCCAGCTGTCAGGTTTAGCTGTGCATTAATGTGTACTTATTTAGCTAGTTTTCTTGGTACTATTGAATAATTGCTTAGAACAATAAGTGAATCAGATATGATACGTTCCAAATGCAAAGCTGTTTGACTGGTTTGGAAATTTTCAATTGTTTTAATCGTATGATCTAATAAAAGTAATTGCTTGTCAATCATTTTAGTAATGTCACTTATTTACTGTAGTATCTGATAAACTGGTTGGGGAAAATAGAGCGGCATACTAATTCATCTTTTTATCTTGCGTTACCAATAAATAAACAATGAGCCTTTATTTGGTTTATATTTCACCTGCAGCTACTGTGATCCACTTCGACTGCACTGAGGATTTTTCTCCGGGTACTTCTAAGCCACCGTGAATAATCGGCTGTGCTGAGTATGCCAGAAGTAACACTGGTGCTCAATGATAAGCGCAGTAGTATTAATGCAACATAATGACATCTGTATTATTAGTATCTGTGTCCATTATGCTGCTTTCCCACTGCCTAAACGGGTAAAGACCAGGTATTTTTTAAATGGGTCTTTAAATGGGTAAGCGCTATAAAGACCCTTTCCCACTGCAGCTCTTAAACGGTACCGTTTTTGTCACATTCACATATACCCATTTAAGCAACCCATTTAAACCCATAGTAAACATGGGCTGTCATATAGAATGGACTTTTCTGCCCCCACAGGCCCACACTGATGACGTTTGGAGAGAACAAAAGGAGAGGGTGGGGAGTGGTCTGATCAGTGTTGCAATAATGGCAGACAGAGCACATGTCTCTGCTGATTTCCTGCCTGATTTTCTTCCACTTCCTCATATTGAGTGCAGACTCCAGGGGTCTGCGGTCGCAGCATGTCCTCATTAAACAGGGGTGTGGATGTTGTGGACTGGGCTGGTTCCACAGGTAGGGTTAATGTTTGTTCTGCACATGACTGTGCAGCTTCATGCCGACTTTCGGCTGCTGCCAGGCTAGATGATAATGCTACTGGATTAGCAAGTGCAAAATTCCCGAAAACCGCCATGCATTGGTCGAAGTACAACCACTCCCTACGTGCAGAGCCGTTCTGGTCTAGTACATTGTGGAATAAGCATTTCAATGCCTTCAGCTTATTTATAATTTGCGTAGTGGTTCTTATAAATCCTGATGCTGCCATCATATTGCTGATATTACGGTATTTTTTACAGCATCCTTTACCATACCGGTCATCTGACACATGATTTCTTCTTCCCCACAATTTCGAATGAGTTCCCTGATCTACTCCTCTGTCCAACTGGGCATGGTAGCAGAATGTAAACAGCAGTACTGCACAAAAATGTTTTAGCTCTTCTCTGTCTACTGTCTGCTGTGATTACTTCCTGGATGTGGTGACTGTACAGTCGTCACAAGCAAGAAGCCAATCATGTTCTTAACCTTTTATTATTATTACTAAATACCATTTAAGACCCTTTCCCACTGGAAAAAAAACGGCTCTTAAATGGGTAAAACTCTGATTTTTACCCATTTTAAAAAAAATGGTATTTTTAAAACGGGTACAGCAACCTGGAGCATTCCCACTGCAGCTCTACCCATTTAAAAAGGCAAAAAAAACCGGCAAATTGCCATTTAAGAGCTGCAGTGGGAAAGGGGTATTAATTTGCCACTGCAGTAGTAGTCCATCAGTGTCAATATACATAACTCACCCTGCTGCTTCATTCTCTAAGGTGAACTTGCTGACCATTAATATTAGCGTTATTTACTCATTCATCATTTGTTGTGAAGATTTGCTAATTGTGAGCTGGCAGTGCTTTGTCCTACATTGTCATCAGAACTGGAGAATAAGCAGAGATGTTTTGGGCCCATGCCACCACCTGAAGTTTCACTGAGGTGCACAACGGGAGAGCAGATGGTCTGGATTTTGATCTGTAGGTGGATCCTAGTAGTCTAGCTCAGGTGTTCTTATACTCCATTCACAACAGACAATATTACTGGGTTGGTCCCTGGAACAACCCTGGACTAGTACTGGTGTGAAAGGGTCCAGGGCCAAAATCCAGGAACTGATGCCCTGGGATTTCAATCCTGCTAGCTACCAGGGTTGGTCCATGGACCTTCCAGGGTTACTGGCTGGTATGAAAGGTGCATGAACATGTCCCTCCTTCCCGTGTTGCCTCTGCTGATTGGCTATGCAGGGCAACGTTTTGTAGTTGCGAATTTCCAGAGGCACTTAGAGGATCACACAGCGTGCAAGAAGACACTTGTGCAAGCTCTGTAGCACAACAGACACCAGCAGTGCTATTTACCCCTAAAAGCCTACAATGTCTGCAAAATCTCTCTCTCTCTCAAAGTCAATTTCTAATGACAGTCTCATAGAAATGCAGGGTCATCCCAGGTTGAGTATGAAAGCTGCCAACTTGGGATGTCCCAGCTTCAAAAGTATGTGTTATAGAAACCTGTTGTATAGTATCCATATACTACAAGGGCTGATAAAAAAAAGTAATGAGGCTGCTTCCTGTTTTTCGGTCCCATAGGTAGACATGGCAAGGCTATGCTGCTTTTTTCTGAAGCTCAAACATTGATGTGTCTGAACATGTGGTTTTAATTCTGTTGTCTTTGTTTGGTCACAGCGAGTGGAAGATCTTTTACCTTTCATCATGGCAGATGAGGAAGTCATCGATGTGAGATTACGTCAGAGGACTGTATTTTTTTTTGTGTGATTAGCAGCCTCTAGACCAGTGGTAGCCAACGCCAGTCCTCCAGAGCTACCAACATTTTCCAGACAACCTAGCTGCTGCACAGGTGCACTCATTACCCACTGACACATTTTAAAAGCTCCACAGGTGGAGATAATTACAGCACTTGTGATTCTGTGAGGAGACATGGAAAACATGCACTGTTGGTAGCTCTCGAGGACTGAAGTTGGCTACCCCAGCTCTAGATGGTGCCCAATGGAGCTATTGAAATGTAGCTATGTTTGGGCTGGCAACAGCATTTGAGCTCACACTCCCCGGGGGTGGCGAGCTGAAATACACAAAAAGTCACTTTTTTTAGAGGCCAAACAGGACTTTTTGCTGCACACCAATTAGTTTTGTCTGGTTTAGCCGCTGTGTGTGTCTAAAACTGACCTTAATGAGCATGGTTACAAACATCAATTGCATATCGGCCTGCAATCTCCCTTTGTACTATATACAGGAGATCGGGTGCCATATGACGAATACTTCAGAGAGATGTGTGTTAAGGCCCATACACACTGGGTGACTTTGAGCTGAAAGCCGCTCAAAACAGGAGGTTTGAGCGGCTTTCAGCTCAAAGCCGCCCAGTTTGTATGGCCCAGTGATGAGCGCTACTGCGCGCTCCCGCAACATCGCCGGGAAAGCCGTTATAACCAGCAGATGAGCGGCATTCAGGATGGCTTTGCATAGCGCTCCGCTATACAGTGCCCCCCTCTGGTGGTGCCAGGCAGGGGGACACACTGAGCGGCTTTTCCCCCAGCGATGATAGCGATCATCGCTGTCCATACACGCTGCGCATAGTCGCCCAGTGTGTATGGACCATTAAACTTGGAAAAAAGTGGAAGTGAAATGTTACAACAAGCATATGGTGGTGAAGCAATTAGCAGTGCTGCAGTATTTCAGTAGTGGTAGCACTTCAAAGATTGTAATACGCAAGTGACTGACAAAGCACATTCTGGGGGAGACAAATAACCACTGTGGTTACAAATGTCAACATTGCCAAAGCTGCAGAGATGTTGCAAAATGACAGGTTAACTTTGTGAACTTTTGGCTTTGCTTGGCTTCTCATTCGAACAGGTTCAGCGAATTGTGACAAAGGAAATTACAATTTATTGTGTATGTGCCAGGTGGGTACCCAGAATTCTCACAGAAGAGCAGATGCGATGATGAGTGGAATCCTGCAAGAACATCCATTTGAATGTAGGAGAGGATCCAGCATCCAAACAGTCCAGTTTATGGAAACATGCAAATTTTGTGTTATCCTTTCAGCGTGTAAAGTCCACCACCATCGAAATACTGCAGCGCTCCCGGATTTTTTTTTCTTCACTGCTTGCCGTAACATTTATTGCCGCTTTTTCCAAATTTAACACAAAATCGAATCCCTTGTTTCTGACGTAATCTCACAGACTTGTTCCTCCTCCAGTACCTGATTATATAATTGGCTAATTAGGCTACAGTCTAGGCCAGGCTTTCCCAACCACGGTCCTCAGTGCAGGTTTTAGTGATATCCAGGCTTCAGCACAGATGGTTAAATCAAAATATCCCCAGTACTAATTAAGTCACCTGTGCTCAAGCCTGGATATGACTAAAACCTGCACTGTTGGTGTGCCTTGAGGACCGTGGTTAGGAAAGCCTGGTCTAGGCCCTTAGGACTGGGGGGGGGGGGGGGGGGGTAAAGTTCTTAAGGCGACTGACTGCCAGATGGCTGTGTTAATGTAACTTCCTGATAGAACCATTACTTTATGTACATGCCACAAGCATTAGATCCTACATGCCAGTTGTATAACATTTGTTACATGCACGTGGACAAATGCATGTTGTAAATAGCGCCACAACACATATTAAACCAACATTAGTGTGTTGTGGTGATTGGTAACGACTGGTGGCGCTATTTAGGACACACATTTTTTTTTTTTTGTCAATATTCTTGGAGTTGTATGGTGGACGCTCCAAGTGTCTATGAGCTGCAATCCGTTTTGATCTATTCTAAGCCTTGAAAAGTGATAAAATGGGGAGTGATAAACCACCAACCAATCAGCTCCAACCTGTCATTTTTCAAACACAGCCTTTGGCATGACATATAGCAACTAATTGGCTGGTGGTTTATCACTTTCTATTTTATCACTTTTCAAGCTTAGTACATCTGGCACAATAACTGTATCAAAAGAAGACTGGTCAGTCCAACAGCATGTTCAGTAACATCGATGTATGAGCTTCACAATACCCTACGTACATAGCATTGCCACCTCTACCTATGGGACAGAAAAACAGAGGTAGTCTCATTACTTTTCAGTCAGCCCTTGTACAAAATAATTATGTCTTATACATCCCGGGTCCAGCGCTTTCACATAAAACCTGGGTCCGCCCAATATATGGCGGTCGACCCTGGTTTAACCCTTCTTATGACTTGGGTCAATTTGCCTGGTTGGTCGACCAGGGTTATAAGGAATGGTGCTTTCACACCACACCTCCATCCGGGTCTATATATCATCAACTGAGCAATAACCCAGGTCTGAGTGTTACTATCCTGCAAGTCCCCTTTTTTTGTCAGCATTATATTTCTTTTAACAACATCACCTTTCATTACCCCGTGTCACCCCTGTCCTGTACCATATCTGTACTGTTTTACTGTCTACCTATCTGGCTGTTGTAATCACCAAGTGGTGCCGCTGAATGGCTGCCTGGGTGCTGTACAGCTCAGTAACCATATGTCGCCATGTCCGTTTCCAGTGGCGGCTCTTACCGTTTTGGAGGAGGAGGTCCTGGCCACTGGTTTCCTTCATACTTACTGCACATGCGCTGGCCCAAGTCTCCATGGGCTGCCTTTAAAGCAGCCCCCGGAGGCATATTCAGGTTCCCGGGTCCAGCACATGCGCAGTATCGTCCCCAGTACTGCACATGCAAAGAAGCCGTTTTGGGCGCTGCCGCACAATTGTGCACAGAGAGGCATCCCGGAGGGAGGGAACACTTCCCAATGGGACTGCCTTGAGTGACTGGCAGGTTGGACATCCAAAAGGAAGTCACTGCCAGTCACATTGAAGCCAGAACAGTCTCACATACTGCATCTGGCTTCACTTTAGGCAGAGACAGTGGCGGATTTTACCTGGGGATTTTAGCCCATAGGTAAAAGCCGCCACTGTCCGTGTCCCTCATCAGGATGCATCTAGTGCATATCTGTAAGTGTCCTATATCTATACTGTTACTGCCTACCTATCTGGCTGATGCAATCACCAAGTGGCGCCACTGAATGACTGCCTGGGTGCTGTGCAGCTCAGTAAATGTATGTTCCTAATGTGTCCGTGTCCCTCTATATGTCCCCATGTGCGTGTCCCTCATCAGGATACATCTAGTGCATATCTGTACGTGTTATATTCATCTGTACTGTGACTGTTTTTTACGTGTTCCCACCCTGGCTGTTGCAAAGCAATCCAAACCAAATTCCTAGTATACGTAAGTATACCTGGCCAATAAAGCTGATTCTGAGTAAGAGCTGTGTTGATGAGACAGTACTGCTAGTACTTTTATATGTCTTGCATTTTAAAGAATATTTACTTTTACGTGCAATAACAGTTAGTTAAAATATCTATTGGATATGTTACTCTTGCTAAACAGAAGTCTGAAATTACCTCAGAAATCATTCTGTAGAGATCTTGCCATTGTGCAATTTTTTTTTCATGTAGACAAAATAGTACAACTCAGGGATATAAATCACCCCTCCCCTCTGCCAAATACCATTGAGAATTCACAGAGCGGTAATTCAAGGCAGTTTTGCCTTTTTAAATGCTTAAATTATGCATGTGTTACCAATATCCAGCAAGACACTCAAAATGTGATTTTTCAACTATTTTATTAGTTTCGTTTGTATATATTTCTGAGAGACTGAAAATCATGACATCTATTTAAACTGGTATATACATTGCAATTATATCATAACAATCTGTACTTTACATGGTTTGGTTTCTGGCCTTTACTGAAGTCTTGATTCTGTTTTCTGAACTCTGAAATTGTACAGCCACTAATTTAATCTTGGCAGATATGGCTGCTATATAAAGGTCTGTGTAGAGTAGAGAAAATCTTAAGGGAGGAAAAGATTATTTAAGGTAAAGTGTCTGAAAAAGAAATGAACTGCAATCTTTTTATTTTGTCTTTTTTTTTTTTTCACTCAATACATATGTACAGTACTGATTAAAAGTTTTAGAAAATCAGAAGATACACAAGATATTCTGTGTTTTGTGTTTTTGAAGATAAAAATAAAGAATCTATAAAAATAAAAAACATTTTTTAGAATATGACCATTCTTCCAGACTTTTATTGAAATTTATGAAGTTTAATTCTTCAGTTTACTCAATTTGAAGCATCGAACAAATAAACAATTGGAGAAAAAGAGATCCCTGAATAATTTTGTTAAATAAAATTGAAACTAAGTTTTTAACACTTCAAAGTAGCCACCCTTTCGCTAATATAAAAGTTTGAACGGCTTTCAGCTCAATGCCGCCCAGTGTGTATGGCCAGCGATGAGCGGTGATGCGTGCTCCTGCATCATCGCCAGGAAAGTCACTCCTCTGCTGGCATTACCAGCATATGGACGGCTTTGCATAGCACTGCACTATTCAAATCCGTCCTCCCCCCTGCTGAAAGCACCAGGCTCCCCCCCCCCCTCAGTGAGGACAGTGGTCATCGCTGTCCATACACGATGGGCATAATTGCCCAGTGTTTATGGACCTTAAATGTTTCCTCCATACATTTGATGCTGCAGTCACAACAAACCACCCTCTTGGTGCTGATTAATGTAATGTGTATACCAGTTTTTCCCAAACTGGATGCCTTGCAGGGGTGCCTTGGATAGGTGGTCTAGGACAAATTCATAATGGTTATGGGCAAAACCAGAGTTGGTAGCCGCCAATCATGAAATATGTGGGCAAACAAAAGCAAATTTGGTTATAAACAGAATTTACAAAATTATAAATTTAATATTTTTTTTCTAAATTTATCAACAACAAACTTTTGACCTAGGGAAGCCATGAAAAATATTCTGATTCTCTAGGGCAGTGGTAGCCAACCCTAGCCCTCGAGAGCTACCAACAGTTCACATTTTCCAGACAACCTAGCTGCTGCACTCATTAATCACTGACACATTTTTAAAAGATACACAGATGAAGCTAATTAGCTCACTTGTGATTCTGTGAGGAGACCAGCAAAACATACACTGTTGGTAGCTCTCGAGGACTAGGGTTGGCTACCCCAGCTCTAGGGCATGGGTCTTCCACCTATGGCCCTCCAGATGTTGTGAAACTACATGTTCCAACATGCATTGCCATATTTTTTTTCTATAACAGCATGCCAAAACTGTCAGGGCATGCTGGGAAATGTAGTTCCACAATATCTGGAGGGCCACAGGTTGAAGACCTGTGCTCTAGGGCATGGGTCTTCATACTGTTGCCCTCCAGATCAGTGGCGGAACTTGTGGGTTGTGGGCCCAGGTGCAAATATATAATCTGGGCCCCCTCCTCCACCCCAACCCAGGTTCACAATAACTCATTGATAGTTTTATGCAGCAGTGGGCCCCCGTAGTTGTCAGGGGCCCCGGTGCAATGCACCTGCTGCACCAATGGTAGTTCCGCCTCTGCTCCAGATGTTGTGAAACTACAAATTCAGGCATGCCTTGCCACAGTTTTAACACTCCCTTACAGCAAAACTGTGGCAAGGCATGCCTGGATTTGTAGTTTCACAACATCTGGAGGGCCACAGGTTGAAGACCCATGCTCTAGGGGGTTTCTGTCAATTCAGCTGTATCCAATATGAAATTGTATCATACTTACCTGTGATCATGGAATCATACTGATGTTGGACTTCTTGAAGAATAATCTCCACATTCTGATTTGCCTTTTAAATTGTGATATATTAATACATTGTGAAGTTTTGTAAAACTATTTTTATTAAGATACACATTCTTGTTCAAATATAATCTAATACGCTGGGTGGCATTTCACTTACCCTTGCGCCCTCTGATAACTATATTTTTTTCTTGCACCCCTCACTAACAGGAGGGGTTATATTAGAGTTGCTGCTATTTCCCATCCCCCTATCTTACCCCAAAGCGCAATATAGAGGCTCTTTAAACATAATAATTATTGATTAAATAGTGCAGTATAAAACACCGTATATAATGCAATAACGTTATGTGCTGTCACATTACTAGATGCTGATGGTGGGCCCCCTTTAAATAAAAAGCACAAGGTTACGAAGGTAAAGAACTGAAATTAAAATGAACTTCTGCAGGAGCTTAGTCATTTATAATTTGACTCCTACATGTTCTCTAAAGGAGTCTATAAGTATAAAGTAGAATTTCAGGTTGTTGTGACTAGGAGGTACCAGCCTATTCTTTAATTTAAACATTTTGGCCATGAATCATGTCTTGAATGTATCTTTTGAACTAAACAATGGAAGAAAATAGACCCCGCACTGCTGTACCAGGGATGTGAAATCTCATGGGTGAATAGTCTAGTCAATGGAAAGACTTTGCGGGCGATTCAGCTGAGCGTGATATATCGGACGTAGGTAATTCCATACTCCAGGTAAAGTTTCACAGCAGAAATTTTTCCATCGCACCCCCACCAATACTAATAGGGAAACCAGTTAACATCTTTTAAGAATAAACAATACTTATTGTCACTACCAACATTCTTCTTCTGTTATGTGATTTGGTACTTATGAAAAGTGTTCTGGGTAATTTCTCCACTTTTTCATGCACTTGTCCCTGGTCTTAAATTGCAGAATTAATTAGGATTGCCACTGTTCCCAGAAATGTCTATTTACAATTGAATTGTGGGAAATGCAAGAGCACACTTCCTGGAAAGTAGTTACGATGTGTGCGATATCTAGGTTACAGATTTGTTCTCCCAAGCTCTCGTTGAATTAAATTGCCCCGTTGTCAGAATTTAAAAAATATATATTTATCTATTTTTTTAGACCTTGTTAAAAAAAAAAAATCCAAAAATAAGCCCTTTATAATAAAAACGTATGCTAATGGTGTGTATGTGTTTTGAATGTTCATTGCTGTGGCTGGAGAGTTGGAAGCTCTGGAAATGTCTGTATTGAATAATACTATAAAGAAAGATGGGTATAGATAAAAGATACACAGTAGTTGCTGTTAACCTCAAACTTTGATTTTCAATATACATCTCTTAAATGGTTAATTGGTCTTGTTAATGTCATCTGGTTATCCTCATGACTTATTGTTGCTACTTTGGGCAGTGCTCTTTTGCGAGCTGTGACTGCGAGCAGTGCTGTTTACTCTCCGTCACAGTTCGTAGGTCAGTAAAAAACTGTCCCCCCCTGCACACGCTATTTCCACTGCACTGGGTTTTTACAGAGAGGTGGAAACGGCGGGTGCGGCTAAATGCAGTGGGCTCCCTGCATTCGCCACGAACCTCGCAGTTTGGGGGAATCCTTGCCATCCTCTCACAGTGAAGAGATCCCCTGGAATGTTGACTAGAGTGAGCAGCTGCTCAGGGGTTAAAAGGTGAGGGTGGCTTGTCTTCGGCGATACTCGCCGTTTAACCCCCTCGTCGGCTGCATTGAATACGGCCCTTTAAGTTGGTCAGTCTTGTATTTTATTCCATTTTCAATTAAAATAGTTAACTCAATAAAAGGCAAAACTTTGCATTTACATTTTTTTGTACTTGTGTAGTTTCACGGCGCCCGATAGATCGTATGCGATATCGGCCGATATATCGATGCGATTTTTACCTGTTCATAACCCCACTATCCACTACGCATGGAGTTTTATATAGCGACCCCGAAGCGCGGCGAGTGGATGCGGATTACTGCGCTCGCCACACTATATAAAATCAACTCCATGCGTAGTGGATAATGGGGTTATGAAAAGGTAAAAAAATTGCTTTGGATCGCATCCAATATATTGGGCAATATCTCATCCGATATATTGGGCGTTATGAAACTACACAAGTTTTTTCAACCCAGGCCTATGTTTTCTGCTTTCCAAAAATTATTTGAATCTAATCTTTATCGATACTTGATTTAAGCAACAAGTTTTAAAGTCGTAGCTTTCCAGCCACAATCCCCGTCCAACGTAAGCCTCCAGTAATTGTTTTATGAACACACTATTTTAATAATGGATTTGATTTTATAAAAGTACTGTTCTAAATTTAATTAAGATTTATACTATCCTATCTTATGATTCATAGCGGGTGATTAGTGTAGCTCTATAATTTTCTATCTTTCTATCATGTGAACATTCTTGTGCTGATATTCTGAATGTCAACTTTATGAAGATAGTCTAAAGACATGTACACACGGGGTGATTTTCTTCCAGGCATCATCAAAATCACCTAGAAGGTTAGGCAGAATCACTCCATGTGTACGCTCCGGCGTCACTATCGCCCGACCAAATAGACAGTGTAGGCAAGTGTATTTCACTAGACACTTCCTGCATGGCTTATTTGGCCACAGCTCAGGAAGGCAGGATGTAGTTTAGTGTTCATTCTAGCACCCGCCATCTTTGAAAACCAATGCAGTTCCTCTTCCCTGCCTGGAGTGTCGCTGTATGTTGTAGTGCTTCTAGCACAGTGTGGTCTGTATATCAACACTGATATGCAAACCAGACCTGTGCTAGAAACATCACAGCGACACCCCAGGCAGGGAAGAGGAACTGCATGGTTTTTCAAAGATGGCGGGTGCTAGAATGAACCCTACCCCTTTAAACTGATTTTCCAAAAAGGACAATGAGTTTTGTGTCCTCCATTGACCTCCACAATCACCAGATCTCAATCTAATATAGCACCCTTGGAATGTGGTGGAACTGGTGATGTATAGTGTGACTGTTCAGGGAACAAATATGCAGCATCGGCATGATGCCATCATGTCAGCTTGGACCTTAGAATACCGGAGGAGTGTTTCCGGAACCTTTAATACATGCTTCAAAGAATTCAGGCTCTTATGGTGGAAAATGGGAGTCCTACCCTATAATTCAAAGGTGTTTCTAATAAAGTGTCCACTGACTGTATACTGTATATGCTATAATAGGACATCATTGGTTTGTGGTTATTTTTCATCTTTTCACCTTGCATTTGTTACCTGTCTTTTATTGTAGATCTCCAGGAACTGTGATAGGCTGTATATGACATTACATGATAATCGGTGTGATCCGGAAAGTGTGTTATGTAGATAGTGTTTTTTACTTATATTATTTCATGTATTTGTATGTATGCGGCACAGACATAGGCAGACGTGTTTACTCTAGCAACTTTCAAAATCAGTGTGGTTCTTTCCTGTCTGGGGTGTAGGTTTCTGCTTTGGTGCCTCAAGCACACCTTAGTCTGTATCTCAGCATTGAGATGCAGACCAGACTGTGATAGACGCACCACAGCAGAGAGTGACAGCCCAGGCAGGAAAGAGGAACGGCACTGATTTTGCAGGGTGCTAGAATGAACCCTCGGCAAGATAAGTATAGAATCATTTTCTGAGCATTCAGTACCATAATTAGAATTGTAGGAACGCAGAATTGTATCCCTATTCTAGAGATATATAATTGTTTCTGAGTTTGGATGTCAGGTATGCATCCATCTTTAGTTTCAGCCAGTAGTTTACTATGTTTTAGTTATATATATACTTGTACACGTGTATCACTGAATACATAGAATTTCCATATGTATAACAGGGTTGCCGACCCTCCCGAAATTTCCGGGAGTCTCGCGAAAATCGGGGCTCCCTCCCGGCCCCCCCGGAAGGGTGGGCAACCCTCCCGGATTCAGGGGGGACCCCCGCAGTCCCCCGGATTGTGGCATTAAAATGCCGCAATCCTCGGGTCTCAGAGGAGGGGGCGGAGCTAAAATGACACAATCGCGTCATTTTAGCCCCGCCTCCTCCACGGAGAACACTGAATTCGCTGGTTTACCAGCATGGGGGCGGGGCTTAGTGATGTCACGCTTAAGCCCCGCCCCTGAGCGGCTACTGATTCTCTCCTCTCCGGGCTTCTCCCGGAGAGGAGAATGAGAAAGTCGGCAACCCTGATGTATAAGTGTATACGTAACACTCGGCAAGGACCAGGGCAGTTCTAAAAATGATGTAACATTCTCAATAAACAACAAAATGTAATGCAGAAAAACAAGCACAAACCTAGTGCCTTAACCAGGCTAATAGTGCATGCAGAAGTTACCCTAAAACCCGTCGGGCCTGATTAAAACGGCATATTTAGGTTATGGATTTGTCCAACATTTTTTATTTGTGCTTGTTTTGTTGACATTAAATGGGTTAGACCAGTGGTTCCCAAACCATTTTCAATCATGGCACCCTGGAGGATCAGAATTATTTTCATGGCACCCCTAGGGCAACGTTTCTCAGTGATAAAATCAGAAGAAAAATGTAAAAGTAAATTGTGTTTATATCTCATCCTTAGGGCCAGTTATGTTGTAATGGGCAAGATTCACTTCTATTTGTCTACAATCATAAATAATTTGAAGTGGCCATGGACTACCAATCCAGGACACCCCTGCAATGGACCCCAGGGTGCCATGGCACACAGCTTGGGAACCACTGGGTTAGACTGTTGCATGTGGTGTGTGTCTGAAATTACTGTACATAATAAAATTGCGTTTCAGCATGGTGCAAAATAGTTGGCCATAAATGTTTAGCAGCACGCATTGTTTTCTTTGAGATCCAGTTGGTTTCTCCCCACCATTTGTAAACTGGATTTATGACCTTAACGTTTGTGTCACCTAATTGATGTAGTCTGCTCCTACCTCTAATCTCTGACTTCACAGCTCCCTTTGTCCATATCCAGCAAGTTTGAAACAGATAATTTAGCTTTTATTTTCTATTCAGGAGTAATTTGGTCCATCGAGTGGCCTAGTGGTCGCTGGCGGTACATCATCTCAGAGGCGAGGAGTAGTTAGAGATATTGGTTATCCATCATCTATATATATATATATATATATATATATATATATATATATATATATATATATATATATATATATGCCTAGTGTCTCTGAAACACTGCCATCTGTTGGCAAGAGTGAAACTACATCTCTCTCACACGTGCACAAACACAGAAGGAAGCAGGCTAGCTTTCAAAGTTTTTGCTTCGAGTGGGCTTACTAGCATATATGTGTGTGTATATATGTATGTATGTATGTATGTATGTGTGTGTGTGTGTGTGTGTGTGTGTAACCAAAACACTGCCATCTGCTGGCAGCAAGTGAAACTTAATCTTTCTCACACACACAAACACAGAGGCAATCCCACATATAGAAACAATCACAAGGTAGCAGACTAGCTTTCGAAGCATTTGCTTGGAGCAGGATTATGCTGGCCATACACTAGACCAGTGATGGCTAACCTTGACACTCCAGCTGTTGTTGAACTACACATCCCAGCATGCCCGGCATCAGTTTTAGCATTGCCAAATAGTAAAACTAGCAGGCATGCTGGGATGTGTAGTTCAACAACAGCTGGAGTGTCAAGGTTCGTCATCACTGCACTAGACCAACTTTCATACAACCATCCAACTAGTTGGTTGGTTGGACTGAAAATCTGGTACTGTATGGGGGCAAATGTCAATAAGCAATGTGCTCACAAACTCAGGAGAATGGACAAAAACATTCAGTGAAATTGTTTAAATCAAATAGGTCCAACTACAGTACATTGTCTTAGTGACAGTTGTCCATTTTCTGATTTGGGAAACAAATGACTTAATTACAAATTACATTTGCCCAGATTTTTATTCCGTCCAACCAATTAGTTGGATGGTTGGAGGAAAGTTGGTCTGATGTTTGGCCAGCATTAGCTAATATCCACGTACGGTATGTGCTTTTTGAGGAGATCTATAGAGGGCAAGATTTAGAATCTGTTTTCTAATTTAGATTTTGTAGGAGATTACTTTAGAATAGCTACTTATTAATTTCCAAATGAAGTAGAGACAAAAAATTGACTTCTCATTCATTATGAGACACTGTCCTAACTTAATACATTTGCATGTTTAAAATAACCGTTACGTTACTTCAGTTTTGGTGTGGAATTTTGTTCTTCCTTTTATCAATTAGTAATGACTACCATTCATCAAAAATATATTGGGGCAATGCCCAGAACCTGACAGGATCTGCAAATCAGCATCTTTAACATGTTTAATTTCCCTTATTACCCACAGATCTATGTTGATCGCTTGGTCGTTATGGCCAATATCTTCACTTTTGTAAACCCACACTTAATAAATACAATGGCCATAATTAAAGCCCTCTCCTGAGGGGTTCAGCATAGATGGGGAAAAAGTTGAGCTTTTTCACATATGTTCCCTGTCACGACCAGTAGATTAGATGGGTTTAGCCACTTTTAGGGCATAGTCAGCATGACAGTGGTGCTGGAAAAACAATTGCATATTGCTCTTCCTAAAGTGCCAGGCCATACTAAAACAATTGTATCTCCCTCCTGCCCTGTATTGTGGCTGCTTTGGATATACCTTGGACCTTTTGACCTGTTGCCATTTTTAGTGTGTAATTTGGGTGAAGGCCATTATGACAGCAAAGTATTGTTCTTTTGTGCTCTCTTTGTACTGTTCTGAGTTCAATCCCTGCTGCTTCATTAACTTGATCTTCTAATTGCATAAACATCTCCCGTTACATTAAACTAATAAGTAGCTAATCCTGAGTCTAAGGAAGATAAGTAGATCACTCTGCTTTTTATAGTAGAGTAGAATAGCCAATATCCATTCAGTGAGATTATTGGTGCAAATCACTATAAAAATAAAAGTAATATCTTGTACATTGAATTTACATAAAGGGTATGCTTATATGTGCATATGTTCAAATAATTCTTATTCTGCTTTTATAATCAATCGTAGTACAAAGATTCTGCCTAATTGATAGAAAGCTTCGTTCTTCATGATATGTTAGCCAGCTACTAAATTGGACTCAATGTAAGAAGTGTTACTTCAGTCCACCCCCTCCCAGTTGTATCCTGTTTTTGATGCAGTGGCCCTCCTCTTTGGATAGCCTGTTCAGTCACTTCAATATGACAGGAGAATCAAGCTCTCATGAGCAGGGCCCTCTTCCCTAATGTGTTTTTTCCTTTCAACTTAAACCATCTTTGGCAACAAATCTTATGGTTTTCTGCCATGCTGATACTTATTCCAGTGTCCTCTGCTGATGCAGCTATATTTATGTAGCCTGTACTTCTCCTCCTACTGTATTTACCTGTAAGTGACTTTTTTTTGCTTATTCATTTATGTACTATGTAATTGGGCGCTGCAGTTCCCTTGTGGCACCATATAAATAAAAGATCATATTAATAACTCTTGTGTTTTTTTATGTTAGATGTGAGCAAATAAATAGTACTAAAGTAGTAATCCATGACAATGGACTATCGGTTCAGGATATTGGGTTGCCACCGGAAGGGAAGAGCTATTAACTAGCTCTTCAAAAAGTTTAGAAAATGGAATGGTGCAGTTCCTAGTGCAAATAATGAAGCGCAATCTGGTAGTTTGTTGGGGTGTTCAATTAATGGCGGGTATGGGGGAAATAATGTTTTTACATGGCTGTAGAAAGTATACATGAGGGTGCTAGGAAACACTATACATCTGACACACTGCTGTGTTATAAGTCTCTTCTTCTCAATCGCTTATTTAAAAAGAAGGGAAAAAAACATGCACACAGGCAGCCAAAATCTAGAAATGGTGTAGTAATGTGCATCACATACAATACAAAACACATGTTGTTATACAGCACTTACATTTCCCGGTGGGATGGGAAGCTTTGTAAAGACATCGGTGCTCTTCAAGATGCTCTTCAAGATTAGGTTACGTTGGAAAGCCTCCAGTAAGAGAGATGGCAGTCTAATGTAAAACCTTTTATAATGCACTTTTTCTGTTGACTTATTTGCCAACACACACAACAAAAGACAAGGTTCATACATCTTTGTGCTTCACTCAGTTGATTAGCTCTCTCTGTACAAGTAAAAATAGACTTACAAGTCTACAATCTCCAGAGGGTCACTTTTACAAAGGAGGAAAAAAACATCCAGAGCTTGGAAATCAAATTGCTTAAAAGCCACCTACAGTAAGCGCTTGATTAGATTGTTAATGGATAATGAATCATATGGTTAAATCAACATCTAAATGAATAGTAAACTCACATACAGCACATAAACCTTCACATGTTTTAAAAATCAACTTTCAGTGAATAAGGATTAAGGAAGGGGCTACATCACGGGGCTTCAGGGGACTCGGCGGGGGCAGGGCTACATGGGGCTCGGGAGGTGGAGCTAGAGATGACTCGGGCAGCTGCAGCAGAGCTGCTGCTGTCTGCAAAGGGAGAGGACTGGAGAGGCTGCTGCATTTCCTGGCCCATCCAGCCAGACTGCACTGTCATTTCAAAGGTAAGAGTGATTATAAATATTAGGCTGAGGGGGGTTACAAAGTGCGTCAGTGTTAGAGTGCAGGCCGCAGGGTTAGGAAGCGAGTCAGTGTGATAGAACGCAAGCCGCAGGGTGAGGGATCGTGTCAGTGTGATATAACGCAGGCCGCAGGGTGAGGGATTGTGTCAGTGTGATAGAACGGAGGCCTCAGGGTGAGGGATTGCATCAGTGTGACAATGCAGGATGAGGGATTGCGACAATGTGATAGAAGGCAGGGTGAGGGTTTACGTCCGTGTTATAGAGTGTAGGCCGCAGGGTGAGGTAGAGTGTCAGTGTGATTGAGGGCAGGCTGCAGAAATAGGGCTGCTCCCAGAAATTTCCCAGGCTAGTTTTCCATCCCAATCTAACCCTCCCTCCCTGCTCCGCAGCAATCCAGTAATGGGCACAGGGCACTTCCAGTGTGTGTTCCAGCATAGGAGGTGGGGGCCAGCAGAGATATCAGTGTATGGGGCCCCAAGAATTCTGTTGCCGGCCCTGCATGGCAGGTAGGAGGTGATTGGCTGGTGATTTATCACTCTCCATTTTATCACCTTTTTTTAAAGCTTGATACATCTGGCCTTAAGTACGGCTTACAATTGGGACGTTTCACTAACATATTTGCAAGAGTCTCCTATACATGTGTCTAATGTCAGTGTAAAGTAGAAATGCTGCTGTCCTATGAATTCACCTGTAGCACAATCAGAACATACTTGCGGACAGATTCAATAGTAAAGGCGAGATGTAATAGGGTGGTAAAGTCCCCCAAATATAGGGGATAAAACTGAGGGGATCCCCTGAATTTAAGAAAAGACTAGGGTACCCCCAAAGGAGCAGCTCCTCTCCCGGTGCTCCTATTTGTCCCACATATTTTTAGAACCAGGACTGGTCAAAGAGCCCAGTGCTGGTTTTATAAATATGGGAATCTCCATTATTTTGTCCCCCATATTTGGGGAACCAGGTTATGCTTGGGAGGGGGGAACCCACGCCGTTGTTTTTTAAATTTATTTCAATTGTTAACACACTTTTTTTGACAGAACCATGCACAGCTCGCACTGATTTGTGCATGGTTCTGTGAAACGCCCCAGTCTGGACATGGTCTATTCCTTTAGCGATGTTTAGGGTGCGATTTTCAATGTGCTATTTTTTTTCGACATGTTTCCGGAATTCGCACCCGATTACATTTGATTTTGCCTAAAAATCGCACCCTACTACATTTCACCTAAAGTATCCTGCCATTGATTTCTTGTGTTGTGTATTTATCTTCCAGTTGCTGTAGGCAGATTCTATGCGCAGCTTCATAATCTGTGGGTCAAAGTGGTCTTCTACCATTAACAATCGGAAGCCATCAGGGCCCATTCTAATGGCTGAATCTGCACCGTAGTGTCACGTTCTATCCTGTGTGACAAGTGGTTAATCATATAAAATATCTAGCTTGTCCAAAATGGTAACTAGCCCCAATTGCCATCCCACTGTTTATCCCAAACTGTAACATACCAGATTTAATTTCAATCCTAAGGCCGTGTACATACAATACTTATTCAATATCAGCAGCTGCTGGGACTCGGAAGGTTGATGCCATCTCCCAGGATGGAGGGGAGTGCTGCATTTAGCAGCATGGAACGGCTTTTGATCTAGCACAGTGGTAGCCAGCTCCAGTCCTCAAGAGCTACCAACAGTTCATGTTTTCCAGACCACCTAGTAGGTGCACTCTTTACTCACTTACAAATTACAAAGATCCACATAATTACTTAACTTGTGATTCTGTGAGGAGACCTGGAAAATATGAACTGTTCGTATCTCTCAAGGACTGGAGTTGGCTACCACTGATCTAGCAGATCGAAGTAGAAATAGACTTGTCTAGACAGTGAATCAAACTGTGTATACAGCAGAACAATTTGTAGGAGATTGGGTATTTTCCCTCTTTTTTTTTTGGTACTTGTTTCCTAGCACGGCCACAAATCTTGGCCATCGAGGATAATTTTAGTGGCCTGCGACGCGACCGACGCAATGCCCCCGATTTTTCCATTGAAATGCATTGAAAACAGTGAAAAATCGGGTCGGTCGCGTCGTGTGCGCCTAAAAATGCTTAAATGGTCCACCCGCGATGGCCGCGATTTCCCCATAGGGAACAATGTTAAATGCCTCAATTTACCCGCGATGACCCCGATTTCCCATAGGAAACAATGTTAAATGGGTCAATTTACCCAAATCATCATAGGGAAGAATGGTAAATGGGCCAGAAAGCCCAAAAAACCCCCCTGACCAGTGAAATGTCCCCCCAAAAGTAGTTCACGCCACCCCGCGATGAACGTGAACCCGAAGCGTGGCGAGCGCAGCGAGTCCGCGAGGGGCGGCGGTACGCGTCCTCCGACCTTTTCATACCCCCACTATCCACTAGGGCGTGGAGTGAGAATAGAATAGTGTGTCGAGCGCAGCAAACCACCGAGCCCGAAGCGTGGCGAGCGCACGCGGATACCTTCACAGGTAAACGCGTCCCTTCGCGGGCTTCACAGGTGTCCGCGTCGCCATGGACACCTGGGAAGCCCGCGAGGGGACGCGTATAACTGTGAAGGTATCCGCGTCCCCTCGCGGGGCACGCTGCGCTCGCCACGCTTCGGGCTCGCTGCGCTCGCCACACTATTCTATTCTCACTCCACGCCCTAGTGGATAGTAGGGGTATGAAAAGGTCGGAGGACGCGTACCGCCGCCCCTCGCGGGCTCGCTGCGCTCGCCACGCTTCGGGTTCACGTTGATCACGTGGTGGCGTAAACTACTTTTGGGGGGACATTTCAATGTTCAGGGGTGTTTTTGGCCCATTTACCATTGTTCCTATGATAATTTGGGTAAATTGAGCCATTTCACATTGTTTCCTATGGGAAATCGTGGTCATCGCGGGTAAATTGAGGCATTTAACATTGTTCTCTATGGGGAAATCGCGGGCATCACGTCTGGCCCATCGCACCCGATTTTTTTTTTTTTGCGCATGCGATGCCCGCGATGGCCCCGATTTTACCCCCGATGACCGCGATTATGATCGTTGTGGCCGTGCTAGGAAACAAGTACCTTTTTTTTTTTCTTTGAGAATCACTGTCCTAAAGCAATATTTCTCAAACCTCATCCTCTCCTCATACAACATTTCTGTGCCTGGAGTACAGGTGTATTAATTAGTGATTTTTAATAGAATCAACTGTTCTTGGTTCCTGAGGGCCAGTCTGACAGTCACCATTCTAGATAGAGGGTTAAATCTTCTCCAGCAGCAGGTGTTGCAAAATTCACATCTCTTGCCCCCAGCTTTTTAATCCAAGAATCTCTTTTAATCAAATTGTTAAAGGTCAAAACAATATTTAATTCATTTGTTACAGAATGGGAATTGAATGAAACCACTAGTATTTTTTTTGTTATATTAACTTTATTCTAATAAGCAATTTGGCTTCTTTTCAAGAAGGCCTACAAATTAAATTACGTGTTTTATTGTGTTTAAAAAAAAAAACCTCTCATTATAGGTGCTATAATAAATATATTTATATATTTCTCCAATGCAGCCGGCTTTCAATGTAATTCAATTCAACATGCTCCCGGTGCCCGAAGAAAAATAATAATCCAATCCCCAGAAAGGAAAAACGGCACTCAGGAGACTGTATACACAGAATAAATTGTACTAAGTTACATGGGAAACGTTTCGCGGGGTTAGTCCCCTTTTCAGCTGTAGGTTGGGGCTGAAGACGGGACTAACCCCCCGAAGTGTTCCCTATATAACTTAATACAATTTATTCTGTGTATACCATCTCCTGAGTGCCGTTTTGCCCTTTCTGGGGATTATATATTTTTCCTATTGTTTGTCAATTGGTTTTTGCCTTGAACATTGGCAGATTTAATATTTTATAACGAATTCTGAATGTTGTATGAACTGTTCGATATGAAAAATGTCATAATAATCTGGTTAGGGGGCATAGCTTCACTTTTTGAACAATTAATTGATGGTGTGTAAAAATAGGTGACTTACCCTAGGTGTCTGGGGGAGTTTCTGTTCTCACTGCTGCCAGCAGACCTCTGAGTGGGATCAATTCAAACCAGTTGAACACCTGAATTAGGCCGCTTTTTATATAAGAAATGAGGGTGCAGCCAGGTTCAGCTTATTAGGATAGAGTTGGGGAGAGCTTATTCTTTGTAAATCTATGGCCCTGGCAGAGTGAAAACGCTGTCCATCCTTCTTAACCTGAGGGTTATTTAAATGGCCGATGTAGATGATACTTTCCTATATGCCTGAACTAAGCAGCATATCGCAGAAGCGTGCAGGCATCTATTTACCTAAAATGCCTCTGCAGCATTTTCATATTTACACACCCCAGCTGTGCTGTGTGTTCTACGTCCATATCTGAATCAGGCCATTGCCACGGATAAATTGTTTGTCAGTTACCTGCCATCCTGTCAAAGAAAGCAGACAATTACTGTGAGCATCATCTTGAAGGTGTCAGTGTCACAGTGAATGAAGTCAAAGGAGTCTCTGAAATACTTTTAGGGATTGACAAATAATGATCTAATATGTGGAAATTAAACTGGTTGTTTTTATAAAAGGTCTCTAATGTAAGACATGGATGGTTTTATTTATAGGGGAATTCTCACTTCAGATGCAGATGAATTTATTGGGGCCTTGTAACTTAGAGCCTTATTCTAGTTCACTCTTTCTGACAAAATCCTTCTTAGGTGGACAAAACCATGTGCACTGCAGGGGGGCAGATGTAAAATGTGCAGAGAGAATTAGATTTGGGTGAGTTATTTTGTTTCTGTGCAGGGTAAATACTGGCTGCTTTATTTTTACACTGCAATATAGATCTAACTTTGAAGTAAAACCCCACCCAAATCTATTTCTCTTTGCACAAGTAACATCTGCCCCACCTGCAGTGCACATGGTTTTGGCCATCTAAGAAGGATTTTGTCAGAGTGAACTAGAATAAGGCCCTTAATCTGGAAAGGTAGCAAAGTAATCCTGGTTGACGTTTGTTTCCAGATTCTATAGTAATGGAAATATCCCAATAGAATAAACCTTATATAATCAATGCATCTAGAACTTATCCATGTGGTTCACCTTGCAGAACTGTTGCAATTTGTTTGTCCTGTTGGTTCAAAATGTCATCTTTGATTCGTTGATGTATTAAAAATTCTTCTTTTTGAGACTATTGGTGAGTGCCCTGTCTGGATTTGAATGAGCCCGAAGATGTCTGTCTATCTATCGCACAGCGAGTGAAACTACATCTTTCTCTTTCACACATACAAGAGCACACAGAGACTAGCTTTCGAAGCTTTTGCTTTGAGCAGGCTTAGCTAGTTGAACATACCTTTCATTCAAACCGCATCATATCAAAATTGTCCACTCTTATTTTAGCCCTGCAGTAAAGAGTGTGACATTGGCCCTTTAAGAAGTGACAGTCCACAAGTACAGCTGAAACAAGGGCAAGCAATGTGCAGTCCTATATTATGGAATGCTTTCATACAGTCCTGGTATATTGTGTCATATTGGAAGACACTGTGGACAGTCCCTTTGTATATAGTAGTAACATTTCTGAGGACAAGTCTCAAAATAACCTGTCAGGAATGTGCCTTTAGACTTGCCATGCCAGCTCTCCCTTGTCTTCTCACCCTGTGTCAGCCTGGTTTAACGTCCTCCATGTATAGCTGCAACAGGTGCTTATTTCACTGGAAATCTGTCACCCAGACAGTTCTCAGTACTAATTGATAACAAGTTTGGAATCTTATTGACATGTTCCTTCTGCTGTGTGCAGATTTTCATGGGGGAGGATTGGAGAGACATAGCTGCCAGATAAAGGGTGGTAAATTGGAGAGAGGGATAAAGTACCAACCAATCATCATCTGTCATTTTTCAAATATCGTCTGTAACATGACAGTAACTTGATTGGTTGGCAATATTTTATAAAACACCTCTACATTCATGAATAGGTTAGTAGTGGAAGTGCAGCTGAGAACAGTTGGCTATACAGATAAAATGTAACCAAAGCACTAATCTGGTAGCAGGGAGATGGTTCTTATTTCTCCTCCATGTGAACATCTTTGCTAATACCCCTGTGTAACAGACACTAACCCCTCAGGGGCAGGTGTGATGAAGTGGAAGGTGATAACTTAGCAGTCAATAAGCCCCCAAATGTCAATGTACAGGTTGGGTTTGCAAAATGACAGTTAGTAACTGACTAACTGCTGTGTTACCTTCCACTTTATCACTTCACCAAGCTTAATACATCTGCTCCTCGGCCTGTTATTGCAGGAGGAAGTACACAGGAAGTCTTGTCCTGTGCTGGTGGGCAATTGAATCCCAATGTTCCTGGCTAGAAGGGAACATTGTTTAAAAGTTCTATTTTTTTTTTATATAATTTATTTTTATTGAAGCAGTGTGAAATTCACATAACAATAAATATATAACATCAGAGTGCTTATGTAATTCTGAATAAAGGCGCTCAATATTGTAAGGTGTGTACAGATTATGCAAATAAAGGTGAATTGTCAGTAGATAAATGCTTAGTCATTTAGGGCCTTATTTTGGTTCATTCTTTCTGACAAAATCCTTCTTAGATGGACAAAACCATGTGCACTGCAGGTGGGGCAGATGTTACTTGTGCAGAGAGAATTAGATTTGGGTGGGGTTTTACTTCAAAGTGAGATCTATATTGCGGTGTAAAAATAAAGCAATCAGTATTTTCCCTGCACAGAAACAAAATTACTCACCCAAATCTAATTCTCTCTGCACATGTTACATCTTCCCCCCCTGCAGTGCACATGGTTTTGTCCATCTAAGAAGGATTTTGTCAGAAAGAATGAACCAAAATAAGGCCCTTAATTACAAGGAGAATAACAATTACAATTCAGACTTAATAATAAAGAGGCATATTCAATGCTCTGACAGGGAGCAGTGCCAATAGCTCGCCGTTTGTATTCAACTGCCCCCCATCACTCGCCATTTCCACCTCACTGGTTCTTTTCCTCTGATGGCGAGCAATACCCTGGAACATTGAATACTGAGAGCGTCCGGTGAGGGGGTATGACGGCGAGGATAGCTTGTTTTTCGGCAACCCTTGCCGAAAACAAGCCATCCTCGCTGCACAAAACCCTTCGCCGGCGGCATTGAATACCGCCCAAACAAGTAAGTACAGGAATAAAAATGATGCAGAGTCTTATGTTTTCAAGTCCAATACTAATTTATTATCAGCAAAAAAAAAGAAAAAGGTTCTACAGATGAAATGACATTGTACAAAACATGCTAGTGCGGTGAAACAGTAATTTTTAACCTTTCAACTGAAGTAACAGAAAAAAATATATAATTTTATTTCAAACACACTTTGAAGCTTGTGTATCTGTTTTGTACTTTTCTGTAAATGTTTTGTAAAATGTTTGGTAGACTTTATTCTTGAACCCTTAAATTCTGAGGGTGAGGGGTTCATTCGATCGAAGAGCCGACATGACTCCAAAAGCACCTTGCATCTAAATCGCCGTGGAATTTTAAAGATAATATTATTAAGATTATAATACGTAATACTGATTCAGCACTGATCTTGAATTTTGTAAGAGATGATTTAAATGTATTTACTTTCATGATTATTTCTGTGCGATATCCATTACTACCATGTACTGATTCCTGTTTTCTCCCCATCTGCAAGCTATGGTAGTGACACACTGGGATGATTTCTCTCTGGACTGATATTCATAACAAACATTGCTGATCCTGCCTGTAGATACAGGTGTGCATTTTGTCGTGCTTTAAAACCATTTATTTAATTAGGAGCTCAACATAAGGGCCCCAATGTATTTAATGTTTTGCAATAAAGTGCTATTTGTGGTGCAGGAAGGAAAGAAAGGTAACAGAGCACAGTTGTTCTACACCTCAGAGTCCCCCTAAGAACCAACAGAAGATACTGTAAGTGTAAGTTAGGTGAGGAAGAGTCACTCATTTTTGAGGTGGCTTCCATTAAAAGTTACATGGTTGAGACTTTCAAATGTACAATGGCTTTCATGAGGGAGGAAATGAGACTTGTATACAAAGAGATGATTGCAATGAGAAAAAGGCTAATGCCTCCTGAAGTAATTACCACCCAGACAAACTGACTAGTGTTAACCTCCTAAAACAAGCACTTAGAGGAGAAATTAATACATACAGCAAAAATGTATTGGGTTATAAGGTTTATATTGGTTAATGGGGCTTTTGCTAAAGAAGAGATCCAAACAACTTCAACAGAATCTTTTGAATTGAATTGTGCACATATAGGGCCTTATTCTAGTTCACTCTGACAAAATCCTTCTTAGATGGACAAAACCATGTGCACTGCAGGGGGGCAGATGTAAAATGTGCAGAGAGAATTAGATTTGGGTGAGTTATTTTGTTTCTGTGCAGGGTAAATACTGGCTGCTTTAGTTTTACACTGCAATATAGATCTCACTTTGAAGTAAAACCCCACCCAAATCTAATTCTCTCTGCACAATTAACATCTGCCCCCCTGCAGTGCACATGGTTTTGTCCATCTAAGAAGGATTTTGTCAGAGTGAACTAGAATAAGGCCCATAATCCTGATTATATGAGAGATGATACCAATGGGACATCATCTGCTGTATTGTGAATGTTCCCCAAAAAGAGGAGGTTCTGAGAAACATGCGTAGCATTGCATCTATTCATCTTCAAGATGCAGAAGTACAGTCTGTACCGGCATCTTTCGGTTGATACCACTCAACAAAAAGACCTCTTATTGCAGTGACCATAAAGTCTAGACCCCAAAATACGAAGTCTTGTATTTCTATAAATGTTAAATATGTGTAATGTAAATGTAATGGAGGAGCTTGCCTTATATTTGATGTTTGGAGACATACACCACTAGATATGGTTAGTCAAACCTCCTTGGTTTATGCTCATGTATCCCAGCCCAGACTCGATTAGGGTCAGCCAAAAGGGCTGTGGCTATGTTCTGTCTGTCTGTGCTGCGGCAGCGTTGATGTCCCTATAGTCTGATAAATCCATTATCTGTCGTCATCCCCCCTCTCAGACTAGGCCAGTTTCAGTGCATTCATATGTGCCAAATAAAACAGCCAGCCGCCTGACCAAATCTTCAGAGGCAATCGAGTCTCTTAATATCTACTTAAGAAAAACATTTTGCAAATCATTGTGCACTTTGTTAGTTTAATAATCATCAACCGGTGTAATCAATATCCTTCTTTGTAAATAGCTGCAGCCTAAACTTTGAGATTTTGTTGACAAAATGGCCACATATTGTACATTTGCAGAATAGATATGAGCTGTACCACTGATCCTCAAAGCACTTTCTGCAGCCACTACCTATTTGGATTCTCATAGACCTCACTTTGTTTTAAGGAGAAACTATTAAATGGAGGTAAATGTAGCTCCTCACACATCAATAGTGAACAGTGATGATGTAGACAATAGATTAGTAATGTGATGTCACTGGTTCACTGGCCCCAAACAAGAAATGTAATGTCACAAACAGCAAACACCACCTTGATATCAAGCTGTGGCCTACGGTCGTATTGTCGACTGCATTTAGGTCGACATCGTTTGGTGGACTGGTGTTAGGTCGACATATGCGTTAGGTCGACAGGTTGTTAGGTCGTCATGGGTTTTTAAACTGTTTTTTTTTTGAGCCGACATTTGTCGACAGGTAGTATTTCATGCCCTACCATCCACTAGGGCAGGAGTTCCCACACTTTTTTGAATCACGGCACCCTAGAGCATCAAAATGTTTTCAAGGCGCCCCTAGGCCAAATGTTTCTTATTAAGAATTTCAGAAAAAAATATAAAATTATATTCATGGTGTTTATATGTCAGTTATATGGTGAGGGACAGGATTTTCTCCTGTTTGTCCACAAATGTTATGATTGGCAGCCACTAGCACTGCTTTTGCCTGTTCCATTGACCATTAATAATATAAATTGATCCTGGTCCACCAACCCAAGGCACCCCTGTAAGTGTCCTGAGGCACCCCAGGGTGCCTAGGCACACAGTTTGGGAACCACTGCACTAGGGCGCGGTGGGAGAATAAAATAGTGTGCCGAGCGCAGCGAGGCTCCGTGCCTGAAGCATTGCGAGCGATGCGAGGGGCTGCGATTGACTTCCAACTGTGTCCATGTGGACTGTGTCGACATTCGGGTAAAAAACTGTGGAAAAACCCATGTCGACCTAACACATGTCAACCTAAACCCCTGTCGACCTTGACCCATGTCGACCTTTCCACATGTCGACCTAACTATGGTCGATAAAACGATCCACACCCCAAGCTGTATTTCACCGAGTGTTTTATAGTGATAGCTAACAAAATATTCTCTGTATCTTCTTTATCTGCTTACAGAGAGATACAATGTTATTTTGCACAATCTTCATGTTGCTGCCTTTCCTCAGTCCTGAATGTGTAGAACAATATATAGATCACATATTACCATTTACTTGTATAGCAGAAGCATATTCTATTGTGCTTTATAATCCGAGAACAAAACCATAATATAACATGTTTGGGTAATAACATACAGTAGAAAAAATGAAAGCTTGCAGTCTATAGTGAAGTAGGCATTCATACACGATGGATAAATGCTGCATAACTCATATTGGTCTATCGAGATTGCAGAGATTCTTGGTGGACTGGATGATCCAGTCCCACAGAAATGTTGAACTGGGGTCAGGGGGATGGATACACTGTATGGAAAGGTTGATTATATAGGATAATAATATATCAATTAGGAAAGTACAACTTTAATGACCCATGTAGTGAATGCATCCTGTAGTGCCGCTTACACAAGATGCGTCCTGTAGTGCCGCTTATACATGTCACCCGTAGTGAATGTCCCCGGTACATAATTACAGGCCACTTGTATTGGAGGGTGACTCGCCACAGTCACTGCAGGGGGGAGAGAGAGGGCTGCTGCAGCTGGAGTACACTACAGTTCCAGGCTCCCCCTCAGCCATCTTCCTTCATCCACCGAACATGGAGCTCTTGCTGATAAACAGAGTTGTCTGAGGAGATTACGCACACTCACAAGCACAGTAGCACCACTTTACTTTGCGGGCATTACTGAGCCAAGGTAGTGCAGCACCTCCCCAGGTGGTCAGGAGATTGGTGGGCTGGACTCCCGAACACCCCTCCCTTCTGTGGGCTGGGGATTAGCGGGTCCTCCCTCCCTCCCTGGGTTGCCTAGTGGGAAATCCACCTCTGGATCCCATAAATCAAGCGCAAGATACGTGGGATTGGTTTTGAAGTCATCGGAGTCCTTCATCCAGCATGATGAAGACATACGTGCTTCTGACTTGTCCAGCTGCTTCACCAAGTGGTTTCAATTCATAAAACTTTTCCCAGACTCCTCTGGTAAATACTTTGAAAAAATGTAATGCTCACTTTGTACATAAAATACTTTTTTTTTGGATTCAGAAACTTATTGCAAACACCTACAAATGATCACTTATGGTGTTATATAATTATAGAAACTTGGTGGTTTGGATATATGGACCATCAGCAATATACAATGGCGGTTGTATGCTACTTGCTGTGGCAGAGAAAGGGTTAACGACTGCAGCGGTTAGCCATTTCTGTTTAACAAGCTGTGAAATACTCCAGACAGACTAGGATTGGGTTTCAATGAGATCACCGCATCTGCAAGGGAAAAGTAACCCCTTCATTGCAGCTGCTCTAGCCATAAAGAGTATTTCTGACCCAGAATTGTTCTCGTACTCTTTAATGTCTAAGACAACAAAAACAAAAAAAATGAGGCCTCCTTTAGGAATCTGGCTTTCTGCATACAATTTTTGTTGAAAAACAACCAATAATTGGATCTGTTTAATATGTCAAATATTCGTAGTCCTAACGTATAGGTGGTGGAGAAAAGAAATGCTGCAACGTGATGGTAATAATCACTCTGTACCATTAGGTAGCAGCTAGCAATTGACCTTGCGTTTTAAGAGAATGATTGCACTGAAGCTATGCCAGGAAAATGAAATGCACCCTACAATATTACAATGCCACCAGAACCGTCAGCTGTTGGAAACAAGCACTGTAATCTATATCTAAATCTGTCTACTGCTTGGCTGAGAGCGATCGTTGCTTTATGTATCAGGGAAAGCATTCAGAGGCAGATAGCTGGTGTAATTAGGAACCTAGTGGACTGGATCTGGAAGCGGAAGTACAAAAGTAGATATTTTCAATTGTAAACTATAGGACAGCGTTGTGTACCAAATGGTTCTTTAGTGTATTTAAAGCAGTAGTCCCTTTAAAAACACGTACACATACACATCCTTACATAGTATAATGCAAAGTGCATGAAGCATGTATGTCTGTCTGAACGCGCTAATTTGAAAAACCACTGGGCGGTTATTTTATTTTTTGTGTGTGGTTTTTCGCTATTCGGTAGTGCAGTTCTCCCGGAAGGTTTTCCTATATTCATTATTGCCTTACCCCGTATGGGAGATGAGCAGAATGAGTTGATCACAATCAACTGTCCAGCGATTTGCAAGATTAGCGTGTTCAGACAGACGCGCTTCAAGAACTTTTTGCTTTATACTATGTAAGGATAAGGAAGGATACACTGCACTACTACACCAGCAGTGGCAGCCAGCGCGAGTATACAAAGTACTTTATGCAGTGTGAGCAGTACATCACTGTGTCTGTTATGGACTACACCCTGTCACCATCACCCTATCTTTGTATGAGCTGAGCACAATGAGTTTGTCATAAAGCAGGGAGGAATGCGGCACTTGCCTATGTAGCCATGCTCGCTCGCTGTGTAAGTCATAGCCCAGTGTTAGCAGTACAGTTGCTGTTCTAAGCATAGGGCTGGAGATCCACAGCATTAAGTGATGGGGGAGGGGGGGCTAGAGTGGGGTGGCTATGGCAGGGAGTGTGTAATGGGGAAAAGAGGGCATAGAGTGGTATAGCTGAGGCACAATGGGTGTTTAATGTATCAGGGGGCATGCAATGGAACATGATTGCAAATTAAAACTAAAAAACTTGGTCATTGAGGGTAGTATTCTTACTGGATGTAGAACTGGAGAAACTGTTTGAATACCAATGATTGCCTCAAATCCATCGCAACCAGCGGAAGCCCCCCTTCTACAATGAGGTAGGAGCCGCTGCTGGTTTTGTCTACCTGCAAAAATTGCAGCCTTGCTAACAGGTCTGACTCCGATCCACTGTACCTGGTCCCAGAGGCGATTTGTTTCTGGACTTCTTTAAGTATGGATGTTTGTATGGTGATTATGCTCCTGGAAGTGCCAGATAGAAATCCCTATATTCTTTGTTGGATTGCTTCTTGGGACACTTTTCTGCTCAACCAGTTGTTCATACTCTTATGTCATATGGCATAAAATCATGCTAGATTTGAACCATAGTGCAATTTTCTTTTTTTGCACATTGTGCCGTATTCAAATCTGTTTTTGTCGGCAGCCACTGGAAAGCGCCCAACGGAGCTATTCAAATTCGGGCACGTCTGCCATTCCAGCTTGGGGGTTGGGGAGCTATAATCCGCGAAGAGTCACCATTTTGAGTGCCAAATTGCTACTTTACATTGCACACCCATTTGCTTGATAGGTTTTAGTCTTTATATACTGTATAGCTAAACACAACCTTCATCGTGATATGCGCAAAAATGTTTTTATTACATATGTTGTCTCTTTAGACTGGAGATCAAGAGCAATATAAAAATTTAATCTGACCCATTGTCTTCTTTTACAGTATTTGTTATTTGTTGAAGTCGTACAAAACAACACTTTATTGGTCAATCCTGAAAAACATTGAAATTTCCTGTTACAGATCTATTAAACACTTGTGTTCTTGCTGTAAATTAGGACTGGTTGACCACTGTGCTGTATGCTGAAGCCACTCTGCATCCTTACTCCGACAGTGCACCATTGAGGTTAATGGAAGGAAGTGACTGGTTACTACACCTTCTTGTGCAATGGCCCTTGGCATTAATCTGTTAGGCCTACTAATACAGTGAGACTGCACATCCCCATGCACATCTATTGTCTGCTGTTTTGTTCCATGTGTGGGTTGATGGCCTTTCAGAGGACTTCTCTGTTCTGTGTTCGAGGACTTTAACTCTTTCTGTACTCTTCAGGATCTAGGCATGAAATCTATAAAATGGGAAGTTCCAATAGTGTTTTATTTTTTATTTTCACTTTAGCAATAAAGTTTTTCATATTGAGGTCATAGATCCTTAAAAACAAAAAGATTGGAAAAAGCTTTTTTTTTTCCCAAACAGAAAATCGTGACCCACAATAATAAAGCAAAATGATCTTTATATGCGTTATGTGATTTTGTTTAATCATGTACTGCAATCATTGTATATGTAAGTAGTCTAATAAAAAAAAAAAAACTCGATTTACTGGATTGTATTCGATATTTCCTTGGCTGCACATCTATTTTTTTTCGATATAGAGGAAACGGGAGCGTGCATCGAATCGAATTCTAGTCGAAAGTGTCCTAAAAACAATTAGATTTCGATTAGGTTTCGATTTTGCCTCTATGCAAAATCGAATCGAAAACCGGGACAAATCGAAGCGTGTGTACACAGCTTTAGCGTTCTGTGCTATCACTTTTTATTAGTGATTTAATTTTTGTGATGATATAATTATTGCAGTTTTGTAAACCTTTGCTGTTTAATCTGCACTATTTCTGTGTTAACTAATTTTTTTGAGTATAATGTCACGCTAGAAACTGTCATGGTCACTAATTTCCATTCCTCTGAAAGTCACAAAGGATATTTTTGTTTGTAAAATACTACAACGCCTTTAAAATCTTCTTCTCCCACATACACTCATTTGTACAGAGTGTGACTGATGAAAGGCAGGAACAAGGCCTTCACGCAACATTTCTTAGACTTAGAAAAGGCAATCCATTGCAACATGTCCTATGTTACTGAATACTTAATACCCGCTCTATCCTCCTCTTTTTTTGTATTTGTTTTCCTCTCTCCCTTTCCACAGACCTTTTGTTAATCATATCTTATGGTGTGTACACACAGGTACAATCACCCTGCGATTCTGACTATATAGTCAGAATCATATTGGTATCGCACGCAGATCGCAAGGGTTTTAACCCTTGCGATCCCGATGTGCACTCCCGTATCACATGGCAGAAAGTTTTGGCTGCCTTGACTATATATAGTGCAGTTCTGCACTATATAGTCAAAATTGTATGCCATTGCATGCATGCCATGCGATCGAATCGCACGGCACATCTCACCGTGTGTACACACCATCAAAATCATTAGCTATGTTATTTGTTGAATCATAATTCAGACTTTCAAATCCTAATATTGCGTAAAAAAATAAAAACAAATGGACTACCACCCCATTATGCTTTGATTCTGTCCAACAGAACTATAAAACCCCAGCACTTTTTTTTAAATCATAAATTAGGTAATGTATGCCATAGACTTGAGTTACGACCAATAATTTCTTTACCTTCACAATAATGTGACAATATATCTGGCTATGTAGACTAATACAAATGTTTGTCAATGGTTCTATAAGGGCCGGATTAACAATGGCATGGGTGTAGATCTGTGCAGTCAGTTGTTGGGGATTGCAATGTAAATATATGTACAGAGGGGGTATTCAGTGTAGGATTCCGAATGTCAGAACTTCCCGACACTTGGAATCCCAGGCCGTTTTCGGTCCGCTTGCCTGCAAATCGACAGGCGAAATTCAATGTCATGCCTGTCGAGTGTCGAAAAGTAGACATGGCGAATATGGACATGGATTGTTGAGAAACGGCTGTGAATTCGACGAAACATATCCAACTTGTTGTAAAGTCCAGGGCTGTGGAGTCGGTAGATAAATGTTCCGACTCATACATCTACCGTCAAAATGTATTGCGTCATTTCAATTCCCTTACTCTACGACTTCGATACCCCCCCTTCCTCTTTCCTTCTCTTTCTCTCCTCACTCTTTCCCTCTTCCTCTTCTTACTCGAGCCTCTTCTATGGATGGATTGCCCCATGGATGGATCGGCGGCCTTGGGAACCGGGTAGGCGGCAATGGTTTGTTTTATTGAAGTTGTCTATATTGTTTTGTCCTCCGTTTTGGACAAAAGCCAGTTTGACTACACACACACATCTTTCTAGGTGAAACACAGAATATGACAAATTATTGTTATAAGGTTGTACAATATATATACGCATAATCTAAATCCGCTGTGAACCGCACAGCTTTCTTCTTACAAGATAGATCATCACTAAGTGTGTGTGGAGTGCCCTCACGATTCGAACTGTTATATTAAGTTTAGAAAAAGTTACTTGAAGCTTCTCATTGTTTCAGACCGCCACAAGACATACATGTACAATTTATTGTTGGACCACTCTTATGCATTATATGTGTACACAGTTTCATTGTATATTGTCTAATTATTGAAGCTTCAATAAAATATATATTGAAAAAAAAAATGTATTGCGTCCCCTTGTATGTCTTGCTGCACTTACCATGCTCCGGGTACTTTTCTATTCTCCCTCCACACCCTAGTGGATGGTAGGGCATGAAATACCGCATGTCGGCTCAAAAAAGTGCAAAACCCACCAGCGCAGCAGTGGGGTGGGGGCCCCGGGGCGACCGCCCCTTTCGCCCCGTGGGTAATCCGCCCCTGCTTAGTATATCTTGCCCTAAAATAGATGATCATCTGTGTTTTTAGTTAGTATGTTTAATAGATGTATACAAGGATGAAATATGCAAGTGAAAATGAGTGCAGATCTTTGCTGGTTTTGTTTAGTAACCATTATGTTGGGTATGTGAATATTCGGTACTTATGTTAGTTGGGCGCCCACTATAGTTAGTAAGCTCATACTCCCACTATCCATGTCGGCATGGAGTTGATTTTATATAGTGTGGTGAGCCACCGAGCTCGAAGCGTGGCGAGCGGATGCGTAAAACTAAGCAAATAGCTTAGTGGGCGCCCAACTAACATATATAAGTACCGAATATTCTTCCCATCTGTTTTAATGTGTTGTTAGTTTGTTATTTTCAGTACTTTAAGAGTAAATCCTGACAGTAAAAGTGCGAGAAAAGGTGAGATTTTGGCTTACAATTTTGACTATATAGCCAATATTGTATGAAAAGTTATTCAAAATCTCAGTGTTTTCACTGCTTGAAGGTCGGTATCTCAAGGAAAAATAGACTGTACAGGTAAGGCAATTTTGAATATGTTGCTGGTGATGAGTTTGGCCAAAGGTCAAATAGCCGAGTCAAAATTGCACGTGCATGTAGCCAAAATCGGCTCCATGCACTCCAAGGGGCAATTGTATAGTCGAAATCGTCCATAGCCGGAATCGCTGGCTATGGATCCAGAGTCGTGTGTTACCCCTTTAATAATCTGCTATTAGTTCTTCTGTGATAATTAAGTGATCGTTGTGTTTCCTGACATTTAAACATTGGTTATCTTTATCCATGCTGAATCATTTCTGCTGCTGGAGAACTTTCCTCCATTGTTTCATACTGACTGGCAGTATTGTGTTGTTTTTATATTATCGGGCTATGTTATCTTCCTGTCTGGCTGTCGCCATTCATATAATCTCAGTTCAAGGCGGGATTGGTCGCTGCGCTGTGTCCTTGAGGGACCATGAGGCATTTGTACTGATATGAGAAGGTTACAGTTGTCACAACTGTTTAATTCAGCTACTAGCCTCCTGGGTGAAGTTCTAATTGCCTTTTGTAGTAGTTCCTTGTGTTTTCAATCACCAGGTATATGGCTTATGACCAGTACTTGTTCAGGGTGTATTGAACTATATGGGTGTTAGTGTGTTTAAAAAAATAAAAATGTAAGAAAATCTAGTTATTGGGAACCATGGCATTATTTCAAATGGGAGGATTTCAGAAAATTTACAGGCGAAGATGGAGCTAAAACGCGCTGTAATTGCTTACAGTCGGAGCAGGGGCTATCTAGTGGTTCAGACATGTGACCAGTCCCAAAGATTGCTAGCACGAGTGGATAATTGAACATGCTATGTTGGTGACATGGGCATTGCTTTAGTGAGTGCAAAGGATGGGGAGCCCTCAATCGGGATTATAGAATTGTCCATAAAATTGCCTAAGAATTTGGATCCATCCCATTGCCCAGGCTTGAAAAATGGTATTTGTCACTGAAATGATCCATCCCCAATCTTGTTTAATGCTCATAGATACCTCTGGCATAAGTAAATTCTTATGACAGTACTGGACTTAGCTCCGAGAATTAGGACTGTTAAAAAAAAAAAAGGACAGGGGCTGATTTCTGTATTGGAAATAAAGCAAAAAGAATTGTATCTGAAACAAAGCATGATACAATGCAAAGGGTGCAAATACATTTATATTTTTTCTGTGAAGGGAAAATAATGGCTGCTTTTGCACAGACATTAAACAGCTTTATTTAAACTGTACTGGTTAGATTTCAGTTTGCGCACAACCCACCCAAATATAACTCTCCCTGTATATTACACCTGCCCCTCCTGCATTGCCACTTGGTCTTGCCAAGGTGCACAATTACTTGCTTTCTGTTTTGCTTTACTTTCAAATCTAATTGTTCCCAAATTAAGATCTATTCTCAAATTGGAATGTCCTGCATTGGGAAGTGTCCCCTATAGATAGGAGCTGCCCCCAGTGTGGCATAGTGGGAGCTATAGACACTATACGGCATAATGTGTGCTGTCAGTGCTACAGTGGGACATATTGTAACAAGGGGGATACATACCTCCCAACTGTCCTGCTTATCGCGGGAACGTCCCGGTATTTTGGGATGTTCCCACGGTGGGGGGGGGGGGGGGGGTGTGCATTTGGGAGTCCCCCCTGTAGTCCGTGAATAGATGCGTACAGTGTCTATTCTTTCAGGCAGAGGGGCTGGGGGCTGGCCAGCAGCTTACAGAGCTTCTGGGCATGCCCCCACAGCGGCGAAAAACCGTCCCTCCCCAGTCTCCTCCAATGTTGGCAGGTATGGGGATACAGTTTGGTATAATATCAACTGATGGCACTGTATGACATAATATAAACTAGTGCACTTCCATGGGGAATAAAATGAACTGGACACTACTACCGTAGGTTGATCTTCATATTTGGTGTATACAATGTACTAGGGCGATACTGTTTAGCATAAAATAAACTACTACTGTGGTGAGTGGTGTTTTACTAGAAGCATTGGTGATTTCCCCTCCCACTCCATCCATTCGTAGTCTACTTAGAGAATAGCCATTTCTGAAAGTGGATCCGTATCACAGTTCTGCCCATAAGGCCCTGCATTCTGATTAGTGTTAGAGTCATTTGCTCGTACATGAGGAGAGCAGATCATTGAAGAACAAAAACTAATTCTGGAGATGAGGAAATGAGCTGAAATTGTCCCCGCTAGTAGTAGAGGAGCAGTGAAGATTACTTCTCCTTCACCATCAATCCATCCCTTGGGGTATGTTCAATGCCGTGGGTGGGCTGCCTGCTCGCTGTCACCGCTCGCCCCCACAGTATTCAACTGACCCCCCTAATACGCTGATTCCCCCTCGCTCTGTTTTGGGAGCAAGGGGGCATCGATGTATTTTGCTGCTAAAGCAGCGAAACCCGCAGTAAAATGAAGCTGATTCACTGCAATAGCCATGGGTTTCAGTGTTTGAATGTTGAATAGAGTGAGTAGTCGGTGAGGGGGTTAAACAGCGAGGATCGCTGGTTTTCTGAGATCCTCGCTGTTTAACCCCATTGTCGGCCGCGGCGACCATCATTGAATACAGGCCCTTGAGTCCAGTGTCAGGCGTGTGATGTGGGCAGACGCTGGAGCACTAGGCATGTAAAATGTGAGGTAGATTTTTTGCACTTCCGATATGTCTGTCTTTGCACTGCTTACCAGGATTGGTAAGACCTCACTGGACAAGTTCGTTTTCTGAATAGATACAAAACATTACTGCATTGTACAATTTGCATTAATATGAGGCAAGGTATATAATGAGATTTTCCTGTAGCCAGTACACATCCTGCTCTAAATAGAGCTATAAGATTGTAACATACTCACATCCATGTTCAAAAGTATTTATGTAACCTTATGCATTGTGTTTGTTGTAAAATTATGTATTTATTACCAGTTTTTTATATAATGCACAAATATACCACAGCGGTTTACAGAGTACAGTACAACATTCACATCAGTCCCTGCCCCAGTGGAGCTTACCATCTATATTCCCTACCACATGTACACGCACACTTAGACATTCTAGGGTTAATTTTTGTTGGGAGGCAATTAACCTATAAGTATATTTTTGGATTGTGGGAGGAAACCGGAGTACCCAGAGGAAACTCACGCAAACACAGAGAAAATATATATAAACTCTGCACAGTTAGGGCCATGGTGGGAATCGAACCCATGACCTTAGTGCTGTGAGGCAGTAATGCTAACCATTACACCATCCGTGCTGCCCAAAATAATCATAATTAACTTATTTTTTTTGCGTGGATTCAACTTAAATCAATTTGTTTTTAAGCTTTTGGAAATGTCTTTATTATTATTGCAATTTGTTCTGGATCCAGCATGTGTACTCTACTCCTTACCCTGTATCCTCTCCTTTTCCTCAGGTGTCCCTGGCTAACTAGAGAGATCTCTCCAGCCATCCCAGTGTACAATGGGCTCGTGTTCTTGTTTGTGTTGGCAAATTTCAGCATGGCAACCTTTATGGATCCTGGTATCTTCCCAAGAGGTAACATGATTTTTTATTTATCTCTCTCCAGTGTGAATGTCGTAGTTAATCATTCAGCAGAAGGGCTTTATGGGATACCTCATCAGTATGCAGCTTATAAGAAAGGGCTGTGTATCATAACCATGAAATTCTCTTTCAAATTGTAGTGCTGACTCCTACTTTCTGTATAAAGCAGCTAAGATCACAGGGAAACCTTAAGCTGAACCCTACATTGGCTCATCCAATCAATATTAATAAGATGTTGTGGCTGTGGGATTAGCCGAACTGGGCAGGATGCAGCCCTTTACTCAGCACAAAGTGAATAACTCTGCCAGTTACATTGCATAGCACAGTCCTGGTTTGTGGGTCATTCATTCTCTGCTGCCACGCTGTATAATGATAGGTGGTTGTTGTTTATAATAAAATAACTTGGCCTTAATTAGTTCTGCAAATGTTTTGCATCTCTTTCTCTCTCTGCCAGGAGCATGGGAGGTGATACGTTTTGTTTGTTTGTTTGGGCATTATCCCTAATATAAATTTAGTATTGCTTAAGTGGATATAATGGGCCTGATTCAGAGTTGAATGCAATACTAATGTTTTCGCAGTTGAACAATTATTGGCAGACTGCGTATGCTCTGTGATCACACTGTGCATGTGTAAAGGTTTGTTTGCGCTTGCAGTGAGGATCTAATCGTAGAATGATTATCAGGAAGAGACCACCTTTTTGGGGGTAATGGGGAGTGGCTGCAAAAATGCAGGTGTGTTATGGCGATTGTCAGGGTCAAACTCTGAATTAGTCCCAATGTTCTTAACATACTAAAATATTCTTTTCATTTACCATTGATATTGTGTAAGGAATCAAAGGGATAGACTTGTGTCCTTTTTGGTGCCTGAGCTTTACAGGAACACTTCCTGGGCAGATAAATTATTTGCAGACACAAGCAATTATTTATGAAGAAAGTAGGTAATTATTAGTGTAAGGTTTTATTTGTTGATTCATCTTTTTTTGTTTTTTTCATTGTTACAAGTTATAAGGCATATCTTTTTGAAGTGTGATACAAGTAACTTTCCCATGTCTGTCTTGCAGTAGCGTAGTTGGGACTGGCTGTTCATTTCTGCATGGGCCTCATACTCTCACTGTGTAATAAATCCTATTCCATATGATAAGTGAACTGTCACACCCAAAAATATTGAAACGTGCCTAAAATGATGTGCTTATTGGTACTTAAGAAATGACATAAAGAAATTATAGTTGTTTACAAATGTTTATATATCTGTGTGTAAGGCGATTGCCTTCTGGACTCTGATAAAGTCACTTCTTTGAGCCTGTAAATTTTTCGGCCCCATAAGCTGATGAAGACGAAGATAAGGACGATGACTTCCGAGCCCCCCTCTACAAGAATGTGGAGATCAAAAGAATACAAGTACGGATGAAATGGTGTGCCACCTGCCACTTTTACCGCCCGCCTCGCTGTTCACATTGCAGTGTGTGTGACAACTGTGTGGAGGTAAGCCCAATGCCACGGCTCAGAGATTACATATAAGGGTGGTTTTGTTGATTTTTCTCAACAGCCCCAGAACCTACTTGATAACATATATAGCTGTGCCATCATTCACAATAAGGGGTATACTTGCCAAAGATCAATTTTAATTATACCCCTTTTACACCAAAACGCCGGGACGCACCCAAGTTTTTGACCCAGCTTCAAGCCGGGTGCGACCCGGCGTTTGGTCCCTTTTACACACACACACCCTCTCCCGGCGCAGGCGGTTCCTGAGCCGTCGCTTGGAGATGACATCTCTGAGCGGCGATTGCTGCCGCCGGGACCCGGACCGCTGCGCTGGGGGCAAGCCCAGCACTAAGGTAATCTGCTGGGTTGCCCCCAGCCCCGTACACCCCCCAGCCCTTGTCCAGGAGGTGAATGGATGCCACACACAGGAATCCATTCACCTCCTCAGCTGCTGCCACTGCTGTCTGCAGAGTATAGCAGACAGCAGCGCAGGCTGTCTGTGCCCCACCACCCCGTCCCCCCCCATCCAACCTGCAGACGCTGCAGTCCGCAGGTTGTACGTCCCCCATTGATGTAAATTTGAGCTGCGTCGGATGACTCGGCGTACCCATTTACACCGCCCTCTACCCAGGTCCTACCGTGTTCTAGGCAGGTCAGGACCTGGGTAGAAGTCCCATGTAAAGGGACACAGCGTGTCCCATCTACACCGCCGCTGACCCGGGCCTGGCTTGCCAAAGACTCAGGGTTTTGCGGCGGTGTAAAAGGGGTATTACTCTAAACATGTGTTTTGTTTCAGTGACAAAAACAGGCATTTACTAACAGACCATTTTTACATTAAACTTTTAAATGTTAGTAAATGTGAGTTTTAGCCCCTGATATATATTTAAATTGATTATTTAATGTGCACTTCTCGCAGTCTTTCTAAGTGATTTTCGCCGTGTAGCAAATCGCCATCTTTTCATGGTGAAGTGGAAAGTGAACTTTTAAAATAAAGTTGTTGTTGTTTTACATTTGGTGTAAAAAAATCAGGAATTTTATTCTGTGAAGGGGCATGTTCTTTTTATTCATGTGCTTATAGCACATGAATATATATTTAATTTAAATTTTTTTACACAGAGCAGGGGGCAGGGAGCCGAGAGCCGCTCATTAGAAATTCATATATTCACTGCACCCGATCATTACATATGCACGATCGGGTGCAGTGAATACCTGGTCCCCTGCTAGCTCTCCCAGGGGGCAGCCTGTGCTGCCTGGCTCCCAGGGAGCCCACCTACCCCCCATATACGTTCTGGGGCAGGCAGGGAGACTTCCATCTCCCTGCCTGCCACCGTCCTCAGGCTCGGGGTTCACACTCGCCGTCAGGGGCAGCGAGTCCCTGCGACATTGAACAGAGGGGACAGCGAGGCTCCGGAACACGGCGGGCAGTGGCGACTGTGCAGCGAATCCTAAACAGGATTCGCTGCACGCCGTGAATATTCTCATTGAATACGGCCCATTGTGATGCTAAATATTACTATTGGCACACTCTGAATGTTATTATGTTGGCTGAAGGACTCCTAGGAAAACAATGCACCCCATTAAAAGTATATGTTTGGTTAGGTTGATGTTAGCAACTTTGCTAAAATCCATAAAATCTGGTGCATTTGAGTACAAAGAAAAAATCATTTCATTTTGCACAATTTTTTTTTATATTTTACAGTCTTTATGGATCATTTCTAGTAAAATGAAAGTAAATAATTGACCAAATGAACGCTATTTGAATTCTTATTAGAGTAATTAACAATGATCTTAAAAGTGACAAAGTCTGACTACCAGTAAAATAACTGATACCTAACATTAGCAACCGAATAAGATGTAGGCTTAAATACTTTCTAGCAGCACTTAACCTGGTGGGTCTCTCTTCCATCAGAGACAGCATGAATTGATTCTTAGGGTACCATTACTAAAATGTTTCACAAAGAAAAGTAAAGTTATTGCCCATAGCAATTTACTAATCCTATTCTTGTTCTCATATGTACAGTACAATCTGGATTAGAAAATGATTGCTGGAATATTATTTGTTATGTACAACCTTCTGTAGCATTGTAATATGTGACCTAAGGGGATGCTCATGTCCTTTACAGAAATAGCCACAATTGTTGCAAAAACATAAATGATACATAAGTATTCTTTAACACTTTATCTTGTTGTAGGATTTTGACCATCACTGCCCTTGGGTAAATAACTGCATAGGTCGCAGAAACTATCGCTATTTCTTCCTGTTCCTGCTGTCGCTGAGCACGCACATGGTCGGTGTCTTTACATTTGGCCTCATATTTGTCCTACACCATCTGGAGGTGCTGGGAGAAGCCCATACCAGTATTACGTATCCTTTCTGGAATGATTTGATTTTTTTTTTTTTAACTATTCATTTGTGCAATTTGAATGGTCTGCTTGGAAATAGGGTCTGTTCTTGTCTAGTTTGGCCACTTTGACCTTTGTTAAATTAGACACTGATCACTGTTGCCAGTTTAATACAGCTCTTACACTATTCATTCACTCAGCCTGGCTCAGACATCATTATCCACTAATTAGTACTAAGACAGCCAATTAATATGTTGTTTTGGAAGGTTGGGCTGGGAGAGATGTACTTGGACAATAGTGTAATGTTTTCCATGGAAGCAATTTGTACAGTAAAAGCTAAACTTTATAAAACATAAATAACAATTACATTGTATTTAAATCCTATTGAAAAAAATTCTATTGAAGCACTTGTCTGTTCAGTTTCTGTACATTTTCTACATTTTACTGTGTTTTTGTACATTTTACTGCACTTTTATTTTTTATTAGTCTTTTGGATTTTTTTAAAACAAAACCATGGAACAGAGTATGGTTAGGTGTGTGTGTGTGTATATGTATATATATATATATATATATATATATATATATATATATATATATATATATATGTGTGTATATGTAGCAGAAAACAAAGTGAATAACGCAGTGCCCTTCCAAAGACAGCTGCTAGGCTGTCGGTATGCAGAGGGAGATGGATTGGCGGCACTCGCAGAAATAAATCAGACCACACCAGGCGAATATCAGCCCTATCCACCTGGTGTGGTCTGATTTATTTCGGCGAGTGCCGCCAATCAATCTATCTATCTATCTATCTACATAAATAAAAAAGGGATAGTGTGTATAATTCAAAGTATAGCTTTGTATTTAGAGGGATTGGAAAAGTGGTGGTTGTAGTTCGGGGGGAGGGGTGTTTGGTGGGGGGTTCTTTGTGATCACAAATGTCCACCGTAAAAGTTGTCTATGTTCAAGCCACAATAAATTCATAATATTTGCTTGTGACTTCAAGGCAGCCCTGAACCTTGAGAAATACAATTCACTAAGTTTTGTTGCATAGGACAGAGAAGAGTCCTGTTAGGATATGGTGGCATTACAATAAGTTGTCCGATATCTGCTAGATAAAAAAAGTAACACCGTATTATGAAATACTGCTAAATATTCCTTAATACCTATTGTGCAGGATATCGGTAATGTGCGTGGCTGGCTTATTTTTCATCCCTGTTATCGGCCTCACGGGTTTTCATATTGTTCTAGTTGTTCGGGGCCGCACCACCAATGAACAGGTAAGAATGGGTACCCAAAATGTTTTATATGATGGTAACCTTGACTTTTTGTCTTCCGTTATGCCTTACCTAGGGAACTGTGTATACTGAGCTACTGTATATTTTCTTATGCCCTGTGCAGGCTGAAAGCAATCCTGTAATGTTGGCTTACGCTCTACCCGTAATGCCATATGTTATTTGTATGGTCCTCGCCAAGCCCCAGTGTTGTCGCACACACATCTGTTGCCTTTTGCCTGAACCCTCCAAATATTGTCTTTTGAGAGATTTTTACACCTTAATTAGATTAACAAAACAGTTCTGTGAGGAGATAAAGGAATCTTTTTAAACAGGATATAATGGAACTGTCTGCAGGCCGACTTTATTAGAACATCATAGATAATAGGTAAAGTCCTGTAGAAGCTGTAAAATGTGTATGTGTTCATCCAATTTTATTTATATTTAATACAAAAGGTAAGAAAGGTCAACCAGTGAATAAACTACATCAGTGTTAACCCAGTAAACGTAATTGATCATATACATAGGCACCCTTCTAACCTTCAAAAGAGCAGCACCTTACTCTTCGCTTCCGCGGTAAGAAGTTACAGCAGTAGTGTCAAACTCATGGCCCGCCAGCTGTTATGGAACTACATGTCCCAGCATGCCCTGCCACAGATTTTATATAATGGATTGCTAAAACTGTGGCAGGGCATGCACCACTGAGTTACAAGAACACATGTAATCACAGAGAAACTCATTTATGTAATAACCTGTCAGTGGGTGTTTTAAACTGGTATAATAATCCAAAATAAACAGATCTCATAATAAAATTGAAAAGAGCTTGGTTCAAAGAGTGAGGACAAATGGTCTGTCTTTGGTTCCTCACTGTACTACATTATCTCATGTTTCTTAATTGTAATTGTCATCTTTCATAGGTGACTGGGAAGTTCCGTGGTGGTGTTAACCCTTTCACTAGAGGATGTTGTGGTAACATACAACATGTGCTGTGTAGTCCATTGTCACCTAGGTAAGTAAAGACAGGTTCTACCACTAGTCTAGCCCATCTTTGGTACTCTGCAACCATGCTACTAACACCAACATTTAGAATTCGTAAAAGGGTGGCTAAACAGTGTTTGCCAGATTGGAAGCGTACACCGCACTTTAGGCCTGATTTAAGACCTGATCGTAAATCTGAGAAGTCACAGTGGACTAGGAGGAGAAAGCTGCTGCCCAGTCTGAAAGTGAAGACACCTGCTTAATTATGAGAGAATTGCGAAATGGGTCTAATGAGTTTTTCAATCTGTGCAAATGTTAGTGCGACCCTTCCACAACTCTGACTGAGACAGGATGGAAGTGGTCATAGTTTGTCACAGCTCCTCCTCAAAAAAAAAAACACCTAGGCACGCCTGTGTTGTTTCCACCATACCCAAATAGCAGGTTTTTCACCAGAAACATTGTCTTACTGTCAATCAAAATGTGACCACTACAATTAAACCGTGAGTACATAGCAGTCAGGAATTTTGATATTTGCAGCCATACAGTTGACACAGTCGTTTTATAATTAACAAAATTGTGAAGTCGCTGTTCAGCGGCCAAAAAGTATTAAACCCAGTAAAAACATAGAAGTAAAAGGTTTGACACCTTGAAAAAGGGCTAAGTGTGAAAGCCTGAAACGCGGTGGTGAGAGGAGGGTCGCACATGAGGTAGTTTTGCTTCTATGTTTTTATTGGATTAAATACTTTTTGGCCGATTATCCTGTGATTGGAGTGTCTCTTATACTGAAGAAAAGACGTGGGAATACTGCAAAGATTACTTTCAAGGGATATAGGGTCACCCAACTAGGTGAGTCTTGATCCAAAAGGATCACTGTAGTTTGATTTAGTGTATGGACGGTGGTGGTGGTACGTGGAGAAGCAGATCCCTACCAAAGATACCTTTATGTGCATATAGGGCCTTCCCATTAGATCAGTGTACATCATTGGATGCAACATAGAGGGTCTGAGGATATCCTAATAAAGGGGGAGGAGTCTATCTAAAGACGGATCATTTCTGGCAAGAACAATTTCTGGAAAGAAAGATACCGTTACGTGTACATAGGGACCTTGCTTAAGGTCAGTGTCTTGCCAGAGGGATCTCATAGTGAATCAGAAGAGAGCTGACGATCTTTTGAGACCTCACATACCTTGAAGGGGAAAGACTGTATATTGATTTGGTTAGGATAGCGCTGAGATGTATTTCCATTTTTACACATGTATATTTTTAAATCTATACATTTAATTTTATTTAATTTATACAGTTTTTCATTAAAGATTTTCAGGTTGCGGGTTTTTATAGAGGGGTGGGGCCCACAGTCAATGAGGCGCGTGGCTTAACTTTGCAGGCCCAAAAAAGAAAATTGTTCTCAGGGTAAGTTTCTGGAGTACTCAGAAACTCAACCTCCCACACACACGCTGCACCACCAATTTCTACTACCTTAGTCCAAAATTACTGTCACTATAACCATAGGAAAAAAATATGGTGCTCCCAGGAGTAAACTAATTAGACACAGGACAGAACAGTACTCACTGAATGTTGCACACTTTCAAAAAAATGTATAAAATGTTTGCATTTATTTACTATGTTAAAATACAGAACTAGCAGTGACAAAAAAATGTATTAAGGACACACATATTGGTAAACAGTTATAAAGAAAAGCATAAATATGTCTTTGTTTATGCATGTAATAGTGTGCAGAAAGAGTATTTATGTTATTTTTGTTTTTTTATATAAGGTATGTGGTTGAACCAAAGAAGAAGCCACCAATCCTACTCAAGCCTCCGTTTATACGTCAAGATTTGTCTGAACGGCAAATAACTGTCAAGATCAGTGACAATGGCATCCAAGCTAATTTACACCGCTCTAAGGTGGCAAACTTAATGCTTTTTGTGATTATATGATAAAGATTGAAATGGAGTTCTTTTTCCTCACACTTGTCTTCCTTTTTCTTTTCAGTCCAAGGGCAGTCTAGAGGGTATAAATGACAAATCTTTGGAGATACAGCCTCCTCTACTCTCTAAGAGTGAACCCACCAAATATTCAGACATGAAGGGAACCCTGGGAAGTTGCGAAGGTAAAAACAAACATGCTCTTCATCTTTCTGGAATATTTTTATCAAAAATTAATTGGTGTTCAAATTTAAAAAAATGACGATATGCTATAAAACAAAGTTACTATAATCTGAAAGGAATAATCAGAAAGGTGTGGGTTTTTTACCTCCTTTTTTTTTACATTTTCATAGGACAGATTTCTCATAAAAGCAGTTACAGGACTTGCAATTAGTGACCATATTCTTGTAAAAAAAACATGTTGTGTGTCTAGTTTCCAAAGGTTTGCGGAGTGGAACATTTTATCCCTTTTCATCCTATTAGGAGTCGATACCCCGTAGTATCCCCTGCTTAGTGGGTGGCTGCACATAACTGTGACAGCTCCAAGACCCACCCGACGGGTCACATAATTCAGGTTAACCGTCAGGTGTGACTCAAGAAGTTAATAGTTATGCTAATCGTAGCATAGAAATAGGTCACTCAAACAAAATGCAATTATTCTATTAACCCCTTCACTGGTAATCCCAATCATTTTTTGGGCTATGCCTTAATGCCCAGACTGGCAAGCCTGGAAAATTCTTGGGATTGCCAGTGATTAGCGCCGGGCAGCGCTGCTGAGTTCATCGCTGAACTCAGCTAGCTTCATCGCCGCCTGGCTCCCTCTCCTCCGCCGCACCTCCTCCTCTACTTCCAGAAAACATGTACTGATCAGTGACGGGTACAGAGGAGGGACTGCAGCACAGTTAAAAATTCAAATAAAGGAGAAACACCCACTGCCAGTGAGTCAGGTTGGAATGGCAGCACCACCCCGAATCCTCCCCTGGTACTGAATCTATGAAGACATACACACCGTGAATAAAGGCAATACATTGTTTATCTTTTATTTTTTTCTAATCATTTCTACTACAAACACAGAAATATGGAATTTGGTGGTTAAAAAGCAAACTTCTGTTCCTAATATTGTATCCTATTTATGTGTTTGATTGTTGGTGATCTTATCTTTTTTATGTATTAACAATGACAATTCTTCCATGCTTCCTTGCATTCTTTAACTATAAAGGTTTCCCACCGTGGCAAAAAAAACCAACCTATATTTCTTTTTTTTTTATTTCTTCCTTTAATTTTAAAATGTGAGCCCTTATAGAAATCTCACTACAATCAAAATACTACCTTCCGGAACTTTGTTAATACAGCTGAGTGTGTGTGTTTGTCATATAATTCCTGATCCTTCACTTCGTTTTAAATGTGCAGCTCTCAGTCTTTCCCAATTTTCTGTCTTGTCTTAATATATTTTAGTAATATCATTTGGGTGTGGGTTCTCCACAGTACTAAAAGTATCTTACCACTGACCTACAAAGTGGCAATATAACTCTCCACTTCCTTCTGCTATAATACTTCCTGTTCTATCAAGTGCTCTGATAGTGCTAGCTGACCTTCATCTCCAGCTATAACTCAAGTTCTCTTTGTGTTGTTTTGTTTGACATTGTGCGTCATATATTTATATATATATATTTTTTATTTATTTTTGTGGAGGGGGGGGGGGGTGTGTGAACATGATGCATCAAATTGAGCATAAGTATGTAGACAAAATAATCTTAACGGTGACAATAACATTGAAGTACAACAGTGTCAAATTAAAACTTTACATTGTATTGCTGCTTTCCCACTGCAAACCCGTTTTAAGTACTGGTATTTTTAAACGGTATTTAAAACGGTATTAGCATTCCCACTGCAGCAGATTACCGTTTTAAATAGAGTTTAAGTACCATTCCCATTGCAGTGAACCATTTAAAATGTAAAGAGTGCCTACCCCCCCCCCCCCCCCCCCCCCCAAGTGTAAAGAGTGCCTAACCCCCTGTGCCCCCATCTCCCCTCCCCTTGTACCAGGGGCGTAAGTTCCTATCAGGTGCACGGAGGCAACATGGGTGTTGATGCCCCCCCCCCCCACACACACACACACCCCACCCCACCTTACCCCACACAGAAACACAATATAATAATAATAAAATGACATACTTTTTAAAATGCTTCTGCATCAGAAGTTCTGCCACTATGCTCGGTCCATCTGCCCCTGAAGTACTGTTGCGGTGGGAGGATGGTAGCATGCTGGCTGCCCGGACCCCGGAGTCAGTTGGAGGAGGAAGCTGCTATGGCTGGGCATGTGCAGTAGCCCTCCTCCAGGCGCAGTAGCCATATTCATTTGGGGCTGCCAGTTTCCAGGCCACCCCAGCAGCGCTGCAGAGTTCAGACACGCCGCTGCCAGTGCCCTCCTCCAGCGCTACTGATTACCGGCGGCTCGGCTCAGCTCTGTACAGTAGCAGAGCCGCCGGCGCTGACTGTCACTCCGGCTCCGCTGTCACAGTGCCCCTGTCCAGCGCTACTGATTACCGGCAGCTCGGCTCAGCTCTGTACAGTAGCAGAGCCGCCGGCGCTGACTGTCAGGTGCCCCGCGAACCACCACTGCACGGGGATGCAGGGCAGTGGGGAGGCAGCGGGGGTCCAGGCAGTCCCTGTGCCTGATGAGAACTAGTAGTTCCCACTTTGCGCATGTGTCATGAGCGCAGAGCATAATAATGAGCCGCTCATTACATATGCGCATATGTAATGAGCGGCTTATTATGCACTGCGCTCATGACACATGCGCAAAGTGGGAACTACTAGTTCTCATCAGGCACAGGGACTGCCTGGAGTTTAAATACCGTTTAAAAGGCATTCCCATTGCCTTAAAAACGGTATTTAACCATGTAGGACTCTGCTTTTTAAACGGGTTGAAATACCGGTTATCTTTAACCGGTATTTGAACTCTGGCGCTTTCCCACTGCAGCCTTAAACGGTAAATTGCGCTCAAAAATCGGCAATTTACCGTTTTAGACCTGCAGTGGGAAAGGGGCATATGTGTCCTATAGGCTTGTATTTTTGTGGACCAGTTCATCTGGATAATATATTGTCTTCTCAGGGGATTATTTAGATTAAAGTGGAGTTTTTAGAATTATTCATAGTATCTAGTACGGAGTACATTTTTTTTTGGATTTGTGTGAGCAGTCTGTGTGCTAATATGACTACAACATTGCAGCATGTAACTGAAACACTTTCCAAATTTATGGCATCTCAAATATTTTTAATATATACATTTATATATAAAATGTAACAGATCAACAAGTAAGTTTAATGCTGGGCACTAGGGTGATATTGGTGCTATAAATCGAAGGATTGTACAGTATGTACATCGAATCTGTCACCTGACAGGCTGCACATATTTATCGAGTTGCATGTGCTTTTAACCACATGATCATTCGTAATGTGATCGACGGGCGGCGGTGTAGCGGATTTGGCAGCAGAAGCCCTGGCAGTGGGTGATGGTGTAGCATAGTGGGTGGGAGGAGGGCTGGCATGCGATGTATAGTGTTCATTCTAGCACCTGCTATCTTTGAAAACCCATGCAGTTCCTATTACCTGCCTGGGCTGTCGCTGTCTGCTGTAGTGCTTCTAGCACCGTGTGGTCTGTATATCAGCACTGATATGCAAACCAGACCTGTGCTTTAAACACCACAGCAGACAGCGACACCCCAGGCAGGGATGAGGAACTGCATGGGTTTTCAAAGAAGGCGGGTGCTAGAATGAACACTAGTGGTAGTCAGGAGCAGGTGGCAGAATTTGAAAAAACACTGGTCAGCCCTCTGGCTGAGAGAGAGAGAGCTATCCTGCTAATTAGCATCCGCCTGAATTTGAGGCATTTAATTGCCTGGGTGCCCAGTGTTTTTGAAAAAAAAAAAGTAAATTCAGCCACTCGCCGCTGCCTACACCGCCACCAGCCCTCTTGGCATGCAACATTAGGCACTGGAAAAAAAATCACTTGGGTACCATAAGATGCAATTGGATGCGGTGTCCCATCGCATCTGATCGTACATGTGTATGGGCACCATAAGGGTTTAGGGTATCCTGATCGATAACATACTGTATATAGATATATACTGTTTAATAGAGATTCCAATTGAACCTATGCCAGGTTTCCAGGGTCAGAAATAAGATAAGGTCTGTTTCCTCTGTAACTATTGGTCTAATTCTAAAGGATCTTCTACTACTAGAGTGGTTTTCCATGTCAGATCATCTACTGGTACTTCAGAGGAGTGTACTAAACTAAGAGCAGACCTGGCAATTGGCATGTATTTGGAAGAATGGAAGGCCAGGAAGACTGAAATAAAAAGTGCTAACATATAGCACGTAGTCCTAATATGTCTTTCTTTTTTTGTTTGTTCGTCTGTATTTTTTTAACTCACTAGGTACTGGTTTTACCTATCTGAAACAAATATCATCCCTTGTAGATAAAACATAATATCCATAACAAATACTGTAAAAAAAAACAGAACACATTACAGAGAACCTGATCAGTGAAGTATCTATAATGCATGCAAGGTGTGTTATGCAGACAGCCCTTGGGTGAGGGGGTCAGGGCTGGACACCCGTCACCCATTGCAATGTCTTACTGGTGCTCATTTACAGAAATATAGCACCAGCACCATATTTAATAAGAAATCACTTAATATTTTCCACAGGCGCAAAAACTAGCTTAGGCTGGGCATACACCTGGCAGATCTATCTGCCATAGTGCCGACCAAGTGTCCAATTCAGGTAACCAAATACACTTTCCGATCGGCCGCTCAATATGTCAGTCCTCACAGCGGTCATTTCAATCTACCTGCCTAATTGTAACGTTAGTCTCAGCAGCTGGTGCACAGGTGGTCTGTACACACCGCCAGACATGCCAATATACCATATGGGTGAAAGGTAGGTATACTTACCAGACCCAGGTCGGGATTTCCTCTGACCACCGGAATCTCTTCTGCCTGTCACCTGTATGTATTCAGCTTTAATTCCTTATTCTTGTCTTTTATTAAGGAAAAGGCAATTTGAAGAACGATAGTAGACAAAGATCCATTTTGTACTGTTTACCCTCATATTTGACATAAAGGCCCTTATTCTGGTTGGTGCGGTAATGTCCGCGTGCGGTCGGTCCGCCGATGTTTTGTGTCTGCGCATGTGCAGAGGCGTCTCTGCGCATGTGCGAACGGGACGCACGTCCAAATTCCGCATGAAATGTGTACACTACGACACTCGGTCCTGCATTCGATGGTCTGCGACCATCGATTGATGGGGGAGGTTCCCTGAGATGGAGGAGATGTATTCATGAGAAATACACTTGCGGTCCGTTCGGACAGCTTCTTACCGCATTTGGACGGAGTGAGCGATCCGTACGAAAGGCGGGGTTTAGGACGCACGGTCCTGGCCGCATATTCGGCTCCGTCCGCACAGACCAGAATAAGGCCCAAAGTTTTTAACATTCCAGCCAACAACCTCCTCTACCCCCTCCAAAAAAAAAAAAATTTCAACATCTGAATCGTTTGTAAATGTCAGTTTTATTACAAAATGTAATTAGTACTTGGTTTTAATCTAATGTAATTGTATGCATAATTTACTAATTAACTTATTAACCTGCATATCATTAGAGTAATTGTTTTAAAGAAAAACCTAGCAGCTAAAGTAACCTTTTTAAGGTTAGACTTTTTGTATGCAAGTTTTGATAGAATGACCCCTAATGACCTAAGGAATTCGGATGATGAAAATTCAGAGCGGATTCAAGCCTTTCATCATTCAGTTGTTAAAATTATAAATGCTACATCACCAACCTTATAGAAGTTAGGAGGTGGTATTTAAATACTTGTTATACAATTGACATGTGACATTTGTACATAATGAGCAGGAGGATCAATCACATGAGACGGGGACTATGACTGGTCTTCCCATTTACACATACCTAGTTACACAAGAGCCACAAAAAGATAATTTGCATATGAACATTCACATTTCTGTCGTTTCTACCCATTTGAGTAATGCAGGGGAACTTTGTTGTGTTGAGTAAAGGGGAGGGGTCAATAATAAGATCAGATTAATTAGATTAATGAAAGCAAGGCATGGTTGATGATGAGGCAGAATTTATAGAATAATATGGAAGATTGGGGCTGACGCAGGCGTGGCGCAAATGATTGAGCTAGGGGAGGTTACGTGTTATGATGGTGCATGGTGGTAATACTAATTAAGGGGACATGTTCATGAGAGGATTATGAGAGGAAGTGAATGAGGGTTCAACTGCAGTGAGTTGGATAGTGAATGGGCTATACTGTCTATGGCTGGTGAATGAATGCAAGTTTGGTGAACAAGGTGTAAAGCGGATGTGGGCTATGTGTATGGTCTGCCATTTATCAGCGTATACTATATAACAATATTTAAACTTTTTTTATGGTTTCTAATTAATTAGGATGTTAACAGTTGATATAGTGGGGTTACTAGCATATCTATAATGGGTGCAATGGGTGCCTGGATCTAGGGGGGCCCACGTACTGCACACCCTGAACCCATTTAATTATACTCTATCCATTACCAGCAAAAACCACTGGGAAAATGACTGTCGTGGACATATTCCGGTGATCTGTGCATGCGCAATGATATCAGTGGTATCCTTGCCATGGTTCCGGACACATGCATAGAATATGGCACAATGCCAGAGTCTCCTGCACAGCCGGAGAGGAGGGGGTCCACTCTTAAAATGCCCCTGGATGGTGGTCATTTATTAAGCTTCCCTCGTAACCTCATGTGAAAACTCCAAATCCTAGAATGCACTATAGTCACAGGAAATGTTTTCCTCCTGTATTATAGTTATTGTATTATAGCTATTGTGTTATGTAACTATTCTGTGTTCACTTTCAGACATTGGATTGTCACCAAAAATTATCAGCCCCCCAACTCCAGCCATGTACAAATATCGACCAGGGTTCGGAGCAAATCCGAAAATACACTACCACCCAGCAACCGAGCAGGTAATATGCAAATTTATCATATTTATTCGCAAAGCCTTTTTTTATGCTGTATCAGGGGAGCTGAGACTTGTACTATTATGCAGGTGCATTAGGATAGTTATGATAATGTTTATAAACTCTTTAATTTAAAATGGAGTATAAGAGAATTTCTTCGAACATGTTTGGCCAAACATGTGGACCCATCCACAGTGTCACGGTGAACTTCAGATGAGCCACTAACATTTCTAAAGGCAAGTGCTGCAAAGGGGGCTCTTGTCTATCGGATTCATTTAACAGCATAGATGTAATAAAAGTGATCGGTTAATTTAAAATAATTGTTCATATTCAGAGGGCAGCATCCTATTAGCTGCGATAAATTACCAAAGATAATGAAGCAGTTATCTCTAGCCAATAGCAAATGGGTCCAGGAACTTATCCCAGATCCCATGTGTTATGGCTGGATAATGGGTTATTTGCCAGATGGTAGAAAAAGGCAATAATTGGATAGTATTCTTTTTAGCTCGATAGTACTATGAGTCTCTAAAACTTTTTTACCATGCAGTAAATTATCGCATGCAATAGAATACTGGTCAGAGACTGAACAATAATTTCTGTATGACTTGAAGTGGAAGTACATTACAGTACCTTTCTGTAAAAATATGCAATACGTTCTCCTTTGTATTGCAAATTTACATGAATCATAAATGAAAGTCATTTATGCACAATATTATGGCTGATGCCTAAAAACTAGAGATGTGCAGATCCGGATTTAACCAGATCTCGAAAGGATCTTATGCTTGATTATCAGCAGTCACATGTTTTGGCACATCTCTACTAAAAACACTTTACACAAATATATAAAAGAATCACATGGTTTCATCAACCACATTATTTACTTCTTGAATATTGCATTACAAATCGCAGAAATCTATTATTGTTAATGTAAGCAGCAGGTATTTATTATATAAACTCTTTGAAACTTGCAAAACTCTCTCTCTTTTACTCCAGATTGCTATGCAAGAAGGTCTAAAGGACAGTGTGTTCATGGAAGAAGATTGCCGGAACCATGATTACCAATCAGAGCCTAACCTAGATCTCTCCGAGTATCGCAAGAACTCACTACATAAGTCATACCAGTCATCTCCACTGCAGCTCGATAACTTCACTGCCAACTCACGTTCCCTGAGCCTGAAGAATTCTGTGCGTCGTGAGTCAGAGAAAGTTCCTCTCCAAATGGTAAAGTCAGAAGGTGACTCTACTACTCCATACAAGAGTGTGTTTTCCCCCAATACACTGTCAAACCGCAATGGAAGCTTATCTTATGACAGTTTGCTTAACCCCATGTCTCCAGCATCTGGTAAATGCACTGCACACACTGCCACTGGTTCTGTAGGATACCACTCACCATATATGTCTGCCAAAATGTGCCACCTACGAGGAGCAGAGCGGCAACCTATGCAGAATTTTAGCCCTGTATTGAGCAGGGCAGCTGCACATCAGAGAGAAGCTTCTCCTGTGCGTTATGACAACCTCTCCAAGTCCATTATGGCCTCAATCCAGGAAAGGAAGGAGATGGAGGAGCGGGAGAAGCTTTTACATTCTCACACGGATTCTGTGTTTGCAGACTCAGGGGTCTATGATACTCCGAGCACATACAGCTTACAGCAGGTTAGCTCACTCTCAGAAAACCCACGTGCAATTTCAGGACGGTATGGCTCAAAGGACAATCTTCTGGCTGGGGGTGCTAGTTTCAGTTCCAGGAACCCTATGCTCCAGTCCTCTGTATCCTCTCTTTCCAGTGCAGTCTCAAGAGCACCTAGGACTTCCACCACATCTTTACAGGCTGACCTGGCCAATAACAATATCCAGAGTCATCAACCTTTGCAAGCACGGATTAGTAATGGCTCATACAAGTCGCCTGCTCATCAGGCTCCATCTTCTCCTTCTGGAATTCCTAGATCTCCCTCTTATGGGGGAGCAAAAGCAGTCACATTTCTTAATACTATGGGATTTGTAGAAGGACCTTCCATGGCAGTTCAAAGGTAAAATTATATCTTTAGAGAATTCTGTATCTTAAATCAGAACAGTGTTTCAGACATCTTCTATGTATCTCAAAGTGTAAATATGATATAATGCAGTATACATAGCACGTATGACTGATTGTCAGATCAATCTGGGAACAGCAGGTTCATAATTTCAATCAAATATACAATACATTTCTAACTTTGAATATTTTACAAGTGTATTAGGCAGCTGTAAAAATACAGATACATATGTAGAAGTGGGAAAACTTACAATGTGCTTATGACACATTACATTACGTATGGGAATTTTGAGATTGTTTAGTTATGTAGCATTTCAGTTTAGATTTGACTACAGATAGTGGCTGTCATAGATGTTTAGATATTGGAAATACATTTTTGAAGGTACCGCTGAATAGGTATTGTAGAGTTTTATTCATTTTCCAATGGGATATTTAGAAGGTCGACAAAGTAGCAATAAACCACAATCTTGTAGCAAAATAAGGATTTTTTATTTTATTTAATCGGGCCTTTGATTTATGGAATTTCTCATTACATATTTTGTTTGGTATAATGCACTGGTTCTCAAAGTCGGTCCTCAGGACCCCACACCGTCCATGTTTTGCAGGTCTCCTCACAGAATCAAGTGAAATAATTGGCTCCTCCTGTGGATCTTTAAAAATGTTTCATTCAGTAATGAGTGCACCTGTAGGGTGACCTGGAAAACATGAAATGTGTGGGGTCCTGAGGACTGAATTTGAGAACCACTGGACTATAATGCACACAGTGGGTTACTGTGAAAAGAAGTATTTTTTGTAAAAACGGTTATTGGCTTTAATAGTGCATAGTAATAGCATCAAGTTGTTAATAAATTGACAGCAAAATAATAATAATACTCCTTCTTAAGTAACAATTCACAAATGTAATTTCCAGTTTATTTAATAAATTATATTCGGTACTTGTTTCCTAGCACGGCCACACCAATTTGCATCGGGGTGATCGTGTCAGAAAAATCGCGTCGGTCGCATCACATTCGACCAAATCGCATGCGATGCGATCGACCCGATTTCTACATTGAATCAAATGTGAATAGGGTCCCTGGGACCCTATTTTACATTGGATTCAATGTAAAGTATTCCCCAGACCCCCAATTTTACCCCCTCAACGCCACCCCGCGATTGACGCCGGTGCGCGTCCTCCGACCTTTTCATACCCCTACTATCCACATCAGCGTGGAGTTGAGAATATAAAGTGTGGCGAGCGGACGCGTATAACTTCACAGGTATACGCGTCCCCTCGCGGGGCTCGCCACACTTTATATTCTCAACTCCACGCCGACATGGATAGTAGGGGTATGAAAAGGTCGGAGGACGCGCAACGTCGCGGGCTCGCTGCGCTCGCCAAGCTGCGGGTTACCGTCAATCGTGGGGTGACGCTCACAATGGGGTTGCGTAACCCATGACGGGGTCATATACAATGTGAAATGGGTCATATTGGCCCATTTCACATTGTTTCCTATGTGAGATGGACTTAATCAAGTCCATCTCATCTTGTGCCATTATAATGGCACGAGACCGACGCGATGCTCCCAATTTCAATGTTAAAAATATTTTAACATTGAAGCCTATGGCAAAATCGCGGGCGTCGCGTCGGAGGCCATGTTAATGCACGCGACCGACGCGATGCCCCTGATTTTGCCTTTGCCAGCAAAATGGACCTGATTTCAAAGGAAATCGGGTCCATCGCGGGCATCGTGTACCTTAACTTTAAGGTACACGATGCCCGCGATTGTGGCCGTGCTAGGAAACAAGTACCTTATATTCCTCTTTTCTAAATGAACTATTTGTGGGTTGGGATCATTTGGTCAACCTAGACCCATGTCGACCTAATGGTGTAGACCTAATGACTGTCTACCATCATGATGTAGACTAAATGACAGCATCCCCTATTTGTAACTATATACAATATAACAATGCATATCACTGGGAAACATTACGGCAAACATAGCAGATGATTCAGATGTAACAGTCCTTGGAAAAGCAAATTTCCTGCCAGCAATCTATATTCCGATTCTTCTACACATTCATATAGTATAAATAGATTGCAACTGGTCACATAATACATCGTGGAGGCAACATAATGCAGATGTATCTTATATGATGTTATATATTTAACATATATATATATATATATATATATATATAAGTGGGCAATGATGGGCGGCACTCGGAGGTAACTTTCAAAGGTTTAATCAGGTGCTGCAAACGGGTCGTTTGCCGCACCTGATTAAACCTTTGAAAGTTACTTAACTACCTCTATCCGGGAGGACACCGGGGCCTGCTGCATCATTTAGGAGAGTGCCGGGCCGCAACAAACCAGTGTGTGTGTGTGTGCATATATATATATATATATATATATATATATATATATATATATATATATATATATATATATATTCATTCAAAAAATGACCACACTATAATCCTCCATGAGCTTTCATTTTCCCAATAAGGAACAGTGGACCAGATGTACCAAGCTTCAAAAAGTGATAAAATGGAGAGTGATAAACAGCCAGCCAATAAAGCTCCTGCCTGTCATTTTTAAAACCCAGCTTGAAACATGGCAGTTGGGAGTTGATTGTTTAGAAAATGAAAGCTCATGCTTCAAGTACAAGTGCGCCGGAACTATTAAGTACCATGTATCTATCTACCTATCTATCTATATATATCACTTGGGCCTATGTAACCCAATAAAATAATCACATCACCTTATTGTCTATATATCAACACTTATCAATAATACATACATAACATTACCATCGGTATTAAGTATCTCATATCTATAATTACAGCAAATAATCTACAGGCTCATTCTTGTCTATACAACAGCATTAGACCTGATTCTGAAGTGGGCTAAAGCAAAAAAAAAAATAAAGTAATTTAACACTGCATTTGGGAAAAACCATGATCTAGTGCAGGTGGGCAGATATTAAATGTGCTGTGAGAAAAAAACAACTGCCCAGCATTGTGGGCTACATTCATAAGTAGACAGTTTTTGCCCCCAAACAATATATTTCCAAACATTGTTTTGCAACATGGACTGTCTATATTTATTTACAGTTTCTTATATAGCGCAGCAGATTCCGTTGCGCTTTACAATAGTAGACAGTGATAAAACAAACTGGGTAACAACAAACAGACTTGGAGGTAGGAGGGCCCTGCTGCAAGCTTACAATCTATAGAGATATAGGAGGGAAACTGTATCAGGCATTTCCAAGCTCTGTCCTCAAGGCACATTAAAGCTGGCCATACATCTACAAATTCATTATCCGATCTGGCTGGTTGGAACAAAAACCTAACAATGAATCAAATGACAGTTGACAATTTGCTTCAAAATTCTGGAAAACTGACAAACTGTCGTTCAGAAATTACCAGATTTTTGTTCCAACCAGCCAGATCTGACAATAAATATGTAGCTGTATTGCCAGCTTTACAGTGCAGATTTCAGTGATATCCAGGCTTCTCATTGTAGAGGTCTCTTCTACCCCTTTCAGACCTAAAACGAAATTACCGGGTGAAGCAGTTCTACCCAAGTAATTTTGTGAATAACACGGGTCCTTTTTTCTGTGTGAAAGGGCTCACCTGGGTCGTAAATCCCGTGTCCTCGACCCCGGAATTTACCAGGGTCGAGGACACGGGATTTACAACCCAGGTTGACCCTTCCACACAGAAGAAATACCCGTGTTATTCAGCAAATTGCCGGGTAGAAATTTTCAAACCGGTAATTTGTTCTTCTGTGTAAAGGGGGGTCAGGCTGCTCCCGGCAAAATGACACGTCATTTGAAATGCTGTGTATTTGCCGGAAATTTCTGACTCTTTTGTCTGAAAGGGGTGTATAAATCAGTACCTGAGTTATTACACCATCTGTGCTGAACATGGCATGGAAGGGACTATGAGAAAATTGTGTCTCATTCCTCCATGCTGATAGGTTAATGGCAGTCTTTACAAATGTATGGAAGAGACTTGGTCACTCCCAAGAAATTAGACTGCATCTGCTGCAAACCAGTAGAAAGTTAATGCCTTCTATTTCTAACCATTGTGTTCAAACTTATCAGAAGGCTTAAGGGTCACAGCTACTAAATCTGACTTTGCTGTGCAAATATACTATGTGTATCATACACAATCTATGCACTCTGTTTTGTTATTGTGGATACAAATGTAATAGTGCCCCCTTGTATAATTAATGGGCACTATGGAGTTGAAGGGGAAACTGCCAAGGTGTATGATCATGTTATCATTCAGATAAGGGGAGTGTAAACACCCCGGCCCACCGAGCACACCGTGCATCAGCTTAGAGCGGACAGGCATGACTGGCTCCAGTGTGCATGGGCCAGATGTACTAAGCTTTGAAAAGTGATAAAATGGAGAGTGAAAAACAACCAGCCAATCATGTCGTAACTGTCATTTTTCAAAAAGTCTGTGACATGAAAGGAAGGAGCTTATTAGCTGTTTGTTTATCACTCTGCATTTTATCACTTTTCAAGTTTAGTGCATCTTGCCCCATGTGTGCGTTTATGTCACTTCAGATGTTATATGGCCCAGATGCACTAAGCTTCAAAAGTGATAAAATTGTCTGGCTGTTTATCACTCTCCATCAGCTTCTACCTGCCATAAGACAGATAGGCCAGTATTCAATGCCTCAGATTCGTCGGTTTTTTTCAGTGAATCTGGCAATTCGCTGGGTTTACGGCGAATTTTCTGTTAGAAAAAACAATTCTCCCTATTCAATGGAGGCAATTCGCCACAAATGAACAGCGAATGTCTGCCGATTCGCCGTAAATTATTCTCCACAATTCACCTGTGATTTTCAATGGGGTTTTTAGTGGAATTCGCCGACAGTGTATTCAATGCTCAAATGGAGAACTGCTTTCTCCACTGATTTTCGCCATGATTCTCCGTTTAGCATTCGGCAGCTTTTTTAGGTGAACTGTAATGTGATCTTTTAAATTAAAGCGTTTTTAATTTTTTTTTTTGTGTGCAAAAATCAGAATATTTTTCCTATGAAGGGGCATGCTATTTTTATTCATATACGTGCAGCACATGAATATATTTTTAATATATATATTTTTTTTTTAAACAATATATATATATTTTTTTTTACACATTCGCCAGCAGGGGGCCGGGAGCCGGAGCCGCTCATTAATATTCATATATTCACTGCACACTGATCCCGATGATCGGGACCAGTGAGTGCAGCGGCTCCGACCCCAGCAGCACCCTGCAGCCCTGGGGGTGAGGTGAGGGGAGGGAGGTGAGGGGACGGGACGGGAGGGGGGAGAGATATGCGGGGGACAAGGACCAGCAGCAGCAGCAGCCCGAATCTTTTGCAGATAGCAGCCACTGCTGCTTTCAGTGAGCAGAGGCGGGGGAGCTGTGCGTACTGTAGTGCTCTCCCGCCCTCCGCCATGCCACATTCGCCCGCCCCCTCCGCCATGGCACTTTCCCCCCCTGCTGCTGAGATTCTCCAGCGGGGGGCTCACTGATGTCGCAGGGAGCCCCCGCACAGCCTCAGAACAGGGACGCAGCAGCAGGCCTTTAGCTCCGGCAGCCACAGCACGGTGATGTCAGCGCTGGGGCTGCCGGAGACGGAGGACTGCTGCTGCGGGCTGTGCGGGGGGGGGACACGGGGATTCGCCACTAGACATATTCGCTTACATTCGATGTCAGGGGCAGCGAGCCCCTGACGCATTGAATAGTGTGGGCTGGGGGAGGCTCACGAATTAAAGAGCAGCGATATTTCCTGGCGAGCGCACAGCGAATCCAAAACAGGATTCGCTACCTTGCGCTCGCCAGAGCATTGAATACCCCTAATTGTGTTTGAAAAATATCAGGTAGGAGCTGGTTGTTTATCAATCTCCACTTTATCACTTTTGAAGCATAGTATATCTGGGTCATGCATTGCAGAGCCGTTCCCCCCACAGCCAGTGACCGTGCTGTTCCTGCTGCTGAGTCGGGGCAACGACACCTGTAGCTGGCCAAATCTATAGCTGCAGGTGTCGGAACAGTCAGTGCTGCTGACTATTTATACATTGCCCTGCATATCTTTCAGCATAGGGCTCCTATCATTGACCACACACCACCAATGTAATATATTGAAGGGAACTGGTGTTGGCGCACATAACGTGCACTGATATCCCCCCCCCCCTTCCCCCCATATCGACCCACCATACATCTTCCACTGAAATGACCTCTCACAACTACTGATGTTTCCATGGCTGAGTGTGCCGGCCAAGGCTGACAAGGTTCTAGTTAAACCCCGATGATGTGTTGCAAATTACACTACATCATATAAGCCTCAGGGGTGGACTGCAGCCAGATGTTTAGTGGTGAAGGGTTTTTGATTTTGTTTGTGTTTTTTTATTTTTAATATTGAGATTGATGTGTTGAAACTCTGCATTGGGGCTTATTTAATATAGTACTGCAAGTAGAACACAAATCTACCTCAATCTATTAAAGCTTGAATAGAGATAAAACACCAACCAATCTGTTCCTGCCATTTTTCAAACCCAACCTATAAAATGGTAGGAGCTGATTGGTTGGTTCTTTATCTCTCTCCAAACTCTGATTAATTTCCTACATTGTATGGATTATAATACAATTATTCAAACATGTGCACTCAGACTAATTCAGTCTTAACATAGCAAAGTTTATGCGTACCTTTCTACTAAATAGACATGTAAAATGGGGACAAATCTAGCCCCACCCTAATCCACCTAGAAACGCCTTCTATGTGGGGTGAAAATGTTGAAGATGGATGTCTATTCAAGATGGATGTTGCACATAGATTCTACTTATGTTTTCAGCACCTTCTAGAAGATAATAGATATAATCTGATTGGTTGGAATTGGCAACATCCCATTTTTATTAGTACTCCCATTTTAGTAAATTTAGCCCAATTACTTTTGACCGGTCTGAACAATGGGCCTGATTTAGTTTGAGTTGTAGTTTTATGAAGATTCACAAAACTACAGCTCTCTTAGCAGCATGCGGGTGACCAGCACAGGCCATTCCAGGTCTGCCCACAATGCTTTTGCGATTGTTTCATTACTATGCGGGCGATTTGCTACACCGCAAAGCATTGCCGGCTCCCTGGCTGTGCACCACCAACAGTTCGGATCACGCCCCTGCAACAATAAGGGGGTTATTCTGATTCACTCGGAAAGGCACAATCACTCTCTAATGGACAAAACCATGTGCACTGCAGGTGTGCAGAGAGAGTTAGATTTGGGTGGGATTTGTATTTCAAACTGCTATTTATATTGCCGTGTAAAAATAAAGCTGCCAGTGCCCCCCCCCCCATTTGACCCCTGATAACGGAGGCCCCCCTTCCCTCCCCCTTCCCATCCCCCACCTTTTCTCTCCCCCCCTGTCCTTCATTCAATATACCTCCCAAACGAGCAGTTTGCCACTCTGCCCTGGAGAGCCCCCCCTTTTTTTCCTTTCCCCTTTTTTTTCTATTTCTTTTTCTCTCTCTTTCTTTCTCTCTCTCCTTATTTCTCTCTACAAAAAAGGAAAAATTCTTCTTTTTCTCTTGGACCATGTTTAAGCTGCAAAGTAGAACTTGTTTAATGCTTACATTTCACTTTCTGATCCATGTCATTGTACCTGAATATGTTTGTATACTGACGTGTTCCAATTAATAAAATGTGTTTAAAAATAAATAAATAAAGCAGCCAGTGTTTACCCTGCACAGAAACAATAAAACACCCAAGTCTAACTCTCTCTGCACATGTTACATCGGCCCTACCTGCAGTACACATGGTTTTGTTCATTAGAGAGTGATTGCGCCTTTCCGATTGAATCAGAATAACCCCCTAAATCACCACCCCTACAATGTAGAGGTTACGCCCCCTCAATCCATTGTGCTATTAGAACACAAATTAATAGGCCACACATGCATGCTTCGGTATTCACGCATGTGCAGATTCACAAACATCCCCAAAGACCGATGTTTGCAAATCTGCAAACCATGCTGAATAACCCCCAATATTCTGCCTCCAATGCTAAGACTATGTAATCTAAACAGAATTGCTCTTATCTGGATGGTATTTTTTGTTTGTATTATTTAAATCTTTCTCCTTTCTCTTCAGGGAGGATCTGAAGCCGCCTCATAGTAAGATAAATGGACAGCCAAAGGCATTATCAAGGCCTGAGTGTCGGCTGGGATCCTCATCTAGCTCTCAGAGTACCACCACAGTGAGCCCTTCCAGGCATTCTAGTGTAAAGAAAGTTTCTGGAGTTGGAGGCACGACATATGAAATATCTGTGTAGAACGGTTTGCTATCAGTGACTTGGCACATGGAAGACTGCGAGGCATATTTTCTAGCCATACAGGAGAGTTAAACTAAGTAGTCCATGCATAAATGCTCAACAGGAATTTAAGCGAGACTCAAGAAGGCCTGTGGATGACTAGAACAATGGTTATTAATGGAAGGACATTGGATACAGTGATAAAAGGAAACAAAAGAAAAAATTAAGCCATTGTACGTGTGTCTGTCCATAACAAAAAAAATTGGAAGAAATGTTGTTTTAAACCTTGTGATGTGAGAGAAACGGGACAACTTTTAAGTTTTTTTTATATATTATGTTATCTTCTATTATAATTTGAAAGCTCTGTAAGTAGTAGGTCAAAAATAAAGAATCAACCTCTTGAAAGAGCATCCCAGCATCTATGGATCTGAACAGGAAACATGGAAGAAGAAAACAAAAACCCAGTCTGGACTCTTTCAATGGCAGTGTAGGGATAGTACCGTGTCACCCTGCGGGAGGATCCTATTTCCTCACATATTAATCATGTTACGTGTGTCTTTTGGAGCATCCAGATACAGTGAGGTTATGTAGTGCATTACATCTGTTTTGCTATGGAGGGTTTGTTACTGGGTCATTGTCTGTCTGTCTGTCCTTTTATTTTTATTTTTCACTGAATATTTTCAGCTTACATTGTTTATAGCGTATACATCTCCTACATTCAGTGGATGCAGCCACTCGATTTGCTGAGCCCATTATGCCTTAGGATGCAGGAGGAATTTGTGGTGTCACCAGAGTGTGATGTACTGAGTGATGTCACCGGTTACGGATGACTTCATAGGCTGATTATTGCATAAACTTGCAACATGACTCATTGCGGGGGACTGGCGCGCTCATAAAGTATAAATCTATGCTCTATATAAATACTTTATATAAACCAGATAAATGAAGTATATAGAGAGTGAGAGGTTCTCATTTTGGAGGCTATCTTATTATTGTTTATTATTTAGCCTGGTTATTCGTTACCAGTAGAAGATTACATTTGTATTTTAAAGTATTATGCGAAGAAAAAAAAAAACACAGCGGAAATGTTTTATCTGGGAACTGCAGCATATTTTTATCCTGAAACAAAGTTGGTCATATTTTACATTCATTTTGTATTTCAAGTTTAGGCAACATGTTCTTGTGTTTTGTCTTTGCTGCTCTATTGCTGTGGTGCATCAGTGTTATTATACATGCAGATGTTCTCATCTTGCCTTAACCATCACCTCTGAAATGAGGGATAAGCAACGTGGTGCTGCGTGGCTGCTGATTTGTGTAGCGTGTTGCGCTCCTATCCGCCTGTGTAACTATTCTGATGTTCTCACGGGTTCTGTCAGAAGGATCATTACCACGTGTGATTCTCTCCAGCTGCACAGATAGGGAAGTTTTTAACAATACTTGTGGGGAGATATATTGTGACGTATACAGAAGTACCACTCAGAGTGATCCTCAATTTCTTATCTATTAAATAAAAGTCTATAAACCTCGGCACTGAAGCAGAACTCCTATTTAGTATGTTTAGAAAAATCCCCTTTAATGTGTACCCTGTGAATGACAATGCCGCTGCAGGTGTGGCTGGTACAGGATGTTAACTGATGCAGTTCTTGGGGTTGTTCTTTTACCTGGTGGCTATAAGATATGTTGTAAGAACAGTGTATGTTTTAAAACTCATTTTTAACTAACAGTTTTCTATATTTATTTTTTTAATGAAGGAAATATCTTGTCTTTCTTCAGTGTGTGTGTTTTATATCCTCATAAGGATGTCATTGAAATTTAAACTCGTGTGCATATTGAGAATAATATTTTTTTTTTTTAAAAGGACAAAAGACCTGAGGGTGAAAAGAGCTGGGTTACTCATGTTGTTGTTCGCTTATAGCATGCTTGCTAATACCTAGCTGTGGAGTATAAGGGACGATGGATGCCTCCATATCTGATCTAAACTTTGCAACTTTTATCAAGCTGTATTTGCTTTGGACAAATGCAGACACTCTAATCTGAATGTTTTTCATTCGTCTTCATCATTTGCAATGGATTTAAAGCCCAGATAAGGCCGAAGTGAAATATGGAAGAGAATTAGTAGACGTAAGCCTTTTGGAGTTAATCCAATTGTTTCTTGCGACCCCTGCTGGGTGTCTATCGGATCTATTAAAAGTTTGGCTCTGATCAGACGGCCGTTAGCTGTGGCAGTTACATTTATTCTCACAGAACCCGGAGGTGCAAAAAAAAAAGTGTTAAAGTCTGTAGTTTTGGTGCCCAAACCCAGACTTGGGACCCAATCAATCTCTAAAGGTTCCCGCACATTGTGTGATTATGGTGTGTGCGATTTGATCTTTCTAGTTTAAATCGCATCGCGACTGGTTCAAATCACATATGTTTATTTTGCCATGCAATGTGCGCTCCCGCATAATCCATATCGCAAGGCAAAAGAATGTATTTTTGAACTAGATCACATGTACCCTGTAAGTGACTATTGTAGTGTAGTCAAAAATCACGCGTAGTTCAAATCGCACCCAGTGCATAGTCCAAATTGTATGGCTCAAATCGCACCTAGTACTCATCTCACCATGTGTGGACACCATAAGTGGCTAAACCGGAACCAGTCAGGTGTCTTAAATACTAATGGATTTCTGATTGGAGAAACACTTGGATAGCTCTGATAGATGCCCATTCCTATAGGCACCCAGCAGGGGGCGCAATAAACTATTGAATCGTCCACTTTGAGTTAAGATTTCTTTGTCAAGGTAACTTATTTTTACAATAATATTTTTAAGTTAGTATTATGAATTTGCTATTTCTTGGTTCTGTATCAGTCCTATTTAGTCTCTGGACCATGCACATTTTTAACACTCCTCCTTGACATACTATGTATCTATGGGGACCCTCGGCAGAAACTCTGGAGTATTGCCTTGCCATAGATCTATTCTCTATTCCAGAGGTGCCCCAACATTAAAGGTTCTAAGTATATCCATGCTTGGCCACAGGTGTCTTGTTTAAATCAAATTAATTAAGGTATTACTTATATGTGCTGAGCCATTGATATTCTTAAAAACTTGGACCGTTGCGGTGCCTTGAGGATCGTGTTTGGGAACTTAACTTCTGCCCCCAGGCCCTAGCAGTACTACCTCATACCTCCCATCTGTCTCCAATTAGCTGGATAATCTCATTCAAAGGACTTTTATCCTGACTGCCGGAATGGAAGTTGTATCGTGCTCATAAGCTCTCTACAGAGCAGAGGGCCCTTCCAAAATGTATGCACTGCAGCGCAGCGATGTAGTTAGAAAAACTGTTGTCTAGAGCAGCCCAACACTCCTAAAGACCTAGGCAGCCATGGGAAGATGGGGCCCCTATTCCCAATCACTAAGGTTGGGAGGTATGCTACCTGTCTCCGCTTCAAATACCGGTCGGCACAGCCAGCCATTCTGTACTGTCTATGCTTTCCATGCTGCTTGCTTCTATTGTTCTTAACACATGTAGTAGTTGTATACTGAACTATTACATGGTAAAATACATTAAGTTTTGCTTCGATACCTTTTTTTTTTTTTTTTAAAGCCACCATACAATTAATGTAAACATTTTATTTATTTTTAGGGATTTTGGGGGGTGGGCAGTAGACCAACTGTTAGGGAGGGGCATGCATCTTACATGCTTTCATTTAATTAGGGGATAGAGGCAAATGTGTTTTTTTTGTTTGTGTGTGTAAGGTACAATTGTCCTTTGCTTGAAAGTTATGGGTAGATATTTCTAAATCTCACAAAATGCAGCCAAATTCCTGTTTTCCTGGAAATGTGCAATGTTATTGTTACTGGGAATGTATTACATACAGTGATTGTATAGATATCACACAGATCTGTCGCAATGAGAACAACCAAACACTGCAATAGTTTCTTACATACAGTTATTTTTTGTTAGTGCTGCTTTTTTTGTAAATGATTCCTATACAATGGGGCGTCTCAAACCTTTTTCTAATTGTATACCATTTATCAAGCATCCATTCAGGTCTGTTCATGTTTCCCAAGTGCCCACTCGTTTTTGTACATTAATACTAGACTAGTCATTGTTTGAACTTGAAGCCCCCTCTGAATGTTGCTATCTTATACTCTCAGCTGTAATTGTACTCCTACTAAAAAAAAAGGCTAAAAAAACAATATGGGGAACCTTTACAGGTAGCGAAGGTTGAAAATCCCTGATTTACCTGCTTTATGAATAAGTATTTGTGCCAAAAATCTGGATTGTACAAAACCTTTAAGTTTTTTACCCCTGTGGGCAAGGTTCCATACAGGACATTGTAGTCCCCCAAAGCTTTTGTCTACTAACAAGTGTGCTGTTACCAAATGCATATGGTTTATTGCCTTTTAATCCTTTTCTGTTTTAGTACATTTGGCACGAACATGTCCGAAAATATACTCCTCAATCGCCACTCCCCCAAGCATAATGCCTCTCGTGAGGCCGTGTGGCTTTTTACCAAGGTTCCGATAGTTCAATATTTTAATTACAGCTTGTATTTGGCCCCTCCCACTCAGTCATACACCGATTTTATTCAGGGCTGTGAGAGAAAACTAGGATCCACAGGACAAAGCAGCCCCCAAGGTTTTGGTTAGTGGGCACATGCTCTTCCCAAATTCCTAGCAAATGTAATCTAAGATTTGATTTGTGCATATGCTTTTGTGACATGTTGCTTTCTTCATCTCATGGGCAGTGACGTATAGAATAATCTTTATGTACAGTCTTCAAGTTAATGTCAGAATGAGTCCTGAAGAATCCTAATGATTTCTCTTCCATGAGGTCCTATGCATTCAGTTGTTGGTTCTTATTTAAAGGTCTACTTTTACCCCTTTGCACGTGTATAAGGTTTACAGGTAGGAGTAATGCAAAGCATGGACAGGGACCCACATTAACATTTGGTGGAGACCCCCCTGAGGTCGTGAATGGGTGCAGGACCTGCATGCTCACTGAAGTTCCAAAACTTCACAAGGCTTCACTGCGGGTGCGGTATAACACACTGACAGTCGGGATTCCGACAGTCATTTTCCCGACATCGGAATCTGCACAGCAGGGGGAGCACAAGAAAGCCCTTACAGGCTCGTTGTGCTCGCCACACTGCGGCCACAGTGGCTCACTGCGCTCGCCACCTATTTTATTCTCTCTCTATGGGGGTCGTTGACCCCAATGAGGGAGCAGTCGGGATAATGACTGTCGGAATCCCGACTGTCGGTGAGTTATCCGGCAGCCTTCACTGCATGTGGTTCAGCACCCTTACATGCTCAGAAGGACAGAGTGACAGGTAGTCCAGTATTGATGCACCACAAAGCAGCCACGTCCTCTTGCAGTGGCTGTTGTTTTGCCACTTTTTACAGGAGAAGTTATTTTGTATTGTGAGATCTAAGTACTAAGCCTTGGAAAGAAATAAAGCGGTAGGAGATAAAATACCAGACAATCCGCTCTTGATTCCCATATAACATGCACTGGTGCAGATGTATTAAGCCTGGGAAAGAGATAAACTGGAGTACCAGCCAATGAACTGTGTTTGAAAATGACAGTTGGGAGTTGATTGGCTTCCTATCTCCACTTTATCTCTTCCCCAGGCTTAATACATCTGCCCCAGAGCTTGTAATACCCCGTTCTCATTGCCGCAAAAAGTTCATTGCATTGCTCAAAGAAACTTTTTAAACAGCCAATCAAAGTAGCTCTTAGATGCCACACACTTGATGGCAGGCAGACCAGGGGAAGCAGTGTGAACGGGGCAGACACGGGAATTTCCCGGGTCTAAGGTGCAGTATGAATGGGGTCTGTAGAGCTGAGATGCTCTGTGCCCTGCCAAAAACACGGGGTTTTGCAGGGGCGGCAATGAGAATGCAGCATAACGTGGGTGTCAGGAGCTGATTGTCTGGCATTTTATCTCCCATTTCTTTATCTCTTACAAGGGATTAGTACTGTACATAGACCCCTGTATGTGTGCTTACACATTGATGTGCATACGCAGTGTGAATAATTCTGCTTTGATGAACTGTAGCACCTATACCCTCCATCTGTACTAGCTTTTAATAAGATACTTTAACAACAATGGATGGTAATACCCATACATTGGTGTAAAGTTTGCTTGCTTATAAATTTGTCACGGAGTTTAATATTTCCCAGAATGCAGCCTGTCTGTGTACCATGAAGCAGTGGCATGATGAAGGGACTACATGGTGTTACTTTTCTTAACAAATTTAAAGTCTGGACACTTCAATGGGTTTCAGCTCAATTGGTTACTTGGAAAACACTTTTAAAACTGAGCGGTAGATGTGTGAAGCAGTGATAAGGGAGAAGTGATAACGTGCCTGGTACTTTATCACTGGCCAAGCAGCTTCTGACTGGTAGGTTACAGTCTGGGTTTAAAATAGGGACAGTTAGAAGCTGATTGGCCAGTGATAAAGTACCAGGCACTTTATCACTTCTCCCTTGCCACCGCTCCCTTACCACCGCTCAATTATAAGCTGATTCTTATTTTCTAATTATGACTGCTTAGGCACAGGTGAAATTGCTTGCATAGTGTGAAATATTTGCCTGTGGTCAAGCAGCGATAGTCCCTAAAGTTTACTATTTGTGTTCATGAAGGAGATGATCTATGTGAAGTTTTTCTGCAGTCTCAGATGTCTTCATTTACATCGGACCATTTCACACCTTGCCAGCTGGGTGAGCTCGCCATACATAACTAGTGGATTTCAGTTATAGGTGAATCTACCTCCCCCTGCTGGGGAGTAATTGTAACCCTGTTTTTATGGGTCCTGATGAGGAAAAGCAGACTTGTTTGCATAATGTGAACATTTGCAGCAGTTTTATGAAGTGGTGTGCCCTGCGATAGGGTTTCTTATAAGTTGTGTGTATGTGTAAATAAAGAATTTGCATGAGCTAATTTAACTGTTAAAGCAAGATATTTATTTTTTTCTTGTATTAAAGAGCAGAAAGCTTATTTGTCTTTCAGTATCTGTAATTACCCTGACCATGTAACTTTTATTTCTGATTTTCCTTGTAATTATTTTTTAAAATTTATAAAGTTCTTTGTATTTTCAGTTATTCCCACAAATAAATTGTTTGGGTTTTTTTTTTTTTTTTTTTCCTCTTATTTCATTAAATGTATACTTTTTTACTTAATACTTTTGGTATTGTTTGTCAAGATTTGTATGTTGCAACAAGAACAGAACCTATATGTGTCTGGTCATTATAGAAAGCTTCAGTCTGATGTGGTTAAAAAGTTTACTTACAGATGAATTCCACATTTAGAAGTGCTTGGCTTATTGAGAATAGTCTGCAGATGTGATGGTTTGTAGAATTCTCCGATGTTATCTGATCTACAGTATGCATGGGAGGTATCAGCACTGCATATCCAGATCCGTGAATGCGACTTTGGTCACAGTGCCACCAAAGATGCAGCTTGATTGTCATGCTGCGATCATATAAGGGCGGGCATAGCTAGCATTTCACAAAACTTTGGTGTGTTCAGTGGTGTAGCTAGAAAATTTTCTCCCCCCTGCCCAAAAAAAGTCTGGCGGGGCCCCCCTCCCTCCCAAGAAGGGGTGAGGCAATGGAGGGTGCCGTTGGTTGAGCTGACAGGTGACCCAGGCAGCAGTGAGTGCTGAGCTGGTCCCACTCAGTGCATATCTAATGAGCTGGGACCCAGCGCAATGCATATTGAATGAGCGGGTCCCCGCCTGTGCATATGTAATGAGCGGGAACCCGCTCATTCAATATGGACTGCACTGGGTTTCCACTCATTAGATTTTTACAGGGCGGGACCAGCTCCGCACTCACTGCTGCCTGTCAGTTCAGTCAGCGGCTTCCACCACAGACCCACTGGCGCCACTCCCCTAAGCCGCCATGGGGTCTGCCACATATGTAGCTACGCCACTGGGTGTGTTGGTCCCATTTTGTTGGTGTGCCAAAGCAGAGTTGGTGACACCAGTGTACAGTCCCCACCAGGGCTGGCGCCACCACTAGGCAGCTTCACTGCAGGGCGGGAATTAGTTGCAGGAGTCCCCCCATGGATGGATGTGAGCTGCAAATTGTTCTTTCCCCTACCTTAACTTTCAGAATTTGCCGTCAAAAAAAAAATTTTTATATTACCAACATTTGTTTTATTTATTGCAATTATTATATAGCTGAACAATATTACCTGGTTGTGTAAAAAATCTGACGCAACATGAACATTAAAAACTTTGGCTCTTATTCAGATCTGATCGCAGTACAAATTTGTTCTAAAAATGGGCAAAACCATGTGCACTACAGGTGGGGCAGATGTAACATGTGCAGAGAGAGTGTAAAAATAATGCAGACAGTATTTACACTGCACAGTAACAAAATAACTCACACAAATGTTACGCTCTCTTTGCATGTTACATCTGCCCCACCTGCAGTGTACATGGTTTTGCCCATTTTAAGAACAAATTTGTACTGCCATCAAATCTGAATAAGGTCCTTTGAGTAAGGAAATACACAGCGGTGGGGAATGAGGGAATAGGAGCAGGCTGTAATAATGATATGTAGGCTTTATGCAACCAGCTCCTGATTGGCGCTTTAAAAAAAAATGGAGATTTCTTACCAAATCTCTCTTTCTGAATCTCTCATCTTATTACATTTCACCCTTTATCTCTATAGGGTGAGCACATTAAGTATTACAAGCTTTTTCTCAAAACAATTTAGTTTGCCAAATATTTGCCATTCATTTTATTCACTCAAACAATAAACATGTTGTTTCCTAGCAATGGTTCTGGAACAAAACAACCAAAAAATGTAAACTAAAGATATATAGGGGAATTAACCATATATAAAGCTAGATGGGTCTCTAAAGCTAAGTACACACCTACAGATTTATCTGTACAATCTATCTGGTAGGAACAAAAATCTGGCAATGTGTGGGGGCAAATGAGACTCCATTTACTCCCAAATTATGGAAAACAAACAATAGTAATTCAGATAAATTGGTAAAAGTATGTTAATTTATCAAATGAAACCAATCATTTTAACCATTTGCCAGTGTTTGGGGGCAATTGATTGATTGTCATTTTCTCTTATATGTTACCATATTTTTTTACCCAACAGACAGATTGGACAGATACATCTTTGTGTGTACCCAGCTTTAGCTTAGTGCTGAATATCAGCTCATATCCTGCAAGAGAAAAACATTGCAAGGGCATGCCAGATAGTATATTTCTTCTTGTGGCTCTAAAAATAAACCTACAAAAAGCTTTTTGAGTTTTCTTGTTGTCTCAGACCTAGGGCCAGATGTAAAGGTGCGTACACACAGGCTATAATCACTGGCAATATGGTCACTGAGCGTCCATATTGCCAGCGATTGGAGTGTGTACAGCTGTGTACACATGGTGCGATTTGGCATAAAATAGCTCGGCAATATATTACGCAGTGTACTAGCAATATGTCTCAGCAATATATTGCTCAGTGTACTGTTTTCATCAGCAACCAGCGATTTTGGCTGAAAATTGCAAGCTATTCTGTCTGATGCTGCTTTCCCATTGCCTACACGGGTAAAGACCTGTTTGTTTTTTTAAACGGGTAAGATCCATAAAGACCCTTTCCCACTGCAGCTTTTAAACGGTAAATTACTGTTTAAAAGCCGTATTTGGCACATTCACACTTACCCATTTAAAAACCTGTTTAAACTAGTAAAAATGAGGGGGGGGGGTTTAAACAGCGTCCCCCCCCCTCAGCCTGGCCAGGGGGAGTGGGGACTCCCCCAATTAAGAGCCCCCCCCCCCTCCAGGACTTACCTGACCAGGCTGAAGCCTGGTGCTGTCCCCGGTGGTCACCGGGCTGATTGAAGTGTAAAAAAAAATAGAAAAAACGATTATCTTTTACTGTGGAACTATGAGTCCCAGCAAGCCTCCCCTGCATGCTGGGATTTGGAGAACCACAAGTCCCAGCATGCGGGGCACTAAAGGGCCCGCTGGCACTTGTAGTTCCACAGAAAAAAAAATAGTCAAATAAACACACTGACACACAATAAAAATAAAACTTTAATACATCCAAAGTTCATACATACAGATACTTAGCTATCTTGAGCCCGTCTGTAGGTCCCTAGGTCCGCTGCCGGTGTCTTGGTTCCAGGGCTGAAGAGTCCGGGGTCCTGGATCCGAAGAAATCCATGGGGGACCTGTGGAAGGAAATCCTACTCACCAGGTCCTCTGGCGAAGATTCCCTCATCTTCTCTGTCTCTGCCGGTACACAATTGGAATGAGAGGCGCAGAGATGTTTCATCTTCCGCGCCTCTCATCCGAATGATTCTATTGGCTGCCTAGCGGCCAATCCGGAGCCGAGAAAGTCGGCTCCTGATTGGCTGCTAGGCGGCCAATAGGATCATTCGGATGAGAGGTGCGGAAGATGAAACATCGGTACTTATGTAATATCTGGACTCCCGTTTTTCTTATGAGACCGCGTCCTCGCGGGGCTCGCTGCGCTCACCGCGCTTCAGGCACGGTGGCTCTCTGTGCTTGCCACACTATATAAAATCACCTCCATGCGTAGTTGGATAGTAGGGGTATGAAAAAATGGGGTGCATTTAACATGGGAGTCCAGATAATACATAAGTACCGAAATATCTCTGCGCCTCTCATTCCAATCGTGTATCATTCTATCTCTACCTCATTTTGACTAGAAATTGCTGGTCGCTGGTGCACAGTTTCTTATATAGCATACATATTCCGCAGCGCTTTAAAGAGAATATTTGACCATATACCTCAGTCCCTGCCCCAGTGGAGCTTACAATCTATATTCCCTACCACATGTACACGCACATAGACAGTCATTCTAGGGTTTATTTTGTTAGAAGCCAATTGACCTACCAGTATATTTTTGGATTGTGGGAGGAAACCCACGCAAGTACGGGGAGAATATACAAACTGCACAGTTAGAGCCATGGTGGGAATCGAACACATGACCGCAGCGCTGTGAGGCAGTAATGCTAACCATTACACCATCCGTACTGCATTGTGCACCAGCGACCAGCAATTTTTAGCCATAATCGGAGGAGCAGGCTCCAGCAACCAAGAAGGGCTGACAGCGGGAGCGTGCACCTAGCAATTTATCTCCCACAGCACATGAAATCACTGTCAATATGGTCGTTGAAGCTGTGTACACACGGGGGCGATAGGGGCTGAAATCGCTGGAAATATGGTCGCTGACAACCATATTGCCAGTGATTGGAGTGTGCCCCGGCGATAAATCGCCGGGTGCACGCTCCCATTTTCAGCCCCGTTCTAATCACTGGTCGCAGGAGCTTGCTCCTGCAACCAGCTGATTACCTCCGCGGCTCCCCCGGCAGAGGTTCCTTCTCGTCAGCGACCATCTCTGGTCGCTGATGAAAAGGAGAAACTGAGCAATATAGTTAGGATGTTTCCTATTCTCCCGCTCGCCGCTACCCGGACTCTGTTATGCGCCGAGCGCTCCCTGCTTGCCACTACCTCTTCAGTCCACCCGCTAGCCCACTACCCCTCCTGCAGCTGGACCGGACTGGAGCTCAGTGAAAGTCGGGCCAACATTAGTCCTTAGGAAAAGTCGGCGTAGTGTATGGGGGCCTTAAGTCTCAAAGCGGGCCCCCCTCCTCTCTGTGGGGAGTAGCAGAGTGAAGTAGACTCTGAGCACTAGAGCGTTCAGACCCTACTGCTCATGTGCAGGTCTCTGGGAAAATGGCACAACGATTTACACAGCAGTGCTTCTGTCTTTTGCTGGACTCTGGAGGGTAAGCATTAAAACAAAAAAATGGGTGTAGCTAGTAGGGTGTGAAACCTACCCCCCCCCCCCCCTCCCCTGGACTCGGGCCTATGTTCACTGCTGTGCCCATTATAAATCTGCCCTGTCTCAATATTACCTAAACTTGCTGAAGTAATCTGTGAGTTGTACACCTGTGTTCTGTTGGAATCACTGTCACAGAAACTTTGAATCGCTGTACAAACTTAATACACTTCTCAGTCTAATGTAGATTCTTGTGTACATTAAATATCTGATGTTCTAGTAATAAGTACACAGTGTACATTTCCATTGCTGTGAATATCTTTTCTGTATTACAAACGCTAATGTATTAAGTGCCCACACAAAGTGGGATGTGCTCCATGCGTTTTTTACTAGATCGCATCACATCTAGTTTAAAAGGCATGCAATATGCTACAACAATGTACGTTTTGAACTAGATGCGATCTGGTAAAAAAAGTATTGGCTGCACATACTTTATGTACTTTGATGTGTGTGTGGAAGTGCGCATCGCAAGGCAAAAACACACCATGTGCATAGCTGCCTACCCCCCTGCACAATGCAGGAGACTCCCTGAAATAACAGCAATCTCCCTCATTTCACCTAGACCACATAACACGTTTCCATGTTTGGGGGAAAAAAGGAATTAGAGACAGAAACATTTACATTGAATCATCAGCACCATTTCCCAGCACTTTACCAAGTATATTATCTCTTACTAACGGCTTTGGGAATCATCTACATTTGGATATAAGTAATTTTTAAAATATTCCTCTCAGATGTAGCAGTGCACACTAACGCTTCTAGGTGCCATGTTCACAGTCTCTCCATATATGGAACTAGATACGCCCCCTCAACGGGGCGCTGTGCAAAATTCTATTACCAACTATAATCTCCCTGAAACTAGTTTTCAAAAATAGGCAAGTATGACCATGTGTGGGCACCTTTACACCATCATGAATGTGTTCTAAGCACTGGTGTTTATCCATATAACATACCTCCCAACTGTCACGATTCCGTCGGGACAGTCCCGATTTTCGGGTCCTGTCCCGACGTCCCACCCGCGGCAGGCATTGTCCCGCTGCGGGGGGGTGGCAGTTGGGAGACCCCCCAATGTAGTAGAATAGACGCTGTGCGCATGCGCACAGCGTCTATTCTCGTATGAAAATGAGGTCGCGGCTAATTAGCATAAGCCGCGCCCTCATTTGCATACGCCACGCCCCCTTTTCGGACGCTCGCGCGGCTTCGCCGCGCGAGTGTCCCTATTTCTTCACATGAAAAGTTGGGAGGTATGATATAATCTATCATCAGCGGCTTTCAGTGCTTCAGATAAGTGCTGCACTCCTTAACTCGCATTAAGCTGGGTACACACACAAATATTTATGTCTAATCTAGTGGGAACAAAAAACCTGGCAATGTATTGGTGCATATGACAATCGACTATTTGCTCCCAAAATGCTGGTAAATGGATGAACACAATTGTTCAGATAAATTTGTTAAATCAAACAACTTTAACTAATTTGTCTGAATGACTATTGACTGTTTTCCAGTGTTTGGGAGCAGTTCAATGCTCATGTGCTCCGATACATTACCAGATTTTTGTTTCCACTAGATATATTGGACAGATACAACTTTAAGTGTGTACCCAGCTTTACTGTCATGGTTAAAGTCCAAACTCCTATCCTATGATCTTTACTACAACCTAGGGTGACCAACTCATCCCTTTAATCCGGGACACATATTAATTACACAGGTTCTGTGGCTGGCTTTCACTTGGTTTTAAACCTCCGCACCTCAAGACTCCATTTCACCTGGTTTTAAACTGCCACAGAACCTGTGTAATTAATATGTGTCCCGGATTAAAGGGATGAGTTGGTCACCCTACTACAACCTGTCCCAGAATACTGACCATGCCTAGTATACTAAAGTGTTTCCCATTAACCCTTATCTTTCCCCAATTAACCACTCCAGATAAGAATTATGTGGTCTTCAAACAATTGTGTAAGCCCCTACCATACCTCCCAACAATCCCTGTGATCGAGAGGTTTGCATGCCTGAAAAGAGACGTAACATCTGCCCAAGGGGCATGGCATCTCAGGGATGCCACACACAAATGGCCTTATTCTAGTTCACTCTTTCTGACAAAATCCTTCTTAGATGGACAAAACCATGTGCCCTGCAGGGGGGCAGATGTAAAATGTTTGGGTGGGGTTTTACTTCAAAGTGAGATCTATATTGCAGTTTAAAAATAAAGCAGTCAGTATTTACCCTGCACAGAAACAAAATAACTCACCCAAATCTAATTCTCTCTGCACATTTTACATCTGCCCCCCTGCAGTGCACATGGTTTTGTCCATCTAAGAAGGATTTTGTCAGAAAGAGTGAACTAGAATAAGGCCCAAAATCCACCCCCCTGTTTGTCATCACTATGGGGGCATGGCCAGTGCTGTATAAGCTGCTAGACATGCCCACAGCCCCCTATTTCACTGAATAGACACTGTGCACACATATATTATTATAAACCTCCCTCACTGCAGTCTAAAGGCCCCCATACACTAGCCGATTTTGGTCAGATTTCAGCCAGATCAGTCGGATCTGGCCGAAATCGGACCAAAATCGGCTAGTTCTGATGTCCCCTCAGATCCGATGCGCGGTCCCGTGCGCATCGGATCTGCGTCGGGTGGTCGGACCTGCTGCACGTCCGACCACCCGACTTGGGACCTAGTGGGGCGGCGCGGCGGTAGAGGGAGCAGGGGGGGCTGGGGACGCTGCGGGGGACACAGGCGGCATAGAGCCGGGCAGGGGGAGCCGGCGGGAGCTGTCAGTACGGAATAAAAAAAAAAAGCCCATACAATGAATGGGCGGCCTGTGATTGGCTGAGCGCTCTCTCAGCCAGTCAGCAATTGGCTGAGAGAGCGCTCAGCCAATCACAGGCTGCCCATTCATACATAGCAGCAGCGGGGACAGGCAGCGCAGTGGCGGCTATTATATTTTTAAAATACTTGTCAAATGACCGCCTGCTCTCTGATAGGCTGAGAGCTCTCCGGCCAATCAGAGAGCTGCCGGTCATTTGACAAATATTTTAAAAATCTAATAGCCGCCACTACGCGTCCCGTCCCCGCTGCTGCTATGTGTAAGTACACTGCCCGGCCAGGTCAGCAGCGCTCACCGCACCCGCCGCCCGCCCCCACCACCGCTGGCCGCCGCTGCCCGTCCCCACCACCGCTGGCCGCCGCTGCCCGCCCCCACTACTCCTCACCGCCCTGCAGCTCCCTGGGGTTTTTTTTTACATGGGATAAATCGCATGCAAAAAATGGCACATCAAGTGCCAAATTGTATGTGAGCCTCCCGGGGAGCTGCCGGGCGGCTCGCAGGTAAATTGGGTCCGACTTGTCCCTAGGACAAGTCGGCCTAATGTATGGGGGCCTTAACCATAAACTTCCCTCTGTACTCAGGCTCGGGACCTGCTACCCCCTCCCCTGTTGCAGAGAGCTGGGCAGTGGGAGAGACAGAGGAGAGGGTGCTGCTGCTGCTGCTGCAGCAGCAGCAGCATTTCTCTCCCCAGCCCAGCACGCTGTATGCGGAGCTGGGGAAAGAGGCACCGCCAGTGACAGCCTGTCCTCTCCCTCCATGAGCGATACCACCAGCACCCTGGTTTAGGCAGCATCCCTGCTTTTTTTGCTTACAGTAATGTTGACCACTCCCCTCATTTTATCAAGGCTCGGCAAAACTGTCAGCGCCCCTGGTCACAGTACCTCAATGTTGTCAGATGGCTGCTGCTGCTGGCGGCACACAGGACTTGCTCGTTGTCAGGGGGTTATCAAGACTGTCGCACCTAAATTGGAATAGTGGGTAAGTATATAATCTAGAGTCTGCTAAGGGTTCCCTGTTTGCAGGTTAATATACAATCAGATGCGACTTGTATCCTACGAAATAAACTATTCCTCCTGACAGAAGTGGAACTACCATTTTTGCAGAGGGTGCAATGCAACAGGGCCCCCTGACCTGAGGACTAAGGGGCCCACTGCTACACAAACCAGCAATGAGTTATCCCCTGGCCTTTCTGCAGACCATTGTGAGCAATGTGGAATGAATGGACCAGTGCAGGGAGCTGGGTGGAACCCACTGCCTAAAGGACCTGATGTTTTGGTAATTCTTTTTAATTCAAACAAGGGGATTTGATGGTGGATGTGCGCTAAAGTGGGCTGCCTTGTAGGGGTGTTATCAATAATGTGGTAACCCTAAAACCACAGAGAAAATCTGATGCGTAGAAAAGGTAATTGATAACTCCTCCACTGGCGCCAATTGTTACGTTCCTATATGAGTGGGAACGGTCCTCTTCTCCAAAGATTGGGAAAAGCTTAGGTATAAATACCGTACGCCCCTTAAAGTGTAAGAGGGCTCCTCTTCTCCGAATGGCTGAGCTCAAAAGGATCACACGAGGGGATACCCAATTGAAGGAACTGTATAGGTTCTTCCCACGGTCGTCTCAAACAATGGTGACCCAAAATAAAGATAATGGGGGGGTATAGTGTAAAATCATTTATTAATATAAAATAACATGAAATAGGAGGACAGAGAAACCAAATGGCATGTTACCGTTTCAGGTGGAGAACAAAGAAATAAATCAGAGTTCTCAAACAAGGTATATGTGGTTAGTCCAGGGGATAAAGACAGCCCACGTTCCCTCCAGATGAAGCTAGGTAAATGCCAGGTCCTTCCAGGAAATCCTCCACAAATTAGTCCAAATGACTCCAAACGCGTTTTCGACTGCTCATGCAGTCTTTCTCAAGGAGATAGTGTTTGGACACTCCACTATACCCTTAAATACCCCTCCCATCCAATCCCCATGTCCAGTGGCCTGATTGAGATCCTTATTGTCCAGTAAAAAACGAGTAAAACTTCCGTGTATGTCACTTCCGGTAAGCCGATGACGACTTCCGGTCTGACGGAGCGCATATCGCACGTTGGTGCGTTCCACAGGACCAAGTCTTCCTGGTGGCTCTGAGGTGTTCACTCTAGTGAGATCCGCGGAAATCTGACACTCTTTTCGCAGGTTCCGCTTGTTAGAATATGGTCTCACCGGTGCATACGCTTCCCCACTTCCGGTGAAGTGTGGCGGAAGTATGGTGATCTCATTCATAGCAGCGTCAAAGTTATTAGAATACTAGATGGAAGAAAACGGAGCAATGTTATTCATATTCTGATGTATAGAATGGCCAATGCAGTGCAAATGCACATATAAAGTGCATAATGCATGTCGACAAAAAGTATATAATAATAAAATGAGGTGTCGATAAAAGTAGATAGTGACATATAAATGGGGGCATTAAAATGTAGCATAAAAAGATAAAAACGGTAAAAAGATAAATGAAATGTTATAAAAACCATTTAACCTCGAAGTCGAGGTTAAGACCACCCGGTTTTAATGTGTTAAAATTATAAATACATTTCATTTCTTCCTGTGCCAGTCTAGTGGCCAGGTTCTTGGTCCGTACATTGCTATACATTTGTTTAATGCCTAAAAAACGTAAAATATGTCGTGTGGATGAACCATGTTTCAATTTAAAGTGCTGAGAAAGGGAATGCGATTCCAAGCCCTTGGTGATGTTATTGAGATGCTCTGCCAGTCTAACCTTAAATGGCCTAGAAGTGCGCCCTATATAGAAAAGGTGATATGAGCATTCAATTGCATATACGATGTTTTTACTGTTGCAAGTTATGAACTCCCCAATCTTATGCAGGGTGTCATTAATGGTCAATTCGGTGTACTTAGTGGTGCCACCGTAATCGACCGTTCTGCATCCCTTACAGTTACCACATCTGTGGAAACCTTTTGTTGCAATGTTCCCCGAAGTTTTTGTGGTGATGAGAGCACTGCGTACAAGTTGGTTGCTGATATTGGGTGCTCTCCTGTAAATAAACTTGGGATAGGTGGGGAGGTGGGCACCCAGTACAGGATCTTTTTGAAGGATGCTCCAATTTTTTCTGAACGAACGTTCAACCTTTTTATGTTGGGCGTTAAAGTTGGTGACAAAGGCCCATTTATGGTCATTATTCTGACTGGGTGGTATGACTTTATCGGTAAGGAGGTCGGTCCTATCAATTAGATTGGTAGCAGCTAATTTTTCATTGATGGTAGTTATGTCATAACCACTTCTTATAAATTTGTGGGACATCTGAGTGGACTGTTCGTTATAAACCCCATCATCGCTGCAGTTGCGTCTCACGCGTTTAAATTGACCCCCTGGTATAGCGTCCAACCATTGGGTATGGTGGCAGCTGTCCCTTTGAATGTAGGCCTGACAGTCAGTGGGCTTGGTAAAAGTTTTGGTTTTAAAATTTCCGTTTTCAACATAAATAGTTACATCTAAAAAGTCAATGGTACTATTACTGACATTAAAAGTGAGTTCGATATTTCTGTTGTTAAGATTAAGATATTTACAGAACTCACTGAGATCGGCTTCATTGCCTCTCCATAAAAACACGATATCGTCAATGTATCTTTTCCAGGACACCAGATTCGCCCCATGTGGATTATGGTCCATATGTTCTCCTTTTCCCAATGCCCCATAAAAATATTGGCATAACTAGGGGCGAATCTGGTGCCCATCGCGGTACCGGTCTTTTGGAGGTAAAAACAATCTTCAAATAAAAAATAGTTATTATTGAGTATAAAATCGACACTTTCAATAATAAAATCCTGGAGGTGGCTATCCATAGAACTGTCCTGAAGGTATTTTTTTACTGCATTGATGCCATCCTGATGTCGAATAACAGTATATAGAGATTTGACATCCGCAGTAACCATTATTAGATTCTCCTCAAATGGTGTGGTTGAAAGGACATTAAGAAGGTTCTTTGTATCCCTAAGATGGGAGGGATTAGTCAGGACAAGGGGTTGGAGGTGAAAGTCAATATACTCCGATAGATTGGCAGTTATAGAATTAGTGCCTGACACAATGGGTCAGCCGGGTGGGTGGGTGGTACTTTTGTGGACCTTCGGGAGTAGATATATAACCGGGATCGTGGGTTCTTGATTAAGCAAAAATTTATAAGTGTTTTCGTCCAGGACACCCCGTTGTTTGAATCTGTCCAGTAGACTAGTGAGTTTCTTGGATATACTCTCGGTAGGGTCTACTCTCAGCTTTTGATATGTGGTCCTATCTTCAATTTGTAATAAAACCTCCCTGGTATACCAATCTTTGTCCATAAGGACAATGCCCCCGCCTTTGTCCGCAGGTTTAATAATAATATTATTATTAAACCTGCGGACAAAGGCGGGGGCATTGTCCTTATGGACAAAGATTGGTATACCAGGGAGGTTTTATTACAAATTGAAGATAGGACCACATATCAAAAGCTGAGAGTAGACCCTACCGAGAGTATATCCAAGAAACTCACTAGTCTACTGGACAGATTCAAACAACGGGGTGTCCTGGACGAAAACACTTATAAATTTTTGCTTAATCAAGAACCCACGATCCCGGTTATATATCTACTCCCGAAGGTCCACAAAAGTACCACCCACCCACCCGGCCGACCCATTGTGTCAGGCACTAATTCTATAACTGCCAATCTATCGGAGTATATTGACTTTCACCTCCAACCCCTTGTCCTGACTAATCCCTCCCATCTTAGGGATACAAAGAACCTTCTTAATGTCCTTTCAACCACACCATTTGAGGAGAATCTAATAATGGTTACTGCGGATGTCAAATCTCTATATACTGTTATTCGACATCAGGATGGCATCAATGCAGTAAAAAAATACCTTCAGGACAGTTCTATGGATAGCCACCTCCAGGATTTTATTATTGAAAGTGTCGATTTTATACTCAATAATAACTATTTTTTATTTGAAGATTGTTTTTACCTCCAAAAGACCGGTACCGCGATGGGCACCAGATTCGCCCCTAGTTATGCCAATATTTTTATGGGGCATTGGGAAAAGGAGAACATATGGACCAATAATCCACATGGGGCGAATCTGGTGTCCTGGAAAAGATACATTGACGATATCGTGTTTTTATGGAGAGGCAATGAAGCCGATCTCAGTGAGTTCTGTAAATATCTTAATCTTAACAACAGAAATATCGAACTCACTTTTAATGTCAGTAATAGTACCATTGACTTTTTAGATGTAACTATTTATGTTGAAAACGGAAATTTTAAAACCAAAACTTTTACCAAGCCCACTGACTGTCAGGCCTACATTCAAAGGGACAGCTGCCACCATACCCAATGGTTGGACGCTATACCAGGGGGTCAATTTAAACGCGTGAGACGCAACTGCAGCGATGATGGGGTTTATAACGAACAGTCCACTCAGATGTCCCACAAATTTATAAGAAGTGGTTATGACATAACTACCATCAATGAAAAATTAGCTGCTACCAATCTAATTGATAGGACCGACCTCCTTACCGATAAAGTCATACCACCCAGTCAGAATAATGACCATAAATGGGCCTTTGTCACCAACTTTAACGCCCAACATAAAAAGGTTGAACGTTCGTTCAGAAAAAATTGGAGCATCCTTCAAAAAGATCCTGTACTGGGTGCCCACCTCCCCACCTATCCCAAGTTTATTTACAGGAGAGCACCCAATATCAGCAACCAACTTGTACGCAGTGCTCTCATCACCACAAAAACTTCGGGGAACATTGCAACAAAAGGTTTCCACAGATGTGGTAACTGTAAGGGATGCAGAACGGTCGATTACGGTGGCACCACTAAGTACACCGAATTGACCATTAATGACACCCTGCATAAGATTGGGGAGTTCATAACTTGCAACAGTAAAAACATCGTATATGCAATTGAATGCTCATGTCACCTTTTCTATATAGGGCGCACTTCTAGGCCATTTAAGGTTAGACTGGCAGAGCATCTCAATAACATCACCAAGGGCTTGGAATCGCATTCCCTTTCTCAGCACTTTAAATTGAAACATGGTTCATCCACACGACATATTTTACGTTTTTTAGGCATTAAACAAATGTATAGCAATGTACGGACCAAGAACCTGGCCACTAGACTGGCACAGGAAGAAATGAAATGTATTTATAATTTTAACACATTAAAACCGGGTGGTCTTAACCTCGACTTCGAGGTTAAATGGTTTTTATAACATTTCATTTATCTTTTTACCGTTTTTATCTTTTTATGCTACATTTTAATGCCCCCATTTATATGTCACTATCTACTTTTATCGACACCTCATTTTATTATTATATACTTTTTGTCGACATGCATTATGCACTTTATATGTGCATTTGCACTGCATTGGCCATTCTATACATCAGAATATGAATAACATTGCTCCGTTTTCTTCCATCTAGTATTCTGATAACTTTGACGCTGCTATGAATGAGATCACCATACTTCCGCCACACTTCACCGGAAGTGGGGAAGCGTATGCACCGGTGAGACCATATTCTAACAAGCGGAACCTGCGAAAAGAGTGTCAGATTTCCGCGGATCTCACTAGAGTGAACACCTCAGAGCCACCAGGAAGACTTGGTCCTGTGGAACGCACCAACGTGCGATATGCGCTCCGTCAGACCGGAAGTCGTCATCGGCTTACCGGAAGTGACATACACGGAAGTTTTACTCGTTTTTTACTGGACAATAAGGATCTCAATCAGGCCACTGGACATGGGGATTGGATGGGAGGGGTATTTAAGGGTATAGTGGAGTGTCCAAACACTATCTCCTTGAGAAAGACTGCATGAGCAGTCGAAAACGCGTTTGGAGTCATTTGGACTAATTTGTGGAGGATTTCCTGGAAGGACCTGGCATTTACCTAGCTTCATCTGGAGGGAACGTGGGCTGTCTTTATCCCCTGGACTAACCACATATACCTTGTTTGAGAACTCTGATTTATTTCTTTGTTCTCCACCTGAAACGGTAACATGCCATTTGGTTTCTCTGTCCTCCTATTTCATGTTATTTTATATTAATAAATGATTTTACACTATACCCCCCCATTATCTTTATTTTGGGTCACCATTGTTTGAGACGACCGTGGGAAGAACCTATACAGTTCCTTCAATTGGGTATCCCCTCGTGTGATCCTTTTGAGCTCAGCCATTCGGAGAAGAGGAGCCCTCTTACACTTTAAGGGGCGTACGGTATTTATACCTAAGCTTTTCCCAATCTTTGGAGAAGAGGACCGTTCCCACTCATATAGGAACGTAACAATTGGCGCCAGTGGAGGAGTTATCAATTCTTTTTAATTAATCGTTTTTATTGAAGTTTTATGAAGATAATAAAACATTTAACATGACAAGCATAATATCCAACATATCAAGGATCGATTCGTTTGCATAGTCAATGGGTATAGAGTGAGTGAGTGTGTGTGTGTGTGAGGGGGGGGGGAATGTAAAAAGGAAAGGAGAGGGGGGGGAGTATTGCAAGGTACATTACACAATAGGACTTACTCGTGTACATATCCTATTAATACAGACATATCTTTATTATAAGTTATAGAAGTAACGATCTGATATCAGTAACAAAAACAAGCACAAACGGGGGAGTGGCTTCCGATGTATCTATTACTATGAGGTAGAAGATGGGGAGTGTAGGCTATCGATTGTGAGGTTATGTGATTGCGAAGTCTGAGTAGGATCCGTGTTTTGGTGTATAAACCATTTAGCCCATTTATTTTTGGTAAGAGTAGAAGTGGGGTTATATGGGCTAGGAGTCGTTTCAAACATGAAGTGTTTATGGATTTTGGCTTCTATACTTTGAATGGAAGGGATAATTGGAGTTTTCCATTGCTGGGCTATAGCGGCCTTGGAGGCAATAAGTATATGGCCGAGAATGTAGCTATCTGCTTCAATAACATGTGGGTGACAATAATGAAACAAAGCAATCAGAGGACTCAGGGGGACATGATAGCCCAGTACCTTTGAAATTAGATTGAAAAGTGTCGTCCAGAGTACCTGAATGTGGGGACATGTCCAAAAAACGTGTAGAATGCTCCCAATCTGTCCACATCCCCTCCAGCAGAAGGGTGAAGATTCGGGCCAGAACTTATGCAAGAGTTCGGGGGTGAGGTAAACTCTGTGGATGAGTTTGAGGAACATCTCTGTGTGGGAGGCGCATCTCGAGATTTTAAAACAGGAGGAGAATATCTTCTCCCAGATTTCTAGGTTAAAAACATCAATGTTTTGGTAATTCTTAATTAGTTAATTAGGGCTCTATGGATAAAATAAATACCTGGGAGGGAAATGCTTTAAAGCAAAAATACGGTATTTTATCAGGGTTTTTCGCATGCCTTAATGCCCACACACCCCAGGTCAGCGATGTGGAGGGAATTGACAGATTTTGCTGGCAATCCTCTGTAGAAGCCTATGGGCTTCTCTCCACAGTGCTGTGTGAGGGATCAGTCACAGATCCCTCCCAGCATGCCCCGCAGCCGGACAGCGACTGCATTGCAAAGGACAGCTTTTAACGCAAGAGCTGTCCTTTGCTTTACTTGACACTTAAACATCAGGTATCAGCCACAATTAAATCCCCATTCTATAATCTAAGGAATATAGCCAGAATCAAGCACTTAATTCCCTTTAGAAGATCTGCCTAAAGTCATAAGCAGCCCATACACGCTGCGATGCGGGCTGTGATTTGAGGTGCGCGCTCCCGCGGCACCTCATCGCACAGTACAAAAAGTATGTGCTTGCACGTACTTTTTGTACTTAAGGTGCCTATACACGTTACAATTATTGTATCCAATATTGGATACAATATCGCATCTCATCGCATCTCAGTTTTGCGATGAGATGAGATCTAGTACAAAAAGTGTGTGCAGCACATACTTTTTGTACTAGATCTCATCGCATCTCATCTTATCGCAAAACCGAGATGCGATATTGTATCCAATATTGGATACAATAATTGTAACGTGTATGGGCACCTTTAGTTCTCATCACATTGCATCGCATTGCATGCACAACGCATGCACAGGCAATGCAATGCAATGTGATCCGTGCTTGTTAAGCACGGAACGCACTCCCGTATCGGGGCGTGTATGAGCAGCTATACATGCATTTGTATCATCTCGCCTTGACTACTGCAATGCCCTCTACCTCAGTATCCCAGCAAAAGAATTGCACCGCTTGCAGATGGTACAAAATACAGCTGCCAGGCTATTAACCAATCAGCCCCACTCCAGCCACATAACACCCATTCTGTACTCCATTCACTGGCTGCCTATAAGAAGGCGAATAATTTTCAAGAATGTCTTACTGACTTTTAAAGCTCTGCATGACCAGGGTCCAAGGTACCTGCAGCAGCTTCTGATCCCTTATTGCCCCACTCGATTACTGCGATCTGTTGATGAAGGACTACTAACAGTACCCAGAACTTCCCTGAATTCATCAGCGCTGTGGCTCCAACTCTATAGAACTCACTTGCCCTGATGAAGCTGGAAGTCCGGTGAAATGCGCATAGGCGCTCGATGTTTGATGTCCTGATGTGCCAATAGTGTCAAAAACATATGAGTACATGTACCCCAAATAGGACAGTTAACCTGTACCAACAGTGTCGGGCGGAGACGCCGCACACATAAGGGAGAGAACTACTGACGGAGCCATGTAAGCCTGCATGCGGCTAGACATAGACGCTGTCAGCGGGAGTGACCAGATATATCAGCTTGTGTTAAGACACGCAGCACCAGTTCATACACTGTAAGCGCAGCACTAGCGAGAGCATAACCGCTAATTATAGTATGAGACAGATACGCTGCATGACAAGGGAGAGTAGCTGAATGAGCTGTGGAAGCCGCTGTGGGGGAAACACAGACACAGAAGCTAATAACAACTCATACGCATAATAAACATATGCCTGTACGCCTGTCTACTGTGCCATATTAGTGAGGCGAAATAATAACTGACTGGCCTGTGAAAGCCTGCACGTGGCAGGACGCAGATGCCAGCAGTAGTGATAGGGGAAAATCTTAAAGTAAAAACGGCACGTTACACATACACATTACCCCAGATAAACAATAAGGAGAAGGCGGAATAATAAAAGTGTTTGTATGTTCAACATTATTGAAGAGTGTTATTGTAGCTGCTTGGCCAGTATATAAGGGACAGCTGCAATAAAGACATGCACATGAGAGACAGTGCATGAGACAGAGCGATCCTGAATATCTGTCCCTCAAATAAAAACAAGCATCTGAAATATTAAAGCTAAGATATCCCCTACCACCACAATAACTGATATCTCCACAGGCATTGTTTAAGAGCGTTTGAGAAATAAAAAGAAAAGAATGTAAGAACTATATGTCTCCCACAAAAGCCTATGCAATATAATAAGGTCAAAAGCTAAGTATCATAAAACAGTTACAATTGAGAAGTGTCAGTGAGCCCAGGAAGAAAGATCAAAGACTAATGCTGTGTACACAAGGTGAGATTTGACATTCGATTTTGACTATATAGTCAAAATCGCATGCAGATCGTATGCAGATCTCACAGGTTTTTTACCTTTCGATCCCGATGCGCGCTCCCGTGATAGCACAAATCGAAACCCAGATAGACAGGGCAGCAATGACTATATAGTGCAAATCTAATGCTGATTGTGAATTATATGTTCAAAGTACAGAGATAGCAAAGATTGTATAGCACTCAAATCTTAAGTCGAATAGCAAGGGAATCTCATAGTGTGTACAGACGGTAAGATTTGGCTTCCGATGTTCCCGATATAGGGAACATCGGAAGCCATATAGCATGCTTTATTTAGGGCTTGCGAGCCCGATGCACTGCCGATGCGCGCTCCCGTGTGAGCGCAAATCGGCAGCCAGATAGAGAGGGCAGGCAAGACTATGGGCCATATTCAATGAGAAAAATTCGCAGTGCATGGCGAGAGATTTTTTCTCTCGCCATGCACTCGCCCTGTTCCGGAGGGCTCGCTGCGACTCCTGCTCCCACTATTCAATGTGGTTAAGACTCGCCGCCACTCGCGGCGAGTCTTAACCCCTGCAGCGGACGAGCGTCCGTGGCAGGGAGCTGGCAAGGAGCCGGGGGACGGTGGCAGCCAGGGAGATTAAAGTCTCCCTGGCTGCCCCAGAACATATGTGGAGGGGAGGAGGGCTCCCCAGGACCCAGGCAGCACAAGCTGCCCCCCCCCCATAGCCAGCGGGGGACCCAGTATTCACTGCACCCGATCGTGTATATGTAATGATCGGGTGCAGTGAATATATGAATATCTAATGAGCGGCTCGAGAGCTCCGGCCCCCTGCTGGCTACTCTGTGTAAAAAAATATATATATAAAAATATATATAAAAACAAAACACAAAATTCCCAGATTTGCGCTAATTTCACAATTCTCTAGTCGGTCGCCAATAACACTTAGCCCCCTACTAGAGAGGCTATATCAACCAATACCACCACAATAGTGTTAAACAGCGCCCAATATCTTTTTTGTCTTTCCTTAGTTTAAATCATCCATAAACCAACAAATTTTTGCAAATATATAAAACATTTATTAAAAATACATTTTATCATATAAAACAAATAGCAGTAAATTCTTGTCAGAGGATTTTCTTTTTTTAGACAATGGATGAGAGTAATAGCCCGACGCGTTTCGTCTCACTAGGAGACTTCATCAGGGGTGCTTTACAAATATCTACAAAGGGTAGAATATATTGGTAAGCATATATAAACAGGAAAAGACATTTACATGACAATATGTACAACTTCATTTTGATACATGGTTTATAAAGAAAGAGGAAAATCAGAAAAGAGAACAGATGGAGGTTTTCTTGGATACCTTTTGGAGGTTATATTTATTAGTTTATACTATAAAAAATAATAAAATGATGAACTTTAAAAATTAATGAAAATTCAAATATTCATTGTGGACTATCGAAATGAGGAGGAAAAGTGGAGAAGGAGGTTCAAGTTTTAAACATAATATGAGCATATTGTATGGAGAGTGTTTCATACCTTAATGAGAATTTTCTCTTTATTTCAAAGATCTATAGTTCTCTATGTCGATTACTTGTAGTACCAAATGTGTGGATTTTTCCCACTACCAATAGAGAAATATACTTTAAGACCACTATGATCCAAATATTTTTATTTTAGTTGTATAAGGTTTAATTTATTTCTGTTACCTTTTATAAAGAGTATTCTAGCAAAATTTTAAGATGCTTTTCTTTTAGGCAGCGGCTTATAGGAGTACCTGTTGGATAAACAGGGATAAATATCTCTACTTCACCTGGAGCTTAATCATTATTGTTATTATTGGAATTAGCATATACATACCAAACGGTTCAGGACTCAAAGATTTAAGATTTTTACCAAAACGGTTCAAGACTCAAAGGTTTAAGATCTCCAGAATTGAGGACTTAATATTGGCCGGATGACCATATAATCGATAGAACCATTCTATTCTAGATCTGAACAAAAATTCCAGCTTTATTCTATAAAGAGGAAGGGGAAGGGGGAGGGGTTAGAGTTGTATAGCATAACTTCATTTGTTTTTCACATTATATTATTTTTTGGTCTTTTTACATACCTCCAATGAACATACAATAGAATGACTTCTTTGGGATTAAACTTAGTGGTAATAATCCCTAATGAGTGGGGGGCGTGGCTTGGCCGGACATGTGAGAGGACGGAGGTGAGAGAGCTCCGTATAAATCCTGAAATATATCCTGCTTGTGGGCACCCGGACACCCCTTGGCTCACCCAGCAACACCCCTAAGGCTCCCCTGCACCTCCTAAGCTGGTCGGCGCCCTCGGGCAGGCTTGGTGGGATCGGAGCCGGCTGCCTGGCCTGGTGCCTTCTGCTGTGGTCTGGACTAGTGCGGGCGCCATCTTCATTAGACGTCCCTCCGGCGCAGCCTGCTAACGGCGGACCCATCACTGACTACCCCTGCCGCCGGATCACCTGATTTGCGGGACCAAACTCTGCATTTCGCCCCGCTGTTGTGCCGAGGGATAGAGCAGTCTGTGTCCGGGTCCTGTATGTGCCTGCGCCCTGCAGTGACGGGCGCCATTTTGGATTCCTCCTTTCTCCCTTCATCCGTCTCTGGCCTTGCCTGGTAACCACAGCGGCTGAATTTGATGCTGGAGGGGTGCTGTTGCTCCCCTGTCTGCCTCCCTTGGCATGTGTTGCCATGATTGGGACCTTGAACTACAGAGACTACGCTCCTGAAGCCTGCTACAGAATATAAGGGGTGAGCTGTGTGTCTCCATTTACATTGAAGCATAACTCCATTTGACTTGAATGGTAGCTTGTCGGAGCATTGTATATCACTAACATCCTCCTGCGAACTATAGTGGTGTGCTAGCCACCACCTTGTTACTCCTGATTTTACTCTGCAACACTGATTGCTACTACTATTATGGCTGATCAATTACAGTTGCTACTTAGGGCGATTGATGCCTCTGCCCAGAGAATTGCAGCTAAACTTGAAAACGTGGTCAATATGCTTACATACCCTCTACATATGGCTTACACCATGTCTGAGTCTACGACTATCCTGGAATTATCCTGCCAGAAGGAGACGTCCCTCGCTGTCCCTGAGGACGCTACTCCGAGTCTTCAGGTTTCATCCTGTCAAAATGTGATTTCTGCTACTATACCTGTTGATCATTTGCTTCCTGGCAGACGGCACCATCTGGATATTTGCCCTATATTTGAATTGCCCGACCCATTTCTAGCTATGCCGTCCTGGTATATATCCTGCTGTACGGTCATTTCTCCTATTACATCCATTGTGGTTTCAGCTCCTGTTGGTAGGGACTCTTCACGGCTCCGTCCTCCGGCTCAGACAGCTATGTCGAAGTCCGAATACTCCTTGCTTGCCTACTCCTTCTATCTCGGTCTCTATCCTGGGCCTGAAGGGTTAATGCTGAAGACTCTGTTCCAATACTACAGTTTGTTCCGTGTGTGCCCAGGCGTGTATGACGGAGGGACCGCTGAACTTTTGAATCTGCTGCGGAGATGGGCCAGGCCGGACTAATAATCTAATAATTTAATTTTTATATTTTCCTTTTTTTCTGCTGACGTGCACCTCTGTATTTGCTTTCTCCTTTTTTTTTCTCCTATATATGGTATATAAGCTTTGTAGATTATACTGTGCTGCTTAGTCTTGTATGAGACCAAATCCCCCCTTTTTTTTTTTATTGTAACTAGACTGCAGCATCCTTGCTATACTAGTTAACGATAACCAGGTCATTGCCCCATCCAGTCCATTCGCCTACTATCCGACAATTGGGAGGGGGGGGGGTTAAAGGTGGGTAATATGGGAGGGGTAGATTAGTTTTTTGGCACAATTAGCTAACATAGAAGCTAAAGGCCACTAATTTCTTCTCTCTTATAGGTTAAGGGTAGGTTCTTTAAGGGATCCAAGTACGCCTGAGTTGGGGGTGGGTTGTACAGGGTGGAGGGTTTTATGGTAGGTTTGTTTTGAGGGTTTTTGGGGGGTTGTTTTGGGTAGATCTAGAGGGGAATTGGGTTTAGTGGGGAAGATATTTAGTTTAATATAGAGTTCCTGACAGACGGCAATTTGATGTTCACTCCTCCTTGAAGGGTCGCAATATACTTCTGAGTGTTAATATCCAGAAGATGTACTCCTTTTTCTCCTGCTGCTTTTACTGCCCGGATGGCGCCTTCGGGCAATAATGTTTTATTTATATTGATAAACGGAGGTGTTCTTTCATTCACTCTGGATATGCTCATTACCTTATGTTTAATTCAATAGATGCTTGATTCCACATGTTCAATGTACACTTTGTCTCTGTCAGGATATATTTTGTTGGGAATTTATTCCTTTTTTTGTATGAAAAACTTCAATAAAAATTACTCAATTTAAAAAAAATAATCCCTAATGAGTAACATACAGAGTAATATATTACAAGCATATCAACATTAGCAGACACCATTCGCAATATTGGATTCCAAATAGCCTAAGTGGCTAATAATTACCTGGTTATCACCAGTAGTAGTGTGCTCCTCTGTGTCCAATGTGCAAGTGAATAGTGTGTGTCCTGGTGTCTCTATTTATAGGGAGTGACCTGTGACATCACTTCCTGTGTTCTTAAAATAAAATATATTTTATATATAAATTATAAGTGTTAACCTTTATTAATTTTAGTTTCCGTGTCTATGTGTTATTTTGATTTAAATTCTCATATTTTTATATTTTTAGCCTTCCTACTTTAAATTAAGTAGTGTTACAATATTCTACATTAATGTGTTTATAGTTTTAATTTTTAACAATTCTGTTTTATTAACTACCTATTTCTAATAGAACCTTACTTATGTATAATAATACTTGGTGTTTTAAGTGGTGAAAACATATATAAAAGCCTTAATAGGCTTGTTTGCGTTCCACCTTCGTGTAGGTGGAACGCACCTCCATTTTGGTCATGCTTCCAATGTTACAATTACCGCTTAATTGATTTCCGCGTTCCACCTTATATCAGGTGGAACGCATACATGATGTTATCAGGTCACTGTGCGCTTCACCCATTCATCGGGTGGAACGCACCGCCATTAATTGTCGGAGATTTACGGCTCAGGTGGGACGTTAACATGTTGTCATCAGATCTCTGGTTCATAGCGCTATGCGCTTCACCCATTTAGCGGGTGGAACGCACCGCCATTAGTAGCCGGAAACTTGCTTCCTGGCTATAGCGCTATGCGCTTCACCCCTTCTCTAGGTGGAACGCACCGCCATTGTCCCTATCCCCGTCTATCGGAGATAAGTATTAGAATCACAGCGCTGGAAGTTATAGCGCTTCTTTTCGGGACATAAAATCCTAAGTTCCCCATTGGGCATTTTAACTTTCGAACTCCTGGGTATAGTACATTGTAACCTGTTATTAGAATATTATATTTAGTAGTTATTATGAAATAATAGTGCAATACAGCTCCATCTATAGAGATAAACTTATTAGATCAGATCAATTACATTCATAAATTTGTGTGTTATAATTTATTATATGATTCCTTATCCTAAGGGTATTTTAAATAATAATTCTTAAATAACTCCATTGTCCAACTGTCCCCTTATTTAATTCAGATATGTTATTAAGGATATTTCGGATATTAAGTTGGGAATAGTGTCTACTTTACAATTTCAACTTATGTCAATATTCCTTCCAACATATCTGTATTATAGATTCCAGACCAAATTTAACTTACAATGGCACAAAAGATTACATGGCAAAAAAAGATTACATTGTATAAAGAATCAAGGATATATTTTACATGTAACAGTAGAGCAAAGATACATTGTATGGCAGCATATGATGGTAACAAAAAATCACTTGTGTTTGTCTTATACATAGCCAATCATTCATATTTGCTTTATACATAATCATATATTCCTTACATTTTTACATAGTTAAATGAACATTATGCAGGATAGTAGCATCTACAAAAATATTCTTTGCCAAACATATTTATAATACACAATTACAGTATGAAATTTATGCGGATGAAATGTATCAGATGTGGTAGTTCAAAGGAATGGTGTGATCTCTATGGTTTCATTAAGACCATTCGGAGATATAGTATCCAAGGAATAGATCCAAAAGGATTCTCTCATAATTAACAGTTGTCTTTATCACCTCCCCTTGGATCATCTTTAATCTGTTCTAAGACCGAAAATTTGAAAGAGCTAATCTCAGAATTGTGTTTATGTTCGAAATGTCTGGGAAGACTGTGTGTCTGCACCTTTCTCTTTATATTCCGAAGATGTTCTTGGATTCTTATTTTTAGATTTCTCTTTGTTTTGCCCACATAAGATAAATTACATCCGCATTTTACAATATACACCACATATGTGGAATTGCATGTCACCACGCTATGCATCCTATAATCTCTTTTTAAATCTTCAGGGATATTAGGGCCTTTTCTATCAACATGTTTGCAACAAATGCATTTATTGCATGGATATAAACCCTTCCTATTAAACAAACTATTTGTCTGTGATGGAGGATCAGAGTTCTTTATCTGTTTTAGTTTGCTAGGGGCAAGTATACTTTTGAGGTTTTTGGCCTTTCTAAAGACTATATCGGGTCTATTTGGAAGGTGCGGCCCTAAAACGGGATCCATTTTTAACAAATACCAATGTTTTTCCAGACATTTTGAAATTAGTTTGTTTTCCTGGCTATATTGCGTGATAAAAGGTCTTAATTTCTTTGGGGGACTTTTTACTTTTATTTGGAGGAGATCTTGTCTGTTTAGTTTAGAAGCTCTTTCTTGATCTTTTTGGATATTCAATTGTTTATATCCCCTTTCCAGGAAATTTTTTACAAGTACATTAGATTGCTCCCAATATGTGCTTATATTGGTGCAATTCTTTCGGATTCTAACAAACTGAGCATAGGGAACGTTATTTTTCCATCTTTCTAGATGACAGCTATTAGCGGGAATGTAACTATTCGCGTCTGTTTTTTTTAAAAATGTCCTGGTGTTAATTTTATTTTCAGGATCAATAGTAAGTACTACATCCAGGAAATCTATTTCTGTCTCATGTTCCTTATGAGTGAATTTTAAATTGTAATTATTACTCTGTAGACTTAAAATGAAACTGTCTAGACTCGTTTTGTCACCCTCCCAAATCAGAATTAAATCGTCAATATACCTCCTATAAAATTTGATGTTGTTATTTTTATAATTTACGCCTTCATAGATAATTTCTTGTTCCCAACTGTCCATAAATATGTTTGCGTATGATGGGGCAAACTTTGTGCCCATAGCCGTCCCTTGCTTTTGGACATAATAGATGTTATTGAACTCAAAATGGTTATGGGTGAGAACATAATGTATACCTTCTAATATGAAGGTTCTTTCATTTTCAGTGATGAGCCCATCATTTATCAGTGTATTTTTCACTGCTTCAATACCCTTGGAGTGAGGTATGCAGGTATAGAGGGCCTGAACATCAATCGTGGCCCATCTGAATGAGGGCTCCCAAGTGATGTCCTCCAGCTCTCTTAATACCTGTGTTGAGTCTTTTAGGTATGATTTTTGTGCTTTTACATATGGCTGTAATTTTAAATCTAGGTAGTGGGAAAGATTGGCCGTAAGTGACTCCACTCCTGCCACTATAGGCCGGCCAGGTGGGTTGGTTTTATTTTTATGAATTTTTGGTATATGGTATAATAATGCGGTTTTTGGCTTATCCACATAAAGGTAATCCCATTCTTTTTTACAGATTACTTTCTCCCTAAGTGCTTTATTGAGTAAGCTTAGGAGTTCCTCTTTATATAGTTCCATTGGGTTCTGATCTAATTTTTCGTAAGTAGTGGGGTCATCAATTAGTTTATATGCCTCATCTAAATAGCTGGTCCGTTCTTGAATAACCACAGCTCCTCCTTTGTCTGCTATTTTTATAATGATTTCATTATCGGATTTCAACTCTTTTAGTGCTTTCTTCTCCTGTGATGAAAGATTGCTACATTTTTTATCATTAATCTTTAAATTTCTCAGATCATTTTTTACCAGATCGAAAAAGATTTCCATATGGTGTCCCTTTGATTCAACAGGAAAGAATTTTGATGGTGGGGCTACAATTGGTTTTTGGGTAACTGACTCATTCATTGGATTTTTTAAGAAATGCCTTTCTAATGTTAACCTTCTGATATATCTATTAAGGTCAATGAAAAGTTCAAATTTATTAGAGTGCTGGTCTGGGGCGAATTTTAATCCCTTGTTCAATATCTCGATTTGGGGTTGTGAAAGGGTCTTCTTAGATAAGTTGACGAGTCCTGTGTCACTGGGTCTCTCTGGAAATGTGCAAATCTTTTCTTTTTTGGTGAGCTTTCTGCCTCCTCTCTTTCCCCTTCTCCTAAAGATCTTTCCATGCTCATGGGAGAATCTAGTCTCGGGTATAGTATTTCTTTTCCCTGTGTATGTGGAAGAATAGTTTTTCTTTTTTCTAAAAAATGGTGACCTGGGGATGGGGACCTTAATGCCTCGTATCTGTTTGATGTTTCGGGGTAGTGAACTCTCCTAGGTGGAGTACGTTGTCTATATCTTTCTCTTCTATCAGGCTGATTCCTGTAGACCGGAGATCTATATCTATTTCTTTCATATCTAAAAGAAGAGTACTTCCTTTTTTTATATGAATTATATCTGGGGCGGAAATATTCTCTTTCATTAGAGAAAACCTCCTCATTATTTTCTCTATGATCATTTGAATATTTTCGCGTATGTGTAGAATACGGGGTATATCTTTTTTCTGGTTGTGCCCAATTGTGCACTTTGCCTCTTTCGTAGTCTTGTTTATCCCTAATGAATTTCTTTTGTTTTCTAGATATAATATCTGTCTCAAGAGTATCCAATTTTCCTTGTAGGTTAATTACATCTTTCTTAAAATCCTCATTTTCCTCAAATTTGGCCAATGAGGATTCTAACTTTTTTAATACATCTTCATGTTTAGCGAGTTCTTTTTTCCTTTCATTAGTGATGAGTGAGATTAATTTTAAGGAGCAATCTTCTAAAATTTTATTCCAGTTATTCATAAAATCCATATTATCCTGACCCATTGTAGGGTTTTTTATAATACGTAAACCTCTAGGTACTCGTCCTACTTCTAGATATTTTTCTAAGGTGATCAATTCATACCACCCCTTTAGTTCCTTAGAGGCTACTTTTTCCATTTGATTTAATAAATCATAATATTCCTCCTCAGTTCCTTCCATCTGTCTAATAGTCTCATTATCATCTAAAAATATAGACCTACATTTTAAGTTCCTATTAGACCTATCAGTAATTATAGGCATTTTTCAAAAAGGCTGCAATCTAGGAATTACTAGTAGATACCACAAAAACAAAACACAAAATTCCCAGATTTGCGCTAATTTCACAATTCTCTAGTCGGTCGCCAATAACACTTAGCCCCCTACTAGAGAGGCTATATCAACCAATACCACCACAGTAGTGTTAAACAGCGCCCAATATCTTTTTTGTCTTTCCTTAGTTTAAATCATCCATAAACCAACAAATTTTTGCAAATATATAAAACATTTATTAAAAATACATTTTATCATATAAAACAAATAGCAGTAAATTCTTGTCAGAGGATTTTCTTTTTTTAGACAATGGATGAGAGTAATAGCCAGACGCGTTTCGTCTCACTAGGAGACTTCATCAGGGGTGCTTTACAAATATCTACAAAGGGTAGAATATATTGGTAAGCATATATAAACAGGAAAAGACATTTACATGACAATATGTACAACTTCATTTTGATACATGGTTTATAAAGAAAGAGGAAAATCAGAAAAGAGAACAGATGGAGGTTTTCTTGGATACCTTTTGGAGGTTATATTTATTAGTTTATACTATAAAAAATAATAAAATGATGAACTTTAAAAATTAATGAAAATTCAAATATTCATTGTGGACTATCGAAATGAGGAGGAAAAGTGGAGAAGGAGGTTCAAGTTTTAAACATAATATGAGCATATTGTATGGAGAGTGTTTCATACCTTAATGAGAATTTTCTCTTTATTTCAAAGATCTATAGTTCTCTATGTCGATTACTTGTAGTACCAAATGTGTGGATTTTTCCCACTACCAATAGAGAAATATACTTTAAGACCACTATGATCCAAATATTTTTATTTTAGTTGTATAAGGTTTAATTTATTTCTGTTACCTTTTATAAAGAGTATTCTAGCAAAATTTTAAGATGCTTTTCTTTTAGGCAGCGGCTTATAGGAGTACCTGTTGGATAAACAGGGATAAATATCTCTACTTCACCTGGAGCTTAATCATTATTGTTATTATTGGAATTAGCATATACATACCAAACGGTTCAGGACTCAAAGATTTAAGATTTTTACCAAAACGGTTCAAGACTCAAAGGTTTAAGATCTCCAGAATTGAGGACTTAATATTGGCCGGATGACCATATAATCGATAGAACCATTCTATTCTAGATCTGAACAAAAATTCCAGCTTTATTCTATAAAGAGGAAGGGGAAGGGGGAGGGGTTAGAGTTGTATAGCATAACTTCATTTGTTTTTCACATTATATTATTTTTTGGTCTTTTTACATACCTCCAATGAACATACAATAGAATGACTTCTTTGGGATTAAACTTCAATTTTTCAAAAGTGGTAATAATCCCTAATGAGTAACATACAGAGTAATATATTACAAGCATATCAACATTAGCAGACACCATTCGCAATATTGGATCCCAAATAGCCTAAGTGGCTAATAATTACCTGGTTATCACCAGTAGTAGTGTGCTCCTCTGTGTCCAATGTGCAAGTGAATAGTGTATGTCCTGGTGTCTCTATTTATAGGGAGTGACCTGTGACATCACTTCCTGTGTTCTTAAAATAAAATATATTTTATATATAAATTATAAGTGTTAACCTTTATTAATTTTAGTTTCCGTGTCTATGTGTTATTTTGATTTAAATTCTCATATTTTTATATTTTTAGCCTTCCTACTTTAAATTAAGTAGTGTTACAATATTACGGGCTATTACTCTCATCCATTGTCTAAAAAAAGAAAATCCTCTGACAAGAATTTACTGCTATTTGTTTTATATGATAAAATGTATTTTTAATAAATGTTTTATATATTTGCAAAAATTTGTTGGTTTATGGATGATTTAAACTAAGGAAAGACAAAAAAGATATTGGGCGCTGTTTAACACTATTGTGGTGGTATTGGTTGATATAGCCTCTCTAGTAGGGGGCTAAGTGTTATTGGCGACCGACTAGAGAATTGTGAAATTAGCGCAAATCTGGGAATTTTGTGTTTTGTTTTTGTGGTATCTACTAGTAATTCCTAGATTGCAGCCTTTTTGAAAAATGCCTATAATTACTGATAGGTCTAATAGGAACTTAAAATGTAGGTCTATATTTTTAGATGATAATGAGACTATTAGACAGATGGAAGGAACTGAGGAGGAATATTATGATTTATTAAATCAAATGGAAAAAGTAGCCTCTAAGGAACTAAAGGGGTGGTATGAATTGATCACCTTAGAAAAATATCTAGAAGTAGGACGAGTACCTAGAGGTTTACGTATTATAAAAAACCCTACAATGGGTCAGGATAATATGGATTTTATGAATAACTGGAATAAAATTTTAGAAGATTGCTCCTTAAAATTAATCTCACTCATCACTAATGAAAGGAAAAAAGAACTCGCTAAACATGAAGATGTATTAAAAAAGTTAGAATCCTCATTGGCCAAATTTGAGGAAAATGAGGATTTTAAGAAAGATGTAATTAACCTACAAGGAAAATTGGATACTCTTGAGACAGATATTATATCTAGAAAACAAAAGAAATTCATTAGGGATAAACAAGACTACGAAAGAGGCAAAGTGCACAATTGGGCACAACCAGAAAAAAGATATACCCCGTATTCTACACATACGCGAAAATATTCAAATGATCATAGAGAAAATAATGAGGAGGTTTTCTCTAATGAAAGAGAATATTTCCGCCCCAGATATAATTCATATCAAAAAAAGGAAGTACTCTTCTTTTAGATATGAAAGAAATAGATATAGATCTCCGGTCTACAGGAATCAGCCTGATAGAAGAGAAAGATATAGACAACGTACTCCACCTAGGAGAGTTCACTACCCCGAAACATCAAACAGATACGAGGCATTAAGGTCCCCATCCCCAGGTCACCATTTTTTAGAAAAAAGAAAAACTATTCTTCCACATACACAGGGAAAAGAAATACTATACCCGAGACTAGATTCTCCCATGAGCATGAAAAGATCTTTAGGAGAAGGGGAAAGAGAGGAGGCAGAAAGCTCACCAAAAAAGAAAAGATTTGCACATTTCCAGAGAGACCCAGTGACACAGGACTCGTCAACTTATCTAAGAAGACCCTTTCACAACCCCAAATCGAGATATTGAACAAGGGATTAAAATTCGCCCCAGACCAGCACTCTAATAAATTTGAACTTTTCATTGACCTTAATAGATATATCAGAAGGTTAACATTAGAAAGGCATTTCTTAAAAAATCCAATGAATGAGTCAGTTACCCAAAAACCAATTGTAGCCCCACCATCAAAATTCTTTCCTGTTGAATCAAAGGGACACCATATGGAAATCTTTTTCGATCTGGTAAAAAATGATCTGAGAAATTTAAAGATTAATGATAAAAAATGTAGCAATCTTTCATCACAGGAGAAGAAAGCACTAAAAGAGTTGAAATCCGATAATGAAATCATTATAAAAATAGCAGACAAAGGAGGAGCTGTGGTTATTCAAGACCGGACCAGCTATTTAGATGAGGCATATAAACTAATTGATGACCCCACTACTTACGAAAAATTAGATCAGAACCCAATGGAACTATATAAAGAGGAACTCCTAAGCTTACTCAATAAAGCACTTAGGGAGAAAGTAATCTGTAAAAAAGAATGGGATTACCTTTATGTGGATAAGCCAAAAACCGCATTATTATACCATATACCAAAAATTCATAAAAATAAAACCAACCCACCTGGCCGGCCTATAGTGGCAGGAGTGGAGTCACTTACGGCCAATCTTTCCCACTACCTAGATTTAAAATTACAGCCATATGTAAAAGCACAAAAATCATACCTAAAAGACTCAACACAGGTATTAAGAGAGCTGGAGGACATCACTTGGGAGCCCTCATTCAGATGGGCCACGATTGATGTTCAGGCCCTCTATACCTGCATACCTCACTCCAAGGGTATTGAAGCAGTGAAAAATACACTGATAAATGATGGGCTCATCACTGAAAATGAAAGAACCTTCATATTAGAAGGTATACATTATGTTCTCACCCATAACCATTTTGAGTTCAATAACATCTATTATGTCCAAAAGCAAGGGACGGCTATGGGCACAAAGTTTGCCCCGTCATACGCAAACATATTTATGGACAGTTGGGAACAAGAAATTATCTATGAAGGCGTAAATTATAAAAATAACAACATCAAATTTTATAGGAGGTATATTGACGATTTAATTCTGATTTGGGAGGGTGACAAAACGAGTCTAGACAGTTTCATTTTAAGTCTACAGAGTAATAATTACAATTTAAAATTCACTCATAAGGAACATGAGACAGAAATAGATTTCCTGGATGTAGTACTTACTATTGATCCTGAAAATAAAATTAACACCAGGACATTTAAAAAAAAAACAGACGCGAATAGTTACATTCCCGCTAATAGCTGTCATCTAGAAAGATGGAAAAATAACGTTCCCTATGCTCAGTTTGTTAGAATACGAAAGAATTGCACCAATATAAGCACATATTGGGAGCAATCTGATGTACTTGTAAAAAATTTCCTGGAAAGGGGATATAAACAATCGAATATCCAAAAAGATCAAGAAAGAGCTTCTAAACTAAACAGACAAGATCTCCTCCAAATAAAAGTAAAAAGTCCCCCAAAGAAATTAAGACTTTTTATCACGCAATATAGCCAGGAAAACAAACTAATTTCAAAATGTCTGGAAAAACATTGGTATTTGTTAAAAATGGATCCCGTTTTAGGGCCGCACCTTCCAAATAGACCCGATATAGTCTTTAGAAAGGCCAAAAACCTCAAAAGTATACTTGCCCCTAGCAAACTAAAACAGATAAAGAACTCTGATCCTCCATCACAGACAAATAGTTTGTTTAATAGGAAGGGTTTATATCCATGCAATAAATGCATTTGTTGCAAACATGTTGATAGAAAAGGCCCTAATATCCCTGAAGATTTAAAAAGAGATTATAGGATGCATAACGTGGTGACATGCAATTCCACATATGTGGTGTATATTGTAAAATGCGGATGTAATTTATCTTATGTGGGCAAAACAAAGAGAAATCTAAAAATAAGAATCCAAGAACATCTTCGGAATATAAAGAGAAAGGTGCAGACACACAGTCTTCCCAGACATTTCGAACATAAACACAATTCTGAGATTAGCTCTTTCAAATTTTCGGTCTTAGAACAGATTAAAGATGATCCAAGGGGAGGTGATAAAGACAAACTGTTAATTATGAGAGAATCCTTTTGGATCTATTCCTTGGATACTATATCTCCGAATGGTCTTAATGAAACCATAGAGATCACACCATTCCTTTGAACTACCACATCTGATACATTTCATCCGCATAAATTTCATACTGTAATTGTGTATTATAAATATGTTTGGCAAAGAATATTTTTGTAGATGCTACTATCCTGCATAATGTTCATTTAACTATGTAAAAATGTAAGGAATATATGATTATGTATAAAGCAAATATGAATGATTGGCTATGTATAAGACAAACACAAGTGATTTTTTGTTACCATCATATGCTGCCATACAATGTATCTTTGCTCTACTGTTACATGTAAAATATATCCTTGATTCTTTATACAATGTAATCTTTTTTGCCATGTAATCTTTTGTGCCATTGTAAGTTAAATTTGGTCTGGAATCTATAATACAAATATGTTGGAAGGAATATTGACATAAGTTGAAATTGTAAAGTAGACACTATTCCCAACTTAATATCCGAAATATCCTTAATAACATATCTGAATTAAATAAGGGGACAGTTGGACAATGGAGTTATTTAAGAATTATTATTTAAAATACCCTTAGGATAAGGAATCATATAATAAATTATAACACACAAATTTATGAATGTAATTGATCTGATCTAATAAGTTTATCTCTATAGATGGAGCTGTATTGCACTATTATTTCATAATAACTACTAAATATAATATTCTAATAACAGGTTACAATGTACTATACCCAGGAGTTCGAAAGTTAAAATGCCCAATGGGGAACTTAGGATTTTATGTTCCGAAAAGAAGCGCTTTAACTTCCAGCGCTGTGATTCTAATACTTATCTCCGATAGACGGGGATAGGGACAATGGCGGTGCGTTCCACCTAGAGAAGGGGTGAAGCGCATAGCGCTATAGCCAGGAAGCAAGTTTCCGGCTACTAATGGCGGTGCGTTCCACCCGCTAAATGGGTGAAGCGCATAGCGCTATGAACCAGAGATCTGATGACAACATGTTAACGTCCCACCTGAGCCGTAAATCTCCAACAATTAATGGTGGTGCGTTCCACCCGATGAATGGGTGAAGCGCACAGTGACCTGATAACATCCTGTATGCGTTCCACCTGATATAAGGTGGAACGCGGAAATCAATTAAGCGGTAATTGTAACATTGGAAGCATGACCAAAATGGAGGTGCGTTCCACCTACACGAAGGTGGAACGCAAACAAGCCTATTAAGGCTTTTATATATGTTTTCACCACTTAAAACACCAAGTATTATTATACATAAGTAAGGTTCTATTAGAAATAGGTAGTTAATAAAACAGAATTGTTAAAAATTAAAACTATAAACACATTAATGTAGAATATTGTAACACTACTTAATTTAAAGTAGGAAGGCTAAAAATATAAAAATATGAGAATTTAAATCAAAATAACACATAGACACGGAAACTAAAATTAATAAAGGTTAACACTTATAATTTATATATAAAATATATTTTATTTTAAGAACACAGGAAGTGATGTCACAGGTCACTCCCTATAAATAGAGACACCAGGACACACACTATTCACTTGCACATTGGACACAGAGGAGCACACTACTACTGGTGATAACCAGGTAATTATTAACCACTTAGGCTATTTGGGATCCAATATTGCGAATGGTGTCTGCTAATGTTGATATGCTTGCAATATATTACTCTGTATGTTACTCATTAGGGATTATTACCACTTTTGAAAAATTGAAGTTTAATCCCAAAGAAGTCATTCTATTGTATGTTCATTGGAGGTATGTAAAAAGACCAAAAAATAATATAATGTGAAAAACAAATGAAGTTATGCTATACAACTCTAACCCCTCCCCCTTCCCCTTCCTCTTTATAGAATAAAGCTGGAATTTTTGTTCAGATCTAGAATAGAATGGTTCTATCGATTATATGGTCATCCGGCCAATATTAAGTCCTCAATTCTGGAGATCTTAAACCTTTGAGTCTTGAACCGTTTTGGTAAAAATCTTAAATCTTTGAGTCCTGAACCGTTTGGTATGTATATGCTAATTCCAATAATAACAATAATGATTAAGCTCCAGGTGAAGTAGAGATATTTATCCCTGTTTATCCAACAGGTACTCCTATAAGCCGCTGCCTAAAAGAAAAGCATCTTAAAATTTTGCTAGAATACTCTTTATAAAAGGTAACAGAAATAAATTAAACCTTATACAACTAAAATAAAAATATTTGGATCATAGTGGTCTTAAAGTATATTTCTCTATTGGTAGTGGGAAAAATCCACACATTTGGTACTACAAGTAATCGACATAGAGAACTATAGATCTTTGAAATAAAGAGAAAATTCTCATTAAGGTATGAAACACTCTCCATACAATATGCTCATATTATGTTTAAAACTTGAACCTCCTTCTCCACTTTTCCTCCTCATTTCGATAGTCCACAATGAATATTTGAATTTTCATTAATTTTTAAAGTTCATCATTTTATTATTTTTTATAGTATAAACTAATAAATATAACCTCCAAAAGGTATCCAAGAAAACCTCCATCTGTTCTCTTTTCTGATTTTCCTCTTTCTTTATAAACCATGTATCAAAATGAAGTTGTACATATTGTCATGTAAATGTCTTTTCCTGTTTATATATGCTTACCAATATATTCTACCCTTTGTAGATATTTGTAAAGCACCCCTGATGAAGTCTCCTAGTGAGACGAAACGCGTCGGGCTATTACTCTCATCCATTGTCTAAAAAAAGAAAATCCTCTGACAAGAATTTACTGCTATTTGTTTTATATGATAAAATGTATTTTTAATAAATGTTTTATATATTTGCAAAAATGTGTTGGTTTATGGATGATTTAAACTAAGGAAAGACAAAAAAGATATTGGGCGCTGTTTAACACTATTGTGGTGGTAAAAAAATATATATATACTTTTTTTTTATTAAATATATATTCATGTGCTATAAGCACATGAATAAAAATAACATGCCCCTTCACAGAAAAAAAAATCCTGATTTTTTGACACCAAAAAAAAAAAAAAAAACTTTTAGTTTAAAAGTTCACATTCCAGTTCTCCATGAAAAGATGGAGAATTGCTACACAGAGAGACACGGCGAAAATCACTTAGAAAGACAGCGAAAATATCACATTGAATAGGGTGGTTCACTTTTGGAGAGCGAAATGCTCCTTCCAACGCGAAAATAGCACAAACACCATAAAACACGGCAAATTTTTCTCATTGAATATGGTTCTATATAGTGCAGATCTGCACTATATAGTGTAAATTGTGCCCCTCTAGCATGCCGTGAGGCGATCAGATCGCATTGGGACTCGCATCTCACGGCAGGATCTTCCGTCTGTACACACCTTCACTTTGTGTAAACACCAAGAATACATAAATAGAACTGACAATGATACAAAGTACAGAGAAGTGCTAAATGAGATACATATTAACAGGGAATCATGCATATCTTTTGTTAGACAACAAAATAAAGAGAGAATTACCCAATTAATAGGAAACTAAATAAGAATAAAAATTAAGTATATCATCATTTAAGGGAAAATAGGTTTGGAAAACAACAAGGGGTACATGACGCGTTAATATAAACGTACAAATAACGGCACTAACAATCAGGACTTCACAATCATTCTTTTAAAGCACCATTTCTTACTTTAATGCACCTCTTTACTTTATTTTTTGTGGAGAGGAGAAATGATATACATCTCCCCTCTTTTTAACAAGAGTATAAATAAAGGTTAATTTTTAATAAAATCACCTTCTCTCAAACTAGTTAGCGTTAGAGCATATGCGGTTAGTATTGATGCGGGGGGGGGGGGGGGGGGCGGCGGATGTTAGAACATCCCGCCTCTGTTCTTTTATTTGTTTTTAGCACGAGACTTCTTAATAATAAAAAAGCAAGACGGCTGAGATCTCCACTGTTTTGCGTCAAGCTGCGTGTTTGCACCGGCCCATAGCTATCCATGCTGCAGCAGGGCAAAAGATCTAAAAATACCAGTCATTTGAAAGCTAGAAGCAGAGATTTTTATTTTGTGTTTTTTTTATTATTTCTTTATAGAACTGTAAGGGTTTGATTGAGTTGTGTGTGTGCAAACCTGATCTTTTACAATTATCGTCTGACTGCGCATGCGTCTGAGTCGAATATGTGCCACGAAGGCCTTGCATTGTGGTTGCAGAGGCAGTTTTTTTGCAAAGTGATTGAGAGGGAGCATTTGCAGGAGGTAAAGGAGAGTAGTGGACAAAATACAGGTGAGTTGCAATCGTTTTCTGGGAGTGTCACCCCTACGTCTGCTCGATCCTGTTCTATTTTCCCACGGCTATGCTGCAAAACTATATAGGGCATACTTGCAGAAAAAAATTCTCCTCTCCTTGGGCGGGATGTATTAACATACATCGCCGCTCCCACCACGATGCTAGCGCATATGTACCAACATATGTGGCTAGCATCGCGGTGCGTTGATGGAGGACCCTGCGATACCTGTGATGTGGTGTGCAGGGGTTCTCTGTCACCTCCTGGACTCTGCGGTGGTCCCCGGCGTCTCCTCCTGGGGTTTTACCGCATTTTCGCCTTAGTACATCCCTCCCCAAGAAGCCCGGAGAGGAGACTTTCAGCTGTTCTTAGGGGGCAAGATGGACCCCTGCATCATCAAGCCCTGCCCCATTAAAAAAAATGCGTTGATTCATGGTTATACATGGAGGGGACATGGCTATCCCTGCCCACTCTAGTCTGCATAGACCTGTATATGATGGTGGAGCAGGAGGGATTTTTGGGAGCCTCACGGCCATTCCAGGAGGGTAGGCAAGTATGTATTACTCAGAGTTCCCATTATTCGCTAATCTGCAAGTAACATACCATGTTTATATAAAGCTGCGGGGACTTGCTAAAGCCCCGAAGGTGGCTGGGGAGCCGGTATATTTCAAACTTGCGCCTGTGAGTGCATTAACATACAGCTCTGAATCGGTAGAATACCAAACAGGGTTCATTTTAATGTTATTTCCATTTTGAAGAGATGGTTCCTTTTTTAATATATTTTTTTTAAATCAATAGTTCATCTCTTATATTGTAAGAGCAATCCTGAAGAGTGGGATGCGGTCATTTGGTCGAATGCATTATGGTCGAATGTCATTACATCGAATCCTTTAGGTCGAATTGCTAAAAGGTCGACATGATTCTAGGTCGACATGGGAAAAGGTCGAAATGATTCTAGGTCGAAAAGTCATTAGTTCGACAGGTCATTAGGTCGACAAGGTCATTAGTTCGACATTGTCTAGGTCGACATTCACAAAGTCGACATGGGGTTTTTCACTGTTTTTTGAGCCGACATGTGCTGACAGGCGGTATTTCATGCCCTACCATCCACTAGGGCGTGGTGGGAGAATAAAATAGTGTGCCGAGCGTAGCGAGGCACCGTGCCCGACGCATTGCGAGCGCAGCGAGCGATGCGAGGGGATGCAGTGCACTTTAAACTGTGTCCATGTCGACTGTGTTGACATTCAGGTAAAAAAACAGTGAAAAACCCCATGTCGACTTTGTGAATGTCGACCTAGACAATGTCGAACTAATGACCTTGTCGACCTAATGACCTGTCGAACTAATGACCTTTCGACTTAGAATCATTTCGACCTTTTCCCATGTCGACCTTTTAGCAATTCGACCTAATGGATTCGATGTAATGACATTCGACCATAATGCATTCGACCAAACGATCCCAACCCACGCAATTTGCTCCTTGTAGATGACCCAAGGAATGGATGCATATGTAAGTGAAGTAGAAGAACTTCACTTCCCACAATGCAATGCCGGGGCAGCCTGCGGCTGTGGGCGGAGCAGCGAGCTGCACAGGGGGAATCTCCGTGTTTGGTTTTGGTTGGTATGTCAATTTCCTGCTCAGCCTCCGTCTATTCATTATTCCTGTTGTGGGCTCCAGGATGTTTCTGCGCCGGGCTCTGCTCGTCGGAGGGTCGGCGGCCGCCACGGCAGCCCTCGTAGCCGCCGTAGCGGTAGGGAAAAGTGGAGGAGATTCGAGTTCAGACACCCTGACATTGCCGGTAACCACCGGGCGCTGGGACCGCAACTGGGATCGGTGAGGGTACTGGTGCGCATGCGCAGGGCTATTGTAGTGCACGGCGGCGGGCAGGATGCTTTGTGTGTGCTGCATTCATTGCTGGTGCTGCACCCGCTGTGTTACTACCATGATGCGGGCTTTGCTGCTGTGCTCTCTGCAGAAGGGATACTAGAAGGAATGACCGCTCTGGTCTGCATATACGGAGTGCCAATTGACTTTAATGAGTGCAGATGTTTATTAGATTAGCGGTATATGAGGGCCCATATGGAGAGGGATTAGTGTGTGAGATTAGGGGATCATCACAAAATCGGAGCTTTATATGGCACATATGACTTATTTTGCTCGGGTATGGTGAATAAAACAGCTGTCATTTGTCATGTAACATATGTGTAATTGTTTTAGCAAGATGTGTGTTGCAGATAATACACATAGCTTAGTTAACACAGCAATGGGCCCCTTAAGTTCCACCATTGCTCCCATTCTAATCAATTGGCCTTGTGTTCTGCAGACCGGGACTATGTAAAAACCGGACCGGACTAAACCCCGGACCGCTGGACAGGACATCAAAATCTGCAGTCCGGAGCTTGTAGGGTCCGGTCCGGGGGGGTGTCTTGTCCGGGGGTCCCTGTTATAGCTATCACCAGGGACATGGGGGAGGGGAGATTACAGCCTCCCTGTGTGGTCCGGACCGTCCGGTTTTTGCTACATCCCCGGACCATACAGGGAGGCTTTATTCTACCCCCCCTCCTCTACCTGGTGACAGGCAGCCCCACCCGGACAGGACACCCCCCGGACCGGAGGCTACAAAATACAGAGTTTGATGTCCGGTCCGGAGGTTTTGTCCTGGTCCGGTTTTCACCCATACCCCTGCAGACCTGAGCTGTCATTCCGTTTCATTCGTCCCCTATGTGGGCCAGTTTCTGAGGTAGATCGAATTAAAATATTGGGAGCTTGATTTAACGCATATGTTGCAGTGGTTACTGCTGCGAAACGCATATTGGAATTGGAAGGAAATCCATGCAATTTGGATAACAATTCCTGGGTGGTGACTGGTGAAGGGGCGGCTAGTGGCAAAGGGGTTGTTGGTATTAGGGGCTGCATAAAAAAAACAAATAACGGTACTTGTTTCCTAGCACGGCCACAATCTTATGGATCGTGTACCTTTAAGTTAAGGTACACGATCCACACGATGGACCCGATTTCCTTTGAAATCAGGTCCATTTGGCCGGCTAGGACACAATATCGGGGGCATCGCGTCGGTCGGGACCATTAACATTGGTCCCGACGCGATGCCCCCGATTTCTCCATAGGCTTCAATGTTAAAAAATATTTTAACATTGAAATCGTGTCGGGAAAGGTAAAATATCGGGGGCATCGCGTCGGTCGGGACCATTAACATTGGTCCCGACGCGATGCCCCCGATTTTTCCATAGGCTTCAATGTTAAAATATTTTTTAACATTGAAATCGTGAGAAAATGTGAAAAATGTGAAATGGGCCAATATGACCCATTTCACATTCTAGATGTCCCCGTCGTCACCCCACGATAGACGCCAACCCGAAGCGTGGCGAGCGCAGCGAGCCCGCGAGGGGCGGCGGTGCGCGTCCTCCGACCTTTTCATTCCCCTACTATCCACGTCGGTGTGGAGTTGAGAATAGAATAGTGTGGCGAGCCACCGAGCCCGAAGCGTGGCGAGCGGACACGTATAACTTCACAGGTATACGTGTCCCCTCGCGGGGCTCGCCACGCTTCGGGCTCGGTGGCTCGCTGCGCTCGCCACACTATTCTATTCTCAACTCCACGCCGACGTGGATAGTAGGGGAATGAAAAGGTCGGAGGACGCGCACCGCCGCCCCTCGCGGGCTCGCTGCGTTCGCCACGCTTCGGGTTGGCGTCTATCGTGGGGTGGGGTTTACGCCGTTAAATTTGGGGGGGGGTTGGGAATATTTTACATTGAATACAATGTAAAATTGGGTCCCAGGGACCCGATTTACATTTCATTCAATGAAAAAATCGGGTCGAAGGTCGGTCGCGTCGATCGCATCGCATGCGACCAAATCGCATGCGATGCGATCGACCCGATTTTTCCGACACGACCACCCCGATGTAAATCGGTGTGGCCGTGCTAGGAAACAAGTACCCAAATAACAAAAGCCAGGTTACACTGCAGGTTGCAGCCATGTTCCAATGAACTAATGCTCTAAAGTCCGATGGACTTTGCGTCCGCAAAGGGGAATGATTTTTAGAGACTGCACTTAAATAATTGCGGGTGTGGGGCTGCGGGTGTCATCGGGCCCATGTAAAGGCCCAGCGTTTCATGGGGCGTTCCCATGGAAATTCACCCATGATGCAGGTGCTGGCAGCTGACATCTAAAGATGTCAGCTGCACACTCGCTTCCCGAACAGGGTGCTCGCAGATGTAAGACACCAGACAGGTCATAGTTACTTCTGCTGATTTGGAAACAATCTGCTTCAGACAAGGCCCAAACAGCGCAAGCAGGTAATTTAAATAGAATAAAACCATGAATAGTCTGACTGAAGTCTGAGAAAACTATGGGCGGTATTCAATGAGAATACCTGCGAGGTGCAGCGAATCCTTTTTAGGATTCGCTGCACATTCGCCACGTTCCGGAGCCGGCAGGCTCCGGTATTCAACGTGTCAGGGGCTCGCTGCCCCTGACTGGCGAATATGAGCTCCTGCGGCGTATGCCGCAGGGAGCCTGAGGACGGTGGCAGGCAAAGAGATGGAAGTCTCTCTGCCTGCCCCAGAACTTTGTGGGGGGTAGGTGGGCTCCCCGGGTGCCAGGCAGCACAGGCTGCCCCCCGGGGGTGCCAGCAGGGGACCTATATTCACTATACCCGATCGTAACGATCGGGTGCAGTGAATATATGAATATGTAATGAGCGGCTCGGCTCCGGCGCCCCCTGCTGGCTGCTGTGTAAAAAAAATAAATATTAAATATATATTCATGTGCTTACAGCACATGAATAAAAATAGCATGCCCCTCCTCAGAATAAAATTCCTGATTTTTTTGACACCAAATGTAAAAAACAAAACACTTTATTTTAAAAGTTCACATTCCACTTCACCATAAAAAGATAGCGATTGCTACTCGGTGAATCATGGTGAAAAAAACCTTGAAATGTATTCGCCATGTGGTCATTGAATAGGGTGATTCACCGTTTTAGTCAGAAATTCGCCAAACAGCACAAATTCGCCATAAAAACATGGCGAATCAGGCTCATTGAATACCGCCCTATGACTATTTTATTCTTTGGGCAGTATTCAATTGTTTGTGCCCATCCCTGCTGGCATTATTCAATTGACCAGCATTCGATCCAGGTCGATATCCCATGAAGTCCCTGGCAGCTTCCCAGACACACGATAGATCTTATGTGTTTAATTTCACATAAGGGTCCAGATGTATCAAGCTTCAAAAAGTGATAAAACGGAGAGTGATAAACAGCCAGCTAATCAGCTCCTGTCTGTTATTTTTCAAACCCAGCCTGCGACATGGCAGGTAGGAGCTGATTGGCTGGCTGTTTATCACTCTCCATTTTATCATTATTTGATACATCTGGCCCAAGATCTATTGTAAGATCTACACCTCACAGCATAGCGCTTGTCAGCAGCATCTTCAGATCATGTGTGCAGTTCATAAGAGCCACCTCATGACCCACGTAATTGTACTAAAATACCTCACAATGTGCACAAAAACACACACAATGCATCATATACGAGCTGTCAAAATTGTACATTTGGGCCTGGAATTGTTCTGATGTATGGCAATATGGCTTAAAGAGGTTTCCTATCCATTAAGAGGACTTCTTCCTCAATAGCTGTAATATTATCTGCCTTATATCCTTTTTTTTTTATACATCTTTTTCCCATATATGTAGTTTGGGTTTTGAGGTTATCTTTCTCACATCCTCCCCCCCTCATGCTCCCCTGCTGCGGTATTCCGAAACTACTCCTCCTTGTGCCCACATGTGACCCCTGCACCCACATGCTGCACTTAAATGGTAGAGGTTCTTCAGAGTCTGACTGCAGTCTGTCTGTTTATATGTAGGTCTTCCTACAACTCAGAAGCCCCAGAACTTGGGATATATGCACTTAGATGAGGAGTGCAGCCTGCTGGCAGCAGTGGAGGTGGAGTGAGACCGGAGAGTCAGAGCACTGGACTGCAGGCGGAGCTGTAGTGTTCATTCTAGCACCCGTGTTAATGGTGATTAAACTATGACCAGAGATACAATAAGTGGAAAGCGCAGGTTACGTAATGTGTCCGTAACCTGCTTACCCTTTATACCTAACTGCGTGCGAACAAAACGTAGCGCAGCGCAGCGTACAGTCTATTGTATGTTATACACCAAGAACCGATACCTTAATAAGAGATCCTTTCGCAGGACTTGTCTCCAATTGTGAGAATATACCTTAAAGGACAGAGTCCGCAATGTAAGGACAGAGTCCTTAATGTACCTTATCGCTATTATGCGAATAACTAGACACGACCACGGAATAGAAATAAGGAGGTTAGAACTCCATAAAGAGATTGTATTAAAGTCCCTAATGGACAAAAGGGGGTTACAGAATTAAGAATAAACAGGTATAACAAGTGATACAATACAATAACAATGAATACTAAACACTCTCTGCTAAGGGGAAAGAATACAAATACAAGACACAATGAGCCAACAATAACTACAAGGATAAATACCGTGATAAATGCAACCGTTTACCGTGGTCATCTAGTATGTGAAAAGCAGTCCGGTCAGAGCTCACTATCGTTCAGGAATGAGCGATAGTCCGGTAGGAAGGTCCAGGGAAAGTAGTTGTGCCGAAAAGACCCTGGCTGCTCTGTGTCGCCTATCTTATAGGGTCAGAAGGGGGAGGTCAAAGGCCATTCTCATTGGCCAGAGATCATATGTCCGGTCCACTGCAATTGGAGGTTAGACGCTGTACCTGGTCTGACCAGGTGCAGGGGAGTGAACTTTAAGAGTCCTTTGTTTGGTGGTTTCGGCGTCAGCAAGGATAAGAACCGGTTTGAGCTAGTTTCCTTTGTTAACTACTTACAACAGAAACTGTCTCTGGAATATGGATTTAGTCCATAACTATCGGACAGTGTACATTGCGAAATATTCGCAATGACCGGAATACTTTGCATGATGAGCTGAGCGGAACGGTACTAAACACGATACAGACAGCTGTGTGCAGGGCTAACTAAGCTATGTGTGGCGTTCTAAACCTTTTAACTATATTTCCTTTCGTGTAAGTGTGTTATTATGAATTTATGTGTGATAGTATGTCTACTCTTCTGGTCCACATTGTCACACATACTCGGGTATGGAACTTTATTTGCGCAACTCTGCGAACCAAAATGGCGGCCATACTATCACAAAAATGGCGTGTGTGTACCTAGACTTCCACAGTCCACCCTTTAACAGTAAATATAAAACTGTTACATTACAAAATATTTCACACGACAAGACAGAAATTCATAATCCTAACAGAGAAATTGGGATACATGAAATAAACATATAAGGGGAGTAAACCATCTGCTCTCGGCCGATCCAGGATCATGGATAAACGATGGGCCGCATTTATCGAACAATCTACTCAGGGTCACGAAGGATAATGTACAATTTTTGGGATAAAAATAAAAACAGGGGTGGTTACAACATATACACGTTCTTCAGATATGGCATCCTTTGGTAGGTATTGTTTGTGACAACAGACTCTTGAACTCTTTGTTGTCTCTCTTTTTGATATGCTTTTAAGTATGATGGTATTAAAACATCCGGTCCTGGGTAAGGTGTCAAGTTTATAGATTCTACCTTGACCTAAGCTGGGATGGGTAACACACTCTCAGAACTCTGTATCGTCCGTCCAATGCCTGGCAGCAGGGCGGCGGCGGTATCCTTGATTTGGAAGATGAGAACGGATAGTGGAGGGGGGAAAGACAAGAATAGGACCCACAACAGTAGAGAAAACTGAGAAAGGAAAAATTTTGTTAGTGATCCTTTCAACCTGTTACCAGTGGGGTGTGTCACAGTCCCTTTTGTAGCTTGTACAGGTTGCTTGACCTTAGCTGCTCTCCAGTCCTCCCGAAATGGTGCCTCTTAGCGATTTCTTTCTTTCGCCCTCGAGTGTAAGGACCTTCTGGTTTTCAGTTCCTTTGGCAGTAGGACGAACGTACCCGAATCTCTCTCTCTCTGCGACTTTGTTATTGAGGTAGTGCTGGTCAACAAGATTTTGGGGTGGTTCTTTCCAAAGGTCTATCAAGCAACCTGTATATGGCAAAGCAGGGGAAACAACAACAACATCTCCTGGTTCATGGTTATGACAGTTCACAACAGGTGTCAACAAAGTCCTTTTGCTGCAGTTTTCCAGGTGTGGATACATCACTTGCATTTGTGGTCTAGGATCTTCTTGTGGGATTACCATAACCTGTAGCTGCCCGCCAAGCAATGTTTCGATGGGGACAAATTTTGGTGGGGTTCTGAGAGTGATTCTACTATTACAAAAGGAGTTTTATGGGGTGTACCATCAGTCCCTAAAGGTTCACACATGACTTAAACCTTTTATATATATATTTGCATACTCAAGGGTGCTTCTGGGCTGCCATATCTATACACACAAACGTCAACACCTACATATATATATACATAAAAAAACTAATAATAAATAAATAACTATAATGATTCTAGAGTGGACTGTGCAAAGCCAATTTTTGTATTACCTGCAGAGGATCCTGCTGGAGGAGGGATGTGGAGATGGCTCTGTGGGAACAGCCGTTGCAGTTTCTTTCCTCCAGACAAGTAAGGCATGATTCTGTCGTCTTACCTGTCTGTGGCCACACCAGTAATTTCGGACTAATTTTTTTCCACATACCTTCCCTGTCAAGACAAGTCAGGCCATGGGCTATCTCTGTCCTGACAGTTTGGCATGTTCTCAGAGTCACTGGTTTTCCTTGTCCATCTTTCTATTCCTGTCCACATCCCTTCGGCTTCCAGACTGCTTCTCCTGCAGGGGACACAAATCTTGTATTACTATGTGAATATACTGACATTTATAGGGGGAACACAAACATTATCCGCAGAGCGCATGGCTCACCCAGCTGCCTTGCCAGCATGTTCATTATCAAGTGACACTGAATCCTCATTGAGGATGTGGTTTTTACACTTGATAACAGCCACTCTGTCCGGCAGCTGTATGATTGTCAAGAATCTTTTAAACTTACAACGCTTGCGCCACTGGAGTGCCAGCTACTGAAACAGAACATCTGAGGCGCCATAGGGCCTAAGATCTTTTGTATTACCCCAACAAACATACTTGGAGTCGGCATGAATATTGACTGTTTTTTTTTTTTTTCTCTCAGTTCGCAGTACTATTAATGAGACTGCTGCTGCTGAGTGAGATGTCCAATGGGTTCAGCCTCTACTATGCCTTTTCCATCTATTACAGTATAGCCAGTGTACAATTTTCCCTCTCGGTGTTGTGGAAAGAACGAGAAAAAAAAAACAAAAATGAATTACCTCTTCCAATGGGTTGTTACCACCCTTTGGGGGCATGCTGCAAAGGTCTGATTCAAACATGTCATGCAATCATATTCATCTCGGCTCCCACTAAATTCCACTATTCCAGCAACCTCAGCACCACTCCACCCTTTGTGCCTTAGTGGGCACACCTGGTAAGAGTGTTGCTGGGTTTACAATATTACCCATTTTTCATGGTAACATCAATGCAAGTTCCCATTTAGTGAACTTGGCTGATGAATATTTTTCACATGTTTTGGCAGAATTTTAGGAGTGTCCAGACTATACGAGGAGCATAAACAGTTAGAACACACCCCAACACCACATTCTCAGTTTTGTTTACCAGTAGTGCTATGGCAACTACACTGTGTAGACAAATATGAAGTGCTTAAGTAATAGGGTTTTAATTGTACACTGCAGTACGACATTGGTCAGGCTGGCATCACCAGGTTTCTTACGTCACTATATCTGTCGCCCCCTCAGCAGGTCTAATACTCTAAATCACATGGTCTCTTGTGTCAGTTTTACCCATGGCAAAAAGCTGTAATCAGGCCTGTTTCTCCTTCTTTATTGTCCACATCTGTCTGTGAAGACATGGGTATTGTGATTGCACCTATTTATATGTAAATGCGTTTTACAACCCTTTTCATTCTTTGTAGAAGGGAAATGCTTTGTGTATTACTTGGACTGCTTTTCACAAGATGGTGGCTGTGGTTGCCCTGGGTAACATTAGGAGTAATGCTTACAGTTATTGGGACTTTGTTCAAAATTTACTGAAAAATATCTATATTGTGACTACTTGCTTTACAGGGTACCGCATATTCACAATGGTATTTCTCTGCTGGGGGTGCGACAGATTCTTCGAACTGTTTTTCTATGATTTGTGGGTCTCTGGAACAGAAGGGTAGGGGAAGGAGAAAAAATTGGAAAAAGAGAGAGAGAAAAACTCAAAAAAAAAAAGGGTAGAAGATATTAATGACAGTAATGTGTACATTTATTTTCAACAGAAACATTTTTCTTTTATTTTTGAGGACGCCAGGATTTAGCACTATGGGGGAATTGGCTCTCAACTATTTGGTTCTTACCCTTTTCAACTCCTGTTCTGCTTCTTAAGCCCTCCCTTTCTTTCTGTTTCCCAGTGTGGTTGTGACTATAGGCTGTGTCTAGGGGTATTTAGCTAAAAGTTCTCTTTTGGGAACCTTGTTATTTCACTGGGTATTTTCCCAGCTCAACCTCAGGTTTCGAATGGTGAAGCTGTACTTTGGGGCGCTATACTTTCTGTTTTTAACAGGGTTTCTATTGAAGCTATGGTTGCCATTGATCCTGTGTCCTTCCCATCTTTAGTTCAAAGGGAACTCGGTATTTGTGCTGTAGTTTTTAGCTACCTTAGATGGATTTGACTCTATAACAGTGGAATACAACATTAGCCTCTGAGGACTGTCCAGCATATCTTGCACTTCTTGTGTAAGATTTCTAGGAGTGTCCAGAAATACCCCATCAGGGGTGCAATAGATGACACATCCCATTTTACATAGTAAATCTCTACCCAGGAGGTTAGTCGGGCCGCTGCAGCCAACAGAAAAGAGTGTTTGGTATGCAGAGGCCCGCTTGTAACATCTGCTGGTTTCGTCAGTGGGTAATGCTGTATTTTTCCTGTTACCCCAATTGCTGCTACTAATTGCTTGACACAACCTAGACCAGGAGGGAATGTTGTTAACGGGTTAGGTACAAAAAACTTTATATTTAAACTATTCCACTTACCCATATCTGAGGCTCCTCCCTAAGGTATTGAATTAGTCCCACTGGTTGTAGGATGCAGGTATGACCTGCTTCCTATTGTCTGACCTGGGTTGCCCTCAGCACAGTGTCAGTCATCAGATGGGGAGGAGGCATGTTGCGTGACCTGTCTGTCTCCTCCCATTGTCTAGGGGCTGGGTATCTCCGTGTCTCACCTTTGTGAGATTCCCATTCTCGCTTATGTGTCTTGATAACTCCTGGGGTTTCCTGACCTACAATGAGCTGAGTAATGACCTTTCCTATTGCAGTTGTAACAGATAATTGGCTTTCTACCTGTGTCCCTGGTGTTTCGTTGGTAGGCAGCTTTGTTTGGGGCATTAGTAAGGGCTTGGATGCTAACCATCATCAGTTTGTCAGTTTGCAGTTCCCTGTGCTTCTTAATGTTGCGGTCGTGGTCCACAGCAGATTCCCGTAGGGCGTCTACTGTCATTCCACGCCAATTTGGAAAGGAAGTTTGGACTCTGGCTCTCAGGTTTTCGTTAAGCCCTTCCACCAGCACAGACACAATCAGCTCCCTCAAGTGGGGGTCGTCCTTAGGTTTATAGACACCAGTGTATTTTGATACCGCCATCAAACTCCGGTTGAAATATTCGCTAGCTACTTCACCATCTTTTTGTTTGATAGTGAATATCTTGCTATATTCCACTGCTGCAGGAAAATACACTCCCAACTGTAAGTTGATTTGGCGTATATTTTCCTGGTTGATGTCATCATTTATCTCCTTGTCCACTTTCAATCCACTATCCTGAATGAATTTCAGGATGTCAATGTGAGTGGGGAGACAGGCCCTCAACATGATTCTCCAATCCTTGTTGGTGGGCTCATCAGAGTTTCCTAGATCCCTTACAAATTTCCGGCACAGAGCCAGATTTTTCCTAGGATCAGGGAAATCTGTAATGATGGACCGCAGCTCTAACCGTGTCCATGGGTTTAGCATGGTCATCTTTCTGGTAGGTATCACACCCTCTCTGTCTGCCTTACCATAGGGAACCTCCAGTGTGCGTACAGGGTATGTTTGTACCACCTCTGCATTACTGGGACCTGCTTGGGAGTCGTCTGTGTCTGTGCTGTGTAGTGCATCCTTACCTGAGTCCACTTCTATGCCGTTGGCACCAGCTGCCTCCTCCTCCTGTGCTGGAGCCCCAGCAGTGGGTTGAGCTTTACCCTCAAGCATATTAAGTGCATGGGAGACGGCCAGTGCCAACAGCTGCTCGTTTTCCTCTCGGGTTTCCTTATAAGGGGATAAAACAGGATACAAGTTAGTAACTGTTGCATTATTACTTAGGTCTTTCTTATGAGACATTAACCCCTTCGGCACATATGGGGGTGGGGGAGCTGATTCTATTGCGGCAACGGTTGCATTTTTATTGTGGCTGATTGTGTCCGGTATTGCCAGACCTTTGATTCCCCATTGTTCCTGTCCTTCCTTCTGCCACAATTTAAGAATATCTATATGCTTCACTCTCTCCTTACGACTGGAGAGTAGGCATATTTCATCTTTTACTGCCGATAAGATTTCTGGATCGAAGCTACCAACACTGGGAAATTCTAACTTGCTGCCTTGTGTCATTTTTCTCCATTTATTTTGGTAAACAACTGCGAGTTCACCGTGCTTCTTGCACATAATAAAAGCAGCCGATCCTCTTGGCCGGCTTGCTTTCCTCCCTATCCTGCACGTTATCACAGCGTGACCCGTTATTACCCATAGTTACAGGAATAAACGTTCACAGCTTAATAGATAATCGGTGGGTTATTAATTATCTGAGAGCTCCCCAAACACTCACTTCTCCACACAGCGACACTTCGACGCAATCAAGCAAAGAGCCCACAATGCGAGGTATGATACTCAATCACCAAGCTCTCAACTAGCAGCGAACTTCTAGCCAACTTGCTTGATGCGGCACAATTTTTCCAGGGTATAACAAACTTGCTTTCCTATACCCCCAAAAATCGGATTTCTAAAGTAGCTAATCGGAAACAAGTGCGTTCCGATATATCTTCTTGTACCCTCCTAGCGGAATTAATTCCACTGAAGGGGCAGTTCCTATGGGCACGTCGTCACGTGAACCCGGTCCTAACTGGACTGTCCTACACTGGACTACACTGCGCTGAGTCGTGCCGTCACACACCCGTTCGCCTCAGTTATTTTTCACACTGGGCGCTAGTTACACCTTGGTCTTATGCTAATTTGTGAAATATTTCTGTACAGAAAATTTTCCCAGGCTGGTAGCTTTTCACTAGATTCTTATGCAGGTATAAATCCCTTATAATAAACTATAGGAATCTATTAAAATAATGCTTGAGTTGCTTGCTTATGAGAAAATGAACAAAAAGAAAACCTTATTTTCTTTTCTTAATCACCGCTTCATTCGCAGTATATTACTATACTGTTTAAATAAAGCTAGTGGTTTAAATACTGTTCACTTCTTCCTATGTGTGCTGCGTGTGCAGTACCAATGAACAGCCACGTGTGTACGTGCGCTTGTTCACAGGCCGCCGATGAATCGGCCACCCACGTGTTCTATAGTGTATTTGCAAGGTTGCGCTCGGGTTTCGATATACGCAGTAATTGCGCCTAAATGTGGAATAAATCCCTTAACTCTGTCCGAGAGTTACGTATCAAGATGCGAAATAAATCCCGCACTTAATCCGTAAACCACGTACAAAGATGCGAAACTTTCCCGATGTGGGCACGTGCGCGCGCACCTTGCGTAATACACAATAGACGCTTTACGTTACTGCAAAAAGGCCCAGGACTTGTCGCCACGTGGCGGAGTCCCTGTTTTTGCGGTAGCTAACAATAAACAATTATAGTTTTTGCACAGAGGGGATCCTCTATGTACTATAATAAACACAGATTCCACGTGTGCGAACCTTATCGCACGTGGTACATATACTGTAATAAACAAGCAACCCAAGACACTATACCCCGTTAAACTACTTGTGGCAGGCAGAAGTACAGTTTACTAAACACTTAGGTATGATATACTTTAAAACACGTGGCTTTCACCTATTGTACTCCGGGTTCAGCGCTAGCACTTCCCGAACCCCGCACCGCCGCGGACCTGGCCTATCCAGCAATGGATAATACTTCCACCCTTTTGCTGGTATAGGTCGGGTCGCACGCCTGGTACTGAGTTCTGGAATGTGGAGCGGACGGACGTGCCCCCAATTGTTAATGGTGATTAAACTATGACCAGAGATACAATAAGTGGAAAGCGCAGGTTACGTAATGTGTCCGTAACCTGCTTACCCTTTATACCTAACTGCGTGCGAACAAAACGTAGCGCAGCGCAGCGTACAGTCTATTGTATGTTATACACCAAGAACCGATACCTTAATAAGAGATCCTTTCGCAGGACTTGTCTCCAATTGTGAGAATATACCTTAAAGGACAGAGTCCGCAATGTAAGGACAGAGTCCTTAATGTACCTTATCGCTATTATGCGAATAACTAGACACGACCACGGAATAGAAATAAGGAGGTTAGAACTCCATAAAGAGATTGTATTAAAGTCCCTAATGGACAAAAGGGGGTTACAGAATTAAGAATAAACAGGTATAACAAGTGATACAATACAATAACAATGAATACTAAACACTCTCTGCTAAGGGGAAAGAATACAAATACAAGACACAATGAGCCAACAATAACTACAAGGATAAATACCGTGATAAATGCAACCGTTTACCGTGGTCATCTAGTATGTGAAAAGCAGTCCGGTCAGAGCTCACTATCGTTCAGGAATGAGCGATAGTCCGGTAGGAAGGTCCAGGGAAAGTAGTTGTGCCGAAAAGACCCTGGCTGCTCTGTGTCGCCTATCTTATAGGGTCAGAAGGGGGAGGTCAAAGGCCATTCTCATTGGCCAGAGATCATATGTCCGGTCCACTGCAATTGGAGGTTAGACGCTGTACCTGGTCTGACCAGGTGCAGGGGAGTGAACTTTAAGAGTCCTTTGTTTGGTGGTTTCGGCGTCAGCAAGGATAAGAACCGGTTTGAGCTAGTTTCCTTTGTTAACTACTTACAACAGAAACTGTCTCTGGAATATGGATTTAGTCCATAACTATCGGACAGTGTACATTGCGAAATATTCGCAATGACCGGAATACTTTGCATGATGAGCTGAGCGGAACGGTACTAAACACGATACAGACAGCTGTGTGCAGGGCTAACTAAGCTATGTGTGGCGTTCTAAACCTTTTAACTATATTTCCTTTCGTGTAAGTGTGTTATTATGAATTTATGTGTGATAGTATGTCTACTCTTCTGGTCCACATTGTCACACATACTCGGGTATGGAACTTTATTTGCGCAACTCTGCGAACCAAAATGGCGGCCATACTATCACAAAAATGGCGTGTGTGTACCTAGACTTCCACACCCGCTATCTTTGAAAACCCATGCAGTTCCTGTTCCCTGCCTGGGGTGTCGCTGTCTGCTGTGGTGTTTCTCACACATGTCTGATTTGCATATCAGTGATGATATACAGACCACACTGTGCTAGGAGCACTACAGCAGACAGCGACACCCCAGGCAGAGAAGAGGAACTGCATGGGTTTTCAAAGATAACGGGTGCTAGAATGAACACTAGAGCTGCCTGATGACATCTCAGCTCTAAGCCAGTGATATGAGGAGTCTGAAGTAACATACAATTCAACAGATTTTTCAGACTCCGTGGACCATTAGGTGAGACATCACAGGAGTCTTTAGCGTCATGTGACCCCATGTGCAGATAGTCAGGACCTACTTTGGGGTTGCGACTAGAGTTTGGGACCTGGTTTATATAATCGGACAATAATAATTTTCATCAGATTGCAGTGCTTGGATTTTCTGTTTTGAGGTAGCCTACAAAGTCACAGCAGCTAGGATCATTTCTTAAATGAAAATGGTCCAGTGCCCAGGGATTGGGATTGTGTGTGTGTGTGTGTGTGTGTGTGTGTGTGTGTGTGTGTTTTTTAACTAGTTAGTGCATTGGAAATGAAAACCCACCTTTCATATTTATCTTGAGGAAAACATGTAATACACTGAAATGTAGGCAATACCACCCATCCATTCAAATTGTTCCTCTATAACAAAAGCACCCTCATGAAAACTTACAATACAATCAGGCAATTTCTCCAACATACGAAAACAAAGTAAGGCACAAATTAAACTTTTACATCACTATTTTAAACCGCATTATGTATTTGTGTACAGTATTAATGTATTTATTTTTATCCTCTTGTCTTGTAGCCGGGAACCAATATCTTTGGTAAACTTACGCAAGATCAATGGTGAGAGTGGAGAAGAGGAGTTGAACTTACACTTAAATAAGCACAAGGCTAAAGCCTCCCGACACGTCTTTCTTATCCGACATTCACAGTACAAATTGGATGGAAAGACTGATGCTGAAAGAGTTCTCACTAACCTTGGTGTGTATCTTCTGGATGTTCTTCTACCAATCTGTCACTTAATATGTAGTATGTCAGTATTTTCCATGACATTTATCCGGATGTATACAAAAATGAAACCAACATTTCTGTCATGGCCACATGCAGTTGGTATGGAACTCAGCGGTAGATTTATTCAGCTTGGTGAACTGATAAAGTGGTTGGTTTTGATCACCGGCCAATAAGCTCTGTCATTTTTCAAACCAAGCCTGTAAATTCACAGTTAGGAGCTGATTGGCCGGTAATAAAAACCAGAGCTTAATAAATCTACCCAACAATTATTTATGCAGATACTTCCAGACAATAGTTAAGTGTTTGTAATAATATATATATATTTTTGGGGGTGGTGTATATTAAAATTTGAATTAGAGAGCCTATAACTAATTTACATTTATGCACATTCCCCCCCCCCCCTTTCCCCTATGTACTAATTATGAATTGTATACATAGTATGGGCAGGTAATTGACTAAAGGTGGCCATACATCAGAAAGACCTGTCACAAATCACGATTGTGTCCAATTTTCCCTTCAACTCCCTGGCAGTCCTTGGTTGTTACTCACAATCTGTCATACAATCCGCCGTACAATCCAGCTGCTGCGTACGACTGGTCATCTCACAATCGATTTTATGCACCTAAACTGCCACTCAAATTATGCCGATTGTATGACCAGTGAAATCACCGATTGCATGTGCTTTAAAGCACATGAAATCAGCTTCCAATCCCAATTGATCAACTGATGCAGCATGTCTGATCAGGGGACCAATCCTTCAACCCGTGGCACCGCACATTGCTCGATTGTGTGCACATCATGTGCACACAAATCTGTAATTTAACCAATTGAGATTGTACGATTGGTACAATATCTTTCTGATGTATGGGGGCCTTCAGTTAGACATGGCTTAAGGTGTGTACACACAGTGTGATTTTGCTTGCAATTCGAGTGAAATCGAATTGAACAAAACGCATTTGATTTGGACTATATAGTACAGATCTGTGCTATATAGTGTTACCTGCAGAGTCTATTTCTCTATTTGATTTCGATGCCGTGCATCGGGATCAAATGTGGCTGGAAACAGTTCGATGTCCATTTCTGTGTGAAAGGGGTATTACATTGTATGTACAAATACCACAGTATATACATACATTTTTGGTGACTATCCCTTTTTCTCCCTTCATCCTTAACCAAAATGATAAATGAGGTACCTTTTTAAAGAGTACCGTAAATTCTCCGCTACTGAAGAATTGTTATTTTACAATGTAAAACCATTTACTATTGACATTTGGCTCATTTGCATGCAACATTTTTGCATGGGTCATTTAGTTTAATAGAATAGTTCATGTGTTATGTTCTATATAGATTGATTACTGCAGATACTCCAGTTGGCTCCATAGATCAATATACTGAGTAAATCCACAACAGGTACTTTCTCCAGCACATCAATCAGTGGTTCCCAAATTCAGTCCTCAAGACTTCTAACAATATCCATGCTTGGGCAAAGCACATGTGATTCAAATAATATCTCAGGCTGATTATAATATCTGTGCACAAGCAGGGCTATCCTTAAAACCTGTGTGGTGCCTTGGGGACCAACCTAGATGGTACAAGGTGCAAGTTTCACCTAGATGTTCTCAGTCTGTCATTTTGCATTCCCTTTTTTTCATTTGTAATGCCCATACTGTTGTTGGGCCCTAGAGGCAGTACAGTAAGGGCCACAAGAATGTTGCTGAAGCTAAGTGATTGTCCTCTTTTGTTCTGAAGGTCGTGAGCAGGCAGAGCTAACTGGGCAACGTCTTGCGAGTCTAGGACTGAAATACAGCCAGATTGTTCATTCATCTATGACGAGAGCCAGAGAGACAACGGATATTATCAGCAAATATATACCAGGTGAGGGCATGGTTCTGGCACTGTAGGTTGGAGACTGATGCTGCCTACCCTCCTATTGCCCATCTTCTGCAGATCCATAAATGAAATGTCTGTGATGAGATAATGTATTCGCACAGCAAACCATGTCTGAAATTGTATTGTGCATTATGGGCCTGATGCTGGTTCACTTGCAAAAACAAATTTTCTCTCTAATGAACAAAACCATGTTGCACTGCAGGGCGGCAGATGTAACGTGAGTTTTTTTTGTTTCTGTGCAGGGTAAATACTGGCTGCTTTATATTTACACTGCAATATAGATATCAGTTTGAAGTACACACCCCACCCAAATCCAACTATCTCTGAACATGTTACATCTGCCCCACCTGCAGTGCACATGGTTTTGCCCATTAAAGAGATCATTTGCTTTTGCGAGTGAACCAGAATCATCCCCTATATCCGTTATTGTTTAGCCACTAGAAGAAAGTACAGGGTAAACATTGCCTGTTGGTGCCTCTTTAGTACTCCATGCTGTGTAGATTGGTTAATATTATACTGCTGTATCCACTCCTAATAAGGGCTTTGCTTATACATATTGCTCATTTTGCTCGCCATGCTTCAGGACAGGTGCGCTACTGCGCTTGGCACGTTTTTCAATTCCCCATTGGAGTCCACATGGATGGCAAAATATAAAAATCATGTCGACCCATTGGCTGTCAACTGTACAGGTTCTTTACTTTCCAGTTAGGTTCACTTTTATTTTAATATCTTTAAAACATGTCATGTATTTTGGATGTCACACAGGTTGTCACAGGCCAGAAAAATGATATTATCTTATTATTTGAATGATTCCTTATCCTCTAAATTGTCTGTTAAATCTCAAACTGTGGTGCACACCCTCCGCAGATGTGAAAAAGTCTAGCTCTGACTTGCTACGTGAAGGAGCTCCCATCCGACCAGATCCCCCTGTCTGTCACTGGAAGCCAGATGTGGAGGTGAGATGTGTTCTCCAGTCATGACCTATAGGACTGTCCTGCCGTGCTTATTATTAAGTTACAATTTGCATCGTTCTTGATCATGAACCTGTCTCCAGCAGTACTATGAGGACGGAGCTCGCATTGAGGCTGCATTCAGGAATTTCATTCACCGTGCAGATCCTAAACAAGAAGAGGACAGTTATGAGATCATCATCTGCCATGCCAATGTTATACGCTACATTGTGTGCAGGTAATTTTTTTTTTTTTTTATTATTAACAGTTTCTTATATAGCGCATATTCCGCAGCGCTTTACAGAGACTATTTGAACATTCACATCAGTCCCTGCCCCAGTGGAGCGTACAATCTATATTCCCTACCACATGCACACACAGACATTCTAGGGTTAATTTGTTGGGAGCCAATTAACCTACCAGTATATTTTTGGATTGTGTGAGGAAACTGGAGTACCCGGAGGTAACCCACGCAAGTGAGGGGAGAATATACAAACTCCGCACATTTAGGGCCATGGTGGGAATCGAACCCATGACCTCGGCGCTGTGAGGCAGTAATGCTAACCATTACACTATCTATTTATTATGACTTGTGTCCTATTCACAACATAATCCTGTTTTTTTTAAATAATAAGTAAATTATAATAAGTAAAATACAGCTTACATATACAAAATATATGATGTGAGTAAAATGTAAGTAATATATAAATGATCAATGCCCTAAACACTTAGCTGATTTGGACTTCTATGCTCTGTCCGGGATATGCCAAGTGTTCTGGCAGGACTCACTCACTTTTTGGCCTCATCTTAACATGAGGCCAAAAAATCTGATAAAAGAAGTGATGTGCGCTCCAAGCTCTACTACAGGGCACTTTTTTTTATTTTTTTATTCGATAATTTTTATTGAAGATTTTTTTTGCACAGACAACAATAACACCCCAAACATATAAAAAGATAGCCAGTAAAACAATGAAGTCAGAGCTGTACAATTAGTGAATCAGGATATCTCAAGGGCACATACACTTAATAAAACAGTAAGGGTTAATGTATCACCTGCAAGATACAGATAACAGCACAGTTTAAAAGCTGTAGTCCACCAGCACCCGAAGGCGCCAATCGGGCACAGATACACACAGCATATGTCCTAACTAAAGCATACAATAAAGCAAAAAGTATGAAGCAGAGCGCTTTGTTTCCTCCCATTATGTATATATAATGGTTGCGGTGCTCTTGAGGTCCTTGCAGTGCCCGTAATGACTAAGACTAAACTAGGATAGCATATATCTAGCCACCTAAAGAGGAAGGATATAGAAACAATAAAAACAAACTAACCCCCAAAAGCAACCCACCTGAAAGACCCCCCACCCTGTATTACCTACACCCAACTTGAGGTATACCTGGAGCCCTAAACCTTACCCCTCCCCGCTAACTACAAATCCTACCTTCTACTACTACAGGATATTTGTCGGATGAAAAACTCAGGGCAATGGAAGAAGGATCTTAAGCTAGGATAGATGGAGGCCAGCACACCTACAGGAGATATGCACAGTTTGCATAGAATCGTCAAGTGTATGTTATACATATATTTTCTGTGACAACAAGAAAATACAAACAGGATATGAATAAGACAGTATAATGCTGAGAAAATAGCAAATTAGGACAAGAGATAAAGTGGGCACTCCAGAGTTTTATAGTACAGGATCTAGTCCGGCCAGTTTTCGGTGCCATGAATGGGCTGCGGTATAGTAGAAGTCCTTGGGGACTCGCAGGAGTACAGCCAGGGTAGTCAGATAACAAAGTGTAGACTTGTAAAATTGTCAATAGAAGAGAAGTGGGAGATATTTGGCAGGACATAGCCATAGCAATACGGATGTGTATGGGCTACCAGGTACTTTCAGAGCCAGCAGGATCCATCCTCGGAAATGCCTCCAGGGTGCGAACAAGTATAGTAGTCATAGGGGTTGCAGACGCAGGATATTGATGCAGAATTTTTTCAGCCACAAAAGGATATTCTTCAGAGACATAAGAAATAGAAGGGGTTAACTTCCGGACATCATCAAGCCTGCCAGCAAGTCTATCAGCCGAGGCAGATATAGCCTGAAGAATTTGTTGCAGGTGTGCTTCCATACCTGCGCCAGCAGTGCACACCTCCAGACTATCCGTCAGGCGATGAGTAGGCAGGCTGCTGTAAAGGAGGCTTAATAGGTTTAAGTATGGTGGTGGCTAGCACACCACCTAACCTTTATGCTGTGTACACACGGGGGCGATAGGGGCTGAAATCGCTGGGAATATGGTCGCTGAGCGACCATATTGCCAGTGATTGGAGTGTGCACCAGCGATAAATCGCCAGGTGCGCGCTCCCGTTTTCAGCCCCTGAATGGTCGCTGGTCGGTGGAGCATGCTCCTCCGACCAGCGACATCCCCTGCCTCTTCACCCAGCAGTGTTTAAATTTTCATCTGCGACCATCTCTGGTCGCAGATGAAAACGGGACACGGGGCAATATGATTGCTGAGCAATATATTGCTAGCAATATATTGCCAGCGATCATATTGCCCTGTGTGTACGCACCTTTAGGGATATTGCTAACAGCAGGATATCTGGCTGTAGCCTCCCCTATGCAAAACCAAGTAGTGTGTAATAGGTATAGAACTGACCCCGCAGGCTCCAGAAAGCAGACACCATATGTAGCCGCTGCACCCAGCACAGGATCAAGTCTGTATAGATACCGCAGTCCAGGAGACAGGCAGGCAGGGCAGCGTCGTTCCCTCCGTGCAGCTGAGCGACCGGTCTCAGTAAGATCAGCTGTCACTCTCTCCGCTACACCGCGGAGTACTTCCAGACGCCCCCTCCCGCTGAGTCCCCTGACCAGAGGTAAAAGCACAGCCAAATGTCGGAGATCGCTGACTGGGGACTCCTCCGTTCAGCCAAGGCAGCCGGGGAATCCAAAATGGCGCACGCTGCTGGAGAGGATACACGAGGCACAGCAGGCCAGGCCAGTCCACCAGCACTCCCCGAACGAGCCAGGAGAGATGCAGACAGCTCAGGAGACACAGGAGCGGTTCTGACGAAAGCTGAGGTGCATAAAGATCATCAGCAGGTCCCAGGGTAGGATTTACAAACAGGATTTCTACGGAGCTCACGTTCCCGGCACCCGCTCTCAGTGCCGGCCAAGCCACGCCCCGTTTATCCTATTACAGGGCACTTACATCAATATCAGGAGGACGCCTTCTAATACCACAAGCTAAATACTGTGGAAGCTCCTCCTCTTTTACTGACAAGGGACCACACTGCACATGCTTCCCCACAAAGCTGCTTGTATAACCTGGCGACCCCCTTTTTATACGCTAGGTCAGAGGTTCCCATTCTTTTTAAATTCACGGCACGCTAGAATATCAGAATTTTGAACGGCATTCTAGGCCAAAATAAAATGTCGAAGAGGAAAAAAAATATATATATATCACATTAAGGGGGTATTCAATATGGGATTCCGACTGTTGAACATCGAGCAGTTTTCATCTGATCCAATAGTAACTCGACAGTCTGAATTCAATGTTCCAGCTTTGGAGTGTTGGAAAGTCTGTATATTGGTGAAAACCGCTGCGGATTGCTAAAATAACTGACGTGAATTCGACAATCCGCAGCCGTTTACGACAAAACAGATCCAACTTTAAAAAAGTAGAATCTGCCACCCTTCAATGCTGTTGGTAACGGCAGCATTGAATAGGTGTGTGCTGATATCGGGTAATAATCGGCACATATTGAATACTGCCCTAAGTAGATTGTGTTTATATGTGATCTTTAGGGTCAGTTTTGTGGTAAAGAGCAGGATTTGCTGCTGTTTGACCATATATTTTTATGAATGCCAGCCACCAGAACTGGTTTTCTCCATAAATCATAAAGAAGTTGAATTGGTCCAGGACCACCAACCCCCGCGCTGGCCGCTCGCTCTATTCAACGTACTGGGGAAATCCTCGCCGTCACAGGACGGCGAGAATTCTCCAAAACAGCGAGACCCGCGGCTGCTGCAGAAAACTCACAGTTTTTAGCCGCGGGTCTCGCTGATTCTGGAGCCGCATCCGCCAATTCCACCTCGCTCAAAAAACGGAGCGAGGGGGAATTGGCGGATGCAGAGGCTGTGTTGAATGCTGTCGGGGTGAGTGGTGACAGCGAGCAGGAAGCCCTGCTCGCTGTCACCACTCGCAAACAGCATTGAATACCTGCCATTGTCTAAATCATTGTTGTTCATAAATAAGGAACTACTGATTTCTGGATATTACTACTAGACTTGTCAGGTATTAAAGAGTTTGTGGTTCGTTGAGCATAAAGACGTGCAAATGTCAACATTTGGAGCTACTGCTATAATTGTTTCTATCTTTGCACCTGCAAACAATAGGCACCCATAAATCTTTGATTTCCTTTTCTGGTACAAATGATTGAATACATTTTCTAAATGCTGACCCATCTATAAAAAGCAATACAATTATGGCTTCCTGGCAGCAATTTTGTTCTCTTATAACAAATAACTTTTATTAAAGACAAAAAAATGGTGTGTTGGAACTTTACCCAATACATCAGTTTTGCCAGTCTTGTGACACACTCAAACCATGTATGTTTACAGCATTTCTCTGATTGGTGAAGAAAGAGTTTTTTGAATGGATGGTGTTCAGGGATTGAAGTGGCTGGGAATAACAGGGAAAATGTCTGTGGAACTGAGGGAAAAAACAAATGTCGATTTTTAGTTAATCTCTTTCCAGATTATTGATTATAATATTGAGTTTATCCCGATTAGTTGGAAATATTGTGATTTAATTTGTAATTGTCCTAGATATTCCAGGAACTGCATCATGAGTTAGAACAGTATTTGAATTTGTTTCATTTATGTATTTATTTCTACAGAGCACTACAATTCCCACCTGAAGCATGGCTTCGCATGTCGCTCAACAATGGTAGCATCACCTACATGGTCATCCGCCCCAGTGGTAACGTCAGCTTGAGGATGCTTGGTGACTCTGGCTTTATGCCACCTGATAAAATCAGCCGGACTTGAATTTTGGCAGTTTGTTTCTACCAGCAGCATCTTCACTGCCTACCATGAAGATACCTGGAAGAGATCTATTGCTGCATTGTAACCAGCGCCCACTCTCTCTGTGCCTTCTCCTGAGATTGACTATTTGATCAAGATACAAATTTTTCGAAAAATCAAAACACATTGAACTGAATTTTTTACCTAATCTGTAAGTGCAGGACAGCCAACTATCTGACGTGAGAGGCCGTGTCCACTTCCGGCATTAAGACCGCTTTCTAATAAAGATCTGATTTAATTAGAGGAGTGAAGGAACTGGGTTATCTGGAACTTTGAAGTACTTGTAATACAATAAGTGAAGTGCTGGATGAATCAATGAATTCCCCAATTTTTTTTTTCTTTTAAAGGTTATCTGCATGTCTGTTTTCCAATTGTTTTTATGGAAGGACATTTTTGTACCATACTTTTAAATGTGAATTCAAGTGTGGAATTCTAAAAAAAAAAAATGTTTGTAGTGAATGTAACATTAAATACACCCATACTTATCCTGATCACAATGTTACCTAGATGACTGTAGAATTAATTATTGTAGATATCCAATTAAGCTTGACCAGGGCTCGCCAAACTGGTCCTCAAGATCTACAAAAGGTCCATGTTTTCCAAATCACCTCACTGGTGCACAGCTGTAGTCATTACTAACTGTCACATTTTCAAACCTGCTGAATCATTCCTACTATAGATCCATAGGTTACCTAAAATATATGAACTGTTAGATCTTGAGGACCGGTTTGGCCACCTCTGGTCTAGACAAACTTCAGTTGACACAAATAAATTGGCAAATATATGTTGTGTATAACAAGAAATGATGGCCAAAAATGAAGATTAATTAAAAAGTGATCTTCCTTCATCCAGCTGAAGCGTCACCATAATTTCTTCTAAGATCCCCATTGCATCATAACTATAACTCTGGGTTATCTTCTCTCTCCTCTAGTTTAGACAGGATTTGTTTCGAGGGACTACACACTGGGTAGTATATAAGATTGTTGTATTGTTTATTTATATGGCGCCACAAGGGTTCCGCAGCCCCTGACAATACATAGAGGAGCAAAGAAAAAGCGAGGCAAGAGGGCCCTACTCGTTAGAGCTTACATTCTAAAGCAGGGATCTTCAACCCATGGCCCGCGGGCCACGAGTGGCCCGCCGACTTGTTTTTACTGGCCCGCCAGTCAAAAGATTCTTGCTGTATGAAAAAAAAAAAAAATCCTTCCGCGCTGTCCTCTTAGCAGAGGGACGCGGCGGAGGATGCTGCTGGGTGACGTTGAGGCTGGGGCGGGCGGGACTGTGTGCAGACATGCGCATTGTCTACTTCCTGACGCTGCGCACACGTCCCGCCCGCGCCCTTCCAGACAGCCGGGAGGAGACTGACTGACAACCGCCGCCAGCCGCGCACTGCACTGCATTGCACCTCAGCACCTGTCCCTTCTTAGCAGCAAAGACAGACCCTGACACCGCCAGCAGCAGCCCTCTGCAAGGGACACTGAATCAGGTGCCTCAGGAGAGGGTGAGCTGTCTGTTTGTTTTTAGAATTGTTTTGTTGAAGGTGGGGGTGGGGGTGAGGTGAGCTGGCTAGGGTGAGGGTGAGGTGAGCTGGCTTAGAAGGCTGCATTTAGAAATGTTGTTGTTTTTTTTTGGGGGGGGGGGGGGGTGAGGTGACCTGGTTGCATTTAGAAATCTTTTGGGGGTGCTGACTATGGGGGAGGGGGGCTGGCAGTGCAATGTGGCCCTGTGTATGGGGAGAGTGCTGACTATGGGGGAGGGGGGGCTGGCAGTGCAATGTGGCCCTGTGTATGGGAGGGTGCTGACTATGGGGGAGGGGGGCTGGCAGTGCAATGTGGTGCTGACTAAGGGAGGGCTGGCATGCTGTGCAATGCAGTGCTGACTATGGAGGGCAATACTAGGACATTTTGTGAGGGACACTACTGGTGGCATTTTATGAAGGACACTACTGGTGGCATTTTGTGAGAGGCACTGCTGGGGGCATCATATGCATAAGCAGGAGTATTGGGGGCCTTATAGTGCAAGGTGGAATGGGCATCATGGTGCGAGGCATGATGTGCAATGGGCATCACGGTGTGTGGCATAATGTGCAATGAGCATCATGGTGTAATGGGCCTTCATGTTTAGATGTCACTGTGCGGCCTTTAGACAGCCAACTTAAGCATGGAAGGACAACAACTATTCCTGCGGTAACCAATGTCTGGCCATGCAGGTGTCAGGTAATTTTTTTTCCTACTAGTTCACACTCTTATAATTAGACCACGCCCCTTATAATTAGGCCACACCCCTTTTTGGGAGTGCGCGCCTACGGCGCGCGCAATTTCTTAAATACCAAGTTATGTATGGGGGGCTGCATTTTTATTCTGTTTGCACTGGGACCCTAATTTTTTAGAAATAACCCTGGTGCTGACTATATATTGGGGGCAGGGTTTATGTGTATGGGCAGCTGTGCCAACTATCTATGCAGGGGCTGTGCTGTCTATCTATTAAGAGCTGTGCTAAATACCACAGTAGAGCTTAGTGGCCCTCGGGCATCGTTGAATTTTTTAATGTGGCCCACACTGTCTTAAAGGTTGAAGACCCCTGTTCTAAAGGATAACTTCACTCCTCCCATTCTTCCTTTCTTCTAAATAGTTTGGCTAGGTAGGGAGTGTTATTTTTATTTCCTTCATTTATGGTTTCCCACCCTTTATTCTGCTTTAGTATGTCCCAGAGTTATGGCTCCCATGGGGATCGTAGAAGAAACTAGTGAATTCTACTCACCAATAATTCCATTTCTTCTAAGAAATCCCATTGCAGCCATCAGAATGCCCTCCTCTTATAGTGTTTTTCCAGGGGCCTAAATACAGAGACACTCGAAAGACAAGGAGGAATGGGAGGAGTGAGGTTATATACCACCAGGTGGGTGGTATCTAGCAAAACAGCCTGTTGATAGTAGAGGAGAGGGAGGATATCCCAGAGTTATGGCTGCCGTGGGATCTCTAAGAAGAAATTGAATTATTGGTGAGTATATTTCCCTGTTTTCTCTTTCCTCCACTAGGTGACACTGGAGAGTTACAGTGGGGAATAGAAGGCGACCACAGGGAGCTTGGGCACTTTAGAATAAATTAACAGTGACTAACTCCTCCCCTTCTACTTCCTCTCCTAGGCAGTCTTAGCATGTGCCCTGCGGGAGCTGGGTGCGTTCAAGGCTCACTCCTGAGCGTTTTTATTTTTAATATAAATATGATCTGCAATCAGCAAGAGGACAGGCAGGTAGCTCCCTGCCCCTACCTGCCTGCGACGAGGGCGCTGTCGGCGGGTCCGGTCGCAGCTGCATGCAGCTTGCCTCCGGTACCTGGCTGCAGGATCCACAGATCCTGAGGTCCCGTCGCCGCTGCTTGCAGCGCGCCTCGAGGACCAGTCAGCACGCTGCACCCGACAGCCAAGGCAGGGGTAAGTATAGCACTGATCTCCCGTTAGCGGGGGATTCAGTGTAAAAAGCCGCGGCAGCGCACTTTTTAAATACAGCGCCATTACTGAGGAGCGAGAGCGCGGCATGCTGGGTACTTCCGCTTCCTCCTTCTTTGTAGGAGCGGCAGCCATTGAAGCAGCAGCGTGATCCGCGGCTCCCTCGAGGTGTTTGTGAAGTGCCGGTGACCCTGGTTCAGTGAGTCACAGCGGGACATAGGAGGTCAGGGCAGCTTGGACTGTGTCCAAAAAGGTCCCTTAGACGGCGCAAGTTATATTTATATACAGTGCGCGTATCTGGCTTGTGGCAGACTCTGCCTTTGTTCTATACCTCCTCTCCTGTCCGGTATTTCCATCTTTCTCTCCTCTCTGTGAAAGATTGCTGAGTGTATGATGGCTGGTGGGGCTGCTAAAAAGATTGCGTGCAAGAAGTGCAGCAATAAATTCACCCCACACGCGGAGGGTGCCATTTTATGTCCCTCATGTGCTGCATTCCCAGCCCCCCCTCCTTCAACGTCGGGGCAGGATATGCCTGTATGGGCTTCCCAGTTGTCTACAGTGATTTCTCAGCTAGCCTCTGAGTTATCTTCGGCCAGACAGGATAGGGATGCAGCCAGGGATCAGCATGCAGAATTAACCTCTGCGGTGGAGGGTCTGTCTAGAGCATTACATGCAGACCCCTCTACACCCCCTCCCCCTAGACTGGCTTCTGCTAATAGGATGTTTCCTCAGGTCCCTCTGTTAGATGATACAGATGATGACATGCCAGCTCTAGAGGAGGGTGAATTTCATGAGCCTGATGCTCCGCTTATACAGGACACTGATGTCCCCTCTCAGGGTTTAGAGGACTTAATACAAGCAGTCCGGTTAACCCTCAATGTCACGGAGAAGGAGAGACCTGCTGCGCGTCCCTCTGTGTTTGCTAAAAAGCAGAGACAGTCTGCATATTTCCCAGCCTCAGAGGAGCTGGGTGAACACTTGCAAAAAGCTTGGTTACACCCAGACAAAAAGTTTCAGGTGTCTCAGAGATTTTTCACTGCCTACCCTTTTCCTAACAATGCTAGGAAGTCATGTGAAACGCCACCTGCTGTTGATTCTTCGGTATCACGCTTGTCCAAAAAGACAGTTGCAAATTCCAGGAGCCTCTACCCTTAAGGACGTGTCTGATAGGCGGTTAGAGAGTGCTCTGAAGAATATTTATTCAGCCGCTGGTCTTTTACAACGTCCAGCACAAGTGGGCTGTTGGGTCAATAGGGCCATGGAGGTATGGGCATCCCAGGTGGCCTCCTCTCTGGACCCAGGGGCAAGTGATATGTTGCTCTTAGTGGAACACATACGGGAGGCTGCAGGTTACTTGGTAGAAGCCTCTTCAGATGTTTGTATGCTTGCGGCTCGTATTCCTGCCCTCTCAGTTTCTGCTCGCCGTACTCTTTGGTTGAGACAGTGGAATGCAGACGCCGACTCCAAGAAGGCGGTGGAAGCATTACCCTTTGCTGGTGAGGCGCTCTTTGGTCCAGAGCTGGACAAAATGATTTCACAGGCTACAGGGGGTAAGTCTCAGTTCCTGCCTACAGCAGCCCCTCCCCCACGCAGGTCATTTCCTACTACTGGAGGGCAGTCCTTTCGGTCATTTCGGCCCACCCCCAGATTTAGGGGTAGGTCTAGGGGAACGGCTACCAGTTCCAGAGGCTTCCGAGGAAGAGGCAGAGGTTCAGCCAGCGCTCCAATCCTGGATGCTAAGGTTACCTCAAAGCCCTCGGCATGACTCTCCCAGCTCCTGTCCAGATCACAGGGTGGGAGGCCGGCTGCTGTTTTACCATCAGGTTTGGGCCAGATCATGCCAGGACGCATGGGTAAAGGACCTGGTAGCAGTAGGCTACAAGATAGATTTCTTGTTGCCTCCTCCTCAACGTTTTTTTCCCACAGGTTTGCCAGCTTCACAAGAGAAGGGCAGGGCCTTGCAGGCCGCCATTCAGAAGCTCAGGAACCTGGGGGTGGTCATCCCGGTCCCGGAACCAGAAAAGGCAAAGGGATTCTATTCCAGCCTTTTTCTGGTTCCCAAGCCGGACGGCTCAGTAAGGCCCATCTTGAACCTAAAGCAGCTCAATCCCTTCCTGCGGTTCACTTGCTTCAAGATGGAGTCACTGCAGTCAGTCATTGCAGGCCTGGAACCAGGGGAGTTTCTCGTATCCATTGATATAAAAGATGCATACCTACATATCCCCATCTGGCCCCCTCACCAGGCATTCCTGCGTTTTGCTGTCCAGAACTGTCACCTGCAGTTCCGAGCCCTTCCATTCGGCCTCTCCTCTGCGCCCCGGGTGTTTACCAAAGTGATGGCTGTCATGATGGAGATACTCAGGGCTCAAGGAGTTACCATTGTCCCTTACTTGGACGACCTCCTGTTGAAGGCTCCGTCCAGAGAAGTCCTTCTGCACAACATCCACCTGACACATCAGACTCTGGAGTCCCATGGCTGGATGCTCAACATCCAGAAGTCACAGCTGACCCCATCGCAGAGGATCCTGTTCCTAGGGATGACTTTGGACACGGTCCAGAGTAGGGTGTTCCTTCCCAGGGACAAGATTTTGTCCTTGCAGGAAGCGGTTTGACTGGTGCTGCAGCATCGAACGGTCACGGTTCTCCTTTGCACAAGGCTGCTGGGAAGGATGGTGGCCACGTTCGAGGCGGTGCAGTACGGGCAGTTTCGATCTCGCCCCTTTCATCTGTGTCTGCTCCGCCAGTGGACAGGTTCACACCTGTTTCTACATCAGCGAATCTCTCTGTCCCATCAGACTCGAGCATCACTGGCGTGGTGGCTCGACTCCAGCAACCTGCAGGAGGGGCGGAGGTTCGCCATACACAATTGGACGCTCCTCACCACGGACGCCAGCCTCAGGGGCTGGGGAGCGGTCACGCTGGGCCTCCACTTCCAGGGACTGTGGACCCCGGAGGAAGCACAGATGTCCATCAATGTGCTGGAACTCCGAGCGGTATATTATGCCCTCCTCCAAGCGGAAGTGGTTCTCCGGAACAAGGACATCAGAGTGCAGTCGGACAACGCCACGGCTGTGGCTTACATAAACAAGCAGGGAGGCACTCGCAACCGTGCAGCGATGAGAGAGGTGAAGAGGATTCTTTGCTGGGTGCAGGAGCACGCAGGGGCCGTGTCTGCCATTTTCATACCAGGCGTGGAAAACTGGGAGGCAGACTACCTCAGCCGCCGAGACGTCCATCACGGAGAGTGGTGTCTGAATCCTCAGGTCTTCCAGACCTTGACTCGTCGGTGGGGTTGTCCGCAGATAGACATGATGGCCTCCAGACACAACCACCAGTTGCCCCGATACTGCGCTCGGACAAGAGATCCAAAGGCAGTGGCAGTGGACGCTCTCACGGCGCCCTGGACGGATCAATTCCTCTACATCTTCCCTCCAGTGCCTCTCATCCCTCGGGTTCTGCAAAGAATCCGACGGGAGTCGGTGACAGTGCTGTTCATCGCTCCAGACTGGCCGCGCCAGTCGTGGTACACAGTTCTAACAGGCCTGTTAGTAGACGGACCATGGCCTCTACCTCTCTGCGACGACCTGCTAACACAGGGTCCGTTCACCTGTCCCAACTTACAACATCTACATTTGACAGCATGGCTGTTGAGAGGTCCATCTTGAGGAAAGCAGGGATCCCGCAGGCGGTGATACCAACCATGATAGGAGCTAGAAAGCAGGTTACCTCGGTGCATTACCACCGCATCTGGAGGGCCTATGTGGCCTGGTGCGAATCCAGGAGGGTCTCCCCTGTGAACTTCAAGCTGGCCAGATTGCTGCTGTTTTTGCAGAAGGGCTTGTCCTCAGGACTCCGGCTGGGGTCCTTGAAGGTTCAAGTATCCGCCCTCTCCATTTTTTTCCAGAGGAAGCTAGCTCTTCTTCCTCAGGTACAGACTTTCTTCCAGGGGGTGTTGCGGCTGCAACCTCCCTTCAGGCCTCCTACTGCTCCATGGGACCTGGATGTGGTACTGGCTTTTCTCCAGTCTGTATTCGAACCCATGGAGGAGGTGGACCTAAAATATGTCACTTGGAAGACTGTCCTACTGTTGGCCTTGGCTTCGGCTAGAAGGGTGTCGGAGCTGAGTGCTCTCTCTTGTAAGGCGCCCTTCTTGCGTTTCCACGAGGATAGAGCGGAGCTGCGCACCTCTAGTGTTTTTCTCCCAAAGGTGGTCTCGGCATTCCACATTAACCAACCTATTGTGGTGCCGGCCTTTCGGGAGGACTCACAGGAGTCTAGGGCGCTAGACGTGGTCCGGGCTTTGCGCATTTACGTGGCCAGAACGGAGTCTGTACGTAAGTCGGATGCTTTGTTTGTCCTCTATGACTGCCTGCGTCCTGGTTGTCCCGCTTCCAAGCAGGCCCTGGCCAGGTGGATCAGATTGACGATTCGTCAAGCTTATGTGGCTTCCTCTAGGGTGCCACCTTCTTCGATTTCCGCCCATTCTACAAGGTCGGTGGGTACCTCCTGGGCGGCTGCCCGTGGAGTTTCTATACAGGATCTATGTAGAGCGGCTATGTGGTCTAGTCAGAGGACCTTTGTCCGCTTTTACAAGTTTGACACTTTTGCGGCAGCTGCTTCGCGGTTTGGCCGTTCTGTGTTAAGGGGCTCTCAGCGTCATCCCACCCGTGTTGGGAGCTCTGGGACGTCCCCACTGTAACTCTCCAGTGTCACCTAGTGGAGGAAAGAGAAAAGGGGATTTAGTACTTACTGTTAAAGCCTTTTCTCAGACTCCATAGGTGACACTGGACGCCCACCCGACGCTGTCTCTCCTTTTTACTGTTTGGTTTCAGGTTGGTTCAATTACCTGAAGTTAAGAGACTGTTCTACTTAGTCTGAAATCTGAGTTTTTATCAAGTTTTTTATGGATGGGTTCATTCTGTTATGAATGCTATTCTTCATACTATATGTTCACTCTATGTGAGTGTGTGTGTGACTTCTTATGTTATATTTGACCTCCTCTCGGAAGTGTGTGTTTTCCTTTCTTCCAGCTCCCTCCAGGCACATATCTAGACTGCCTAGGAGAGGAAGTAGAAGGGGAGGAGTTAGTCACTGTTAATTTATTCTAAAGTGCCCAAGCTCCCTGTGGTCGCCTTCTATTCCCCACTGTAACTCTCCAGTGTCACCTATGGAGTCTGAGAAAAGGATTTAACAGTAAGTACAAAATCCGCTTTTTTCTATCAAAGGTAGCCTAACGTACTATGGATACCCAGAGCCGGCCTTTTGATGCCCTAGGCAAGATTTTTGTTGGCACCCCCTAGAAGATGATACAACCACCAAACTTAATGTTTAGACACACAAAACATAACATGCTGGTGCTAATATAATCTATATGGGATGTTGCTGTCTGCTGTAGTGCTTATAGCACAGTGTGGTCTGTATATCAGCAGTGATATGCAAACCAGACCTGTGCTAAAAACACCACAGCAGACAGCAACACCCCCCCCCCCCCCCCCCCTCAACCAGAGCCAGCATGAGCCATTTAGGACAAATCGCACAGTGGGTAGGGGTTGCCGCTTGTGCAAAGCATGCGCAGGGTCCTTGCAGCAAATACAGTGGCCTTATTTATAATGAATGGTGGGCTCTGGGGGCGAGCATGAATATCTTGGCTAACAGCAAACTGTGAAATTTGGTGGGCTCCAGGGGCCCTGTATTAAATGACCACTCTAAAAATTTAAAGTGAGTGACAGACCGAGGGAGTGCACACAGGCACACCTCAGACTCAGCTCTGCGGTTGGAACGCAGGTTGTGGAACTACTGGCTCCAGCAAGCCTAACAACAGCGCTGAAACGGCATCACATCCGTGTTCAAGCGCGTGCTGGTGGCTGCACTAAGTGAGCCTCAGGACTATTGTGATACATTGTATATGATAAAGTTACAAACCTGACTTATCCACATTACATGACTTTGGTAATATAAACAAGTCTTCCGTGCCACACTATATCTATTATGAATAATAACGGTGATAACGGGTAGTGGGGTCCCGCTAGGTGAGGATTCTTATCCTTTTTAAAAATCACTATTTGTTGTCTTATGTGTTGTCCAGTCCTTTTTATATCTTCGCAACTATTTTAAATGAACTCAATAAAAGTGATGTTTTACTAAGTATTATTTCTCTAGGTGCACCAAGAAAAGGCACTCTTTTCTGTCCTCCTTAAAATATCCTGTCTGTGCCTCTGGTAGCACACCCTCGCATTTACATATATTCAATTAATCAATTATGCTATGAGCATACCTCCCAACTGTCACGATTTTAGAGGGACAGTCCCGATTTTCGGGTCCTGTCCCTCTGTCCCACCCGCGGCAGGCATTGTCCCGCTGCGGGGGGTGGCAGTTGGGAGACCCCCCAATCTAGTAGAATAGACGCTGTGCGCATGCGCACAGCGTCTATTCTCGTATGAAAATGAGGTCGCGGCTAATTAGCATAAGCCGCGCCCTCATTTGCATACGCCCCGCCCCCTTTTCGGGCGCTCGCGTGGCTTCGCCGCGCGAGTGTCCCTATTTCTTCAAGCCCAAAGTTGGGAGGTATGTATGAGGGACCACCCGTTTGTTACAATAAATCTACCTCTGTGCGACTGACAAACCTTTCTCTAAACGTTCTACCCAGAGCCGGCCTTTTGATGCCCTAGGCAAGATTTTTGTTGGCACCCCCTAGAAGATGATACAACCACCAAACTTAATGTTTAGACACATAAAACATAATATGCTGGTGCTAATATAATCTATATGGGATGTTGCTGTCTGCTGTAGTGCTTATAGCACAGTGTGGTCTGTATATCAGCAGTGATATGCAAACCAGACCTGTGCTAAAAACACCACAGCAGACAGCATCACCCCCCCCCCCCCTCAACCAGAGCCAGCATGAGCCATTTAGCACAAATCGCACAGTGGGTAGGGGTTGCCGCTTGTGCAGTGCATGCGCAGGGTCCTTGCAGCAAATACAGTGGCCTTATTTATAATGAATGGTGGGCTCTGGGGGCGAGCATGAATATCTTTTGGCTAACAGCAAACCGTGAAATTTGGTGGGCTCCAGGGGCCCTGTATTAAATGACCACTCTAAAAATTTAAAGTGAGTGACAGACCTTGCTATGTCACTGGTTGTGAACACCCTTCAGTATAGTAGAACAGTATTTGAATTTGTTTCATTTATGTATTTATTTCTACAGAGCACTACAACTCCCACCTGAAGCATGACTTCGCATGTCGCTCAACAATGGTAGCATCACCTACATGGTCATCCGCCCCAGTGGTAACGTCAGCTTGAGGATGCTTGGTGACTCTGGCTTTATGCCACCTGATAAAATCAGCCGGACTTGAATTTTGGCAGTTTGTTTCTACCAGCAGCATCTTCACTGCCTACCATGAAGATACCTGGATGAGATCTATTGCTGCATTGTAACCAGCGCCCACTCTCTCTGTGCCTTCTCCTGAGATTGACTATTTGATCAAGAAACAAATTTTTCGAAAAATCAAAACACATTGTACTGAATTTTTTACCTAATCTGTAAGTGCAGGACAGCCAACTATCTGACGTGAGAGGCCGTGTCCACTTCCGGCATTAACACCGCTTTCTAATAAAGATCTGATTTAATTAGAGGAGTGAAGGAACTGGGTTATCTGGAACTTTGAAGTACTTGTAATACAATAAGTGAAGTGCCGGATGAATCAATGGTATGTATTCAATGCTGTTTGCGAGTGGTGACAGCGAGCAGGGCTTCCTGCTCGCTGTCACCACTCACCCTGACAGTATTTAACACAGCCTCCGCATCCGCCAATTCCCCCTCGCTCCGTTTTTTGAGCGAGGGGGAATTGGCGGATGCGGCTCCAGAAGCAGCGAGACCCGCGGCTAAAAACTGGGAGTTTTCTGCAGCAGCCGCGGCTCTCGCTGTTTTGGGGAATTCTCGCCATCCTGTGACGGCGAGAATTTCCCCACAACGTTGAATAGTGCGAGCGGCCGGCGCGGGGGTTAAACAGCGAGGATCGCTGGTTTTCAGCAATCCTCGCTGTTTAACCCCCTCGCCGGTTGCTCGCTGCGGCATTGAATACATGCCATTGAATCCCCCCCCCCCATTTTTTTTTTCTTTTAAAGGTTATCTGCATGTCTGTTTTCCAATTGTTTTTATGGAAGGACATTTTTGTACCATACTTTTAAATGTGAATTCAAGTGTGGAATTCTAAAAATAAATAAATTTTGTAGTGAATGTAACATTAAATACACCCATACTTATCCTGATCACAAGGTTACCTAGATGACTGTAGAATTAATTATTGTAGATATCCAATTAAGCTTGACCAGGGCTCGCCAAACTGGTCCTCAAGATCTACAAAAGGTCCATGTTTTCCAAATCACCTCACTGGTGCACAGCTGTAGTCATCACTAACTGTCACATTTTCAAACCTGCTGCATCATTCCTACTATAGATCCATAGGTTACCTAAAATATATGAACTGTTAGATCTTGAGGACCGGTTTGGCCACCTCTGGTCTAGACAAACTTCAGTTGACACAAATAAATTAGCAAATATATGTTGTGTATAACAAGAAATGATGGCCAAGAATGAAGATTAATTAAAAAGTGATCTTCCTTCATCCAGCTGGAGCGTCACCATAATTTCTTCTAAGATCCCCATTGCATCATAACTATAACTCTGGGTTATCTTCCCTCTCCTCTAGTTTAGACAGGATTTGTTTCTAGGGACTACACACTGGGTAGTATATAAGATTGTTGTATTGTTTATTTATATGGCGCCACAAGGGTTCCGCAGCCCCTGACAATACATAGAGGAGCAAAGGAAAAGCGAGGCAAGAGGGCCCTACTCGTTAGAGCTTACATTCTAAAGGATAACTTCACTCCTCCCATTCTTCCTTTCTTCTAAATAGTTTGGCTAGGTAGGGAGTGTTATTTTTATTTCCTTAATTTATGGTTTCCCACCCTTTATTCTGCTTTGGTATGTCCCAGAGTTATGGCTCCCATGGGGATCGTAGAAGAAACTAGTGAATTATACTCACCAATAATTCCATTTCTTCTTAGAGATCCCATTGCAGCCATCAGAATGCCCTCCTCCTATAGGGCAGTATTCAATGTGAAAGTTCTCCGTGCATGGAGAGCGTTCTATTTCGCTCTCCATGCACTCTCCGTGTTTTAGCGGAGATTCTCCGTGTTCCGGAGCCTCCTCCTGCTCCCACTATTCAATGTGGCTGATGCTCGCCGCCACTCGCGGCGAGTCTTAACCCCTGCAGCGGACGAGCGTCCGCGGCAGGGAGCTTTCAGGGAGCCGGGGGACGGAAGCAGCCAGAGAGATTAAAGTCTCCCTGGCTGCTCCAGAGGAATGTGGAGGGGAGGTGGGCTCCCCTGGACCCAGGCAGCACAGGCTGCCCCCCCCTATAGCCAGCGGGGGACCCAGTATTCACTGCACCCGATCGTGCATATTAACGATCGGGTGCAGTGAATATATGAATATCTAATGAGCGGCTCGAGCGCTCTGGCCCCCTGCTGGCTGCACTGTGTAAAAAAAAAAAAAAAAAAAAAAAATTTTTTTTTTTTTTAATTAAATATATATTCATGTGCTATAAGCACATGAATAAAAATAACATGCCCTTTCACAGAAAAAAAACCTGATTTTTTTTACACCAAAATTAAAAAAACAAAAACCCTTTTAGTTTAAAAGTTCACATTCCAGATCTCCATCAAAAGATGGATAATTGCTACACGGAGAGAGACGGAGAAAATCACTTAGAAAGACGGAGAATATTTCACATTGAATAGGGTTGCTCGCTTTTGGAGAGAAAAATGCTCCGTCCAAGGCGAACAAAGCACAAATTCTCCATAAAACACGGAGAACTTTTCTCATTGAATACTGCCCATAGTGTTTTTCCAGGGACCTAAATACAGAGACACTCGAAAGACAAGGAGGAATGGGAGGAGTGAGGTTATATACCACCAGGTGGGTGGTATCTAGCAAAACAGCCTGTTGATAGTAGAGGAGAGGGAGGATATCCCAGAGTTATGGCTGCCGTGGGATCTCTAAGAAGAAATTGAATTATTGGTGAGTATATTTCCCTGTTTTTTCTATCAAAGGTAGCCTAACATACTATGGATACCCAGAGCCGGCCTTTTGATGCCCTAGGCAAGATTTTTGTTGGCACCCCCTAGAAGATGATACAACCACCAAACTTAATGTTTAGACACACAAAACATAACATGCTGGTGCTAATATAATCTATATGGGATGTTGCTGTCTGCTGTAGTGCTTATAGCACAGTGTGGTCTGTATATCAGCAGTGATATGCAAACCAGACCTGTGCTAAAAACACCACAGCAGACAGCAACACCCCCCCCCCCCCCCCCCTCAACCAGAGCCAGCATGAGCCATTTAGCACAAATCGCACAGTGGGTAGGGGTTGCCGCTTGTGCAGTGCATGCGCAGGGTCCTTGCAGCAAATACAGTGGCCTTATTAATAATGAATGGTGGGCTCTGGGGGCGAGCATGAATATCTTTTGGCTAACAGCAAACCGTGAAATTTGGTGGGCTCCAGGGGCCCTGTATTAAATGACCACTCTAAAAATTTAAAGTGAGTGACGGACCTTGCTATGTCACTGGTTGTGAACACCCTTCTGTGCTGTTACTGGTACATTAGTAACTTTAAGTGATTGTGTGCGCTCCAGCTATATGCAGCATTTCCTAGGGCAACCCTGCAGCCCATCATTCATTTGTATGGCATCTTACTGCGACCCATCACTGCTGAATATGCCATTCTTTACACTGCGACAGAATACCTCAACCTGCTACTGAAAACATCCCATTGCGGGCTGACACATATATACGTAATGCAAGTAGTATTTCCTGCCCTATACCCACAGTACAGAGGCTACACATCTGTAGTTAAACAAGCGCAGGAGTTATATTTGTAATCAAGGTTTTAGAAAATAAAAGCCAGGATGCAGTATTAGGTGTTTGATAACAATAAAAGACACACGATGGTGTCACACAAATAACATCATGAATTACCACACATAATCAATAAGTGGCACACGGCGGTGTCAAACAAATAAAAAATTAGGACATCTGGGCATGATAATCACAAAAAAGCATCCCATTTCAAAATCCTGTGCGACACATCCACTGAAGTGTCATGAATATATTCTGAGTCACTGCTGCTGTTGGCGCGGCGTCCCACCCCCCTTACATGTGCAAACTGTCAGCACACAAGCAGTCTCCGCCCACCTATGGGCAGCAGAGTGGCCTTATCACAGACTGGTAATTACTGTGGACCTACAGCTTAGCCCTGAATGTCCACTGTTATCAGCAGTCTGTGATACAGCTGCGCATAAGCGGCCATATCCAGAGCTGGATTAAGGCTCTGGGGGGCACTAAACATAAGGGGGCCCTAAAAAATGTAATTAAATATTTATTCTACACACAAAAAAATAAGGTAGGGCAATGGGGAGGGAGGTACTTAGAAGGGGGTTAGGATTAGACTGTGTGTGTGGGGGGATGCTGGTGCAGGTATTTTGACTTCCGGCACTCTGACTGCCGGTGGTCTGTATGCACTCCGTTTACACACAAATATGAGAGGTGGGGGAGAGGAGAGAGAGAGGGGGGAGGGAGAGATCATAGAGGCTAAACGTCCAATGTAATCGGAACCAGGATGCCTTACTTGCGAAAGGCAGCAAGGTTTAGTACTGTGCTGCACAGGAAAGGAGAGATCCTCCTTTCTTCTTCTCCAAGCAGGAGGCTTGCTGCACGCTGACGGGGACAGGCTGGCCGGAATCCCTCCTCTTGCTTCGCTTCCCTGCAGAGCCTGCGTGCACAGCCAGCCACTGAGCCGCAGGCTGCTGCCTTCACACCATTGGACAGCTGAGCTCGGCTTCCCTGCTCTGCTCACCTGTCAAGCTGTGGTGTGCTGGGCGGCAGGGTGGGCTACGTATTCCTGCTCCCAGAGCCGGCCCTAGCCTATTTGATGCTCTAGGCAAGATTTTGGTTGGTTCCTACGAGCACCGGCGCTAATACTACTTCTAATACAACTTCTATACTCACCACTATATTACTGACCGCTCTATGCCCGCCACTACATTACTGACCAATACATACCTGCCATTAAATCACTGACCCATCTATTCCCTACACTACTGACTTCTACATACCCTACACTACACTACTGACCAATAAATACCTGCCATTAAATCACTGACCCATCTATTCCCTACACTACTGACTTCTACATACCCTACACTACACTACTGACCCCTCTATACACACCACTACATTACTGACTCCTCCATACCCGCCTCTACACTACTGACCACAACATGCCTGCCACCACATTACGGACCCCTCTATACCCTACACTACAATACTGACCCCTAAATACCCTACACTACTGACCCCTCTATACCCACCACACATTACTGACCCCTCTATACCCTACACTACATCTCAGCGGCATGACTCCCCCAACAGACAGTCCATGGGCAGCTCTGGCATATAACAGATATTCTCTCCTCTCAGGCAGGCTGCAGCGCACGGGATTGGAGGCTACGCTCACAGCCAACCTCTGTCCTCTTCCCCATCGGCTCTATGGCTACACTACACATGTCTGCTACAGATCCCAGCTAGCAGCACCAGAAATTGCCCACTATCAGCAGCGGCTTCCAGTGATCAGCATGAGGAGGGACTACGGGGGCAAGCCCAGGGCTGTGGGTCCATCCCAGTGGGCCTATGCCCAGTGCAATATTTCTTCCCATTGGAGGAGTTTCTGCTGCTGGCCATGCATAGCAGCCCTCCTTCTGGAGCAGCCACAGCGGTTATACTTGTTAGGGGCAGCCAGCAGTCTCATTTCCCCCTCTCTGAGATACCTGGCACAGTGCAGGACCAGTGGCGCTGTACCTGGTCAGGCGCTACCACGGGTAGTTATGAGCTGTCAGCAGTGGCGCTCATCATCGGATGCCTCCAACTTAGAATGCCCCTAGGTCCTAGGCAATTGCCTCGTTTGCCTATGGCCGGCTCTACTCCCAATGTATAATAATGCCATGACACCACAGTCCGCTCTCCCTGTATAATAAAAGTAATGCCATAACACCACAGGCTGCTCCCCCTGTATAATAATTTATTATACAGGGGGAGCAGCCTGTGGTGTCACGGCATTATTATTATTATTATTATTATTATACAGGGGGAGCAGCCTGCGGTGTCATGACATTAGTTTTATTATACAGGGAGAGTGGCCGGTGGTGTCATGGCATTATTATTAAAAAATGCCATGACACCACAGGCTGCTCCTCTGCATAATAACAGGAGGACACAACACATTAACACATTAAAAGGAGGACATCTCAGGAAACAGCAGAAATATATATTTTTATTTGTGAGTTTGATCCTCACCTGCTGTATGTTTCTCCGTCTGTGCTGCTGCGGCTCCCAGCTTATCTACAATACTTGCTGCTTCCTGCGGCCACAGTCCCCGATTCCCCGTCCACTCCTCCGCCTGCCTGCTCCTATTTCCTCCACAGACGCATGGGCGGGCAGCATCATCGTCATGACAGCCACACCCAGCGTCGGTCACTGCCGGGCATCAGAGGGAACAGGCGGCCGGGCCCTCCTCCATGTAGCCCAGGAGGCCGGCGGCCATGTTCCTGTAGCCGTGGCCATGTTTTAAAAGCCTACATGAACATGGCCGCCGACAGTGAAGGAGGCGGTGCCGCAGCCCGCAGCACTTCTGTTAGAGCGGCCTGGGGGCACATGGCTCCCTGACCCCCGGCCCAGCCCGCCCCTGACTATTTGTGTCATATTCCTGTTTGAAGATGAAGACCAAATCATAGGATGCCTGTTTAGAATTGCTGATGCTTTCAGACCACAACAACCTGTTTAGATCCGGTGTAAGACCGGGGTTATGTGTGGTCTGAAAGGGGCATAAAACCTGCTTTGCGGTGTGAAAGCAACGGTTTTTGTACTGGTATTTCTTTTTGAGTAGAAGATATTGCTACTTGACCATCTTTCTTTAAAAGTCTTCACATAGAGCAGTGTTTTTCAACCACTGTGCCGTGGCACACTAGTGTGCCTTGAGCTGTTCTCAAGTGTGCCCCCAGATCTAGAGATGCCCAAACCAGTGTACAGCCACCACCAGTTCAACTGTTATTTACTGGTCTCTTCTTTTCAAGTAAAGGGCCATTTTATGTGATCATTTTTTATATGGGGGCCAATAGGTTTTTTTTTTTTTTTCTGTGGGGGCATGTGTTTTGCCCTGTGGGGATCTCAAGGTGTGCCTTGGCAATTTTAAAATCTTATTAAGTGTGCCGCAATGTAAAAAGGTTGAAAATCACTGACATAGAGAATTAAACAGTATACTGAAATTACTAAACTTAAGTCCCTTTAAAGCCAAAAAGATAGATGGAAAAACTATTTATGTGGTTTGAAATAACTTTTTTCCCCATACCAATTCTCACCAATAAATAAGTTCTGATCTTTGTAGCGTTAAAGACTGATGCAAAATCATCTTATATAATACATGTGAGAGTAGCATTTTATTGTGAGAATGCTAGTTGTCAGAATTACCGGCATCCCAAAGGCGAGAATCCCAATTGGGGTCAGAGATCCATAATTCCCTCCCTGCAGCCTAACGCTATCCACCCTGTCAAAACCTAACCTCTGGCCCTCTTACCCTAACCGCTCATGCATACTTATGCTTCACATCAGGGACGTGCGGTGAGGTTGGTGGTTGGTGAGGCACTGCCATGGTGGAGCCAGTGCCAACGGGCTCTGTGGGGAGCGCTGGGTCTGGGTTGCTTCTGCACTGACAGGCAGGTGTGGGAGCTGCCGCCTGCATAAGCAGCAGAGACCGGCAGAGCAGCTCCTGCCTGTCAGTGCAGAAGCAACCTGGACCTGATGCTCCCCACAAAGCACGTTGGCGCTGGCTACACTGAGCCGCAACCAGATTGCACTTAATATGTGATCTATCATAATTAGGCCTCATGGTGTCACAGATATGCTATCCTATAGGGTCTCCCAGCACATACCCTGAGCCAGTCCCGCCTAGTCTACTGCAGCCCACAGGTGGCACATGAGTGATGCCCGGGCACAGAGCGGCTGCTACAAGTGTGAATTACTAAATAGCAGAGCCTGGGGGCCACTATGACAGGTATCAACGAGGCAGCATGGATGGATGGGATCCTGGCAGGGTGACAGGGGTGACTATCAGCAGGGCTTCGCGTTAGAAAGCTGGGTGCAAACTGAGCATGCTAGCTAGTGACAATGTGGAAAATACTGTCACTGTCCGCTTTGAAGGGGTACATTGATGCAGTCTGCTGTGCTATAGCCTAATGGCTGGGGACAGAGTAGAACAGGGTACCTGTCTTAAGTTTCCAGCTCCAGCTGGTAGCCTCTCTCATGGTGGCTCCTGTTCACACTGCCTGTCCCCTCACTTACAGCTGTGCAGCTCCACCAACTCCATGGTGTGTTGGTCGCTGCACCCGCAATGGCGCTGGACTCAGGGCCATCTTAACAGCAGTATGGGCCCCCGGGCAAAGCAGTGCAGTGGGGCCCCTGAGTGACAGCAGTATGCCACATACTGTAATGCATATTAATCAATATACCCCACACCTTGATGGCCATTACACATACCACACACCTTAATGCCCATAGCATATTATTCCCCATAAGTGGCTCTTTCCTACATGCTCGTTGCCAGTAGTTAAATGCTCATTGCCAGGGGTTTCTTACTCTATGCCAGGACTTTCTTGCTTGATGCCCAGGGGTTACCTGATCGTTGCCGAGGGAGATTACATGCTCATTGCCTTGGGGGTTACATGCTCATTGTTTAGGAGGGCTACATGCTCATTGCCAGGGGCCTTACATGCTCTTTGTCAGGGGGGCAGTGCACCAGCGCTCCCATACTCTGCATATCCAGGTAGCTGTTGGCTTCATGACAGATGCTACAGGTGCAGAAGGGGTGCAGCATCACACCTCAAATCCACATTAGCCCCCCCACACTGCCAGCATTTCATCTTTCCCATTTGGGCAGATGTGACACTGAGTGGAGCTCACTGTGCTCAGCCTCTGTGATAGTGCAGGTGCTGCTCAGGAGCGCAGAGGAGAGAGCACTGGCTGCACTCTCAACGCTCGGCTTCCCGCATCCACGTATTTCCTGTTTTCAAGATCACAGGCATGTAAGGGGGAGTGCCAGGCATACTTGCATGGGGCATAGCAGGTAACGTCGGGCATATATGTATTAACGACAGTGGGGGATAACCAGCGGAGGGGAGCACCTATCTGGATTGTGGCTTCTCAACTGTCAGCTGCTCTCTGAACTTGGTGGCCGTGGAGCTAGAGATTTTGTCGGTGGGCGGCGGCATCTAGTGGGTCCTTACACTGTTATGCCACCAACATAATTACAGACCCTGTACAAAATCAGGCCAAGTGGGAGTTCGCAGCTGGCAGCATAACAGTGTCAGAATTACTCACTAGAAGCAGCTGGCTGTGGGCTCCCACTCGGCCTCATTCTGTACAGGGTCTATAATTACGCTGGCGGGCCTGCAGTTTTAGAATCTTACTGGCACATGGGGCACATGCCCGGGCCAAAACTATGATTTCAGGCACCCAAGTCAAGGTAGTAGTCTGGTGCCCCCCCCCCCCCTCCAAAAAAAAGAAAAAACACCACCACAACTATAGACTTTGCCCTAAGTGGCACTGCCTGTGGCTATTTTTATGCACATGCTGTACATACTGTACATACTGTGGTAATAATTGCCAACATACCTCTGACCTTTTGGCCTGTGTGGGCTTTGTGGCATCTCTCACTGTGCTGCTGCATCGCCTGTCTGCCTCTCCCTCTTGAACAGCGAACCAGACTGTGGCGCTGGGACGATGCGCCGGTATGTGTGCTGGTGACTAGCACGGCGGCCTCTCGTCTGCGCCGTCTTACAGTTCCTCCCACGCTGGGGACATGAGTGACTCTCCCCGTCCCAGCTGCTCCCCTCGGATCCTTCTGGCTCTCTGCCCGCTGGTTTGCTGCGGGTCTGCAGCGCTCCTCCGGCTTTGTCCACACCTGCTGTCTCCGGCTCTGTCCCCTCCTCTGGAGCTGATCGGGGAGCAGGGCGACGGCAGCGACAAGACAAGGACTCCAATGGGCAATTGCGGCATGAAGAAAGCAGGCAGTGAGGAGCCTGGCCCGTGCGGTGACAGCCGCAATTAGCGGACCTCTGCCTATAGAAACGGCACCTGTAGAGGTGCCTCAGTTACAGCCAGGGACGTGCTTTCTGCCTATATGAAGCATGCCCCTGTCACTGAGGCAGATATGATTGTCCAATCACATCTGCCTCAGTGACAGGGGCGTACTTTCTTATAGGCAGAAAGCACGTCCCTGTCACTGAGGCACCTCAACAGGTGCCATTTCTACAGCTTTTTTGAATGGGCTTTAACAGCCCGGTGCTCGGTCCCGCCCGCTGCCCGCCCCCTGTTTTGGACACTTAACATGGTCAGCGGGAGGCACCGCTCTTGGTGCCTCCTAAGCCAGTAAAAAAAAAAAAAAATGGGAGATAAAAATAATAATAATAAAAAGCATACATTTATGACACATAATATGTGTCATATGTATTTGTTTTCTATTATTTTATTATTTTTCTCATTAATGACAGGGGAGGCTCTGCCTCCCCTGACTGCACGTCCCTGCTTCACATGCCGGCAGTCAGGATTTCGGCGCCAGTCTTCTGGCGATAGTCTTGTTGCTAGTGTCGGTATTGTGGACATATAGAGATTATGAGTTATTAATGTGCCTGTGATTCTTTTCAAACTCTGAAAATCATGCTCTATCAAAAGCAAAGACATTAAAATAGGAATTTGGTACTCACCATTTATTCCCTTTCTCCGAATCCACAGAGGAAACTAAAATCACTACGCTGAGATAGAGTGGTGTCTTGGAGGAGTCTGCACTTTAAGAGAGAGAAGTGCAGCATGGCTCCTCCCCCTCTATCCTCCCTTCTGACCTCAGTCTTAGTAAACGGTGCCCGAGAAGAGAAAAGAGACCAGGGAATCTCCGACACCCACACATACATGAGCAGCGCTGGGAGAGTGTTCAGTGTCCCCTCTGGATACGGCGAAAATTAACAGTGAGTACCAAATTCCTATCTTTTCATTCATCCGATAGGGGACACTGAAGTCACTATACTGGGGACATCCCAAAGCTTTCTTCACAGGAGGGAAGGCGCTGGGAATCCTGTAAGCCCGCCAATCAAACCTATTATGACTATACTGGTCCAGTAGTCATCAGGCGCATAGCGCCCTTACCTGCTCCCTGGACCCCCCGGCGGGTGACTGAGCCACGACCCATAACATCAGCCGCCTGCAGCTGTGGTGGGTCCCCAGTGCTAATGGACCGGTGTCTGGGTTCAGCGAAGCACACCATAGGCAGTGGCGACCTGACCCTCCAGGGGGTGTCCCATGTAGCAGGCATTCAGCAGGGTCCACTGACTGCCTATCCTCACAATCTGCAGAAAACTGAGCCCCTCAGAAGGAGACAGACCCAGGGATCCAACTCCTCTGGCACTTTACTAAGACTGAGGTGAGGGGAGGATAGAGGGGGAGGAGCCATGCTACACTTCAATCTCTTAAAGTGCCGACTCCTCTGGGCACTTTACTAAGACTGAGGTGAGGATAGAGGGGGAGGAGCCATGCTACAATCCAAACTCTTAAAGTGCCAACTCCTCCAAGAAACCACTCTATCCCAGCGTAGTGACTTCAGTGTCCCCTATCGGATGAAGAAGAAAGTTATTAAAAGTAGTTAATTTGTCTGTTAATGGAGAAACTTCTAAAATCTTGATTGTACAAGGTTTGTCAAGTACAGCTCTTAATTTTTTAAAAACATTTTCTGTAATACTGGAACTTATAAAAGGAGTTTCTTTTTGATTCCTTAAAATTTGATTTGCTGCCTTTGTTAGTTAAACTCTTTAAAGCTCATCTTCCAGCAGATGAGAGGGGGTGAGGGGACAGCAGGGGAGGGAGACTGGGGAGGATGCGTTAAGAAGCCTATAGGTTTCTATTGGGCAAAAAATATGATGTTACTCTCTGACTCTCGAACACGCAGCAGTCCCACGTTGATACATTGGAAAATATGTTAAAAACTCCAGGGTTTTTACTGCAGTTTTTTTTTTTTTTTTTTAATATATAAATCCTGGCCTCAATCACATATATATATAATTGTCACATATCGACTTCCGGTTTCTGCGGGCAGCTGAGCTCCACTGTCTGATTGGCTCAAGGCACCCCCCTCACGGCTGTTTTCAGCCTCCATGCGCACACCACTCTCACAACAGCAGACCCACTGTCCAGAGCGCATGGAAATTTTTTTAGAGGCGATGCCCAGCTCCAGTAACAAGGCGCAGAAACCAAGGCAGAGCATTTCTTACACATCCAAGATGGCGCTGGATCCCGGAGCCTCATAGCGCCCAGCCCTGCTGCAGACCCCACAGCCACAGCAACAATCTCCTGCCTGCCCATTCAGATGCTTCTGTGGATGACTCCCAACCTCCCTCCCCTGCTACCCAAGACAAGGTAATTCCAGCACTGGATTCCCCAAGGACATATGGAGATATGGTTAAGGCTATAAGGGCAGCCATAGGCCCCTTATTGAAGGAGCAGACAGTAGATATTAATAAGCAGATTGCTCAGCTCCAAAGAAGGGTTCTGGACACAGAGTGTAGAGTGGGAGAATGCTTTCAGGATGTAGCAGAGAGGAAGCCAATTATATCCTAGCACACTAAGGACATTCACTCCCTACATAATAAACTCCAAGATTTGGAGAACAGGTCACACCGTAATAGCCTGCGTATTGTAGGGTTACCTGAATCTATTAAGGATTTATTCCACTTTATAAGAAACATGCTCCCAGAACTTTTAGAGATTCAAAATAGCTGCTCTGATATGGTTATAGAGCGTGCAGAGATTGGGCCCTCAGCGTCCACAAGATGGAGCTAGATCCAGAACAGTCATCTTTAAATCATTGAATTATCTCAACAAGGTGCTCATATGGTCGGCCTCACGCAGACAGAAATATAAAATAGGAAGGTCATTCCATCCTGTTATTCCAGGAATATTCTGCGGAGCTGATCAAACAGAGGAAGGAATTCTCACCAATCTGCTATCGCCTCATAGCATTGGAACGTAAGTCCACCCTGTTATACCCAGCAAAGCTCAGGATTTATGATGGCACATCATTTAAAGATTTCTTCACAGTAAGAGATGCGGAATGTTACATTACTGAAGAGGATCAATCTGGTAAAATGCAGCATCAAATTCCTCCCCACTATTCTTTTGAGGTGAACTTTGTTGCAGACAAACTTTACACACAGTATATCCCAATATCAGACTTTTAAGGTATCATCAGGAAGATCATATCCTGAGAATGGATTCCTCATTGAAACATACTAATACACATTCTTCCCAGGTTTGAGGTTTACCTGGTTAAGCATTTCCTACTCATTATTTTTTTTGTTTATATGGGTGTGCTCTATATTTTAATTACAACTGATAATGTTTTGAGCCGCAGGCCTAGGAGCCTGATCGTTAATCGCAGATGAATGTGTTTTCTACCTAGCAATTTTTGGAAGTGCTACATTTGGGCATGTTAGCCTGATTTATTTATTTATTTATTTGCAGTTTCTTATATAGCGCAGCAGATTCCGTTGCGCTTTACAATAGTAGACAGTGATAAAACAAACTGGGTAACAGACAGACTTGGAGGTAGGAGGGCCCTGCTGCAAGCTTACAATCTATTAGGTATATAGGCGGGAAACACAAGGACAGGCATCAGTAATAGCATAGCAGTCCCAACAAGTTACAAGTCCAGAATGGAAGCTATATAATACATAAGTGCCTCAGAGGATTATGCGTGTAGAACTTAAATATGATAGGCTTGCCTGAAGAGGTGAGTTTTCAGGGAACGCTTGAAAGTTTGGAGGCTAGCGGAGAGTCTAATTGTGCATGGAAGGGCATTCCATAGGATGGGAGCAGCCCGATGAAAGTCCTGTAATAGTGAATGGGAGCTAGTGATCCGCTCATCTTGTCCCCTCAGTTTTATGTCCCCCCACCTCCCAACCCATGCTCTCCCCCATCCCCCATTATGTACTTGCCTAAATACTGTGTCAGTTAATGTACTCGATGCAATCACTTATTCACCAAGAGTAAATGCTGTGATACAACATCTGTTTTTTTTTCTATGACCCTGAAATTAGGTAGCTGGAACGTGGGAGGGATTCCTTAAAAGGGAACGTATTTTAGTGTATTTAAATAAATTAAAATTATACCTAGCATTTCTGCAGCAATCACATCTTGTCCCCTCAGTGGTGGGCAAAATTAATATGTTAAAATGGAAACGGTTTTGCTTCTTACAACTCAAGGGCTAGAGGGGTTCTCATCTTAGCGAAACACCACCTAGACATTGAAGTCATATCAACCATATCTGATCCAAGAGGGAGATATGTTCTCTGCCAGATAAGATTCGAAAATCAAACTTTAATTTGTCTAATCGTCTATGTCCCTAATCAGTTCTCCCCATCATTTTTTCAAAAAAATCATTACAATTTTATCTCCTTTTACACACTTACCAATAATCGTCTGTGGAGATCTAAATATGATTTCTTCCACCTGCCAAGACAAACAAATCCAATTACCAAACCCCCGTAGGCTTCCAAAATTCGGTATACTTGAATTCTGTAAAGAAATACACCTCCTTGATGTTTGGAGAGTTCTCCACCCAACGGAGCGATATTTCACGTGCTTATCCGCGTCCACTAACACAGTGTCCTGTATAGACTATATTCTATTATCCCATTTATTATTTCCAAAAATAGAAGCTGTCAAAATAGCCCCCATAGTAATATCAGATCACGCTGTGGTCTGGACAAAAATTATACTCTCAAAAATACAACCTACCTCTCAGTCATGGAGATGCCCTGCAGCTCTAATGTTATCCAACCAATTAAGAGAAGCAGTACTATTGGCTTGGGATAATTACGCACATGAGAATTCAGAGGCGGCTGAGAGGGACCCCTTGTTGTTCTGGGAGGCATCCAAGGCCACTATAAGAGAAGAAATTATCTCCTGTATGGCCAACTTTAGGAAGAAGTCGACGGAAGACCATATCAGTGCCCAGTCTTCCCTTGTGAATACCTTCAGGGACTCCCCCTCCCTCGCCACAAGCCCTTTATGAGAGCTCAATAGAAAGGACAGAATCCCTATACTCTTTTACGAAGAATTCTAGATTCCACAGATTTAGAAACAAATCTAGCAAACTGCTATCCTCCCTCTTACAAGGCCAAAGATCCCTCGCAACAATCCATCTGCTATGTAAACCAGATGGCAAGTTAACATCTTCCAACTCAGACAGCCCGAGTGTTACGCGACTTTTACACCCAATTATATTCAGAACCATCCTCGAATAGGTATAATGCATCTCAATTCTGGGGTGACCTTGTTCTCCTCCAGGTGGCAGAGATTGATTCCTTGTTCTTATATAAAAATATATATCCCACAAAGAGGTCTCTCGCGCAATCTCAAGTCTCAAGACAGGTAAAGCCCCATGTCCTGACGGCCTAACCCCAGACTACTACAAATTACTAGGACACAAGATTACTCCTATTCGAACTGAAGTGTTTAACACAATACTATCCACAAATAAAACCCCAGCACATAACAATTCAGCCAGGAAGAAATCTATCAACCCCGGGCTCCTACAGACCCATTTCGCTGTTAAATATTGAATATAAATTATTAACAAAGATCATGGCTGACAGACAATACTCCCCTCCTTGGTTCATGTAGACCAAACAGGCTTTGTGATGGGTTGTAACTCGGATGCCAATATTAGACGAGTCCTGTCAGTCGTGAGTGCAGCCCAGTGTGCGGTGTCAAACTCACCTCAAGCTATTCTGCCATTAGACACTGAAAAAGCCTTCGACATGGTACACTGGGACCACTTATATGACACATTTTTCGGAGAAGTAGAAACGTTTCAATGTATCAATTTATTAATCTCACTATATGATAATTCAGCATCACGTATAATTTGTAATGGCATATTATCCGCCCCTTTCCCCATCATGAGAGGCACAAGGCAGGGGTGCCCTCTCTCCCCCCATTTGTTCGGATTGTCTCTAGCGCCTTTGGCAATTACACTCCGAAACTCGCCCACTTACCAGGGCATACAAAATCAGACACACTGATCTACGGATTTCCTCATTTGCAGACAATATGCTGCTTTTTCTATCACACTCCCAACATGCAATCCCTGCTGTTTTTCTAATTCTACTTCAGTTTGGGAGCTTTTCTGGCTACAAAGTAAATGTAGATAAATCTGAAATGCTCATATTTAAAAAGGACCCCACCCCCACTTTCCCCCCATGAAGACTTCAATCACGCCAAATAAAATACTTGTGAATCATCATTCCTAACTCCTTAAGTGATCTTTACAAGGTGAACTACCCACCAATTATATTGAAACTAATCCAAACTTAACAAAACTGGAAGAATCTCCCTCTGTCTTTGCTTGGCAGGATTGAAGTCATCAAATCGGTTATCTTTCCAAGATTAATGTACACATTACAGATGTTCCCCATTAAACTATTACCCAAAGACATGCAGTTAATATCACAAGCCTGCTCAAAGTTCATTTGGAACCACAAAAAGCCCAAAATATCCATTGCCAAACTGCACATCCCAGACTCTGGGGGAGGTCTGGGTCTTCCTGATATTGCCAATTATGCGCACGCCCTCTTGTTGCGCTTTGCGATGGATGCTAGAAATTGACACTTATTCCTTGTATACCCTAGACTGTGACCTCTTCTTCCCCTACCTTCCAGGTGCCCTTTTACACACTAAAAAAAATCATCGATTCCCAAGTATATCTACCACAATCCTCTATTCAGAGAAATATACGAGGCCTGGTGGTTTGTCTGCAATAAATTGGACTTGGACCATCTCCGATCAGAATGGATACCGGTATTTTTTAACCCAATGTTCCCTCCATGGATAAATAACCCCATTTTCAACAGGATTCAATCAAAAGGTGTGAAACTCATCTCCCAGGTGTTCGACCCAGGTGGGCACTTACTACCCTTCCAAACACTCAAAGACCGATATGGGCTTCCGGATAATAGCATGTTTCCATTAATGGAGATCCAACACTATGCCTTTTCCCTCTCTCCTAAATGGATTGCTCTCTCATCTCGATCTTACATTCTTGGGCAGACAAGTTAATTAACGGCTCCTTCAAATCCAGGCAAATATATCAAGAACTAATGATGAGACAGTCAGATAACCTATGTAATAAGACAAAAGACCCATGGATAAAAGATACCTTTATTGAGTAATGATGACATATTTAAATATTATGACTCTTCTTCGAAATTTTTCCAAGCGTCTACACTACAGGAAACACACGTCAAGACTATCCTATAGGGCCTATATTTCAGCATAGAATCTACTTTGACCCCAATGAGACGGGTAGATGCCTCAGATGTGGTTATCGCGCAGCATCCTTGTTCCACAATATCTGGTCCTGTGGATACATCAAACAATTCTGGCATAAGATAATAAAAGTATGTAAACTCATCATTCTACATAAAAGTTTCGATAAACCAAATACCAATCTAATTCTTAAACTTTGATCAGTGGGAATTAGAGGGCAGACAAAAATCTCAAAAACCATTCCTGACTATTCGCTTTACAGCCGCAAAAAAAAGTGATACTGAATTATTGGATAGTTAAACATGTACCTAACCTTGCTGCTCTAGATAGTTTACTATTGAAATATATGCTTTATGATAGGTATAACATGATCCACTCTTTCCACAAGTTTTCTTAAGAAATGGGAACCATTTATTAGAACGAAGACCAAAGATTTCCAGGACCGCATTCTACATACATTAGATATACAGATGTTTGCTGACAGATGAGTAAATGCAGAGAAGTATGACTTATACAGATATAATGTGTCTAGCCTAATAAACTGTCAATTGCTTCACTGCATAAGCCGATTATATTAGATCCCCCCCCCCCCCCCCCCCAGTTAATATATTTTATTGAAACTTCCTCTCACGGTTTGTTTTGGACAATGACTTTGATTATGCCCTTCATATGCGAAGTCGCATACTAAATGGTTACAACTAGATCTTCCCAGGTCTAACTGGATCACAAATCTGGACCTCATTACACGTCCTTTACTCGAACTCTTAGGCAACAAACAAGTCCATCCGAGCTGAGGATTACTACCTTGGTCATTGATACCATGACATAACCTAACTTACCTGCAAAGAACTCTTACCCAGGAATGAACACATTTAAAACCCATGCGAACAGGCTACTAAGATCAACATCTCTACCAATGCAATGGTCGATTTGCTAAATTTTCTGGGCAGTATTCAATGAGTTTTATGGCGATGTGATTATTTTACAGTCGCTGTGTTCCGGAGCCTCGCTGTCCCCCTGCTGTCCCCGTATTCAACGTCGCAGGGGCTCGCTGCCCCTGATGGCGAATCTTAACCCCTGCGGCGTCCCGCAGAGAGCCGGGGGACTGTGGCAGGCAGGGAGATGGAAGTCTCCCTGCCTGCCCCAGAATGTATGTGGAGGGGAGGAGGGCTCCCCGGGACTTAGGCAGCACAAGCTGCCCCCCCCCCCCCCCCCCCCGGGAGAGCCAGCAGGGGACCGGGTATTCACTGCTCCTGATCGTGCATATGTAATGGTCGGGAGCAGTGAATATATGAATATCTAATGAGCGGCTCTCGGCTCCCGGCCCCCTGCTGGCTGTTATGTGTAAAAAATAATAATTTTTTTAATTAAATATATATTCATGTGCTTATAGCACATGAATAAAAATATCATGCCCATTCACAGAATAAAATTCCTGATTTTTTGACACCCAATGTAAAAAAAAAACTTTTAAAAGTTCACATTCCACTTCACCATGAAAAGATGGCGATTTGCTACACAGCGACAATCACTTAGAAAGATGGCGAGAAGTGCACGTTGAATAGGGTGATTCACTTTCTGACACAAACAAAATCACCTTCCAACGTGAAAATAGCACAAATTCACCATAAAACATGGCGATTTGGCCTCATTGAATACGGCCCTCTGTGTTTCGCAAACAATACCCTTACTGTGTTCATCCATGAGATGTTTGTTTATTTGACACTGAAAATTTGTTATTATAACAATAAAAAAAAACAATAAAATATATCAAAAAATTAAAATAAATTGTCACATATCAAATGAAGCAGTTGAGTCTTCTGGTGTAACCTAATTACATCATGTTGCAGCTAAGACTCAGGTCATTAATAAAAAATACCTAGAGCTAGCAGAGTTGCACAGGACCTGGTGGCTTATTTGCAGCAGCCATCACACACTGCATGGGGCATTATGGCTATAAATTTATGAGCACAAATCTGTATAGCTTTATTTTCTGCATTAAAAAAAAAAAGTCAAATAAATTCTTCAATCACCCTACAGTAAAACATTATTTTCATCAGGGACTGATAAATTAAATCAACAAAAGTAAAAGTTTGTACATTACGTGCACATTCCAAAAATATTGCATATTTTAGACCTGTAGTTACCAAACTTAATGATTAACTTTTTGCTGTCCAAATTTTTTTTTGTAATTCCAACAGTCTAGTATACATTTTTTAATTAATTGTAATTTTTAAGTAAAAAATGGTCTACATTGAATGTTGAACGATGTTAATGTTCTTACTTTAAATTTGATCTGCTATGTTTGGAATGCTTCAGGAGGGACAGCGGGTGGAAAAGTTATATATCCACATTACCCTTAGCTCGAAGGCAAAAAATACAATATTCATAAATTCAATGAAACAAACCCAATGGTATATTCTTCGTGAACTCTCAGGCGACCCTCCTGTGAAAATATATGCCGAAAACCTTGATTAATGGTGCAATGTCATGATATAAAAGTACTCTCCTCTTTATCTTAAGCATTAGTAGAATATATGATATATTGTCTAAAATGGCTTGTATTTGAAACTGTACACATTGACCACGTTATTTCAATTGTCTGTTAATAACAAATGTACAAGACTAGGGCTGTTGAGCCTGACTAGACGTTGGACTTGAAAAGGTTAATGTGCACTAATAGGACACATTTTCAACATATTTGCTGTTATGGGGGACCTGGTTTACCTGCCAGCGACGTGCCACCAGAGACTTCTCATGTGATTGCAGCACGGAAATAGACTGCCTGCTGTTAAGGTTATCAGCGTCTTCACTGTAGACTCTCCTTTCTGCCGCTGTTGTATTTATTGGAAAACTGAATTAAAGTGTTACTCTGAAAACTACCTGTGTTCTGCCTCTAAAGAAACCATTATATGCACGTGAGGTTGAATTATGATGTGTCTGCACTTTTATATATTCCATGTTAAAGTATTTTTAAATAATCCACCGGCCAATGCGATGGCAAAGAGGAAGACTAACAAATGTTCTTGGTGTCCTAGGGCTTAAAGGAATATAAATGTAGACCTATAAGACATTCCTCAGAGCCCCCTCAGGAACAAACAGAAGCTGTATGTGAAGTACACCTTGCAAACAAGTCCAGAAATCAGGCAAAAGTGCAATCTGCCACTGAAAGGACTGAAACTTACACATTTTACAAAGCAAATGTGTAGTCCCAAATAAAGACTGGCTTACATTAGGGACAGGACTCTCAAAAGGGTTAAAGTCTAGAGCTACAGATGGCGCGCCTCTCATTCTTGCCAACAGCGTGCCATCGCAGAGGTTTTGCCAATTCGCTCTTCTTCTTGCGCTCCCATCCGCCAAGGGGCGTGGATGCTCACCATGTAATACAAGTCGCCACCTCTGGGTGGCTAATGCTCCCACCTATCTAGCGGTGGATTGATATACTGTACCGATGGAACGGTATCGACATTCGCCAAGCGGAGCGAACTTACACAGTATACTACAGTATAAGACGCTTGTGTGTCTCATCCCCGTGAACATCGCTGTGGCTCCAACTGTACTGTACAACTGTACTTCTGCTGTGTGCTAGTATAATTGTTGTGTGTGTACGGTAATAAATAATTTTGTCAATGAATACTGTTTAACCATTTAAGTGTCCCAGCGCTAACCTTATGTGCTGAGTCGGCAAAATCAGCCCTCTCCTAACACATCAGGCGGCTTTGACCGCGTATTCAGAGCACAGTGCATTAAAGCTAAATTGCATTTAATCTATTTGGCATACAGATAAGGGAACCTGACTATATTAGTGCTATATGGATAAATTAAAATGTATTTATTAATAGTTTCTTATATAGCGCACACATATTCCGCTGTGCTTTACAGAGAATATTTGATCATTCACATCAGTCCCTGCTCCAGTGGAGCGTACAATCTATATTAAATTAGTTTAAAGCTTAATTTATCTGGTTTCCTTGGCTCATTTGGCTCAGAACTGGGTTTGTGTGGAAGAGGAGACGTTTATCTACCAGAATATATGAACCCCAAGTTTCTGAGACTCCCGGAAAGGGTAACTGCAAACATCAGAACCCATGGTGGGTCTGAATTAATGGGTCCATTCTAATCAATGGGGGAAAATTGTGTTTGTTTTGCACCCTGATATCTCCGGTTCTATGTATCCTAGAGACTGGTACCATATGAAAGAGGAGACTCTTGGCTTACAGAGTAGACTAAGTACTAGTTTATATAACATCAGTAAGGGAAGCGGCAAGCATCCGTAGTTAGGGTCCCCTTCAATTGTCCACCTACTTTAGCTCATTACTACTGCGTACCGCAAATAGGAAATACTGTATAGAGAGGCTAAAGACTGTTTTTTGCATACAAGAACTTAGGGAGGAGCTTTTATCTATCCCCGTAATACTTATAGAGATATCACTTATAGCTGTAACTGTTACAGTACAATGCAATAAAAACTGTTCCTACCTGTGCAGACGCACGGAAATCTTTATAGGGAGGCAAGATTTTTTTTTTTGTGTGTATTAAATACTGTATACTCTAACTGACCTTGCTGAAACACGGAAAGGTTAATAGGTAGGCAGGAGTTTTTGTATGCTAAATGTACAGTAACTGACCTACTGTAAATTTGTTGGAAAAAAATAAGTTCCCTTTAATAAATCAAACTCAGACATACTGTACATTAATGTACAACATGCAGAGCGGTGCACTTATCCACTAGCCTACACACCTGATAAGAGCTATCTATAATACTGTAGCTTACTGGATAGTACAGTAGTAGAAAAGTAGTTCCTGCACTACAGAGCTTTTTAATACTGTAGTCACTTCATGCACATGCTGCAGCACACATTTCACGCATGCGCAGTAAAAATTTAAAAAAGTGACACCTGGTGGATGATCACTGGTATTGCACTCATCCGGCAATCGCCAAGCTGTTAAAATGTTTTACGCCGAGGGCAGCCATGGCGGTCTGGTGGTAGAACCGCCATGGGTAGGCTGAATGAGCGGCGCTACATCTGTATACACCAAAGTAAGCCTTCCAAACTATGATAACATTATTTAAGAGGAAGGCTTTCAGGCTTTATGTATGGCCAAAATTAACGATTATTAGAATCCTTTAACTCTCAGGACAAACATCCTCAAGAGCCACCCTGTCAACATGAGATATCTAGGTCCGGATGGAAGAGCGAACTAAAAAAACATAAGTTCAAAGCTGAAAGACGGGAGCTATGTAAGTGGGGAAGCCCACCACACCTTCAGAGTTTTTGTATCCTTAATTCATAAGCGGGATCTCTGTGTTTGTGATAAGACACCCGTCCATTAAAAATACGTCTCACAGAGTACATTTATAATATACATAAAGGCTTAATTACACATAATGTTTCAGCTCATTTTAAATTACATCATGACTCTAAGGAATGTTATCTTAAAAAAATCTGTGGCATACAATTAATGGATGGAGAACGAAAGACATAGAAAAGCGTTTATCACAAACTGAGATGCGCTGGATACACCGCTTAAAAACTATTGTTCCCAGCGGTCTAAATGTGGACTTTTAGCTGAAACATTTTTTAACCTAAATTTATTTATATCTGTGCTTTATGATAAATTCACCATTTTTCATATGGTTATGCTGCTTATTATTTTTATATGGTTACACTGTTTTTAATTAAATTTGTATTTTTTATATTAATTAATAATATGCACTGGCACTTAATTTTGAAGGTGGAACACATATGGCGTACATTAGAACGCACAGCCATTGTTTTCCACCCATAAGTCTATTATGTTGTGCATGTTTGCAGCTTGATAAAGTTATTGCTATCATGTGACTAAGATGATGACACGCAAAGCAGCTTGTCTTCTGGCTAGGTGGAACGCACGGCCATGTTGTTTCCGGCCAGATTGTTCCACAACCGGAAATTGGTAACAATTACAGTCAGCTGGATATCGAGTATATAAACCAGTCATGGGGACTGGAAAATCACACTTCTGATGAAGGATACCAACTCCGAAATGCATTGTGTGACTGTACTTTTGAAACGAGTAACCATCTTACGCTCAACTTCAGTCGCTGGCTGTGACAGCTCTTGTTTCCGGACCTTGAACATCTGAGGACATTGTGACTGCTGTTTTGCCAGGGGGACTGAGTTTCATGCTGTTTTATATGTCTATGTCTGTAAGTGCAATTTTATAATTAAATGTTTTTTTTTTTAGTGAAAACAATTAGCACTTTTTCTCTCCATATTCTTTTCAGTGTATGTGGATTTGACACTGGCCTGACTACTTTGTCAACATCTTTACAAGGCGCAATACCTGAACTATGTATATGGAGAGCTGCCGTTGACCTGACACTCTACAAAATTGTCATTACTTATGAGGAATATGGATAACCTTATGGTGACAGTATCATTCTTCCTTTTTTTCATCCACACTGGGTGTAAATAATAGTGAAAATATCAGGAGCACTTTAACACCTATATATTTTTTGTGTTTTTTGCTATGCCTATCTAAGTAGATGTGGGATTTCACTTTACATATGGTTGTTGAGCTGCACCTGCTTTTTAGCGCATGGATCCTGTGAGTTTTTATTATTGTTCCAAGACACCCATCAAGTATATTTGTGGCACCATCCTGCAGAGAATGGCTTAAGGTGCCCACAGACGCACCGATCCCGGCATGCGTTGTGGGTTTAACTAGCACACAGCATCGCATCGTATGCCTTGTGCATACGATGCAATGCTGTGCTAGAAAAAGCTAGTACAAAAAGTATGTGCAGCACATACTTTTTGTACTGTACGATGGAGTGCCGCGGGAGCGCGCACCCCATCGTATAGCATCGCACCGCCGGGATCGGTGCGTGTGTGGGCACCTTAAGAAAATAGATCAGACTACACACTAGTCTGTCCCAAAAGGATTTATAGCAGGCATGTCCAACCTGCGGCCCTCCAGCTGTTGTGAAACTACACATCCCAGCATGGCTTGCAATAGTTTTAGCATTCCATAATAGCAATACTATGTTATGACATGCTGGGATGTGTAGTTTCACAACATCTGGGAGGGCCACAGGATGAACATGCCTGATTTATAGGAATGGTTTATTTGTGGTTCAAAGCAAACAATCCACACTAATTCAAGCTACTGTAGGGATAAATCCTAACACATCACTCCACCAGCAGTCAACTGGAAACCAAGGATAAGACAAGTTTTTGGTACAATAAAAAATAAAAAAAAAGTTTTAATAAAATCATTAACCAAAAGGTGTGCGCCTTTCTTCTCCTTGGTCTACAGGCCCCACCGAATAACTAGAAGCGGACATACATCACGGTGCATAACACACTGACCCCAAGAACGTAGAGCTGGAAGAGGATACTTGGCAAACCAAAAAATTAGATTTACCTCCTCAATAGCTGCCCCGGGCAGAAGAACTCTGTATCCTATTCAACTTCCATAATACTGACGGATTGCAAGATTTCCTGGGCCATCTATCAACACTGGAACCTTTGGATGCAAGAGTGAGAACCTAACGTCAGCCTAAGGCGGCGCAAACCTTGATCCTCTGGACCGTTGTTCGTCACTGGTGTTGCCATATAGCTAACTGATTTGCATAAAATAGATTAGAGCTATTGTTAAATACCAATAATTAATGAAAGGTGATCCTAACCTTAGTGTATAGTATAAATAAATAAATAAATAATTTTAGTAGGGATAGCTAATCATTTGAGTGTACAATGTGGATATAGTTAGGCCTTACTACAAAGATATGGGTTATTGTGTATAATTACAGGTTGTGTAAGCCATGTAGACACAATACAAATATAAATGACATCACACCAGTTAATCCCATTTTTCTACCTAATTTCATAAAAAAAATAAAAAAAGTACTTGTTTAGTTTCACGGCGGCAGCTGTTCGCTACGCTAGGTTTGAATCTTAGCAGCACGCCAACAGCTACCTTACTAGCGTAGCACGGCAGCAGCGCTAAGCTATACGTAGCTTTCTTCTCTAAGCTACGTTATCAGTGTTGCTACATTATCAACATAGCTCTTCGGCTGTTGGTAACTACATTATCAGCGTAGCTCAGCAGCTGCCTTGAACTACATTGTCAATGTAGTTACACAGCAGTACCAGCCCATTGCTCACAGGTCATTTTAGACACACCCTTCAGACACCCCTTTTGTTAGCGGTTTGACAGGGTCTCTAAAGTAGACACCTCGGCAAACCACTAACAAAGGGAGCATCTGAAGGGTGCATCTAAAATTGAGACGCTATTGCGTCTAAGTACAGCAAACCAAACGCTCTAGCATCTATATTTAGATGTTCCGAAAACTGGTAACAAGGGTGCATCTAAATTTAGAAGCTACAGCATCTACATTTTAGTGTGGTATAGGGGTGCAGCATTAGTTAAAAAAAAAAAAAAAAAGACTCAGAAAAAAAAAGTGTGAAAAACATTACTAAACATCTTGAAAATGACACTTGTCGACGTAACAGCTGTCGACCTTTTTATTCCAATATCCACGGCAGCCGAAAGCATGGCGAGCGCAGCGAGCCCCCCGTTATGCGTCCTACTGACCTTTTCATACCCCCACGATCCACGTCATCGAGTTGATTTTATATAGTGTGGTGAGCGCAGCGAGCCCGAAGCCCCGCGAGGGGACACAGAATACATGTGATGTTTCGTGCTGCCCTCGCCACACTATATAAAATGAACTCCACGCTGATGTGGATAGTAGGGGTATGAAAAGGTCGTTAGGACGTGTAACAACCCGAGTTCAGCAAAAATGCGAGCTGTCCGCTGAACTCAGACTTTTTTTTAAAAAGGGGAATTAACGGTACTTGTGCATTATCTGGGAGCCCGATTTTTAAATCTTATGTCCTTGTACAACTAAAAATCGGTCACATCGCATGCGATGTGACTGGACCAGATTTTTAATTGTACAGGCACCCTGATGCCTATGTTAAATGCCCCCCCAGACCCGATTTTTCATTGTACACCCACCCTGATGGGTAATGACTATGTCAAATCCCCCCCCCCATTGTTAACGCCACCCCACGATCAACGCCAACGCCAACCTGAAGCGAGCCTGCTTTTAGACAATATGAAAGCAGCATTACTATCCAAAGTCTGTAAATTGTTTAAGGTCAGTTTATGTAACATAATGAAGGAGGCATATATAGATATAGATATATTATTCTGTAAGGTTTCTTTTTCCTGTAAATAAAAAAGAGCAATCAGAGCTGGAAGTCAAGTCTTGAACTCAAAAGGTTGGAATCATGTTATGAACAGAAATCTGCTTATTGTATTATATAAGGCTTCACAAGGTTGGAGGATAGACTTGCACTCCATAGGCATAATAATATCCACATTGTGAATGAGCCAGCATAATATATCTCTGTAAAATAATATTAACAAATTCTTACCTTTACCTGGACATGGTTCCCAGACAGAGAGCAAGGTCTCATACCCCCATGAGCCAATCACATGTACATGTATAGGAATGTTCATGCTACATTGCTGTGCGATTGGACTAGTGATAACACTGACTTTTTGTTATGAGCCAACCTATTCTGTAAAGTCTATTACAATATAATTGCAGATATCAAATACATAAACCATTATATATCAATATATGATCTAATATACTTTGTATAAGATTCCACTCAGTAATTGGTGCCTCAATTGGTACATTATATTCAAAGGAGAGATAATGGTACTTGTGTATTATCACGGCGCCCCCGCTATTAAGTCGCACGACTTTTAATCGCATGCCATACACCGGTTGCACACCGATGCCATGCAAAATTGTATAAGCCCCCTATACGATTTTAAATTGTATAAGCACCCTAATGGGTGCTTACAAGCACCCTAATGGGTGCTTACAATGTTAAATGCACCCCCCCCAGTATAAACGCCAACCTGAAGCGTGGCGAGCACAGCGAGCCTGCGAGGGGCGGCGGTACGCGTCCTCTGACCTTTTCATACCCCCACTATCCACGTCGGTGTGGAGTTGATTTCATATAGTGTGGCGAGCGCAGCGTGCCACCGAGCCCGAAGCGTAGCGAGCCCCGCGAGGGGACGCGTATTACTTTACATGTATTCCGCGTGCGCTCGCCACTCTTCGGGCTCGGTGGCTCGCCACACTATGCAAAATAAACTCCACGCCGACGTGGGGGTATGAAAAGGTCGGAGGATGTGTATCGCCGCCGCTCGCCACGCTTCGGGTTCACGTTCATAGTGGGGGTGGCGTGGGGGTGCATTTAACACTGTAAGCCCCCATTAGGGTGCTTATACAATTTAAAATCGCATCGTATTGCCTAAACGGTGTAAAGAAAAGTCCTGCGCACCACCAAATTGACCATATATCAATATATGTTATTTTATTATAGGTATTCTAAGTCGGCCAGAATTTTCTCACGGTTAGGTACTGCTGCTCTATTTGGGATTGCTCACAGTCCCAAAAGAAGAGAAGAAAACATAGAAGAATATAGAGCTGCGCACCCAACTTAAGTATAAATATAACAATTTATTATAATTGCATACATACAATACAGAATTAAGAATAAAAAATATATATAAAAAAATATACAATAAAAACACACACAAGATATGAAAAAATGGGGGAAAGTGGATTATACAACCGGTTGTATTCACTGTAATCCAATCCTGGTATTATTGGTTAGTGTCAGGTTAGTACTGTTAAAACTTGGGATGTTAATGACAGTCACTATGCATTCCTGGATTTTTCATAGTATTGTTAGGCTTTTGTTAGACTGCAGTATATTAGTAGTTAGCTTAATAGGTCTGGCCAGACAATGTGGGTACCTTACAGACGACCTGGTGCTGCTATGTCCTGTCCTCCCAGTTGATGGCGCTAATTAGCCAGAATTACAACTTTATCCGGAGTAGGGTTATTTCAGGCAAGCTGGTCACAGTATGTTCAATGGTACCACGTCTCTTAAGTGTATTGCCAGTATCCTTGTACTCTATGTACAAGGATACTGGCAATACACTTAAGAGACGTGGTACCATTGAACATACTGTGACCAGCTTGCCTGAAATAACCCTACTCCGGATAAAGTTGTAATTCTGGCTAATTAGCGCCATCAACTGGGAGGACAGGACATAGCAGCACCAGGTCGTCTGTAAGGTACCCACATTGTCTGGCCAGACCTATTAAGCTAACTACTAATATACTGCAGTCTAACAAAAGCCTAACAATACTATGAAAAATCCAGGAATGCATAGTGACTGTCATTAACATCCCAAGTTTTAACAGTACTAACCTGACACTAACCAATAATACCAGGATTGGATTACAGTGAATACAACCGGTTGTATAATCCACTTTCCCCCATTTTTTCATATCTTGTGTGTGTTTTTATTGTATATTTTTTTATATATATTTTTTATTCTTAATTCTGTATTGTATGTATGCAATTATAATAAATTGTTATATTTATACTTAAGTTGGGTGCGCAGCTCTATATTCTTCTATGTATTGCCTAAACAATGCTATACAATTTTAACATTGTATGACATCGGGGGAAATCTGGTCGCATCGCATGCCTTATGGTCTGTGATGCGATGGGCACCGTAATACTACACAAGTACCGAGATAATTATTCAAAATTCAATACTGGGAAGTAATACCTGCTGGACCCTGGAACTCAGCAAAGCTCCTAGCATTTGAAAGTTCCAAAAGTCCACTCAGGGAAGAAAGAAAATAAATAGATGGGAAAGAGCCACCAAAAAATGTACTCACTCTTGACCAACAGAAACAAATTGGAAGCCAGAGGCTGGAGTGCAGTGAAGAGAAGATTTAGCTGCTGGGAAAATGTAACTATTTGATGACCGGCTAAGGTCACCGTCCTATACCCATGGTTAAGAGAAAATGTAACACCTTACCACTTTCATCAATGTTTGGGGAATTAAATTCAGGAGAATGTATGTATAGGAATCACGGTATGATTATGCAATTTATTGTGCAAAATACAAATAATGTATGGAGTTCTGAACTAAGGTAGTTAGGAAATCACAGAGATTAATACAACCAAAAAATTGTAAAAATGTGAACTGCCTATACTAGTGTACCAATGAAAAATGCAAGTTATCCTATAAAAACAAACACACAAAAACATTCACAGAAGTGTTCCAGGAGCTTACTACAACTGGAGAAATCTTTTCAATGATGGATGCATAGTATCACACTCAAGCCTTCCTACATTCACCCACAAATAGATTTATCTTATAATATATACTGCATTTACTGGCGTATAAGACTACTTTTTTCCCCTGAAAAACATGCCTCCAAGTGGGAGGGTCGTCTTATACGCCGGGTGCACTTATATAACAAACTCTATATTTTGAGTGGAAATGTTGGGGGGTCGTCTTATATGCCGGCAAATAGTCTGAATATTTAATATTTTCTCACTGTAATTTTACTTAACGATATACTGTAGTGGGTACACACTAAGCGATATGCAAAAAATTATCGTTAACAATAATTGTTAAGATGCCCGCACCAGTGGATTGTTAAGAATCCGTTGGTATCACGAATATCATTAACATCTGCCGGACAAATGATCTGTGTTAAAACACTGAACGATATTGTACAGTGTGTACCCAACTTCAGATACTCTTGTGCCACATTTTTCATTGCAGATCTCCTTTTCAAAATTGAACACTGGCATTACATTGGATGGCAAATCAAGCATTGAGGTTTTAAAATTCAAGACTTAAGAAGCAGTGCTTTAATTGCTACAAAAGCCTCAACCGGAGATCAACATGATTGAGAAAATACTTTAAAGTATAAACATGTAACAAAAGGCTTATACATAGACTGCAAAACACTTTGGAACTTTTTTTGTGCAATTTTACATGGAACTTCTGTCGCTTTCACAGGGACAGAATACATAACTTAGTGTGGTACTTTCAAATTCTATACAATTAAAAGACATTATAAAAGACTAAAACATAATTGCACCAAAAACCTAGAAGGAATCAAAAGGTTCTTTACATTAATTTTTAACTTTAAACATTTAATCTGGAAAAAAAATTCCCATGAAAATGGTATTAATATTCAAATATTTAAAACACAATAATTCAAAAACATAGAAAGGCCACTAAGTTTTTTCATGTCTGCACAAGGACAGTAAATATATGCATATACAGAGGGCTGAAAACGTTGCATTAGTGCAAGAATAATAAGTATTGATGGCTCCAGGCGAACTAGGAAGAGCCCTACATATGACACGGACCGCAAGTTATTGCTGAGTGCTAGTGATTCACTAACTAGGTATATATAACCATTGTTTAGGCCTGGGCTAGCCAACTCCAATCCTCGAGAGCTACCAACAGTTAATGTTTTCCGGATCTCCTCACAGAGGGGCAGATGTATTAAGCCTGGCGAAGAGATAAACTGGAGATAAAGTGGAAGGAGATAACGCACCAGCCAATCAACTCCCAACTGTCATATTTTAAACACAGATGATTGGCTGGTGCGTTATCTCCTTCCACTTTATCTCCAGTTTATCTCTTCACCAGGCTTAATGCATCTGCCCCAGAATCACAAGTGAAGTAATAAGCTCCATCTGTGCATCTTTTAAAATGCGTCAGTGAATAATGAGTGCACCTGTGCAGCAGCTAAGTTGTTTGGAAAAGGTGAACTGAACTGTTGGTAGCTCTCGAGGACTGTAGTTGGCTATCACTGGTTTAGGCTAACATGTGTGCAAGTGTCTTGACTTAGCAAGTTTCCTGACTGTGACTACTAAAATAAAAATCCCTTTTCCCTTATAAACATTAGATGCACAAACATGAAGACCTAGATCATGAAACACTCTTCAAATGGAACCTTAAGCCAAATGTTTTCACACATATTCCATCTTTAACAATGAGTGATGTGAGTGGCAGTATCAGTCCCTTTAAGACCCACGGTGTCAGTCAGGTCATTAGCTCTTCAGATATCCGTTCAGAAAATTGAAGAATTCTTAGGCGAGAGCAGAGCACGAAAAAAACAAAACAAAAAAACAACCACTCTAAAGGCTGGAGTGGTCTAAGAAATGACGTAATCGCAGAAGCTGAATGTGGCTGGCATATGCTGGGCTGTACCTTCCTGGACTGCTGTAATCAGAGGTGTTCATGTACCTTCCTGGACTGCCCATGATGGGACTGCTCCTACCAGGAGTGGAAAAGCCAAGGCTACTAGGTGAGCTACAGGCAAACATTTGAGACCGGTTTCTTCCTGATAATACTGCTGGGCTCGGCCAACTAAAAATGATTTAAAATAAAAAAAATAAAAAATGAAAAACATAGGAACAACAGGAAAAGCTTGAAAGTTATATGGCTTTCATAAAGATAGGAATCTGTTCACTGCATCAATACCTTTGTCGATCTGTACTGGAGTAAGAGGATACGGTGTTGATCCATTTGGAAATACTGGGGTATTTCTGTTCATCGATTTCAACACTTTCTATTGCCAATAACACATCCCTATCTAGCTTGGAAGGGTCATTCCTGAAATAGATGAGACCGTAGAGTTGTAATCGTTTGTAACAGAAAAATTGCAATCCTGCTAGGACAGAGCAGGAAGACCCCACCCCTCCCCTCCATTGCACTGTGCTTCATATCAGTCATACAGTCCCAACATCAGTTGTAAGAAGCTGGGCATGGCATTATCATGGTAACATTGAGGTGCAGTGTATGATCAGATTACTGCATATGCTGTAAAGGGCACATAAGCAGCAGATACCACTGTACATACCAACGAGTTCACATGCCAGATCACATTAGGATCTTCTAGCACCGGGGTTTTTCTTTTAGCCAAAAATGGGTCTTTGCACAGCCACATTTTATTGTGAATGAGAGAATTAGATTTGGGTGAGTTATTTTGTTTCTGTGCAGGGCAAATACTGATTGCTTTATTTTTACACTGCAATATAGATCTCACTTTAAAGTAAAACCCCACCCAAATCTAATTCTCTCTGCACAAATAACATGAAAGCATTAACAGAGGACCTCCTGGCTGCCCTGCAGACCTATTCCGCAGAGACACCCTGCCCCACCTCCAAGATGCCCCAATCGACTGAGTGGAATGGGCCCTGACGGAAGCTGAAAACAGATTTGTAGTGAGCAAAAAAGCCCGCCATAATGTCATAATTATTCATTCGATAGTCTGCTCAGAGGACTATAATATATAGTTCTGCAACACTATTGCTTGTTGCAGTCATATAACATCTTACATTCACCACACTGCCTTTTATCAAAGTGCACATATTCGAAGGCGTTTGAATAGCAAAACTGAGTCATAAATCTAGATGGCGAGCGCAGCAAGCCCCGCGAAGGGATGCGGAATACACGTCAAGTAATCTGCTGCGCTCGCCACGCTTCGGGCTCGGTGGCTCGCCACACTTTATAAAATCAACTCCACGCCAACATGGATAGTGGGGGGTATGAACAGGTCGGGAGGACGCGTAACGCATCAGCTCGCCACGCTTCGGGCTGGCGTGGATAGTGGGGGTTTGAAAAGGAGGCATTTGCCAGTATGTAACATGGAGCACTGGCAAATGCATTCTTTATTGTGCATGATAGGCACTTACTCCCGCACCCTCCTTTGTGCATGAGACGCACATGCTACCGAACCCTTAACCCCACCTCCCTGAAGCGGACACGGGCAGGGTTGCCGTACCCTGACCCAAGAATTACTGAGACGCACAAGCAGCTGATGCGTCCAAGGCAGATGGAGCGCCTCTCTGCCAGCGTCCACCAGCGCAGGGGGTCTGGCAGTTACCGGCGCTGTGTAAAAGGCGCTCACTAGGCTTGCCGGGGACAGTACGCTAACTACGCAGGGCTGCCGCAGGGACACTACGCTGACTAAGCTAGGCAGCCGTTGGGCTACACTGACAACATAGCTTAGCCTGCCGCCGTGAAACTACATAAGCATCAAAAAAGTTAATTTAGAAAACACATGCACTAATATGCTAGCTGAGCACAATACATACCCGAGCAAAAATATTGATCTATTACTTTGGTTTTTCGATGGTGTCTTCATGATTAGCTGCTGACTACAAGAACCCGAACAAGCAATTGAAGTGGACAGCTCAGTGATTCCTGGTGAAAAGGGTTTATCCAGCTGGTTGCGGCATGGCTGGGCTTGAGTATCTTGTGATAACACTGAACATTTTGTCCTTGCAAAAGAGCTACTGGGTTCAAGATCCATAAAATCATTCGAAACAGCCATCTGACTCATTTTTTGAGTGACCGCACATTCGTCTTTTATAGGAGAATCTTCAGAGGCTTGCTCAGACAATGAAAGTTTATCAAACTCAGCCATGAGGTTGGATACAGGAGATAGCATTCTCTCTTCCAAACCCTGGTGTCTGCGCTCTCCCGGATGGATTTGGTCATTATTCAATGGACTGCAAAATCTAAGCATTGTTCCATCACTACCAGAACTGCTTGGGAGGGGAGTTGTGTCCATAATGCACTCTGGTACTGCGATTGTCTCAGCAGATGTCAATGGGAGGCTTTTTTTTACTGCATTCTGACGGTTTTTTATTTCTTCAAGACTCATGTCTTCCTCATCATCCAAAAATGCTCCAACTGAAACAGAATTGCAGAACTTCTTGCTTTTTCCTGTAAGGAAATATTATATGCTCAGTTACTGTACATTGAATATTTTTTTCACCTTTAATAAAATGTTTAAAATAAAAATGGAATGCCTTTAAACACTACAACTTCCACTTCCTTTTGCTTAATACTGTTCATTTTATGGTATCTCACTAATCTCTATGGTAACATGTATTGTTTAGTCATGAATTGCATTATTGTAGATACAGGTAATAAACATTGCTTATTTTTGCTCACAGCTCTATTGCACATAAGAAATTTTGGTACTTGTGTAGTTTCACGGCGCCAGTATGGCGCCGTGCGTCTAAGTTCCCTTGCGGGGCTCGCTTCGCTCGCCCACGCTGCGGGCTCGGTGGCTCGCCACGCTATTTAAAATCAACTCCATGCCAACATGGATAGTGGGGGTATGAACTATCCATGTTGGCATGGAGTAAAGTTACTTTTTTTAACATAGTTTGTGGCGAGCCTAGAACCCGGAAGTAGCACGGCGCCATGAAACTACACAAGTACCGAACTTTTTTACTTTCTGTAAAAAACATTATGTGTAAGCAGCATGACCACCTACTGAATATGTCCTATAGAAGGAAAAAAATAGAATTCCTTTAGAAACCAAGGTAATCTCTCAACAGAAGAAGGGCTGGGAGTACAGGTAGCTAAAGGTTTGAAGCTTTTGCAATAAAAGCTATTGAAGTTCTAGTGTTCCTTATAGGAACTAGGGCAGGCAGGGCACCGCTGCACGGGGGCAGCGAAAGGGGGGTGGACTGGGCCAGCCGACGTCACTGTTTTGGGCGGACCCGGGCCACCAACGTCACAAAAGGGGCGTGCTCGGGCCGTGACGAAAAGGGCTGCCGGCGTCTCTGAAGGGGGCGGACCCGACCACCCGGAAGGCTCTACACTACCGGGAAGCGCTGGGCATCGCTATCTACAGCGGCGCCGGGCTTCCCCAGTGACACCAGAGGGGACAAAGGCAGGCTGTTTTAGCAGGGCGCTGCCAGAGGGGCAGGGCGCATTTTGCCCTTTAAAAATCTGGCAGGGCGCAGCGCCCCGCTAAAACAGCCTAGCGGGAACACTAAAGGGAGTAATACATGGGGTGAATAGGTAAAGCAGACCAGTTACCAGGAGTTGTAGAATTAGGTTTTGTTATATTGAAGTATTGCTCTAGAGCAGCAGAGCTTATGTAGGAGAAAACTGGCTCCGGAACACTGTACGAAAGATTGTACTAAACCAGTCAATCTAGAGTGCTCAATCTCATTAGTAGGAGATAACACTCATTCAAATAGTTTCTATTGTTTGAATGTAGTACAGTCAAAATTTTTTAATTTTTGTAATTCCAAAACCATTTGGACATTGCCCAATAGTGAACTTCTATTATGGTTTCTTATCTTTCTGCAATCTTATGGGACACTACCACTACTACTAGCACTCCAGACAGGATGACCAGTTCAAACAGGGCAATAGTGACAGTAACTAGGAATATACTACAAAACAGAGAATGAATAAAAGGCTTTCAACACTGCTAAATCCATGCAAAGGACTAGTAAAGTGAATCATGGATCGGAAAGCAAATGTAACATGCTAGTAACTTAAGCAAGATCCAATCTCCAATGGACTCTGCAGCAGAAATGATGACCTGTTAAGACAGCAACACTCTAAAGGGGTGTACTTGCAAAGCAATTTTGACCAAGCCAATTTTGCTTAAGCCCGTCGGTGATTCTGAGTAGGCCGATTTGGCTATAGGGCAAATACATTGCGTTGAGCAGCTTAAGTCAAAATGACCTTGCCTGCACAGTCTCTTTGGCTGGGAGATAGTGATGCCGCAGGGCCACGATTGCTATTGGCTAGCGCATCGTGGCTTAACACATGTAGAGAGGGCTGACTAAATTGAGAAGCAATGAACAAACTTTTTATACCAAGAAATTTATTATTAAAAAAAAAGAGAAATAAAATAAAAAATCTAAAAAGGGCCGCTTCTGCTCAAAATGTTCCAGCCAGCAAAACAAGTATTTACTTAAATATCAGTAAATCATCATTAATAGCAGTGCCTGCTACCTCGTACCTGCCGGAGATGGGGTTTTGTATTTATTGCAAATCTCATGGTCCAGCTGCATTTTTTCACTGGTCTCTCTCTTGCTGAGATATTCCTCTAATTTCCCCAAACCTTCCTGGGAAGAAAGATTGGCAAAACAACCCAGAAATTCCCAGAACTCCACCCATGGGACATCCAGCTCACGAGCAAGCTCCCTACAGTGAACAAGGACACAAATCAGCATGGATTCCTTCCATCAGAGATAGTGGAATGCAAAATAAACATTATTTCATTGCAGAATTAAGAATGTGAAAAAAACAAAAACAAAAATCAAACCTTCCAACTCTCTCCTCTCCTCTTTCTGGATCGGTTTTTCGGACATTATGAAAGAATCCAGCCCTGTCACGTGGTGGTGTTTTCCAGGTTCTTCTAAAATCTTCAGCCTACAACATAGAAGAACTGAATACAATTGCACAGCAGTCATCTTCGCCCACACTTTCAAGAGATGAAAAGTGTCAGTGGACCACTGGTGCTGCAGTACCACTCCTAGTGAGTGATACAGTAACATTGTCTCATTTCGCACCACGCCTTCTCCTTACTTAACTCTTTGAGTGCCGACGTTGCTGTGAGAGATCCTCAAAATATCCATTAAAAATGCCAGAGCCGCTGACAGTGACTGTTCATTTTTTGGGTGAAATATGTAAACTTGGCTGTATTTGTATCAATAGTAAAAGAAAAAAAAAAGTCGCTGTGAGTGGTGATGGCGTTTTTAGCGGATATTTTGAGGATGTCTCACAGCAACATTGGCATTTAAAGGGTTAAGGTTGAAGCTAAGGAAAGTGATAAAAAAGTGAGAACAAAATAATCAAAAGCAATGCTTTTGTTAATGTTGTACTGTGATCTAGCTAGCGTATAAACATTATTAGCATTTATTTGCATACATTTCCACAGCACTGCACATAGAAATAAACCTAACATTTATATAGCAAAGTTTACATTTAAAGTAGTTTTTCTTGAATACTATATAAAATTTGGGTCAATGAGTATATAAAATATTTGTTTTTGGATTACAGAATTTTAACAAAATGTTACGACCTTCCTTTGACATACGGTTAGAAAAACATTGCGAACTAAAACAATACAGGATACTGAAGTTTATTTTCAGTCTCACCTTTGAAGGGCTCATTGGTCCAGCAAATGCTCTCACTGCTAGCAGTGGATCTTTGGGGCTGCCACAGTATCTGGGCTGTGACAGGATATCAGGCTGTTCTGGTGACCATGGTATTCCAATAATGGGAAAAGAGGAATTATCTTCTGCACGCAGTAGAGGAACATAGAATTGACCTAGTAGAGAATTACAACACTTTTTTTTAAAGCAACACATTTCTATGCACGTAGTACCTGACTGACATGAAACAAAAAATTACTAAAAAAATCAAATTTTCTAGTTTGTACACATCTTCATTACAAAGCTCTTTTTTTTAACCTTTCACTTCACCGTACCCTGAATGCATTTATATGTGGAAAGTATAGCTTGAAGAAGCCATTAACCCACTCATACTTTTCCATAAAACGTTTAATTTCTATATTACGTCTCTAGATTTGGATAAAGAACTGAGGAGTAGATGTATGAAGCAGTGATAAGGGAGAAGTGATGGTGCTTTATCACCGGCCAATCAGCTCCAAACTGGTCCTTTTTCAACCCAGCCTGTAGTCAGGAACAGATTGGCCCGTGATCAAGTACCAGGCACTATCACTTCTCCATACCTCTAACCCTGAATCCTGGTACAAAAGATCTGTTTAAAGTAGTAGAAGCCAAGCCTGTTGCAGGAGCATAACACCAAAGATAATGCAACCCATTAATGAGCGCAGAAATGAAGGAACACTATGCACTCCACAGTAACGTTCCCGATATTCAGAACAGCACAGGCAATGCTGAGAAAAGCAGAGACTATACCCTAGCTAGAATATTCATGGCACTGGCAGTGCAACAATTACTTCTGCCCAGGTGCTGTTTCTGATTGTAGCAGCATCGAGCTCTGTTCGTATCACAGGTTGTCAACATCACCACTATTTGGGCAAGTCCGAACTTTTGCATCAAAAACGGACAATCCCATTCTCTTGGATGGATGGCATTGGCAGATATAATAGTGTATATTAATTTTTGTCTGCCATGTGAAGTCACAGAAAGGTCAATCAAACAATCTTTTGCTCATGAGAGGATTAAAGACAATTCCAACATCGTGGTCTACATCCAGGGACCACATTCCCATTTATGAAAGATACTGTAGTACAGACAGAGTGCCATAAAAGATAGAGACGGTTAGGCCATAGAAGAAACTGGAAAGGCTGGTTCTCAAGGAGAACTGTTCTCATCTACAGGACACTGGCATGCAGCAGTTTCTCACTGCACCATATTTATTTAAAGTTTTTAATATAGCGCATACATATTCCACAGAGCTTTAGAGTATAGTTAAACATTCACATCAGTCCCATCCCCAGTGGAGCTTACAAGGGACACAGACATTCTAGGGTTAATTTTGTTGGAAGCCATATTTTTGGGCTGTGGGAGGAAACCGGAGTAAACCCACGCAAACATAGGGAGAATATACAAAATCCATACAGTTAGGGCCATGGTAGGAATCAAACCCATGACCTCAGCACTGTGAGGCAGTAATGCTGACCATTACACCATCTGTACTGCCCATATGACCAGTTAGTCCCTTCTGTAATCAAATGGGAATAGGTGTGAACAAATCAATTCTGGTTTTAACCAAATCAATGATGTTGCTCTCTGAGAGGAAGCACCCTGGCAAATTTGATACAACAAAGTGTCCGGCATTCCATATTCCTCTTTGAAAAATGTAACAGAAAAAGCAAATATATGATACATGAAAGTTTGTATAAATTAATATATGGTTTTACATACTACAGGTTGAGTATCCCCTATCCGAAATGCTCGGGACCGCGAGCATTTCGGATAGGGGAATTTTCCGGTTTTTAGAATATTTTTTTTTAAGCCATACTTACCTGTCCCCTGATGGTCCCCGGGCGTCCCTCGGCGTCCGCGCAGTCCCCGGGCGTCCACAGCAGGCCTCCGGCATCTTCTCCTGGTCTCCAGCGGTCCCAGGAATGCATTGCGCGAGTGTGCGCGCGCACCGGTGACGTCACCGGCGCGCGCACACTCGCGCAATGCATTCCTGGGACCGCTGGAGACCCTGGAGAAGATGCCGGAGGCCTGCTGTGGACGCCCGGGGACTTGGTAAGTATGAAAAGAGGGTTAGGGGTTAAAAAAAAAAAAAAAATGAAAAATTCGAATGATTCCAAAAACCACGGTTTTTGGAATAATTCGGATAAGGGATGCACGGATAGGGGATACTCAACCTGTATACAAAAGAGGTTTAAAAATTGCATCCTGCATGGTGATAAGGACACCACCACCACCACCACCACCACCACCACACTCTTGGCTATAGAAAAGGGGAAAGTCACAGATCAATTGAGTGATCATTATCCACCATACAGGTCAAATATTATGAAGTGTTGGATAGAGACCTATGATTTTGGTATTTAATTGCAGTAGAGATTATGTAGCTTCCCCACATATCAAAGTATCCCTTACCACTCCAAATCTTTCTCAAGGTGCCCATACACGTTGCGATTATCGCATCAGTTTTGTACTTTTAAAGTACAAAACGCATCTCATGTGCGATAATCGTGCCATGTACCTGCGGGGATGTGATGCGATGCGCGTCCCCGCAGGTACAATATTGTAAAGCACAAAAAGTATCTGCATGCAGTACTTTGTGTGCTTCATTGCATCGCATCGGTACAGGAGTACATGCAATGCGATGTCCATTTGTAGCTATAAACTTTAAAATATATATATATATATATATATATATATATATATATATATATATATATTTTTTTTTTTTTTGATTGCATCGCAACTGCACATGTAGGGGAATCGCATCGCATCCCCCTACAAGTGCCAGAATCGCACGGCACATTTTAAAGCACCAAAAGTACAGCCCCATATCTCAACGTGTATGGGCACCTTTAAGACTTAGACAAGCTTATCTGCAAAAAAAAAAGAGACCCAGAAGCGGGGTCGGGTGTAACCATATTTAAACAACTCATTTGCTTGCTGCTGAATGGAGAAACTATTCTAAATATTGCCAAAGCTCTGCTTTTAACAGCACTACACCTTAAAGCCATAAAGACACTTTTAATCACACTCAAACTCTGATTAAGAAACATTAATGAATTGTGGAGACAAATGTGACTTGAAAGGTCTGGACTAACAGGGGTACCTAATATGGGTGCCGGATGACTCACCGACAGTCGGAATCCCGACTGCTCCCTCCACAACCCCCATAGAGGGAGAATAAAATAGGTGGCGAGCACAGCGAGCCACTGTACCTGCAAGGGTCTTCGTTGCGCTCCCCCCGCTGTGCAGTCGGTATTCTGACGTCGGGCTAATGACTGTCCGAATCCCGACTGTCGGTGTGTTATACAACACCCCCTAATATACCCACAGGTGACCTAGGTGGGGGTCAAAGTTCTACAGTATAAGACTTCTTCAGTTCACATAGGACTAACGTTTTATAGCTCAAAAAATTAAATAATCAATGGAAAACACAATACACACCTTTTAAATATTCTTTAATCTTTTCTTTCAATTCTGCAGACTTATTTTTGCTTCGTTCACATATGACCTGTGTACAAAATAGGAATTTAATGAAATGTTAAGTTACAAATAAAGAATGCAAAAAAAAAGTCAATATACGCCAATGCCACGGTCAATACTGAATAGTGTTGAAATGCCTGAGAAATTACAGACCGACATCCTGTGTATTCAGATTTGTCAGCATATAATCTACTTGTTAATAACATTGTGAAGAGTTCAGTGTCTCTGGCCACTGCACCAGTAAACCTACAAATAAATATACTATTATGTGGTGTTCAAGACTGGTTACTAATACCATTCAGTGAGCTGGAAGGAACAATGTACCTTTCATGCACCTGAGTGCATCTGCCAATTATATAGATCTCTTGTGAGAGGCATGCCACACAGTGTATTATGGGGTTGCTCCAAGGTAGGTAGCTCTTAGTTTGGATATATTTAAGTAAGGAGCCATTATCATGTGGCTGCTTGCTGGTTAATAGTAGACCCAATTTAGGGTAACGGAGATGTGGGGTGCCGTGCCCCTGCATTGGTTGGGTTGGATGGCTCTAGTGTGGTAGTGTAGTCCAACACATTCTATTAACACTTACTATTTTTTTTCCCCACTCACACTATTTATTTAGTATTTGAAATTACATTCATTATATTTTTGACTTTCTATATATATATAGCTTTGGCTTCCTATCACTAATATTTATTACCACTATAGTATTTTCACTGGTGTGCTGCTCTGAGCTTTCTGGATTATGCCGTTTTTATGGGGTGCCGTACCCCCCACCTAGATATAGCACTAAGGACCCCCAATATATACAGAAGCCTTCATGACGGCTTGGGGCTTAAATCATACATTTATGCAAATATAAATAACCAAGGGATACGGTCATTAGGCAGACAGGGTCATGTTGACCCTAATGACCCATACCCGTAACCAATATCTCTGAATTCTATGATCATGTAGTGTTGAAGACACTGCTGAAGAAGTTGAAAAATACAAGGAACAGAAAGAGCATCCACGTGGCATGCCCCCTTCAAGTCCTGGAACAGTAACATGGAATTTGTTGCAGAGACAAGAGCCATCATGTGTATGAGTGGGTGACCCACAAGGTCCACCAGTTGATTGAAAAACCTCATGGTGAGAAGGGGTAAACCTCTGACAGCATTGGAAGAAGTTGTTCCACCCACCTCAGGATTCTGTAGACCTCCCACATCCCCAGGCAGCTTCCAAAGGCACCTTATGCAGGCAATAGACCGTTGCATGGGCAGATCAGTTTATGAAAGGCCCTGGAGCCGTGGATGAGTCTGACAGAGTGCCCTGCAAATCATCCAAGAGTTTTTCTGTCTGACAGGTAACCGGAAAAGTCACTCCTGAGTGAATGCGACGCAGTTTCTGAGGCAGGTGTCCATAGTGAGAAAAACCCACTGATGGACCAAGAAGACCTGACCAGGTGACAGAGGTGAACACACAACAAAAAAGTGATGTTGGTCTAGAGACAAATATCAGCTCAGACTATCTAAATGGAGAGGTGTTCCACTTGTTTGCTGCACTGCCTGAAAGAATACAAACATGTCGAAAGTAAAAACCATATTCCCTACAAAGCACATGCATTGAGGCCTAGATTCTCTTCTTAAGCAGAGGCTCAATGTCTGATATAATGTAATCTTGTCCCTGGGAAGAAAAGCACATAGAAGCTGGGTGTACATGAGGGCTCCCATGTGCACCAGGTGCTGAACTGGGCAAGAACAAAAGTTCCTGTAAAGTGACACGACTCGTTAGCCAGAAGATCATCCAGGTACTGAATAATCCTGAAACCCTTAAGTTGTAGGGCAGCAACTAACCCCTCATTACATTTTCTTAAAGCAAATAATAGTTACTGAAAAGATCATGGGTACAAAGTGCCTTAGGGAAAGCACTACATCAAAAAGCATGTATATGAATTAACAGTCTTAAGGAAAATGTTGTTCAATACATTAAGGATTGCGCATATAGGAGGTCAAATAGCAAATTGACCTATAAGCAGCATTACCCATACCAAACTGAACCCGTGTACAAATAACCAACCTATGGGCACCTTGAGGATGGTAAGTAGCCATAGAGCACCACCTAAACAGTAATTGAAGAAATTGTACTATAAGGCATAAAGGGTTATTCCCTTTAACAGCTGGTGATCAGTCTGTAGTGTATAATGTAGCAAGCCAATAAAACAGTGGGGCAGTTGGTGAGATCTGTTACTCTGCCATTGCAAAACACTCGTGCCAGGAACTTGAAAAGGATCAGAATGCGAATGGCAGGGTTTTGGTGGTCTAGGCAATGGAGTGCAGTGGTTCGGTTAATAACAGAGCCCCTGTCGAAAGACTCTGTATATCCCACCACCAGTATATCATATGTATCCAGTCATGTATAATATGACCAAGATAGACGTCACATAATAAACATATGCTAACATCTGGGTGGAACCCCTTGTCTTCAATACGATTGGTGACTCAGCTAACCATTTTTCTCTTTCTGTAGTTACTGCATATGTAAATGTTCAGATTTTTTTTTTTTTTTAGTTGGTGTGGATCATAGGTCTGACACGGTCAATAGATGGACACATGAAAAGGTCAACATGCATTATGTCAACATGGTTAAAAGGTTGAAATGTATAAGGTTGACTTGAGTTTTTCATGGTTTTTGGTGTCTGTTGACATGGATACCGTACTAGTGTACTGCGTGAATGATGAAAAAAAGAGGATTTTGGTACTTACCGGTAAATCCATTTCTCTGAGATCAGCAGGGACCACTGGAATCACATCGGTATTAGAGCTGGGAATGCTGGGAGCTAGGCACTTCTTAATAATAATTAGGGGATACTGGCTCCTCCCCTCTAAGACCCACAATCCCCCAGTGAGGAAATTGGCCCACCAGAGGAAAGGGTTACAGAAAAACCATAAACAACAAAACCATACATACAACACGCAGGTATCGGACCGGGCTGCAACAGCAACCACAACAGGCAGAATCCAACAGCCGGGCGGGTGTCCAGTGGTCCCTGCTGATCTCAGAGAAATGGATTTACCGGTAAGTACCAAAATCCTCTTTTCTCTGACATGCAGCAGGGACCACTGGAATCACATCGGGGAGGTTCCAAAGACCAAGCCCCGGGAGGGAGAGTGCTAGGGATTCTGTAGAACCAGACGACCAAAAGTTGAAGCCGAAGCTGCAAAAGTATCGAACTGGTAAAACTTAACAAACGTGTTCTGAGACGACCAAGTGGCCGCTCTGCAAAGCTGAGAGATAGAGGCCCCTCTATCAGCGGCCCACGACGTACTCACCGATCTGGTAGAGTGTGCCGTTAAGGAGACAGGAGGTACCTGTCCCGCATGAAGATAAGCACTACGGATTGTCCACTTGATCCATCGTGCAATTGTCTGTTTTGACGCAGGCCACCCACTGCGGAAGGCGTCATAGAGTACAAATAAGGAATCCGATTTGCGTATAGACCTGGTTCTCTTGACGTAAATCCGAAGCGCCCTGACCACGTCCAAGGAGGATTGTTCTGGCGAATCTCCCTGGAAGGCCGGAACCACGATAGGCTGGTTAATGTGGTATGAGGATACCACCTTCGGAAGGAACCCGGCCTGGGTACGCAGTTCTGCTCTGTCCTCGTGGAAAATTAAATACGGAGGCTTACAGGACAGAGCACTCAGCTCCGAAACCCGGCGAGCTGAGGCAAGGGCTAGCAAGAGTACTGTCTTCCAGCACAAGAACTTCAGTTCCACCCTGTTCAGTGGCTCAAAGGTCTCAGACCTCAAGAAGGCTAGTACCAAGTCCAGATCCCAAGGAGCTGTGGGAGGTACGAAGGGAGGCTGTACTCGAAGCACCCCTTGAAAAAATGTCTGTATCTCAGGAATGAGGGCCAATCTCTTCTGAAAGAGAACAGACAAGGCTGAAACCTGGACCTTAAGAGAACCCAGTCTCAGACCCCCATCCAACCCCTTCTGTAAGAACAACAGAAGGCGGGACAATTTGAATACTCGGAATGGCCAGCCCTTAGACTCGCACCAACCCGCATATGAGCGCCATATTCTGTGATAATGCGCTGCTGAGGCGGGCTTTCGAGCTCTTAACATCGTAGGGATTACAGCTCTTGGAATTCCCTTCTCCCGCAAGACCTCGGTCTCAACAGCCACGCCGTCAAATGTAGCTGTGGCAGATTCTGATGGAAGAAGGGTCCCTGCAGAAGAAGATCCGGTCTGAGGGGCAACCGAACTGGCTCGTCTGCCAGTAACATCTGGATGTCTGAAAACCACGTTCTGCGAGGCCACCAGGGCGCTATCAGAATAGCTTGCACTGGTTCCCTCTTGAGCCTCTTGAGCACCTGGCCCAGAAGTGGAAGTGGCGGGAACAGGTAGACAAAACTGAACTCCCACGGAGTCGACAGAGCGTCTGCCGCTATGGCCTGAGGGTCTCTTGTACGTGCCACGTATGCTGGTAGCTGGTGATTCTTCTGAGACGCCATCAGATCCACCTCGGGAACTCCCCACCTGTCGGTGAGCTCCCGAAACACCTCGGGGTTGAGAGACCACTCGCCTGGGTGAAGGTCCTCCCTGCTGAGGAAATCTGCCTCTAGATTTTCCCGACCTGGAAGGAACACTGCCAGCAGAATTGCTCCTGACCGTTCTGCCCACTGAAGAACCTTCTTTACCTCCTTCATGGCCATGCTGCTCCTCGTGCCGCCCTGCCTGTTCACGTAGGCGACTGCCGTGGCATTGTCCGACCTTATCTTTATGTGTTGACCCTGAAGGAACTCCTGAGCCTCCAACAGAGCATTGTATATGGCTCTGATCTCCAACACATTGATGGACAAGCGACTCTCCTGCAGGTCCCACCTGCCCTGGAGGCAGAGATGAAGCACTACGGCCCCCCAGCCGCGGAGACTTGCGTCCGTTGTCAACACAATCCAGTCCTGGACTGCAAACCGACGACCCTCTATTAAGTTCCTTCTGTGTCGCCACCACAGAAGAGAATGTCTTGCCTCGGCCGACAAGTGGATCCTTTTGTGCAGATTCAGGTGCGAGCCCGCACCCTTTCTGAGAAGATCCCACTGAAACGGTCTTGAGTGGAAACGTCCCCACGTTAGAGCTGGGAAGGCTGCCACCATCTTCCCTAGCAGCTGGGTACACAGATGTAGGCTGATCCTCTGTGGAAGTAAGATCTTCTGAACTAGGAGCAAGATAGCCTGGATCTTGTCTTCTGGCAGGAAGACCCTCAGAGACTCCGTGTCTAGCCAAAGACCTAGGAACAAGATCCTCTTGGATGGAACTAAAGAGGATTTCTTGAAATTCATTATCCACCCCAGGCTGGTGAGCGTCTGAGTAGTTAACCTCGCCTGACTCTCCAGTAACTCCCTCGTTGGAGCCTTGATTAGGAGATCGTCCAGATAGGGGATTATTGTCACCCCCTGACATCTGAGGTATGCGACGGCTACTGATAGAGTCTTGGTGAATACTCTGGGCGCTGACGATAATCCGAAAGGCAGAGCCCTGAACTGAAAATGATCCCGACCGATGGCAAAACGAAGAAAGGCCTGGTGAGAGATCCAAATCGGGATGTGTAGGTAAGCATCCTTGATATCCAATGATATCATGTACTCCCCTGGCTCCAACGAAGAAATCACTGAGTGGATTGATTCCATCTTGAATGGTTGATACGAGACTAACAGATTCAAAGGCTTCAGGTTGAGAATGGGCCTGACTGACCCATCCGGCTTGGGGACTACAAAGAGGGTTGAGTAGAACCCTGTGTTCCTCTGAGCTGCTGGGACCGGCATGATGACCTGAGCCTCCAGCAAGATCCGAATGGCCTCTAACAGGCTCGTTCTCTTTTCCTGAGATGTTGGCAGAGCCGTTGTGAAGAACCGTACCGGAGGAGTGGAATCGAACTGAATTCGGTACCCCTCTGACACTACCCTGCGAACCCAAGGATCCTCCGAAAGGGAGAACCATTGGGTTCCGAAGGCCAACAGACGGGCACCTACGGGTAAACTGTTTACGGAAGCTGGTAAACCGTCATGCCACCTGCTTCTGCTGGGGCTTAGGTTCCTGGACTCTTGGTGCAGCCTGAGGTCGGGCTCTGGCTCTGGAACCTCTGGTCGACTGGAAACCTCTTCCTCTGCCCCGGAAGGGGCGCTGCGTCCGAAAGGACTGAAAAGACGGACCTGCGAACTGTCGTCTAGGAGGAGGAGGAGCTGCCGACGGTAAAAATGCCGACTTTCCTCCCGTCGCCTGTGAGATCCACTTATCTAATTCAGGTCCGAAAAGGATGTCCCCGGAAAAGGGAAGACCCTCCACAGCTCTTTTAGATTCCGCGTCCGCCTGCCAAGAGCGAAGCCAGAGGGCTCTCCGTGCAGAAATGGCGCTTGCTGAGATTCTAGAAGAGATCAAGGATACATCCTTAGCCGCCTCTCCTAAGAACATAGCAGACTCCTTAACGTGTTCAGCTAAGCAGCGAATCTCATCCATGGGCATACCTGTCTCCAATCCTTCAATGATTAGCTCCGCCCATTTTACATTTGCCCTATTTACCCAGGCCGAAACTATAGCCGGTCTGAGTTGAGTCCCTGCTGCTACATAAATGGCCTTGAGAGTAGCCTCCATCTTTCTATCTGAGGGATCTTTCAAGGCCGAAGCCCCCGGGACTGGCAGAGTTGTCTTCTTGGACAGACGGGAAACTGAGGTGTCCACAGGAGGTGGAGTCTCCCACCTGCTTAGGGCGGTTGGCTCAAAGGGATACAGAGAAGGAAAACGCTTGGGAATCTGAAACCGTTTGTCCGGGTTCTTCCATGCAGCCACAAGCTGATCCTGATTTGGACAGGGAAAGACCACTGATGTTTTCTGAACCCCACCAAACAGATCAAATTCCTGCGGCTCTGGTCTGGGATCGTCCGGTAAACGAAGTACCTCCTTTACCGCCATAATAAGAGCCTCTATCCCTAAAGGTGTAGGCTCTCCCTCAGGAATGACATCCTGAACCTCTTCCCATTCACCATCTTCCATTTCGTGAAATGGATCCTGTTCCTCCTCTAAATCATCCTCCACAATAATAGCCTGATAAGGACGCTTATTGCTGGATGCAGAAGGCCTCTCTGGTCTGTTCATGGAGTTAGCTAACCCCTCCACAGACCTTGCTAGGGCTGTAGCCCAAGATGGCTCTGCTCTGCGAGCCAGCGCCAATTCAGAAGTGAGTTTTGACATAGTACCCACTAAGGTTGAGGCCCACTGGGGCGCCTGAGACCCCGCCAGTGATGCAGATTCAGCACCTGAACATGACTGACAAACAGTGGCATTGCCCTCAGCTGTGTATTGAGAAAACTTTGTTGTACAGACAGTACAAGCGAAAACCTTCTGAGAGGCCTTGGACTTGCCCGTCATGATCCCTGCTCGCCCGGTCCAACAACAGCGTGCGATACAGGATCTTGCACACACACACTGAGTACAGATACACCTCTCACAAGCCAGAAACCTCAGGGTTCTGTGAGACCTGGAGGAGAATGAGCCCTGTTACACCAAGACCAATACAGCGCAAAACACTGTGTCAGTAATAAAACCTTTTTTCAGAGCCCTCTAAGCTGCAGTCACCTGTGAACAGGAAAGAGTCAGCCTTACTGTGTATCTGCGTAATGGCCGCGCCATGCCCGCCTCCGTGTAACAGCGTGTCCCCTCTCCCTCCTACCTAGCCAGCCTGTGCAGTCCTGACAGCGCCCAGAGCCACCCGCTTGCTAGCGCTCACCGCATGTAATGCCTCCGGCACTTAGTTCTGCCGCGTGGGACTAGTACACAGGTACGCGCGGTTTGCAAGATGGCGGCGTCCTCACAACGCTGCAGAGACCCGCGCACAGCGCGGCAGACGGAGAAGCAGGGGACGGCGTGTGGAAAGTGCGCTCAGCGCCTTACTCACCACCGGAGGCTTCTCCTTCGTGACTGGCGTCCCCTTTGATGGAGGGGCGGCAGGAGCACGGAAACCGTGCAGGCAGGTACCTTTAGCGAGGTCCTGACTGACGACCTGGAACTCCAGGGGCGCTGAATGCCCGGACCCACACCTTTCAATAAGTGGGGAAGGGATTCACACTTGCTATCAAGCGAAAGATGTAAAAATCTATGTATATAGCAAAAGCTAGAAAAATGTGCAGGAGCAGAAAAAACTGTGACCTAACTCCCTGGCACAATTTTCTCACTGGGGGATTGTGGGTCTTAGAGGGGAGGAGCCAGTATCCCCTAATTATTATTAAGAAGTGCCTAGCTCCCAGCATTCCCAGCTCTAATACCGATGTGATTCCAGTGGTCCCTGCTGCATGTCAGAGAAATGCATGTCGGCCTAGACACTGTCCACCTAATGATCGCATACCTTTTTAGTTAACTCCAAAATAGACTGTACACAAGCAGCAAGCAAAATTACAACAAACTAAATATGCTAACTTAAAAAAGATTATGTAAAACAAAACAGTATATTAAACGAACAAGTGCTTTAATAGGTAGCCATTTTATTACATTCTTAACCAATTGCTACAGTATACAAGTTATTTACCTCCTCTGGCGTCTGATTATACTTGTTTCTAGGATTCTTTATGATGTCAGGATGTGAGCACAACACATTAACAACCTCGAAATTGCCAAACTTGCAAGCAAAATGCAGAGGTGTATCAAAACCCTGAAAGACATAAAAATATTATATAAAATATAACCTGTTGCCAACACAACGAGACATTTCATAGAAACACCTGCAATTTTTCTATGGTCATTTACCATTTTATCAGGTGTGTTTAGATAGAGATCAACAATATATCTTATCCGTTTCTGAAGCATATTGTCATCATCATCATCGGGGTACATGAGTCTCATGAATTCTGGGTTCTCCAATGCATCCAGTAACAGTTGGCTGATTCCAGCCTGGTTCTCCTTAGCTGCCACATGAAGGACGTTGTATCGGCACCCTTCCTGTAGCGAAAAAAAAAAAAGTCCTGTCAAAAACAAGAGTCTTTCCATTTTAATGTTCCAACACAAACATGCAACCAGATATTGCTATAATGCACAATAATGTATTTGGTTGCTCATTGTTGTTACTGTACTGATGAAATGGTACAGAGTATCTGCATAGTTCAATACACTTCACAGTTAGAAGCACAATTTAAAAGTCCCAGTGTTAAACTGAATTTAGGTAAGCATATTTGTTACCAGTTATTATAGCATATACTTTCCACAACAGAGAATAAATTGAGCCATTCATAGCAGTCCCTGCCGCAGCAAAGCTTACAATCTAATTTCTCCACCAAATGTTATGGTTAATATATATTCTTATATTGTGAGTGGAAACCGGTGTAGCCGGAAGAAATCCATGCAAGCATGAGGAAGACTATAAAAACTCCACACAGTTTGTGCCATGCTATTCCCATCACACTATCCATGCTGACATTAACTCAGTATGCCAGTAAGCATTCAAATGTATATGGAACTTATTATTATTATAATTTTATTTATAAGGCGCCACAAGTGTTTCGCAGCGCCGTACAAAGGAACAATACAGGGAGACAAAACTTGGCATAACATTGAATAAATAACAAAAATACAGTACAAATAAAGAGCACCACAGTTCAATACACATTACAGCTTGAATACAAGTAGTGAGGACTCAATCAACATACTATAAGAGGCTTGAGGCCAATGATGGAGATGAGTATGCAGACGAAGATGGTCACTGAGTGTTGGAGTAAAGGAGAGCCGTGAGTGAAATGTGAAGAGAAGTGGGCTTTGACAACAGGAGGGAAGAGGGCCCTACTCGGAGGAGCTTACAATCTAGTAGGAAGGGGAGACAGACAGATTACAAGAGGTGCAAGCGAGGGGGTGGTGGTTAGATAGCAGGATGTAAACAGGCAAGGGGTCGGAGAACCAGCTGGTTTATGCAGTGGAAGGGTACGCTTTGATGAATAGGTGAGTTTTCAGTGCCGTTTGAAGCTTTGCAAGGTCGGGGAGAGTCTAATGGAGCGAGGGAGTGCGTTCCACTGAAGGGGTGCAGCACGGGCAAAGTCCTGTACTCTAGCATGGGAAGCAGTGATCAGGGTGGAGGAGAGACGACAGTCGTCAGCTGACCGTAGAGGGCGGGAGGGTGTATGAATGGAGATGAGGTTAGAGATAAATGGAGCAATAGAATTAGAGATGGCCCTGTATGTGAGTGTGAGGTGTTTGAAGAGGATTCTGTAGGGGAATGGAAGCCAGTGCAGATTTTGTTGAAGGGGAGTAGCAGAATTAGAGAGGCGGGAGAGGAAGATAAGCCTGGCTGCAGCATTGAGGACAGATTGGAGAGGAGCTAGTTGGGATTGAGCGAGGCCGGTGAGAAGAGCATTACAGTAGTCAAGCCGTGAGATGACCAATGAGTGGATGATCAGCTTAGTTGCACTCTGTGAGATAAAGGGCCTGATGCGAGCAATGTTGCGTAACTGGAACCGGCAAGAATGGGCCAGGGCTTGGATGTGAACTTAACTGACAAATCTTTATGCAAAGGTTAAGGACACAAGTAGTGGAAGACATGACCATTACATACAAAGACAAAAGTTTTCATGGGTTCAATTTTCTACTAATATTGTGGTTATAAAGCCATGACTGACCTAGGGCCAGATGCATGAATGTTCAAAAGAGATAAAATGAAGTGATAAACAGCCAGCCAATCAGCTCCTACCTCACATGTCACAGACTGTTTGAAAAATGTCAGGCAGGAGTTGATTGGTTGGTTGTTTATCACTCTCCATTTTATCACTTGGCCCCTAGTGTTCATTCTAACACCCTGCATCTTTCAAAAACCGTGCATGTTCCTACTCCGGGTGTGGATCATTAGGTCGACATTAACAAGGTTGATAGTCATTAGGTCTACCACTATTGATTGAAACAAGCAAAAGGGCAACATGCACAACATCTGTCGACATGATCCCCAATTACTGTAATGATTCGCTCGCCATGCTTCAGACAAGGTGCCTTGCTCAGCTTCACCTGGTATACTTCACCGCTCCCAATTTTAGTCCACAGGGATCAGAAACTATGAACAAGTAATCCGATTGAAAAATGCAAAAATAGTGCATGTCGATCAATAATAATCTATTGACTGTCAACCTAACAACTGGAACCATCTCTTCCCTGTCTGCTAGGGTCACTCTCTGCAGTCATGCTTCTAGCACAGGTCAGGTCTGTATTTCAGCACAGATATTCAGACCAGATGTGTGGTAGAAGCACCACAGCAGAGAGTGACGTGCAGGCAGGAAAGGGAAATTGCACGGGTTCTGAAAGATGCAGGGTGCTAGAATGAACAGTACTAAACCTTCATCTAAGAACGTTCAGTGGCCACAATTATTAAAATCTTTCCAGTATTAGGTAATATCCCCTTGTTCCCCATATGTTGTTGAATGGAGTTCCTATATAGACTTCCAAAAGAAAATACTTATTTATTTAATTTCTGATGCAGTCAGAAATCTAATCTAAAAGGTTAGTTAAATCAATGTCATTCTTTGTATATTGGTTGTGCAATTCACACTATTGCTTGAATGTAAAATGGGGTATGCCAAGTGTTTATCTAGCATGAAGTATATTGTTGCACTGCATTTGAATGTAAAGCAGTTTATATATCCCCTGATGCTTTACACCAGGGATAAGGAACCTTTGGCCCTCCAGCTGTTGAACTGCACATCCGAGGATGCCCTGCTACCGTTTTTTAAATTGGCCATGCTAAATCTGTTTGCATGGCATACTGGGATGTGCAGTTCAACAACAGCTGGAGGGCCGAAGTTTCCCATCCCTGCTCTACACTGTATTTGAGGCATGAGAGTGACGGCACGCGCACACACATATATCGCCCAGAGGTCCCGCACCAGGAGACGATACACTTAGGTAGAAATATATATATATATATATATATATATATATATATATATATATATATATATATATATATATATATATATATATACATACATACATACATACATACATACACATACACACACACACACACACACACACACACTATTTTTGTATATGTCTTTGACCTGATGACGAGGTATTAAAGTCCTCGAAATGTTGTCTTTACCTGTCTCAATGGGGTGCAAACAGCACCCACCTCCCAGGTTGGGGTGCAGTGGCCTGTGACCACACACTCTAGTAAGTACAAACACAGGGGGCCCAGCACTCACTACAACAAACTAACTCACCTTAGCATTAAAATAATCAATTAAATAAATAATGGGGTTTTAGTTCATAAATTGATCAATGCATTTAAGCTTGCAGCCCATCGCCAAGGGACCCCTAGTAGGACTTGCAGTGAAATGGGGTCCCTTGGCGATGGGCTGCAAGCTTAAATGCATTGATCAATTCATGAACTAAAACCCCATTATTTATTTAATTGATTATTTTAATGCTAAGGTGAGTTAGTTTGTTGTAGTGAGTGCTGGGCCCCCTGTGTTTGTACATACACATATATACACACACACACACACACACACACACACATTCTCAACAGCCTCAGTCACTAAATCATTTGTGCCTCTCGAACATACGTACAAGTGACATACTGTGCAGTCTTTTTTGTAAGCCTAGGTTAGCATACAGAAAATTCAGGTTAGCTTACAGAAAAGATATGTTGCCTTAGTTTTAAAGCATTTTTATGTTGCACAAATAAAAAAAATCAAACAACCCCAGTAACCACAGAATAGTATATGACACTTGAACAGGGGGAGAGGGTAAATCTTAAGGCCCCCACACACTAGAATGATTTTTTGGCCGATTGTCCGATTTCCGACCGATCGTCTGATATATCGGCCGATTTTTACCGATAATCGGACGATTATCGGTAAAATCGGCCGATCGGTCGGAAATCGGACAATCGGCCAAAAAATCGTTCTAGTGTGTGGGGGCCTTAATAAATTGTGACTTTGGCAGCCTTTTCAAACATTTTGTTTCTGCAGTCTACTTTGGCGATGGGATTTTTATTATCAATCATACCTGAACTACAGTTGGATTGTCTCCAGACCCGATAAGATACCGTGGATTGCTCCAAATAAGATCAGAAAATGTGGCAAGATCTCCCTTTTCCACAGCTTTCCTCAGTTTTGCTGTCAAATCTTGTGTCCTGGGGCTTTTGTAGCTGTTTGCCTTTTCCTTGTTGAGATTCTCAACATCTGGTGCAGACATGCCATCTAAACATTCCAAAATGTAATGTTCATGAATAATGCATAGAAAATAAAAGTGATGAACATACCATATCTAGTGTGTGTTTTCAGTATTCAAAAATGCAACTGGATAACTGCATTAGGCTAGGGCCACAAGTAGCGTTTTAGCAGGCCCCATTCAACAGGACCAGCTTAGAAGCATGCATAAGTTCTTCAATGCAGCCACCTTCAATTGCAACATGCTGTGGTTGAGCAGGAAGACATGACAACCCCATTTCCAATAGAACACTTACAAATGAATGTATTTGGCCGCACTGTGTTCTACTTGAAGTCTTGTCATGGCACTGGATAGATCCTATTCTGTGACATAAGCATGAAACCAAAAGGCTCCTTTCTGCCAAGCTGCACTAAAATGCTACCTGTGGCCTTAGCCTTACTAAAGGCCCCCATACACTAAGCCGAGGTAATGCATGCGATACCTTTGCTAAATGCCTGCAAGGAAGCATATGTATCATATGCAATGCCACGGTCTTGCACAGGATCTAACAAACCCATGTGGCAGCCATGACTATCTCTGGATCTGATCTGCATGGGACCGCACATTGGATCTGGAGGTAAAAACACACTTTTCACATGAGTTATCATACTGATGGGTAAAAAAAAAAAATCAAGAAAAAAACGGCGATAAAGGTGTATGGCCACCTTAGCACCGCTTTCACATTGCAGTGCCGGGTCCGCTGCCTGTGTGACCAAGCTCCGGCGAAGCGCGCGTCACAGAAGCCGACCGCGTGTGCACACGTGACCGGCAGAGTGCTCTCCTGCACGAAATTGAAAATTACCTGAGTGCGGCTGAAGGAGACCTCGCAACTACTTACAGGATCGGTAAAGAGGGTCCCCCTCCCTGTGGAGCTTCATTGTCTCGGCCGCCTGGCCTGGCTCCTTACACAGGGCAGTGGTCCCTCTCTTTTTACTTATTCATTCACTGTGTGGCTAGTTTGTCTCTCTTCCCTTGTATGCTAATTAGAGCATTTGCTCTCTCGCTACTACCAGCAAGGCGGCAACACGTATGGCAATAAACCTTTGAAGTGATTGCCCTATTATCTGTTCTACCCTGCTCTATTGATCGACACAAACGGCTTGCTGATATACTCTAAGCCCGTATGTGTTGCTGATTGTGTTATACAGTGTGTCTCCGCATTATGGGTGAACTAACTGGTTATACATTTAGCAGCTCTGTTCCTCATTAAAAAATGTATGTGCCTTTGATCTATTAGCACTTTGAGACAAGTGATCTTGCATTACAGATAGCGGCAATTAACCTGTGCATCTTTCTTTCATTCATAAAAACAAAGTCTTCTTTACAATGTATGCCAGCAGATCTGATGTATGACTGATCAGCATAAACGGCTTGCTGATATATCTTAAAGCCCGCAATTGTCGCTGATTTGATATATAGTGTGTCTCTGTGTTATCTGTTTAATAGCAATGCAATTAGGTGTAACAGTCATCCTTAATCAGTATAACGGGGGATCTGAGCACCAACAAATGTGTAGACGTTTGGAATAGGGGTGTAGCATTGTGAGAACAACACTTGACTTTGTTTGAGGGTGAACTTATTGGTACCACATTGAGCAGTTCTGTTTTTTACTTGTATCCAGGTGTGTATATCATTATGTAAATCGCACCATTTGCAAATTGTGAATGTTTTGTATCTGCATATAAGTACGCATGCTGATGAGTGAATCGTACCACAGACAACTGGTGCATGTTTCATGATACAAAACACATATGCCTTTGACTTATCAGCACTTCGTGATAAGTGAACTTGCATTGCAGATAGTGGCAATTAATTTGTGAATTTTTCCTTCTATAAAACAAGGTCTTTGCTACAATGTATGCCAGTAGTTCTACTACATAACTGTTTTGTTGCCATTTAACCCCTTCCTGACAGAGCCAGTTTTTGCCTTCCTGACAGAGCCCTTTTTTTCAAATCTGACAGGTATCACTTAAGTGGGGATAACTTTTTTTTGCTTTTACTTATCCCAGTGATTTTGAGATTGTTTTTTCGTGACACATTGTACTTCAAATTAGTGGTAAATTTGGGTCGATACAGTCTGTGTTTTTTTGTGAAAAATACCAAAATGTCGTAAAAAAATGGAAAATTTAGCAATTTGCAAAATGTTAAATTTTCTGCTTGTGAGACAAATAATCATACCACTCAAAATAGTTAATAACTAACATAGACCATATGTCTACTTTATGTTGACATCATTATTTCAACTTCCTTTTAATTTTTTTGGACACTAGGAGGCTTACAATATGAATAGCAAATTCTCAAATTTTCAAGAAAATTTCAAACACTGATTTTTTTAGGGACCAGTTCAGTTCTGATGTGACTTTGAGGGACTTGTATGTGAGACACCCCCATAAATGATACCATTTCAAAAACTGCACCCCTCACAGTATTCAAAACAGCATTTTGGAAGTTTGTTAACCCTTTAGGTGTTTCAAAGGAATTAAAACAAAGTGTAGGTGAAATTTCAAAATTTCATTTTTTTTTGCAGATTTGCAATTTTAATACATTTTTCTAAGGAACACAGTACATTTTACTAGAGAAATGTGACTAAAAATTGATTCCCCCAATTCTTTTGTTTTCATAAATATCCTATATGTGGCCCTAGTGTGCACGTTGACCAAACCACAGGCTTCATAATAGAAGGAGCACCTACTTGATTTTGGAGCCTCCTTTTTATGAGATTATTTTTTAGGCACCATGTAGGTTTCTAGGCACCATAAGATGCTAAAAGTTAGGAACCCCCCCACAAGTGACCCCATTTTGCAAACTACACCCCTCAGGGAATTCATCTAGGGGTATAGTGTACATTTCAAACCCCCAGGGGTTTCACCAATTTTGATACAAGTGGGCAGTGAAAATGAAAAATTACATTTTTTTACACAAAAATGCAGTTCTGGCTCAAAATTTTTCATTTTCAGAAGGTATGAAGGAGAAAAAGCACCCCAAAATCTGTGCCCCAATTTCTCCCGAGTACGGCAATGCCTCACATGTGACCAAAAAATACCAGTTGGGTGCATGGCAGGACTCAGAAGGGAAGGAGTGATTTTTGGATTTTGCAGCTCAGATTCTGGTGGAATTTTGGTGGGTGCTATGTCGCATTAGCAAGACCCCCCAAGCACCAATACAGTGGAACCCCCCCACAAGTGACCCCATTTTGCAAACTACACCCCTCAGGGAATTCATCTAGGGGTATAGTGTACATTTCAAACCCCCAGGGGTTTCACCAATTTTGATACAAGTGGGCAGTGAAAATGAAAAATTAAATTTTTTTACACAAAAATGCAGTTCTGGCTCAAAATTTTTCATTTTCAGAAGGTATGAAGGAGAAAAAGCACCCCAAAATATGTGCCCCAATTTCTCCCGAGTACGGCAATGCCTCACATGTGACCAAAAAATACCAGTTGGGTGCATGGCAGGACTCAGAAGGGAAGGAGTGATTTTTGGATTTTGCAGCTCAGATTCTGGTGGAATTTTGGTGGGTGCTATGTCGCATTAGCAAGACCCCCCAAGCACCAATACAGTGGAACCCCCCCACAAGTGACCCCATTTTGCAAACTACACCCCTCAGGGAATTCATCTAGGGGTATAGTGTACATTTCAAACCCCCAGGGGTTTCACCAATTTTGATACAAGTGGGCAGTGAAAATGAAAAATTACATTTTTTTACACAAAAATGCAGTTCTGGCTCAAAATTTTTCATTTTCAGAAGGTATGAAGGAGAAAAAGCACCCCAAAATCTGTGCCCCAATTTCTCCCGAGTACGGCAATGCCTCACATGTGACCAAAAAATACCAGTTGGGTGCATGGCAGGACTCAGAAGGGAAGGAGTGATTTTTGGATTTTGCAGCACAGATTTTGGTGGAATGAATGGTGGGTGCTATGTTGCACCAATACAGTGGAACCCCCCCACAAGTCACCCCATTTTGCAAAGTACACCCCTCAGGGAATTCATCTAGGGGTATAGTGTACATTTCAAACCCCCAGGGGTTTCACCAATTTTGATACAAGTGGGCAGTGAAAATGAAAAATTAAATTTTTTTACACAAAAATGCAGTTCTGGCTCAAAATTTTTCATTTTCAGAAGGAATGAAGGAGACAAAGCACCCCAAAATCTGTGCCCCAATTTCTCCCGAGTACGGCAATGCCTCATGTGTGACCAAAAAGTGGCAGGACTCAGAAGGGAAGGAGTGATTTTTGGATTTTGCAGCACAAATTCTGGTGGAATGATGGTGGGTGCTATGTCGCATTAGCAAGACCCCCAAAGCACCAATACAGTGGAACCCCCCCACAAGTGACCCCATTTTGCAAACTACACCCCTCAGGGAATTCATCTAGGGGTATAGTGTACATTTCAAACCCCCAGGGGTTTCACCAATTTTGATACAAGTGGGCAGTGAAAATGAAAAATTACATTTTTTTACACAAAAATGCAGTTCTGGCTCAAAATTTTTCATTTTCAGAAGGTATGAAGGAGAAAAAGCACCCCAAAATCTGTGCCCCAATTTCTCCCGAGTACGGCAATGCCTCACATGTGACCAAAAAATACCAGTTGGGTGCATGGCAGGACTCAGAAGGGAAGGAGTGATTTTTGGATTTTGCGGCTCAGATTCTGGTGGAATGAATGGTGGGTGCTATGTGGCATTAGCAAGACCCCCGAAGCACGGTGAAATTCTGAACCTAATAATCCATAGATGTGTGGTATATTTTAAAACACTCCTTTATACATAGGCCGGGTTTGTCGGGGCAAGTGTCACACTGGAAAATAGTTTGCTTTCTTATTCCCTTTTTATAGCAAACTTTGCACCTTTTTTGTGTCCTGCCCTTTTTTCCAGTGGAGGGGATTTCATCAGGAAAATGCTGCCCTGGTACAATACGGGGGCCAGTACTAGAAGTACTGGGGCCCTCTGCCTGCTGGTTCCCAAATATTAGGCCCTTTATGACTTCCTCTTGAAAGTGCATAAATGTCCCCCTCTGGCCGGTAGAACGGAATAGCACGTAAGCGTTATACAGTGCCATCTGGATGATATACACGGCCAGCTTCTTGTACCAGATTTTTGTTTTCCGCAGGGCACTGTACGGCTTCAGTACCTGATCTGAAAGATCCACTCCGCCCATGTACCTATTGTAATCCAGGATACAATTAGGTTTTGAGGTGTGGGTACTGGTACCTCGTACAGGGACGGAGGTGGTACTTTCTCCGTGAATTGTTGTCAGTATAAGGACATCCCTCTTGTCCTTATATTTGACCAACAACATATTTTCGGTGCATATTCCCCTGCTTTCACCCCTTCTCATTACTTGGGCAATGTGCGTTTTTGGGAGGCCTCTTTGGTTCTTGCGCACAGTACCGCAAGCTGCTGTACCTCTTGAACCAAGGGCCTTAAACAGGGGGATGCTGGTGTAAAAGTTATCCACATAGAGGTGATAACCTTTATCCAGGAAGGGGTGCACTAAATCCCAGACAATTTTTCCACTAACACCTACGAGGGAGGGGGGGCATTCTGGCGGTTCAATTCTTGAATCCTTCCCTTCATATACCCTAAACCTGTGAGTGTACCCTGAGGTGCTTTCACACAGCTTATACATTTTTATGCCATACCTTGCCCTCTTACTGGGAAGGTACTGGCGGAATTTAACCCTTCCTTTAAAATGTATAAGGGACTCGTCTATGCAAATGAATTTATCTGGGATGTACATGTCTTCAAATTTGGCACTGAAGTGATCAATGACCGGCCTGACTTTGAATAGCCGGTCAAAGGTGGGATCATCTCTGGGTGGGCACTGTGCATTATCGTTGTAATGCAAAAATTTAAGGATCGTCTCAAATCGAGCCCGGGGCATGGCCATACGGTAAAATGGGGTGCTGTACAGAACATCTGTACTCCAATATTGCCTAATTTCTGGCTTTTTTACTATGCCCATATGAAACACCAGACCCCAAAACGTCATCATCTCTACTGCATCTACAGGGGTCCACCTAGCAAATGATGACGTGGGGTTTTGAGCAATAAACTGCTGGGCATATAAATTAGTTTGGTCCACCATTAAATTTATAAAATCATCAGAGAAAAATAATTAGAAAAAGTCAATTTCTCTGAGACCTGTGGAATCAAATTGGATTCCTGGCATGGCCAAAAACTCAGGAACCTGGGGCTCAAAATTGTCTGGTGGTGGGGTCCATACGAGATCAATTATTGGGGGGGGGGGGGTCTCAGCTGCTCTACGGGGGCGTCTTTGAGGGGGTCCCTCATCAGCAGAGGAGGAAGAGGAGCTTAAGGCGAATCCTTCAAATTCCCCGCTTGCATCACTGGCTGTGTCAGAGTCAGAAGCAAGCATGGCATATGCCGCCCCCACTGAATACATTCATCTGGATGACTGGGATGACATTTGGGATGACATTTGGGATGCCATTTTTATTTTTGTGTTACTGGTAGTGAAATGTTTCAACACGTGTATAGTGTAGGGGGGGGTACAAACTTTATTTCAACCAGGGGGGTATGTAGTGTGTAGTGTGTATGTAGTGCAGAAAAAAAAAAATACTTTATACAAAAAAAAAAAAAAATGAAGGGGTTAAAAAAAAAAAAAAAAAAAATTGAAGGGGTTAAAAAAAAAAAAAAAAAGGTCCTGCGCCAAAAATTGAGCACAGATGTTGGTCAGTAACGTCCGTCACTGAACAGCGCTCAAAGGCAACAGGAATTTGATAAAAAAAAAAAAAAAATAGATCAACCCTGTGCCGAAAAAGATGATCAGTGATGTACGTCACTGATCAGCGGACAGCGGCCACAGGACACCCACAAAATCACAGTGTGTGTAAAAAAAAAATTAAAAAAAGACCCCACAGCACACAAAAAAAAAAAAAGGTGATCAGTGATGCGACACTGATTACCAGTGAGGGGCAGCAGGTGCACAACCTTTGGTGCAACTGACAGTGCAACTGGCAGGTATATATATAAAAAAAAAAAAACCTCTGCACCCCCAAAAAGTTGCTGATCACCTCAGATATAGTGATCAGCACAAAAGGCGGGGGCAGCAGACACAAAATTTAGCACTCTCTATCACTCTCTGTCACTATCTCTCTCTATCTCTCACTATCTAACACTCTATGACACTGCAGCAGCAGCAGTGACAGGTATATATATATATATATATATATATATATATATATATATATATATAAAAAAACCCTGCGCCCCCAAAAAGTTGCTGATCAGTTAATTTATACTGATCAGCACAAAAGGGGGGGCAGCAGTCAGTTATATAAAAAATATAAAAAATATATAGCACAATCTGTCACTATCTCTATCTCTCTCTCTCTATCTCTCTCTATCTCTCTATCTATAACTATCACACTGCAGCAGCACAAAATATAGCACTCTCTGTCACTAGGCCTCTCTCTCTCTCTCTCTCTCTCTCTCTCTCTATCTCTCTCTATCTCTCTCTATCTCTCTCTATCTCTCTCTATCTCTCTCTATCTCTCTCTATCTCTCTCTATCTCTCTCTATCTCTCTCTCTATAACTATATCACACTGCAGCAGCACAAAATATAGCACTCTCTGACACTATCTCTCTCTATCTCTCTCTATCTAACTAACGCTATTACACTGCAGCAGCACAAGTACACAACACAGGAAGTCACAAGTAACAGTATCCAGGAAGCATCCAGCACACTACAAGCAGTGATGAAGCAGGCAAGATATTTGCAAGGATCAGGTAAGTATTTTGCAAGGTTCTGGTCAGTATATCGCGGCAGCTAGGCACGGTGACCGCACTGCACGCAATTCCAGACCGGAATGGCGTCTGCAGTGCAGTCACCGTTAGTTTAAACCCCCCTCCATGGCTGTGATTGGTCCGTCGGTCCGACGGACCAATCACGGCCTTTGGGGGCGGGCGGGGTGAGGTGGGGTGACACCAGTGTCACCCTTACACCCCGCGGTGATTGGTGCTGTACTTTACAGCACCAATCACCTCCGATCGCGTGTCACCGGCGAACGTTATTCGCCAGTGACACAGAAAACGCTGTAATTGGCTGTTCACACTGAACAGCCAATCACAGCGATCGCCGACGGGGGGGACATGTCTGCTGTCAGGGACAGCAGACATGTTGAAACTGTCACCGCGTCTATAGACGCGGTGACAGTTAAATGCCATGACGTACATTTACGCCATGTGTCGGGAAGTACTTCCCGACCATGACGTAAATGTACGTCAATTGTCGGGAAGGGGTTAAAGACCACAGAGCAAGTGCATTAACCAATTGTATCATATATAGCAATCAATGGAGAGAATCAAACTAAAAATAAATAAAAAACTAATAAAATTAAAAGTTAAAATTACACACTAAGTGAATGATTTTATATGCGTATTTAAAAGCCATTATTATGTTTTTGCTTTTTCTGAAATTTTGAGTTATGCTGATCAATGATTACAATCCTTATCTCAAAATCAATTGAGACTAAACCGAGACTGCCTTCTGGATAAAGGCAAGAAGGATATATGATGGTCAGCTTTTACAACCCAGTTTATATTTACGCATATTAATTAGATTAATTCCTGTAAAAATTGAACAAATCGTTAGGACAGATTAAATTTTTGTATTGATCATCAATCAATAATTAATTATTGACTAAATTTCAGGCTAATATTATTATTTAAGTTTTGGTTATTATAAACACTCAGCAATATAAAAAAAACACACAACAAAAAATTCTTTATTAAAATCTATAGGAGTATCTTTTGAACAACTTTGTGATTGGGGTATTAAGAGTGCACCCCACCCGAGTTTCTTTCTTCTTTTGTTTCCCATGTTAAACTTATAATAAACTCGGGGGTGCACCACTGACCATTACATCAATCAGGCCTTAGGCCACAGGCACGAGCTTGTTTGTAATGCTAATTCTGGAAGGCATTCCCTAATTATAGTCAGTCATATCCCCAATCCACTATCCGCTTCTTGAAAATATCTCAAAATTAATTAACCCCACTTAGTGCAGACTTCCCTCACCAACCCCCCTTTTTTTCAACTTCCAGACTTAACCCAGGTTGCCCATTATTCACAGGACAACCAGGGTTTCAATCCGTTTCATAACATCGCCCTGGTCAACAACCCAGCAACCCAGCAAAAAGGGTATTCACTGCAGTGTGAAAGGAATATAACATAGCAAGAGAAAATTAAACAGGATTAACCAGTTTAATACAGATTAGGAAAAGGGAGATAAAAATAAATAAAAAAAAAAAAAATGTCCAACTCACCTCGAACAAGACCTGAAGGAAGTTTAATAGGTGATAATGGCAGGGAAGACTTGCTCGGCGATGGATAGTAGTCACATAATCCTCTAGCAAATTTTTCTGCATCCTCTCTTGACTGGAAAGCCTTGAACCGTGAACCCTTCATTGTCTTAACAACCTGAAGAGCTTCTTTCTTGTCTGTGTAAATGTGATCTGTTTCTGAAACACACTTGGTTTAAGTAAAAAGCAGAAGCAACATGCACATCATTTGTAGCTTGCACCTTTTTACGTAACTAGTACACTAAGCAATGGTAAAAGCATTGTAAGTTTTTTTAATGTGACATTTGCAAAAAGGCTTATTTACATCTAAGACACATACTGTAATTAATTGTAGATTTACTTTACTAAACACACTCACTACAATTTACTATCCCCCTCAACATTTTTTCCATGGACAGGGATATAGCCCATTGTCAGAGTCGTCATAAATAACTTATTATAATGGAACTCAATTGTAACACTTTATTCTGGACAATTCCCATTTGCATTATATACACACACACACACACACACACACAGACAGGTGCTGAGCTACTTATTCTGTGTTGGTCTCGAGGGAAGTGCCCACACAAGGAATAGAGGTGGGGTGTGATCTGAGGGAGGCTGCCTGAGTATACAGTCATGGCAATCTCTGGATCCAATCTGCATGGGACTGCACATCGAATCTGGAGGTAAAAACACACCCAAAAGAACCCGCAAGAGAGAAAGGGCGCGCGCAAGAGAGCGAAAGAAGGAAAAAAAAAAGGGGAGTACTCTGTTCCTTCTAACTAGGTAGCACTGTGTGGTGTGCACAAAAAGTTAAATAACCAGATTAGGTTTAAATATGGAGGAACTTCATCCCCTCAAAGGGTAGAACGATTTAAGATTATTAGTACACGTTTTAGGTGGACCCAAAAGAATCATCTTGTCAAGTCATTAAACAGTTTAGACTGGTAGACTTCCGGTTCCGGCGGCTGTATGAGAGGCAGCTGAGGGAGAGAGCTCCGCTCCAGCCACCGCCCTACACAGCAATTACTAGGCTTTTCAGCCTCCAATTCGCGGCACCAGACACCGCAACATAGGCAGCAAGTGCCCCGCTACAAGGCTCGACGCTACACGGCGATGCCCGGCTCTCGCTCCCACTCCCAGCGTGACAAGAGCAAACAAGACCGCGCTCCCAAGATGGCGGCGCAAGAAGCAAGCAGCGTGTCCCTGCCGGCGTCTCCCACTCGCAGCCACAACGCATCAGACGATGAGCTGCCAAGGGGCAGAAAGGTAAACCCTGCACACATCCCCCCTGCTCCCCAGACTGAAACCGCACTAGAGGTCCCTGACCCACTCACGCCAGTGCTATATGGAGGCTTGGTGGCAGCGGTGAGGGCGGCCATTAGCCCACTGCTGGCTACTCAAACGGAACATATTAATAATCAGATAGCACTACTACAACGCCAGATGATAGAAACAGATCAAAGGGTGGGGGAGACATTTGGGGAGGTGTGCGAATTAAAGCAGGTAACCGCTGATCACACAAAACAAATTCACCAGCTACAAAACAAGGTCCAAGACCTGGAGAACAGGTCTAGGAGGAACAACCTCCGCATCATAGGGTTACCTGAAACTGTAAAAGGCCAAGAACTCTATGACTTTATAAAAATCATTTTACCCAAGCTGCTGAATGTACAGGACAGGTGTAATGATTTGGTGATTGAGCGCGCCCACAGACTGGGCCCCCAGAGAACGCAGGAGGGAGCGAGGCCGCGTGCAGTCATATTTAAATCACTGAACTATTTGCATAAGGAGCTGTTGTGGTCTGCATCTCGCAAGAAAAGAGACCTAGTATGGGAAGACAATAAAATTCTGATATTTCAGGACTATTCAGCAGAATTAACAAAAGCAAGGAAAGACTTTTCCCCCGTGTGCTCGGCCCTTATAAGAGACGGCCAAAAATTTGCCCTGCTATATCCTGCTAGGCTCAGAATATTTGAGGGATCAAGCTACAAGGATTTTCTCAGAGTACAAGACGCAGAAAACTACCTTAAAGAATCCCAGCTGGCAACCCGAGACCCCAGAAATATGTCTGACTGTGATTAAAGTAATGTTGAATGACAGAAAAAGTTTCCCGTTCCACCACCAGAGGGCACTCTATGCCTGTAAGAAGAAGTCTCACCTGAAGATGATGTGAATGGAATGTGATATCTGTTGCTGACACCTTTTCAGGGAACTTTGGCACAATAGTAGACTTTTCTCTACTGCACTCTCGAGAACATTTGCCCATCCCACGCTAGAGATATAACTATCAAGCTTTATCATATTTAATAGGCTTATTCCCCCCCACACATCCTCCTCTACCATTATCCTCGGTGAAAGTATTACAGAACTATTGTTTTCAACATTAATGCTGCTCTCTTATGGTGGACAGATATTAGATGGTCCCATGTGGGGTCATAATACATATCAAGTTCAGGGCTAAGTTTGCCATTATAGCATTGCGGGCAATGCTACCGCGAAATGTCGAATTACAGCTTTGAAATAAGTTAGGGCGGTGAGCCTTAGGAGCCCACCCTCCCGTGTAAAGATTTAGTTACCATGAACCTAGGATTCATGGAGTTACTTCGGAAGTATGGTATACTAGTGATAATTTTGTTTTCCCCCTTTTCCCTCCCTTTTATTCCCTCTGACCTCCCACACCCCATCCATGTTGTAACTGAATGTGAATATCTGATAGAAATTAAGCCATTAACTTCTCACCATTGTTTTCCTATATAGAGTTTTCCTTGCAGAGATCTGACTGCAGCTGGCGCCTTGCTCACACAATTAAGAAGAGAAGATGTCCTTAAAACTGGGTAGTTGGAACGTTGGGGGCATCAACTCCCCCAAGAAACGTAAGAATATTTTGATTTATCTAAAAAAGCTGAAATTGGACGTGGCTCTTCTACAAGAGACGCATCTAACGGCCATAGAAACTGCTAAGTTGGGCACCATGGGATGGAAAGTGGTAGCGGCAGCCCCATACAATTCAAAGGCTAGGGGCCTGGCTGTTTTAGCTAGGTCACAGCTAACTATGACGGTGTCTAACGTGGTGGCAGATCCAGAGGGCAGATACCTGTTGTGTCATATGAGTGTAGATTCACAGACATTCGTGTGTATGACAGTGTACGCACCTAACGCATACTCCAAGCCATTCCTATTAAAAATAATCACATTACTTACACCGCATATGCATCTTCCAATAATTCTAGGTGGAGACCTTAATCTGATCACGTCACCGACATTAGATAGGCAAATACCAAACAAAAAGAGGCAAAAACTACCCAAATTCGGAATTGGGGAACTGGCAGCAAGCATGCAACTAATAGACTTATGGAGGACATTAAACCCCACTGACAGAGACTTCACTTGTCTCTCCGCAGCAACAGGCCAATTATCTAGAATTGATTATATACTACTGTCCCAGTCCCTCCTCCCTAAAGTTGAAGAAACCAAAATAGAGGCTATCACATTATCAGATCATGCTGTGATCTGGTTCCAAATGAAGTTATCCCAGGAGAGGTCATCATATATATCATGGCGATGCCCCGCCTCACTGGCCACATCAACAAAACTCAAAGAGAAAGTAAAAGTAGCATGGGAATCCTACCATGCGAACAACTTTGCCACTCTGGAATCGAATCCGGTCCTGTATTGGCAGGCTGCTAAAGCCACGGTAAGGGGAGAAATAATTTCATTCACTGCGTCACATAAACGTAAATTAACCAAAAATTATATAGATTCCCAAAGGGCTCTTACGGACTCATTCAATGAATTTAAATCCCATCCTTCCTTTGAATCAAGAGGTAAATATAATACTGCAAGATCCACCTATGAGGCATTACTGGCTCAAATGGAAGAGTGGTATTCATTTAGAAAGGACTCCCGATTCCATAAATACGGGAATAAATCCAGTAAATTGCTCTCTAACCTGTTACAGGGACAGAGACCCCCCTCGATCATCCATCCCCTCAAAAAACAAGACGCCTCAATGACCAAGGATAATAAAGAAATAGCGGCAGAACTACATAAATTTTATGAGTCACTATATGCCCAACCTTCATCCAATGTACCTCAGAGAGAGGCCTTCTGGGATAACCTACCCCTTCCCCAGATACACCCAGACATGAGAGCCAGGCTTACAACAGAGATAACGCAGGAGGAGGTGAGTGATGCAATAGCATCTTTGAAGCCGGGTAAGGCCCCAGGCCCAGATGGCTATACATCTGAATTTTATAAACTGTTACAGCCCACAATCACGCCATGCTTAGTGGCAGTCTTTAATAAAATCTTAAATTCCCCCTCAGTCCCTGAAGGATTTAACATGGCTAACATTAGGGTGTTGCCCAAACCGGGTAGGGACCTGACAGATCCAGCATCGTATAGGCCTATATCATTGCTTAATATAGACTATAAAATGTTAACTAAAATTCTGGCAGAACGCCTTAAAAAAATAGTTCCTACAATAGTTCACGAAGACCAAACGGGGTTTGTGATGGGGAGACAGTCGGTCATGAACATCAGGAGGGTCCTGGCGGTGGTGTGTGACTCCCAGTGTACCGTGTCGAACACATCAACAGCTATCTTATCATTAGACGCAGAAAAGGCCTTCGACATGGTGCACTGGGATCACCTTTTCTACACGTTGAGACGTTTCGGTTTCCCAGCCCTTTTCATAAATTGGCTAGACACACTATACAGGGGGTCCTCATCCAGGATCCTATGTAATGGGTCCATCTCTGACCCGTTCTGTATTCTCAGAGGAACCAGGCAGGGCTGCCCCATGTCCCCTCTCCTATTCGCATTGGCACTTGAACCCCTGGCGGTGTCGCTCCGCGAATCGCCGCTATACCAGGGGATAAACATAAGGGGAGTGGACATGAGGGTTGCACTATTCGCGGATGATATGTTACTATTTCTAGCACATCCTTCTCATTCACTACCTATAGCCATGGGGATAATAAAAAACTTTGGTACCTTTTCTGGCTACAAGGTCAATGTCAGTAAGTCAGAGCTCCTCCTTCTCAGAGGCCCAAAACCCGTTTTTGATAGGGACCCAGATCTTAGCACAATTAAGCAACAGCCATCTCATATTAAATATCTGGGAGTCCAAATACCCAACAACCCACAACAGCTGTATAAATTAAATTTCACCCCAGCCATGGCTAAAGCAAAACAAACCATGGAAAAATGGCAAGATTTACCATTATCAATGCTAGGCAGAATTGAGGTGATAAAAACCATTGTAATACCCAGATTACTATACCTCCTGCAACTGTTACCATTGAGGGTAACAAAACCAGACGTTAAACTTCTGATGGGACTATATACTAAATTTATATGGAAATCTGGCAAGCCACGTATTGCACTAGCCAAACTGCAGCTCCCAAAAAGTATGGGAGGGATGGGACTAACAGATTTATCCCGATATTCCACTGCACTTCTGTCAAGGTACGCCATGGATTGGTTGCTAGAGTCCAGTAAATTTACAATATATCCTCTAGATTGTGCCACTTTATACCCATACTCACCTGGAGCACTGCTGCACACTCCCAAGGCCCTTATCCCGAAAAATATATTACAAAATCTGATGTTCAGGGACACATATGCAGCTTGGGGGACATTATGCAAACAATTAAAAACCTCACCCCAGAGCACCAAATGGATACCCATATGGGGAAATCCCAGATTCACCCCGGGCATGGAGAACTCAAACTTTAAATACCTATTTCGGAGAGGCCTTAAACTAGCCTCCCAAACTTTTGACCCTGGGGGACAGATGCTATCTGTGTCTAAATTGAAGGCGCAATTTAATTTAAATGACTTCTGTATATTCCCATTAATACAACTGTCACACTTTGCCTCATCCATTAAAGAAGACCTAGTGACAACCCCCCAGATGCAGAAATTGTACACAATAGTAGAATGCTTTGAAAAACCAAATTTTAAAATTAAAAATCTGTACAATGAATTAACAATCCCCACTACCAGTAAATTAACAGAACAAACGAAAACGAAATGGCTTGGAGATTTGCCTTTATTGACTTCATGTGAGACACTCTTTAAATATTACGACAAAACACTGAAGATAGTGAGATCCTCTGTATTGCAGGAGACTCACGTCAGGATAATTCAACGGGCATATCTTTCTCCGTCACAAAGGAAACACTTTGTCCCAGACGAAACAGGTTCCTGTAAGAAATGCGCCATGTCCTCAGCCTCCTTCTTCCATAATGTTTGGTCATGTGGCCATATAAAAAGATTTTGGAACAAGGTGACTAACTACATCGCCGCCACGTTGGGCATCATGGTCACACCACACCCGTTTCCATTACTCTTTGCTAATTTTGATGTGTGGGAAATTCCATCACAGACCGCACATCTCATCCCTTTCCTGACCATGGTGGTCACTGCTGCAAAGAAACTCATCATGAAACATTGGATTGTTAAGACCTCACCTACCCTAAACTCTCTTATACGTTACCTACAACGTCTGATGAGATATGAAGTATACGATGCCCAGCTGCAGTCAATCTCCTCCACAAAACTCAGTGAAAGATGGGGCCCTCTTATGGAAGATGCAAGTAATGCATAAGCTAGAGACCCCAAAACAGGCGGAAACCCCAGAGCGGGGTAGATGCTCAGAAGAAATGTACAAACACATCAACAATTCCATAGGATAAGGTCAGCTTATGAAGAGATGGAGCTCTAAAAATGAGAGTTGCTTATATACTGTAAACTAGTTTATGAGGTTACTTCCCCATTCCCCCCTCTCCCCTCAGATCTACCTCCCCCCCTCCCTTTTCTTCTTTCTTCTTTCTTCATTCTATCTTCACCTCTCCCTTTTCCTCATTTATTTCTTTTTCTCTTTCTCTTTCATTTAACTGTCTGTCAAAAATGTTACAATTGTAAGTTAAATTATAGGTGGGAAATGCTCTTTCTAAGTATTACAGCATTTGGAGAGGAGATAATCCATTTTTGAAGCCGCAGTGTAACAACTGACACATAACGGGGCAGAAGCCCACTACTTAAAAACGGCTCTTCTGTTCGACTCTCATGAACGGAGGGTGGCAACACCCCAACTTTATCCCACTAATCACGGCTCCCCTTTTTGAGATGCCGTGACGATGTGTGAACATATAAGTTGGTAAATTCTTTCACGATTCGAGAAGTCGGACAACCAATAGAGTATGCTAGTCAATCCTCTCTGTTTTGCTGTCATGGAAAATTTGTTTTTATCCCATACGCATGATATGTAACATCTTGTTCAAAATGTGCACTGTTAACTATGTGGTATTCTAATGTTATTTGAAAGATTACATTGTTAAAAACCCAATAAATATATATTAAAAAAAAAAAAAAAAAAACAGTTTAGACTATTTCTATAAGTGCCAAGAGACGTCATAGCCAGGAGGAGTGTTCATCAGTCAGACACTGCAAGAAGTGTACTAATGTAGAAGTGAAAGAACATATCACTTGGATCGATTCGATCAACACAATAATCATTTCATTAAAGAGAGACTTTTAATAAAATGTGCATTCTTAATGGACTTCTGATTCATTAGTTCCTTGGACTAATTGTGTAAGGCTGGAAATTTCTAAAATCGGGGCTTGACAAACCCTGTGCGCCAAGGCCACCAGAGCTTTCTCCCTGGCGACCAGATACTGTGAGGGGTATGGCATGCCGTCTGCCGGGGAGATAAGTCAGCAGCAGAGGTCAGCAGCAGTGTGTCTCAGCTCCTGCCTATGCTTAAGGAGGCCGCATAGCTGAATGCTTACAGTAATGTGACCCTCTGCCGCCCTGGCAGCATATTGGAGATCCGGACCCCACCCGCAGCATCTCGTGCGCTGTTTATTCTGTTGTGTGTGTTTTTTTAGCCTTTTGGGGTCGGACAACCGCTTATTGCAGCTGCTAGTGAAGCAAAACGTGCCAAGCGCCTATTCCTCCTCTAAGGCGGAGGTTCTTTTTCAAATTTCCCCCTATGTCTGTTTTGCCTGCACAAGTTGTGTAGTGACCCTTATTTGAAATCCTAAATACTGCACCACTCTTCATAGCAAAATACCCCAGAGTGACACAACACAATAGAATACACACACACAGACACTGTACATACACAGGTTGAGTCTAACATACCCAAAATACTTGTTCTGTAACTTGAGGCATTTTGGATTTCAGTGTCACCATCTCAGTTTGTGTGTTGAGTCTCCCTAATTCATAAATGCTAGTTTTTGGCACATCGAGGCACAAACCTTCCTGTTTTTTAATGGCCCATGTGCCCAACAAAACCAAAAGAAGACATTGCTAACCAAGTCCTTGTCACCAACCTTAACACAAAACAAGCTATAAATTGGTTGCTGTGCAATCCTAATGCTATAAAACATGAATGCACATGATCTACAATTCAGGAGTTCACACCAATCTAGGAGACCGAGAAACTGTACAACCGTTATTATAAATAGAAAGGACTCCCAAATATCCAACTGCAACAGTTATTCCGCTTTCACACTGTAAAATGCAGGGTCGTAGCGGGACGTTAAAACAGTTCAGCCCCAGAGCGACCCTGCATTTTGCTCTCTTCAGACACCTTCATCAACCCAGCAATATTGCCGGGTTGCTGAAGCCGACACTGCTCCAAGCACTGCCTCCTCCATCAGTGCGAACAGAAACCGCTCGACCCAGTTAACCCATTCACACTGCACAGCAAGAAACCGGTAAGCCCTTTCAGATCACACCTATTACTGGGTCAAACCTGCATGAACCCGGTAATAAGGTCCGATCTGAAAGGGGTATTATTTAGTCTCATAAATTATCTGGTTCCTGTGATCTATCCCTGCTATTAAATGTATTATTATTCTAAAGGGAAAAATGCAAGAGGACACAGAACCCATGGGTTTTTAATATGGTTTAAGCACTTCCTTCACTTTTGGCCCCCATACACTATGCGATTTTGGCATTTCACCTGATTCCGACAGATAGGGCCGAGAAATCTGATAAAATCGTCCCAAACCGCATTTGTATGACATCCGATCTGATGAGTGGTCCCATGTGAATCAGTCATACCGGCAGCCTGTCCAAACTCTGACTCAGCTCCCCTCCTACCGGCAGGGAACAGTATTGCATGCAATAGGTCACATGCAGATGTATTGCTTATGATCCTGCCACCCGGGAAGGTCCCGGAGTTGGTCAAGGAGTATCGGATGGGTGTACACTGCTGCTACTTCTCACTGTAGTGTATGGCCACCTTAACCCTCAATGCCCAAGTTCCACCATTTTATCTACCCAAGTATCTATTCTAGAAAGAACAGGACAACTTACCATTTCTGACCTGTATCTCCTCATACATAGGGCACACAGCATAGAACATTGAGGGGTCATTAGAATGGGCCCCTGTGAAGATACGACCATCTACTGAACTCCCAGAGGCTGCAAAATTGCTTATGGACATGCTCTCTTCTAAAGGAGGGTTTAGCCCAACACTATACCCAAAGTCCCTGTCTTCAGAGCATTGGCTTGGCGCATTGTTTCTATAGTCATCTGTAGATTTTCCACAGGCTGAATTTAAGGTCTCCAAAGCGAACCCTTGCTGTTCCAGCAAAGTACGAGCTAGTTTCTTCTCAAACAAAAACCTAGTGGTTGCAGTGATAGGTCCACACTTTAATCCGGCCTTCAAGATCTCTTCCCGTAGCTCGTCCGCATGCAGCAGCTTCAGTTCACTTAGAATCTTTTCCATACTCTCGTCAGCTATGGGGAAAGTAAGGAGATTGACAGATTATAATTAGTAACAAGATTATTCTGCAGCAGCCTCTGCAATACAAACTGACAGGCTTTTGCAAATGCCCCCCCCCACACACACACACAATATTAACGGATTCAGTATTGAATCCCGGCGGTCGGGATCCCGGCGTTCAGAATCCCGACAGCCGAAATGCCGACAAGGGGGGGACGTGGATCGCCCCCCCTTGCGGGCTCGCTGCGCTCGCCACGCAGCGGGCCCGGTGCCTCGCTACGCTCGGCACACTAATTTATTCTCCCTCCAGGGGTGTCGTGGACACCCACGGAGGGAGAAAGTGTCGGGATTTCGGCGGTCGGGATTCCGGCGTCGGGATTCTGAACGCCGGGATCTTAACTGCATCCCATATTAACACTAGATTTACTATTGTCCCACAAATTTCTACTTTCCGAAAACAAAAATCGAGCAATGTCAACAGACTAAAAAATAATAATAATCATCTTTCGGGCGGTGCAATTATTAATGGCTACCCAACATAGCAATTCAATTGTTCCAGGCACCAATTATCATATTTGTTGCACCCAAATAGATGGGGATTAGTGGCATATTGTATATAAACTCATCTAAAGTCCTAGGGGCCCTTTTACTATGGGAACGTATATACAATGCAATCTGGGCAAGATCTACTGCCCAGAATCGCATTGCAATAGGTGTTCCTTTTCAGAATATATGTTCCTGGGGCTCAGCAAGGAGACTGTCACTGCGATCTGCTGTGCCGGGGGTCTGCACCCGTGCAGTCAGTGCTGATCCCAGCTGCACTGAGGTAAGTAGCCCATAGGCTACTAGCATCTTAAAATGGCAGTATACCTGATATGATGCTGCCTGATATTAGTACATCGGGCAGCATCACGAGAAACCTATGGGGGATGCAGCTGCCAGCTGGGAAGGAGATTTCTTCTGTGGTCCCTCCTAGTTACATTCCGGGGATACTTAATATTTGCGGCTAACCTAGTGACAAATATTACATAGTAAAGGAGTCCCCTAGCCACAGCATTTTCCCACACTTCTGAGGTTATCAAGGATAACGTACACAAGATAGCATATAAGCTATTAAGATGGTATTTTATATGGGGGTTTATAATGAACAGCCAGGTTAGGATTTGTTCACATTAGTGGTAGTACCAATAATACTAGATAAATGTCCAACAATTATGATATATATATAGATATAGATAGATAGATATATTTCATAAAACAGCGATTGGTTACAGAAGGGACTACTAGTTTAAGAAACCCAATAATTTTAATTAACATAATGGTGAACAGCATTTTGATTAGTGTTATTAGGGGAAACATGTAATTGGAGACACCCCTTCGTGTCACACAGGTTCTAGAAGAATATACTATTTCTGCATAACAGTACTGTGCTGCACAATCATCTCAAAACATAGGGCCCAAATCTCTCACAGCAGAAATCTCATACCTCAAACAATCGGTACTTGTTTCCTAGCACGGTGCCACCGATTTTAATTGTATGCAATCGGGTTGCAAAAATTGGGTCAATCGCATTGCATGCAACCAAATTGCATGCAATGCTATTGACCCAACCGACCCGATTTTTTATATTGGAACCAATGTTAAATGGTCCCTGAGACCCGATTTTACATTGGCCCCAATGTTAAATGCCCCCCAGACCCCATTTTCCATTCTATGCCCCCCCATTGTTAACGCCACGTTCAACGTCAACCCGAAGCGTGGCAAGCGCGGCGGTACGCATCCTCCTACTTTTTCATACCCTCACTATCCACGTCGGCGTGGAGTTGAATTTATATAGTGTGGCGAGCGCAGGTATTACACGTGCGCTCGCCACGCTTAGGGCTCGGTGGCTCGCCACACTATATAAATTCAACTCCACGCCGACGTGGATAGTGGGGGGTATGAAAAGGTCGGAGGACGCGAACCGCTGCGCTCGCCACGCTTCGGGTTGGCGTTCACAATGGGGGGGGGGGGGGGGGGGGGGGGGGAGCATTTGACATTGTATACCCACCCTGATGGGTAATTTCTATAAAAAATTGGGTATGGGGGGGGGGGGGGGGCATTTAACATTGGTTCCTATGTAAAATTGGGTCCATTGCATTGGTTGCATTGCATGCCATTATAATGGCATACAATGGACCCGATTTTACATAGGAATTTAACATTACATACAATGCTTACAATGGTATGGGGGGGCCATTTAACATCGTTTCCTATGTAAAATCGGGTCCATCGAGTTGGTTGCATTGTATGCCATCAAAAAAAGCCCGAAATCGGGTTGTCGGGTCCCACCGCATACCTTAAGTTAAGGTATGCGATGGGACCCGATGGGCGCCGTGCTAGGAAACAAGTACCTAACAATCTGATTACTGGTATGTTGCTGTAATGTAACAATTATAAATGAGTTTAAAGTCTCCGTTACTGAAACCAATTCACAGCTTGAGACACAAAGCCTGTCACGACAACATGTTTAAAAATAGAGAACGCACGCTATGAGTCACACTTGGTAAGGGTGAAGCATTCCTGAACGGCATGGAGGCGGCTTATGCCAAAGTACCGATCTTAAAATAATGCACTATAAACAGCCAACAGAAAAAAGTTCCATAGCAGAGCATAACAGGCTGGTACTGCGGGTAAAGGTTTATTTTACATGGGATTATGAGGATTTAGATTAGACGCAGAAGAATGGAATTTTGCTTCCAAATTAACTACACTTAAAATTAGATTATATCTTCATTTACTGTAGGAAGTGTCTATTCGTAAAATATGCAATTTAACATGGGAATAGGCCCTCATAACAAAATTTTGATACATACAACTAAACATTATTTTACCTATCAGGGATTCACATATCATTATAGCATGATAAATACAACAACTGGATGTTAAAAGATACACAATTGGGAAGACAACACTTTATATAGCATGACCATATAAAATCAGTACAACATAGTATAATAAGTGCCTTATGAGGACATCAAGTGGGAGATGTACTGGAGTATTGAATACCGATTATATAGAGAGATAAATTACTGATTCTACTTAAATAACTGCGCAATTGGTGTCAATGTGATAAACACACCTTTAAGGAGCCCATACACGCTCCGTTGTGGTCCGGCTCCGTTCTGTACTGTACTCCCGCGCATCACATTGTACGGTAAAAAAGAGTATGTGCTGCACATACTTTTTGTACTAGCTACACATCGTATCGGATCGCAGTGCATGCAAAATTCATGCACAAGGCATGCGACTCGATATGATGTGTACTTTAAAAGTATATAAAGGAGCGTGTATGGGCTCCTTTAGTGTTATTTGTAGTAACTTAAAAGATATATTACCATATACAAAACAAATTTCTCTAACTACATCAAACCCCTAGCCAGAGTGCTTGCTGTTTCTCATTCAGCTTTTTACCAAATGGTTTAGTAAACAAATTGCATTAACTACTTTAAAAAAGGAGACGTGGAACGGTTAGGATGAAGAAAAATGCTGCTTTGCCAGTGGTCCTCCTGCTATTCCCGATGTCTGGCCATGGGTGTAATGAGGAATACTAAAGCAGCTTAGTGCAGTGGTCAGGGAACTCGGTCCTCATTACCCCACACAGTGCATGTTTTGCTGGTAACCCAGCAGGTGCACAGGTGTACTAATTACTCACAGACACATATTATAAGGTCCGCAGGTGGAGTTAATTATTTCACTTGTGATTCTGTGAGGAGACCTGCAAAACATGCACTGCGTGAGGTAATGAGGACTGAGTTCCCTGACCACTGGCTTAGTGTAATGTGCAAGCGACAATGCAACTTAAAATCAATTTTATTACACTAGCCTCAGGAGGAACTGTAAGGAGTGCCCAAGGAAGATTGTCGCGCAGTGCAAATGAATGAAGTTTCTATAGTCATTTTGATCTTGCACGCACACAAGCACACAAACACACACACGACCATCTGCAGTCATCTTCCACATACAATGATCTAAAGGCAGACAATGGTTTTTAGGGTTTGGGACCAAATGTTTGACTATAATTTGTTCTCATAAGGATCAATTCTATTCTCTGCGCTGTGAATACTGCTGGCAGAGAGCTACCTATGCTATCCTAATAATGCTGGATACTCGCTGGTGTTTTGTCACTAGTACAGGCATTTTCGGACATAAGATCCCTCCAGCGATGCTGTTTGCGCCAGTTTGGTCAGGTTTTAGGAATGGGGCAAGCAGAAATCTACTAGTGGGCCAATTGGAACAGTGCTGGAAGCTCTCTAAAAATCAAAGGTTCAAAGGGCCGGACCATAGAGCCACACCTCCCCTAGATAGGAACTGTAGTCCATGACAGAAAAGAAAAGTTTAAAGGGGTGAACTGTGAATTACAATGTATTCCTACCCAATGAAAAAGCAGTGTGCAACCAAACATGTGATGCTACTGTGCTACGAGCTTAAGTCTACGATAGTGGGACGAAAACTGCCTTAGAATACGTAGCACTCCCAAGGTCTTTGCTCTTGGGACACTTCTTGCCAGGCTTTTGTGCCCTGTCAGCCTTCTGACCACTGGACCATGACAGTCATCCATTACAGAATATACTAAAACTACTTAAAAAGTACTAAAGAAACACATTTTACAAGCCTTACAAAATCATACACCAAAACATTATGTGAAAACTGCTGTAAAACACTGTATAAAAGTAGAAAATGATGCTGTCCATCTTGTATTGAACTAGACAGCCGAAATACTGTACAAGGATGAAGACTTAATAGGATGTCATTTCAATTTTATTACATCATTCATCAATTTCATAGAACTTATTTTTGTCTAGAAGGTACAGGGACAGGATTATTATAGAGACAGCATACCACTGCCATGCAGGGAATAAAGAGTTGATTACAGCAGACAATTGGTACTAGGTTATTATTATTTTTGTTAGCATAAGTGTGGTGACAGGGTCACATATGTTATTCTGTCAAACACCACACAAGCTTGGTTTCCCTTGACAGAAGCACAAGTGTTGTAGCTGTTTATTAGATGTACAGAAGCGGCTAACAAGCGGGGCTATTATAGCTGATGCGCATACAGAGGGAGGTTAGTGCAGCACTTCTCACCTAGCAGCACCCCCCAGCCGGGCCGTGGGGGCCAGGGAGGTGGCTCCGGGGAAGGCTGCTTCCAGAGTCTCCTCTCCGCCAGGCGGCACAGCCAGCCCACCACAGCCACCAGCACACAGGCCAGGAGGACCTGCAGCCCCGCTCCATAGTCCCATCCGGGCAGGATCTCAAAGACGGACATCTCCCGGGGACGAGCTTCAAGAACGACCAGCTATCCCGTTCCCTCTCGGCTAACCCTCAGCTCCCCCTTGTATAGGCACCGGTCACTGGCTCCGCCTGTGGCAGCGTCTCCCAGTAGGGGAACGTACTAAAAGGGTCTCCTGCTCAAATAAGCAGCTCTACCCCAGCACACCCAGATGCCTCATCCCCTGCCGGCGCTCTCCGGGTTCTCCCGCTTTCCCGTAGCCTTAGCGACTATGTCCCGCTCTCCCTGCCTCCGGCACTGTGTCCCCGCTCTCCTGGGCCGCTGCTACTTTCACAGCATGAAATACGTGCTGCACACCAAACATGACAGAACCATCCTCAGTGTCACGGAACCGCCCTACCTCCTCCTCCGCCTTATGTAGGATCCACCCGAGACCACAGTGCAACACGCGTGCGACACTTCCGGTCCGGCCTGACAGGACCCCGCTGCCCGGCAACGGGGCTGCCCACAGCGCGCCTGAGTTCGCTGTCAACGAGTAGGAGCCTTTGCAGCACTGTGTTATGCTTTGTAAATGTCACCACCACCGGGCATGTGCACTGCGCGCGCACAGGACTGGGAGCACAGTGACGCCGATAGGAGCATCACCGTCACCATAGGAACTAGCGTTTAAAAAGGATTGGTTGTTTTTTTCCCAGGGTTGCATTTGTCCGAATAAATGTTTAGGGATTATGCCATTGTTGGTTACTGAACCATCTGATGTCACATCACCGCCTCTTGCATCTAGACCAGGAATTATCAAACTCAGTCCTCAAGACCCCACACAGTTCGTGTTTTCCAAGTCACCCACAGGTGGAAATGTGAGAGCACTGTGGGTGTGGCTTGGCACCAATCCCTGCATTTACTCAACTTGCCATCCTCCATCTCTCACCTTCGATGGTCCTAGTACTCCTCTCTCGCGCTCTGCTAGACTCCGATGCTCTGGTTGTCCACCATTATGGCCAACATCCAGGGCACGCCCTGTTAGGGTATGATGCGGGTTGCTACTATCACGTGTACTTAGGCCATGGTGGTCCTTGAGAGGATCGGGGCAGGGTGGCTCTCGAGGTTAAAGATCTGTACTGGCACCATTCAGCCTCTGACAATGGCAAGGGCACAGGTCACCAAGAGGCCAGCCTCTGCTTGTTGAGACCAACATGGCCCGATGAGTACTTCCTTCCCTTCCAATCGGCGCTGTAACCGCACTGGCAAGTCCAGTATCACCTCCTGCCTAGCAGGAATTTTCAATTTCTGTTTGGACCGAAATGGTATGGCAAATCAGTCCCTTGCTCTCAGCAGGCCCTGGCTCTTCACACAGCTGTACCACCCTCTGGAGGACTTGACAGGATTCTGAACTCTGTGGTGTTTCCAGTAGCAAGGGCCCTTTTCCTGGACCGGATTACTGGGCTATGTGCCAACTCCTCCCCAGCAACTACCATGATAACTTTCCTGCCCAGGGCTTGGTTATATAGTTCTACTTCAATCCATACCACCCCTACAATGGGGATGGGGTGGTTGTTGGCATCCTTGAGGGTCATCCCAATTCCCAATGCTGGTCTGGGTCAGGTGGGCGTAATGTTCCTGGATGCGCTATTCGAACATGTTGACACCTGCGAGCCGTTTTCAAGAGGCACCACTGATCCTTTCCCAGTAATCGGGCTATTACGGTAGTGCACTCTGCAATTAGGTCCGAGGAGTGGTTGATGTCCACATGCTCAAACTTCTTCCTAGTGGTTTGGACTGCAAACGCAAGGGAGGTTAGTTTAAAGGCCTCCTGCGGGAGTTCCCATACCGCCTTCCAACAGGGCATTCCCGGGGCGAAGTGCGCAGTTTGGCCACACTCCCAACACCTAGGTTCTTGGGCTTCCCTCCTCCGAGATCCGCCAGGCCCCTGGTTCAGACCTCCACTCTGGCCCGCCGTTCCTCAAATTGGTCTGCCCGCAGAGCCATCTCGGCTAGCTGTCCTTGCCTTTGTCACAACACAACGGTGAGTTGGTCTTCGCTGGGGCCCAGTGGGGTAGCGTCGGAGCTGGGGGAAAGATCCGGTGTGGCTACGGTGTAGGCGCTGCCACGAGCGCCTAGTCCTTGGCCAAGGCCCAGGTAAGCACCTCATGTAGCGTCAGTCCGGGCATCCTTTCAATCCGGGCTTGGAGGTGGTTTATCAGCCCTGCCATGAGAAGGCTGCGCAAGGCGCGGTCCGGGGTGCCACTCAGTAGCTTTTCATCCTCCCAGGCCCTTGCTTCTTCCATGCATTCCTGGAGGGCATTTGCAAACTGGGAGATACTCTCTTCCTCTCGCTGCACCCGGGCGAACAGACGTTTTTGGAGACTCGTGGTCATGGCCTTCTCTTTGCAGAACGATTTGAGGATCGTGAATACCTTTGTGATGTCAGTCCTCTGGTCATTCGGCTAGCGCAGCAGGGTCCTCTTGGTGTTGTAGGGTATCGAGGGCCAGATCCACCTGTTCGGCCATCGAACATTATCCGGCGGCCCCGATGGGTAGCCTGGAGCGTGGGCAGCTGCTACTGCCCTCGTCAGGTCGGACGCTGCGGTTGCGGCGGGTGGGCTGATGGTGTCCATTGCGCTAGGACAATCAAATCCTTCCGACTGCCTGAAGAACTCATGTCAACAAAAAAACATGAAAAACTCATGTTGACCTATTTATAACGCGTGTCGACCTTTTGACTGTGACCAATAGTAGTCAACCTATTTATTATCAACTCTATGACCCATAACCATACAGGATAACTATCTGAACAACCTGCCTGCAAAATCCCTAATCTCAGCAATAGTGCAAGAAGGCTTTGGGTAGACAATAAAGATCCTGCACACAATACTACAAAGTAGCTAGAGAGTACTAGTAGCCACTTAACCTCAATGTGAATAAACCCATATATAACAAACGTAAGCCACAATGCCACAGAAAGCGGATTGTGCCATTATTTTATCTCTAACAAATGCCTTATCTCTGCCCCTGTATTTTGTCCCCCCAGTCTAATGAATCAGACGCTTCCAGCTGAATAAAACAGTGCTGAAGAGATTCCCCATAGCCTACTAAGGAGGTATGGGTGCACTTAGTAAGAGTGACACTAGCAGCAGTGTCTGTAATGATGTTTTTTCACTGCCAGCACACTGTCACAGCCAAATGAACAGCCTCAAACAGCAGAGTAGCACCTGCTGAAGCCACAGAGACCCCTGAGGGAAGAGGCAGAAACGCCTGGAGTGGAACTCATCATCACTTGGAGTATGATAAAGTACAACACACAAGTTCCTTTAATTTTCCAAAAACAGTCTATAACGTGACAGTTCGGAGAGGATTTGCTGGTACTTCATCTCTCTCCAAGCGTTGATGCATATGCCTCTGGTCATAGACCTAAAGGGCACCTTGCACAACCCCAGAAAATGTAAGGATCGTGAGGGTGATTCTGGTTGGTTTGCAAAAGCAAACTCCTGCTTTAATGGACAAAACCATGTGCACTACAGGTGGGGCAGATGTAACATGTGCTGAGAGAGTTACATTTGGGTGGGATGTGTTCAAACTGAAATCTAAATTGCAGTGTTAGAATAAAGGTGCGTACACACGAACAGATTTTTCTGTCTGATCTATCTGGTGGGAACAAAAACCTGGAAATGTATGGGAGCAAATGACAATCAAAAATTGTTCCCAAACACTTGAAAACAGACAGTGATCAGTCAGACAAATTGTTTAATCATTCTGATAAAACACATTTTTCAAAGCATATATATTTTTTTCTGTTTTCCTGCATTTGGGTGGAAATTTTTGATTGTCCTATCCTCCCATACATTTCCAGGTTTTTGTTCCCACCAGATAGATCAGACAGAAAAATCTGTGCGTGTGTAGACACCTTAAAGCAGCTAGTATTTATCCTGCACAGAAACAAAATAACTCAATCAAATGTAACTATATATGCACATGTTACATCTGCTCCACCTGCAGTGCACATGGTTTTACTTATGCAAACCAACAAGAATAACCCCCAGTATCTGAGGTGTAGTTTGTGGCCGCTCTTACCTGACTCAGTACTTCCTCATGTCCTGGCATGACAGAGCTGCCAGATTACAGATTTGCCTGTCAATAGGGGGTGAAATATAACAAGGTAATATAGGGCTAGAGGGGCAGAGCTGTCTGTGAAATAGAAACTCATATAGGCAATCCAAAATATAGCTTAAAATGGTCAAAATCAAGCTCAAATCAAATTTCAATAGTAAAATTAGAAAGTATTTTCACAGTATCGAAGTTCCATAGTCTTTCCAACAAAGATCTTCAGATCAAGCCCTATTTTCTAACTTTCTCTCCATATATATTTTACCGGGTATGGGTCATAGGGTCAACAGCACTAAGGTCAACACGCATTGGGTCAACCACTGAAGGTCGAAATGTGCCAAGATAGACAGATCATTAGGTCGATATGGGCTAGGTCGACAGTCAAAGAGTCGACCTAGCTGAATGTCAACACAGTTGACATGGACACCGTATCAGTGCACCGCTGCACTCACCATGCTTCAGAAGATATGATGGAGAAGACTTCTTTGTTGAGGTAGAAGGAGAGAAGGAGCACAAGGTGGGAAGGCTGGAAGCAGCAGAGTTGCTGAGGGCAGGTGGGAGGAAAAGATTTCATGGCGAATTATTTCAATTTTAGAGGAGAAGGAGAAAAACTCAGTGGGAGTGAGAGAGGATGAAAGGAGAGTAGTATGGGAGCAAAGGAGAGTATTAATAGTATCAAAGAGGCTGGGACTGGAGAACTGAGAAGAGATAAAATTACTGGAAAAAAAAAAATTGCTTGGCAATGGAAAGGGCAGAGCGGTGGGCAGAGAAAATAAACTTGAAACTGAGAAAATGTGCCAGAGCATGAGTTTTCCTCCAGTGGCGAGTGAGCATGTTTGCAGAAACTGGGTCATTTTGGAGTACCGGGGTTGGGGTTTACAACAAAGGAGGGGAATAGAGGAGACAGGAGCAACAGAATCAAGTGCGGATGTAAAGGTGGAGTTAGCCTCGTTGGGACAGGCTATGGCGGATATAGGAGAAATACGGGTATTGACTAAGGATAGGATGATAGATTGCGTCCGCTGAGGGGGGAGGGGAAGAGAGCAGATGGTAGACAGAGAGCGGGAAGGGGGAGTTGAAGAATGCTATATTTAACTTATAACTACAAAGTAATTGGATCAAGAACTCTGTAAGTCATCATACATTTAACTTTTGCAGTCTTTCATACAGAAACTAATCTTTGATCAATAAAGCATAAACCAGTACTACTGTATGATGTATATATAAACAATGTTGCAACACTGTAACAAAAATAGTTTATTGCACAAAAAAAATCCAACATATTTGAAATAACTTTATATCATATGCACATGCTTTACACTGCATTATAGTATATACAGTTTTAACAATTGAAAAAGTTGTAACTTCATATTATGTAGATATATATATCACGTTATAATACATTTTCTTAAGATACATTTTATTCTATTAATAAAATCACATTAAACATTGCTAAAGAAACAAATCCATATTCTTACAATAAATACTCAAGCAAATCACCCAAATTAACCAATATATTCCACATACTTTCATATTAGCACAAACCATAAGACTGTCCAAAATTCTACCAATGCTCTGCAATTCATCTTACACAAAAATATTCTGCATAATAGCAAATGTCTTTATGTTTTAGAGAAATAGTCTCTTGGCAGATTTCACTTCCAGGCAAATATAAACTTGTCAGTATATCGAAGTATCTCCAACTGAAGAAAGGGAGGGCACTTTACTAACTTCATAAACCTATTTCGCTGCCAAATGCTTAGTTCTGAGGGCTAGCTCACATGTATGTGGTAGGAAAATTAGTAATACACATGAAAGAAAAAAAAAACCCAACAGGGTTGGGTTTTCAAACCTTGCACATTTAAGCTTGGTACACACTAGACAACATTTTAAACTTTCTGTTAACAACCATTCGTTACAACAAATTCTTAAAATTGTTCAGTGTGTACACACTCTATTGCTCATGATTCGTGCTCCCGCAGGTCACCAGCGATGTCCTCTGTCATCTGTATATGCAGCTCAATGGAGGATATTGTCAATGACAGCAAAACTACTTGATAAGGTCATTGATTATCTCTATTGTAAGATTGCAGAATGTGTACGCACATTATTGTTTGTCCAGGAGTTCAAGGAAAATATTGAGCGACATATAATTTGCAAGTCATCTGGTGTGGACTAGCCTGTAATTTAATGTTACCAATACAAACTATTGTACTGGTAAGCACAAGAGAATAGTTCACCAATTAAATTCTAGCATACAAAGTGGAAATAAGCCCATAAGGATCCATTCACATTTCTGGTGTTAGCTGTGTTCATTAAATTGTGGACAGGTTTTAATGAGCCCAGAGGAAAATGGGATGAGAGATTCATTGCTCGCTTATGTTAGTTTCATTTGGTTGTGATTTTACCTCAAATTCCAGAACAAAAATACATGTACAATTTTGTGGATTAAATAACATTTTACAGAGGCATTACTCAGCAATCATAGTATTCTGGTTTACTCAATAAAATAAACAAGATAAGATTTTATAATTAAGTCAAGTTTTTTTTAATTAACTTTACAATAAGCAAATATGCAGCATAGGCCATTTTTTTTCATAGCACATAAACCGTACCATAAAGCAGTAGATAACCTAAAAACATGAAGACAAATATATATATATATATATATATATATATATATATATATTAGTAACCCAATGGGCTTTTGTAGCCTTATGGTTTGAACATGTATTAGAAACAAGAGAGAAAAATCCTTCATTGTATAAAGTACACCTAACCGCACACAATGCAGGCAGCCATTTTCAAGGCGGAACTAGTTGGGAAAGCGGTCAGCCATTCCTAGTGTATTGAAGCACTTCATGGGTAGATATTTCCCATGCAGTGTCTCCGCTGCATGTACAGTATGTGAGGTACACTTTAAACCTACAGATTTAACCCATTTTAGAATGATCTCTGTAATAAAACAAAAATATAAATAGTATAACAATTATAATATTACAATTGTAAACATACAACATGTACAGATTAGAATGACAGAATACACCTCCATGTCTGCATACACATTAGAATAATTAGCATTGTAGTGAGAGTGCATTCCAAATCACACAACAAAAAAACAAATGTCCTGCAATGCTCCGAAAAGCAGTGTATGGAGGGTTTAAGGCAAATACACTCCTTTTTCAACAGAAGATGATATTTAGGTTGCAAACTTCCCAGTAATAAAGATGACTCTAAAACCCTATCAATCGCTCATTATTTAACCTGAAAAAAAAAAAGAATTCTTCAGTGACCAACAATAAGTTAAATGGCCTCAATGTAGGGAGTATGGAAAACAGTTCAAGCAATTCATCAACTACTGTATGTGTAATCAATAGGGTGTATACAATTCTTTAAGATTATAAAGCACAGTGTCTGAGCCAACGAGCTAACCGCTTGAACGATTGTGATGAAATGTTACTTTACATTTTGCACATTTTATCCACATTGTCCTTGTACAGTATAATGGCCTTATTTTGGCTAAACTCAAAAGAAATGTCTAGCAAACTACATTTCTTTAAAGAAAAAATGTAAATCAGTAGTATACCAAGGCAATCACTGCAGAATGCTGGTAGACCATTTTACAGAAATAGATGTTGATCTACAAACTGGACTAGGCGGGGTTTCAATTTAAAAGTACTAAAATGTATACTTACAGAATTATTTTTTTGCAATACTTTACTCAGAAATACTGTCTCAGTGTTCATTGCTACTGTCAGGTGCCATTTTTTTTTTACAAATGTGGGTAATTCAGGCTTTAAATATAGTAATGTTTCACACTGACATATGAAACATCCTAACTACAAATGTACTGTAACAATACAACAAAGGGAGATAACTTAAAGAGGAAAACTAGCATTGGACTTGTAAGTTGGCAACTTCGTGATATTAACACAGATCAATGGTGATCTACTCCTCTAAATTAAATATAATATATTAAGCTTAATTAGCTAATTACTGTGGTGAAGAGAGAAAGGATATTCAATTAAATAGACTTTCCTCCACACATAAAAAAATCAGGGATAATTGCACAAACGTTCAATGATTCAGCGTAACCTTCATTACCAAAGGGTTTTCCAGCATTTTAACATCCCATTTGTGGCTTTTTCTTGCACCTACTGAAACTCCAAGGAAAATGCATGTTGCACCCCTACTGCTTAAATTGACCCTGTATTTAGCAGCATGGAAAATCCTGTATCTAATTGAATAAGTTCCTCAATGTCACTGAAGAATTGCTTGCATTCACAACCTTACACTGACTCATTTGTAGAATAAATAATTATTAGTTTTCCAGCTAGCAAGACTACAATGGTCATGCACTGGGCAAGATAAAACAATCCAGCACACATCATAATGGGAACCATGTACCTTTTAGGATGCATCTCTTCAGATTAAAAAGTACTAAACGCACTAAGAAAGAAAGTAGACTTTGAATTGTCCAAGTATTCGACACTGGCTATCATGTGGAGACTAAAAGGACACCCCTTTGGAAATACATAAGTGTGTGTTTTGAAACAAACTTTGACATAATAAAACAATATAAAATAATATTTTTGAAACTCAGGTAAAAAAAAATTGTAAGAAGTAAAAATTAGCAAAATAAAATAAAAATGTATATATTTATATATATATATATATATATATTATATATATATATATATATATATATATATATATATATATATATATATATATATATATATATATATATATGGAGAACCCAAATATAATTTATATACAAGTGGGACAATCCTCTCATCTGCTCCTCTCTTTTACAGTATAACAGGTCTTGACATCTTTACATCTGCAGAACAGGCACTAAAATAAACTTCCAAAAGACAACCCAGATTTTGCCTGTTCCAGCTCACACTGATAATATACTATAACATTTAAGACCTGGTCACATCGGGCAAATGATGGAGTAATTACATTTTAAGAGTGTACATACACCACTAACATTTACAGTGCCCCACCTTACATGTGTAGTGGTACTACAAGAATAGGCCAATTTGGAGTAGGCGGCAAACATGGCTTTATGGCGGCCCGTCATGCTACACATTGCTATAAATTCCCAGCACCAGTCAATCATTACAATGCTGAGTCCATTTCATTCACAGGTGTAGGGATCCCCTACCCACGTACTAGTAACGGTAATAGAAATTGATAGCAGATATTACTAAAACAAAGTACAGTGTGAATATCCATAATCTGTATTCATCTGGTAATATCTTCTTGGAAATGTGTTGTGAATTCTATGAGAAACTGCTTGAATTAAAAAAAAAAATTATAATATGCCCTTGAAAAGTAAGTCAACTAAGAACTGTAACTTTATCCTTCATTTCACTTTTTTTATGAGTGACACCTGCAGCAAGATTATTTCTGTAGGCATGTAGAATATCTCAATACCACCTAATAAGGTTTTGTCCATTTATATTATTTTCTATGTTTCTGCCTTTAGACACTGAATTACCAGGTGTTTAAAAGGGAATATCATGTGCGCTGTGCTTTTTTTTTTGCTATGCATACAGTTTCTGGTAGTAAGGCAAGAATATGCACAAAAAAAACCTTTCCCCTCCAGAACTAGTAAGTGTCCACAATAAATCAGAACAGATCATCACTGCTCTGGTCTTTCTGGATCATTGTTATTAAAGTTTTGGTTCTCAAGAGGGAGACTTGCAGTAGACAAGACATGTGCAGCAGATACTGGGAAGTTCTGTAGTTGTCCCTCAATGTGGTTCCATGAGGTCATAGATTCGTGTACAGTTATGGTGTGCTCTTCCATTTGCCGCTGGAGACTGTCCATTTCCTGCCTGGAAATACCAATGTACAATGTTAGGCAAATTAAAAATCTGTCAGGACACAATTATCCTTATTGTTAAATGTTTTGAGCAACACAACGTGTCCCTACTTTTATATGTGTGTAGTCATGAATGAAAGATCATGAAAACCATAAATATGTTACTACCGGTTGGTTCAGGAACAGAATGTCTCTCGTTCTTTACAACAAGTTTCCAATAGGAAGTATAATGTCTAAACTTTTGGGACACTGACAATAGCCTAGTATTTAAAAAAATACTAATGGCTGGCTGGTTCCATAATTCAGGCAACTGATAACTAGCAAGTGTAGATGGGTTTCCAGTGCGGTTCTTGAATTTAGGACAAAATGTAATGTCCCTTAAAACGGATAACCGTACATTCGTCAATTAATCATGCACATAACTGCTGGCAGATCTGGGGGAACTGCTCTCCATCAAGCTTTTGATAGAGCTGGCACCACTGGGGGCCCAACGCCCTCCTGCTGTTACCATACTCAGAGCATGATTAAGGGGGGACAGATGACCTTCACAGCAGGAGCTGCTCTGTTTCTAATGCAGCAATCTGTGCTGCCTCCATCAATCAATTTATAGCTGACAGCATCTAGGATTCGCCATGGCACTCACAGGATGTCCATCCTCCTAAATGCCCCACTGTACATGTGCGGCAATGACGCTTGTATTCTAAGACTGGAGCATTGAATGAGTTGACTTCAGACCTTTCATGGGGTACAGCACTACTTCACCTCTCTGAGGCTGCTTACTGCTGGAGCTCTGACAGCAGAAAAGGACAGTGCAAAAACCAGGAGGTGAGCGCCTGGTCTTCATGATCCTGGTCTTCTCCATCATAGCTTTGCCCCTGCTGTGTTCTCTGCATGGATTGACTGGGTGAAGGTCACTTACAGCATAAACGTACTTTCTAGCTCTGTCTCCCCTCCCTCTCTCTCTCCCTCCATCTCCCGCTCTACTCCTCTCTCTCTGAGGAAAACGCGAAAACAAGCAACACTGTTGCACTATACTATAAACAGACTGTATGACTAAAATACCTCAATAAATGAACCTTTGAATCCATATTGCTAATCAATCACATTTAGAGGGGATATACAATTAGCACAGGGTTTACCCTGCAGCTTATTGATGGCTGAAATCCCCACGACACGGGAAAGGCTATTTATTTAAAGCGCTTTTTCCCCCCCACACCTTAAAAATTGGTATGATAGCATGGAAACTGACTGATTTTGTGTTAACGGCAGAGTAAGTGGGTTTTCCCTGTGCAAACCCCTAGTTTTGCAGTAACACCCACCGATTGAATTGCTTTGCCGCGGTAATTAGCCACTAGATAAACCATGTGACTAATGGAATATCTCTATAGGTATCTATTATAATATTGGCTTAAATATTGCTACAAAGTCTTAAACAAAATCATTACTTCAGTTGGTGGAGACAGCTGTTTAGGTTTTTCAGAGGCTCTTTGCTGATAGCTGATGTAGGTTTAAGGAGCTCTTCTAGCAATGAAGCTGGTACAGGACAGTCTGGTATCTTAACTGGCGTTACAGGGTTGGAAGAGTTAACATCTCCTTTCAACTCCTTCCGCTGTAAAAAAGAAAAGTAATAAATTAAAAAAATGAAATACATGCGCTGTTTCCATATATTAGAAATCAATCAATGTCATGAGAAAGACACAGATTTGTACATGCTATGCTAATAATGAACATACTCAGGGGTATGGCAGACTGCTTAATCCAATTCCTTCCTCTAAAACTGTGACTGTCCTTAATAATAATCAAAGTATCTTGTTTTCTAAAGCATAGTATTGAATATGAACCCTTTTATTGTCAACGTTGCTGTGAGAAACATGCAAAATATCTCTAAATATGCCAGCCGTGCTCACAGCGCAAAAAGTTAACGAAACCAATTCATTGTCTTCAGATCATTTGCCGGCAATAACTAAAGTGATTCATTTTCCTGGACTATGGCCCTGACAATTTTAACGGATATTTTGCACATCTATCACAGCAACGTTGGATCTCAAAGGTTTAAGTGGAAACAAAGCTAAATAGACACAGGGATAGTGGAAACATATTTGCATGGCATCAATCTCTGTATCCTAGAAAATTTTACAAATCTACTTTTGGAATGCTGGAAGAATAATTCCTATTTTTATTTTTTCCAGTGAATCAGTACACACTGAATTACATGTGCAGCTTAAAAGGACTAGCTTGTAAAGCTTCTCATATCATTATAAAGTAAGGAAAGAAAGAAGCACACAGTTTAAGTACATTCAGGTGGGTATTCTATCTAGGATCATGGCTGTCGATCCTTGCCGACAGCCATGATCCTGGACCTTTTGGGGTCAGCCCGACAGCTGAACGACAGACGGGATTCAATGTCCCGCCTGCCGATCGGTGCAAAGGGCGTATGGCCACGAAAAACTGCTGTGGATTGTCGATCTGCTTCCAGGATCACGACAATCCACGGCCATTATCGGCAGAACAGGCTTGACAGCTTCTAAAGTCAGCCCCGTTCTGCTGTGATCCCGCTTCAATGCTTCTGCTAAAGAAAGCATTGAATATGGAGCCACTGCTATTTTCCCCCGTCGAAATAGCGGCGGCACATTGAATACCTCCTAAACCTCAAATAAGGAGAATTTCCTACCTTCTTAGGTCGGTTTTGTCTAAGATCCAGCTTTAATTGCTGATTCTGTTGCAGCAATGTCTTCATGCTGTTCTTTAGCTCCGTCACCTTTGCCTGCAGCATGAACTTATCCTTTTGGGTCATTGTGAGATCTTCTCGGACAACTTCAAGTTCAGCCTTAAGATTCTGTGGGGGTAAAAATACAAACACAGAACATGCAATGGGTTGAACCTACTTTATTCACTTTGTGACAAAATACAATGGAGAAAACTAGAAATAAGTTCCTACAGAGAAAAAGACAAAGTACAAATATAAACTGCTACCAGATACTAGATCATTCCAATGACAGTGCGTACCTGCAGCAGTATCTGAACATTCTCTAATTCTCTATGGCTGCGTTGCTCAGTCATGTCCAACTGTTGCTTTAGGGACTGAATCTCATGCTCCTTCTGCTCCACCTCCCACTTCAGGTCTTCCACCTGGAGAGTAAAGACTAGCTGGATTAAATGCAATCGGATGCAATGATGCTACTGTAATACAAATGATCTTGCAATAAAACAAATTTACTAAATGGTAAGAAGGTGGATCTTTTTTTTCTGTGATAATGGAAGAGCCCGAAAACTAAATAGTTTTTGATTATAATTGTAAGGCCATTCATCTTTGTTTATGCTTTATTTTTTCTACTGCAAATTGTATGGCAAATTGAATTTACTGTGTGCCTATCATAGGAGTTGTTGTACAGGTTGAGTCTCTGATATCAAAAGTGCATGGGACCAGAAGTATTTTGGATATCAGATTTATCCGTATTTTGGAATATTTGCATACCATAATGAGATATCTTGGGGATGGGACTCAAGTCTAAAAATAAATTCATTTAGGTTTCATATACACCTTAAAATACGCACAGCCTAAAGTTATCTATATACAATATTTTTATAACCCTGGTCCCGATTTGGGAAACACTACCCGAGGTCGACCCATTCACACCAACACATGACCTAGGAGTAAATATCTCGGGTCCAAGGTGTAGTGTGAAAAGTAGATTAAAAAAAATGTGTGATCTACAGTATTAGGCAATTATTTTGAAAATGCGTAAATTTGAAAGTAAACACAGCAGCATATTCCAATCTTGGATCAATGCAAGAATCCAAAAAGAAAACAACAAAAAGCAAAAAAGCCACAACTCATAAGGATCTGAGCTTTTCAAGCTCAACACACCACATATGGAAAGAAGAGGAGCACCACCACTGTATTTAAACTATGATTTAATTTGTTATATGACAAAAGTAGTATGCTAAATAACCACTAGCAAAGTTACATCATTGCTAGTGGTAATTTAAAACAAATCAAATAACCTGATTAAACATCTTATTACCTCCTGACTGATTTGTGGCTTCTTGCTGACATGTTCATCCAGTTCATTTTGGAGGAGTACCAACTGAGATCGGGCTTCAGCCAGGTCCTGCTGGAACTGTGACAGCTCCTGAGAATGTGACTCATCCTGGGATCTACAAGTGAGGTTAGGAGATCTTCAGCCCTGATGTAAAATGTAACTCACTTTTGCATGTATATTAATATTAGTATTTTGTGCAACAGGAAGCAACACAAGATCAGAGTATGCACCGAGAGGTTTATAAAGACCATGAAGTCTACCACTTTAAAAGATGCAGAATAAATCGACTTTCAGTATTTCTGTAAATGCTTGAGATTTATTAGTATCTGAGATATGGGGGAAGTCTACACTGTAGACTAGGGACGCCAATCCTGGGGCATTTTTTCAATCCCATACGCAGCCTAATCCCGAAATCCCGGGACTGGAGTATTAAATCCCAGACTTTTTTGGACCAAATCCCGGGATTGGCCACCCTACTGTAGAATAGTACTTACTGCAATTTTTCAGCCTCAGCCTGAAGTGCCTGAATCAACCGTTCCTTGGCCTGAAGCTCCTTCTTAATCTCACTCAGCTCAAGAGCCGCGGCCCTGTAATGCCTCCTGTTGTGTGCAGCCTCTGCTTTAGTGCTAGCTACCTGTAAATGAAAAGACAAAACTAGTCATATAAGCAGCATACTCCTTACACTCAGCATACTATGCGAGGCAGCACGGATGGTGTAATGGTTAGTATTTCTGCCTCACAGCACTGAGGTCATAAGTTTGATTCCCACTATGGCCCTAACTGTGTGGAGTTTGTATATTCTCTCTGTGATCTTAGCCCTAGAATAGTACATGTGGTATGGAATACAGGTTGTAAGCTATATAAATAACCGGTAATAAATAATACTACTTATGCTCTCAGACATTTACTGTATCAATCAAGTCAGTCATAAGAATGCATTTTGTTCAGAGCCCATTTAACTCAAAACCGGATTAACTACCTTTTACATTAAAAGGATAAGTCTAAAACCTTTGGGTGAGATACGTGTGGAGAAGTTGCACATACTGTAGCAACAAATCCGCTTCTGACATTTGATAAGCTATGCTAGGGATAAATCACGGCTGGAAGGAGATCAATTGCTTTGGGCAACTTCTCCAAGGCTTGGTACATCTCCTCTTAAGCACCTAGAATATTAACCCCTTCAGTGGTGGGGATTTTTTAGGGAGTGCTCCCCACTTTGCAAGTTCATTCTGGGGAGCACTCCCTAAAAAAAACCCCACCACTGTAACCCCGGGTCCAGACAGCGGCAATGATCTGTGTAATAGCCGCTGCCCAGCTATGTGAGGCGTGACGTTACAAGATCACGCCGCACACAACAGGGGTGAGGGAGGCAAGGCCGGGCAGCCGCCATAGGTGAGTGTAGCGCTGATCTCATCGGCGCTGCCCGGCAAGGGGGAGCGCAGGCAGTGGCACTCCCGAGAATTTTCCAGGTTTGCCAGTCTGCGCACTGGGGCAAACCCTGGAAAATTCTCGGGAGTACCACTGAAGGGGTTAATCTCCAAATCTGAACCTGAAGCTGCACATTTGTAAACACAGGCCTACATTTACTAAGCAAACTTAATCCTGGCTATCACATTTCTACAAAGAAGTTCATAAAAATGGTTCGAAGTGTAACTTGTTTTCCCCTAATTTTCTCATTAAAAAAATCGATGTCATCATTCTGCAGTCACCAGGTGCCTCCCATGAATGACATGGTCACTGAAGGCAGTAATAATATGACTGCATTATTGCATGTGCCCATCTACCATTGAGTCTAATGGATGCCGGTTGCAACGCGAATAAATGCGGCATGCACTGCTGCATTCGCATTGTAATCCTGCTGAAACAAACTGCTATTCCCGGCAAAGCTGCAGCGGGACACATTTGCAAATATCCGTTACCTGCTCTGCCAAACTGCTGACTTTGGCTCTCTCTTTCTCCAAGGCATCCTGCAGACTCTGTACTAGGTCTTTCATATGACGATCTTCCTCTTCTTTACGTTTCAGTACTGCTTGTACCTATTGAAGATACAGACAGGAACCATGCTCAGTAGTTATCATATAACAATTGCAATAGCATTCTAAGGATTGAAGATTGAATCTCATTAGGATGAGAAGATTAGCATTGTTAAAAGATGGCAGCTCTGCAAAATAGATTCAATTTGCTTTAGGGTACCCTGGATTACCATGCTCCTTAGCACATTTTTAAAACTTATTTCAAGCTTTACACATGAATTATAATCTGCACAGGTGACACTTTCTGCTAGAAAATAGACTGAATGATATGCGGAAGACCTACCATAAAAAAGACACAATTAAAGAGTGAAAGATATTCAACCACATCAGTTTCTCAGCATGTAACAATTCATTATGGTTGAAACTAAGGTACTTATTTCTTAGCACGGCGCCCAATATTTTGATCGTAGTACATCTTATACAATCGCATCGCATGCAATATAGCGGCATGCGATGCGATTTTTAATTGTACAAGCACCCTGATGGGTGCTTTCAATGTTAGATGCACCCCCATTGGCAACGCCACCCCCACTATCAACGCCAACCCGATGGGTGGCGAGTGCAGTGAGCCCCGCGAGGGGACACTGATTACTTTACATATATTCCGCGTCTGCTCGCCACGCTCCAGGCTCATATTCTGCGTCCCCTCGCCACGCTTCGGGCTCGGTGGCTTGCTGCGCTCGCCACACTATCTAAAATCAACTCCATGCCGACGTGGATAGTGGGGGTATGAAAAGGTCGGAGGACGCGTACTGCTGCGCTCGCCACTCTTCGGGTTGGCATTGATAGTGGGGGTGGCATTGACAATGGGGGTGCATTTAACATCTCGCATCTCATGCCATTTGCTGGCATGCAATGCTATGCGATATTTCATTGTACAAGCACTCCGGTAATTTAACATGAATATCGCATCGCACACCACTAAGTATGGTATGTGATGGGCGCCGTGCTAGGAAACAAGTACCGAAACTAAATACTTGCCTAGAATAAACAACAGCTACCTCACATAATACAAACACAAATTGTCAAATAGCAAAGCTTTAATAACTGGAACCTCACATCCAGTGCTGCTACTCCTGAAGCACAACACTGCAAGGCTAGTGCACACATGCTGTACCTGCAAGTTCAGTTGGACCAAGTCTGCCTCTCTTTTTGCCAGAGCAACCTCAAGGATATTGTTGTGTTCACGCAGAGCGGAATTGGACTGTCCAAGCCCCGTCACCTTTCCTCGTTCATGTTCTAATTCTAGAGTCAACTTCTTGTTTAGTTCTTCTAATCGTTTAATCTTCCGCTTAAAGCCACGAGATTCTTGGAGCTGCAGATATTAATGTAAAATGCCACTGTGCTTATTTACGAATTACAACAGGAAAGATTGAAAAATATTCTGAAGTCATCAGGTTCCTCTCATGAGATACTCAGCCTCTGAATATTACTAATGATATGGGTCTATCCATGTGACTCACGTTACATTTCATGATCATTTTTTAGAAGTTTAAATGCACCACATTTAAAAAAAAAAATATATATATATGGGGTAATTACTCATAATTAACGTTTAGAAACAGATATTTGTTTTCTTTTTATTTAAACCCTCATCATGCACAAACAGAGAAGGTAGCAGACTAGCTTTGAAGCTTATGCTTCGAGTGGGCTTACTAGTAGTCTATATAATAAAAGACTAACATTGCCCCACCCTCTCTATGGGGTGAAATCATGTTTTGTTCACTCCGGCGACCATAAGACTGCTCCCAATGGAGCAACTCAAGTGTTGCTCCGTTCTGGCGTGAACAGCCACCGGCTTTTATGTTGTGCCGTCATTTTGACGGACTGGTAACTAATAAGACCCTAAACTTATAATTGACACACACAAAAATAAAAGACTGAAAGTTAACCAATAAATTTGACATATGACTCATGTTACATACAAATGGAGCCGGGCTCCCTCTTGCTGGCGAATCGCCAGAACGTCACCGCTGGCGATCTGCCAGCAGCCCGGCGTCCATCTGACTGAGGCGCGCGTGTGTCGCACGCGCGTCTCAGTTTCCAGGCGGCGGGGCGACGGGAACCCAGAGAAAACAAAAAATTAATCAAAAAACCTTGAAAAAAATTATAATCAATTATTTAGCATAATTAAGCACACATTTTTAATTTATCTCCCCCCAGCTTGTAAACCATCAGGATTTTATTGGTTGGACTTTATCTATCACCATTTCACCTCTCTGCATGCTTTAATTCATATGCTCCCATGTCCCTTGCCATAAACAGCACTACAGCAATTGATGCCTTCACAGCAAAACCAAACATCAGAAGCTTCTCACCTCATCCTCCAGCTCCATAACTTTCTCCCGGTACTCTTCTAGTTCCTGGCTAGTCAATGATATGATCTCTTGCAGCTCACGCTCCAACATGGCCTTACTATGGCTTAAAGCCTGCAGTTCACTTTTCAAACCTTTAAGTTTTTCCTGAGAGCAAGATAATGACAATAGTTTTATTATAAGGAAAAATAACCAGGCTTGCAATAGCAAGTCATGATTGGCCATTAGCGTATTGCCCGTTTCCAATATTCCCTATGGTACCTGAAAGGCTTGACTGTCACCTCCTTCTGAGATTTGTGCTTTGAGCTTATTGAGCTCAGCTTCTGCGGTCTCTTTCGCAGTCAGTGCTTCCTGGAGACGGCGACTAAGGATACCAACTGCATTCTCATATGCTTTGTGCTTGACTTTCATATCCTTCTGTGCACTGGACAGGTCTGAACCCAACCGCTTCATTCTGTGCTTCTGCTCGGTGATTGCCCTTAGAGGATAAAACAAGAACCGCTTTACAATACTACAGCTTTATAATAGTGTTATTCCAAATGTATAATCCCCTTATAACATCTCTATGTAATGGACTTTACATGCAACGGTCAGCTACAATGAAGTCTTCTGTTCTGTGAGCCAAATTAATATTCCAGAGTATACAGCCACACTACTGAGAATGTGCCACATTACTAAGGATGTTCCTTAGTCATGTTCATAGTCCTTATTAAATGGTAAATAATAACAACAATGGTTCAGTGAGTATGGCTGCCTGCTTTATTTGTAGATTGGTAGAAATCAAATTTCTTCCAATTCACATAAAAATATGCATATTATGTGCCTTTTACAGCTTTGTGAGCAAAGCAAAAAAGCATGCAAATGGGCAAAACCATGTGCACTGCAGGTGGGGCAGATGTAACATGTGCAGAGAGTTACATTTGGGTGGGGTGTGTTCAAATGGAAATCTAAAATGCAGTGTGAAAATAAAGCTCTGGAACATCTGTAGGCTACATGCAAAAGCAGCCAGTATTTACCTTGCAGAGAAACCATATAAATGTATTTGCTCCCCTTACATAGCAACATGATTTGTTCCAGACACAAACATGACTAGATTTTTTGCTTTACTGAATCTGGCCCTATGCAAAATATTTACTGATCAATTAAAACATTTTTGATGCAAAAAATTAATGATACACTCACTTTTTGGCTTCATTTTGTAACAGCTCTACTTGTTCTCTTAGTGCGGTGTTGTCATTGGTTAGAACGTTTATCTGATCTTTGTCAAACTGCATAGACTGTAAAACACAAGAATAATGGGATCAAGAAATCAAGGCATAGCGCTTAAGGGATATATTGATGTGATATGATTCATTAAAATAAAAAAAAATTAAAAACTAAGACCCCCTCAAATAATATAGGGGCAGAATACGCCGCTATAATACTCCTGCTTCGCCTCAGCGGGGACACCAGCAAGATGCATAAACTCTCCCCTCTGGCGATGTCCCCTTCTGGAGACAGCGCGTCAGTTCAGACCGACATGCTGTCTTTGCCTGCCCAGCCGGTTCACTGGGCATGCGCGAGATCTCGTTATTATCGCAAGATCTCCAGCACATCCCGAAGCCAGCAACAGGGCTAGCATTGTCCCTGCAGTGGGGATAGGAATAAGCCCTGGGCTGGTGAACTGCTGGGGTGGTTTAACACTTAGGTGGCTGTTAAAACATCACCCCAGCCGCTGATTGCTGGGGGGATTGAAGGTGACAGCTGTACAAGAAACAAAGTTAATACTACACAATGCAAAAAACGCAATAATTGGACAAAGTGTGGTATGTACAGTATCTGGGGGCATAAAGATACATAAGTCGACTCCAGCCACCTGGCCTACAGTATATACGTCCAAATTTAGATTCTGTCTTGCAGACAAGGCACATATACTGATGCTTTCTTAGATCCTTTCTTGTTGACTCCAAATATGTGCCATGCAATATGAGAAAAAATTGTATATAGTGTAACACAATTTTATTACATGTTATACGTGCACAAACGAAACATACAACAATAATGAATAATGGAGACTTTGAGAACAGCTTTTAGCAGAAACAATCCCGGCTTTGGTGGAACGGACAGATCAGTTCAATAGCGCGTTATAACAGTGTCCTGGGCTTACTACTTTCCCCACTCACATCAGCAGTGGGCAGCATTTGGTCCACACGCAACACTGCATTGTGTGTGGACCAGAAAAAGGTCCTAAGGACATGTCTGAGTTTCAAACATCTATAGAAATAAGTAACCAGCAAATTATATTCCTCCCTCAATTTAGCAAATAATGTTAGAACTTCATCAGAATATCACTGTCCCGCCGCATAAACACCACTAACATCTCCAACCCATCTGACAAAGTGCAGACATTAAAAAATAAAAAATTCTACAAGAATGCCAGAAAAGGAGTGTCGGGGTCAAGGACAGTAACCGGAACTAGCACATGCACCTTGCTCCGTACCTAACAGCTTGATTGAGTACATACGTCAAGATTTAAAACTTCATCATATGGTTGTCTAGAGTTACTGTGAACTTCTAGGATGTTTCAACAGCATGTATCCTGGCTCAAGCAGTATTCCTGCCATCAGAAAACTAACCACTGCTCTACTATATACTCTGCTTCATCATGAGGTTTTAGGATGCCTTGGATTAAACTCTTTTCTCATATTCTTGGAACAGTGAAATCTTCTGGACACACTTAGGGGGAATAAGTAACCAGAAGAAAATATTATTTTGCTATGTAAGAAAACGAAGGATTAGAACAACTCTCTAGAGGACACATGCACTAGAGTAGAGGACTCTACTCCTTCCATAATGAATGCAGGAACTGAAGCTACCGCACTATGCAAAATACATTTTATAAAATCAGCAACGTTACTGGGATTCCACAATATTACAGATTATCTTCTATTCTGTTACATGCATTTCATTACACAAACCTGTAAGCGGATTTCCATATCATCTCTGTCATTCTGTGCAGCCTGGAGATGGGATTCAAGCTCTTCCACTTGTTGCTGCAATTTAGACATTTCCTTCATTATCCGAGCCTGTTGCACCTCTGCTGCCGATTTGTCACCCTGAAGCTTCATCAACTCTCTCCTTAGCTCTTTCACCTCGGAATCTAGCTTTTTCTTGGTGGTTTTCAGCTCACTGATGAGTTGGTCCTTGGAGCTGGCATCCCTACGATATGCTTCTACCATGACCTATTATTGCATAAACAACAAATAAGCAAATACTTACAATAGAGGAAGGAGGGAATTTTTTTTATCTTAATATCAAAGAAATCAAATTGTAAACATATAGGGTGTATTCAAGTAGGGATGTTTTTTCAGGCACTAATTTGGCCATTCACTGCGGGCATTTTAACTCTTTTGAGTACATTTTCATCCATGCCACTTTTTTTTCGGTGGGGGCAAATCGGCAAGGGCGAAAACCGACCCAAAACGTAGATGAAAGGTAGATAAAAACGCCTGCAAATTCAGAAGCAAATTTGTCAATCCACATGATTTTGACCCATGCCCTGCTCACTGCCTGTGACGATTTTTCTACTGGCCGTAAAATTCAGCAATGGGCTTTGAAAAGTGTAAATTCAATTCGACCTGAAAACGTGATAAAATTGCAGATTTTTCAACTGGTTCCACCAAAGAAAAACACAGCTTTTTCATAAAATTCCCAGGTTGAAAAACTTTAACCCGGTAATTTGCTTCTGGTGTGAAAGGGGTATAAGATGGAGCTACCATAAAGGACCGCAGTAACACTTTGCACCCTTCTAGTCTAAAAAGGGTGAGGGTACACACCAGACTAGGGTGAGGGTGGATTGTCCCCAGGAAAGTAACCAGCCGGTCAATCCCGCCAGGGCTGCATGAAGACTGCCTGTACCAGAACAACATTAGAATTAACTTTTTCTTCCAAGTGAGTCTCTCCACGAAAGTGATTAGTAATTTTGATTCTGGGTGCACAGTAAAATTCTACCTTGTGCACTTTTTTATGAATTAATTTATCTTGATTGGGGACCACATTCTTAGAAATCCTGCTCAGATGACTTAACTGTTAACCCATAAGTGATGGCTACCATGTTTTAAAAGGAACATTGATTTCTTTAGAGGTCTCAAAAATCTTGTGCCGTTCACCTAAAAAAAAAAACTCTGCTCTTTTGGTAACTTTGGTTTTTGATAAGCCCATAGAATTATAGAATAAGATTTCTTAAAATGAACATGATTGATTAAAGCTCAGTGCTAAATACTGAAGGTTCATACATTTCTGCGTCCTAAGGTAAACCTACTCAAAATTCTTCATAATAGGGCTGATTCAGAGATGGTACCATGAAGGGGAACTTGTGTTTGCCTTATGAACTAATATTTTATTTGTCTCTATTCACCACAAAGTGTCACTCATTTGATTTGAAATGTTTACATAACGGGTAACATCAATCATGAATCGTAGATTCTATTTTAACACAATCAATATAAAAACAAATCTAAGAGTATACCTACACCAGATAAGGAATTTACTGGATCCCACCCATCTCTCTAACAAAAACATGGTGAAAAAAATGAAAGATTGATCAATGGTTTTGTCGGGCTATATTACATGTATTCACCTTCTGTTGGACAAATTGTTCTTTCACTTTCTGGGTCTGTTTCTTGAGATTAGCATTCTCTTGCTGCAGCGTTTCAACCTACAAAGTATAAGAAAGTACATTTCAGTGTAAGTCTAAATAACGTAGACACATGCATTGCAGTTATTTCCTGAAAAGGTACTAAGAGCATAGAGAACTTGGCACGTTATGGCATTTTGTAACAATACATTACCTACAGCGCATAGTATGTACGGGCGGTCACTAGTGACAGACTCTAGGTTTGATGTGCTGCACATCAAACAAAACAATATAGCTAGCATCTTTCTTTATGCTAATGAAGGATGGAACAGGATAGTGTGATAGCATGTATAAGCAATCCCCACTGATTGGCAGTCATTGTGATTTTGGAACAAATGCCATCGCTCCAGTGTGCACCCAACTTAAGTTACCTGTCCAGATTTGATTGCAATATCATGTCGAAGTTTTTCCAAGATTTCGCCAGCAGTTTCCGCTCCCTCTTCCAATAGTTTGGCTCCTTGGTCTAATTCATTTTGCTCTACCTTAGCTGCTTGTAATGCTACTTCAAGAACAATCTTTTGATTTTGAAGATACTGGATGGAATCATCTTTAGAAGAAACTTCATTTTGGAGTTCCATAAGCCTGGCATCAAGCTCATCATATCGCATTTGAAGATCATTCAGGGACTGGTCCTTGATGTGAAGGCTTTCCTGTGTCGAAGTCAGATGCCTCAAGATCTCAAGGTGTTCCTGCTGGAGAGCTTCAAGTTGTAGGTCTTTCTGATGCAAATTCAGCTTCATCTAATGCAAAACATGGAAAATCAGTTTCATATTTTAGATTGTACAGTCCCCTAAACTAGTATTCACACAAGTTAGTATGTCATTGCATACCAAAATTTAAAGAAACAAAATGACCAAACCTGCTCTACTTCGCGTTCTAGAGTACTAGCTGAGTCTGCTAGTTTCTGTAGCTGCTCTCTCTCCTGCTCAAACTCCTCCAGTTTTTTCTGAAGGTCCTCTTCCACCATACTCTTTGCTTCTTGTATCTGATGGAATGCAGCCTCCTGATCCAACATGTCAGCCTAAATTCAACAATACATTTGTTACAGATTTTTATTTTTTACAGCAAACATCACCAGGTATGAACTACAGTTATTTCTCAGTAGCTTTTATTCCTCTTTCATAATGTAAAGGAAAGCACAATTATACTGCAGGTGTGGAAAGTGTGACGACTCAATATCATGATGCATACCTCAATGCTCTGGAGTTGTGTAGCAATGCGCTCCTTTTCTTTGATTGTCCTGTGCTGGGTCTCTGTTAGTTGATGTGAGAGGGTCACGTTCTCTATTTTTAGGTGCTCCAAAACTCCAGCCTGGGTCATCTGGCCAGCCTATAAAAAAAATGTAAGCAGTGTAAATAAAAAAATATATATTTTTTTTTAATACTGATTATATGCAATAGCAATAAGATGGGAAGTTACCTGTATATTTGCCATCTCGCTCTGGAGTCGGACCCGTGCTTCTTGAGCCAATGTAAGCTGCTGTTGGTACCATTCACGTGTCTGCTGCAGGGAGGATATTTCTGCCTTTGAAGCTTTAAGCTTGTTTGTTAGTGTAGTACGGTCCAGTTGTACCTGCTGCAATTGATATTGTAGTGATACCGTCTGTTGTCGCAAATCATGAACTATATGGGATGTAAAACAGGTATGTTGAAGTATATGCACGTTTCCCAAGTCGTATGCTTTCATTTTGCTATGCAGTAACATTAGCAGCTTGAAGAATATTAATACTTCCAAATATTTTTTTGTTAATTTATACAACAATGGATAGAGTTGCACATGATCTTTGGAAATTAGACTTGCAGGCTCCTGGATAAATTATCTAAATGCCTGCATGACACTCAGGGGTAAATTTATTAAGATGGGAGTTCAATCAAAGATGGGATGTTGCCCCTAGCAACCAATCAGATTCAACTTCTTATTTATTTAGCATCTTCTAGAAGATAGATAGAATCTTAATGGTTGGCCATAGCAACATCCTATCTGAAATAAAACTCCCATCTTAGTAAATGTACCCCTCAGAGCTTGCTTTTGTCTTTACTTCACCGAGCACAGTGTTTAGAATACAAGCTGTTACATGTAAGCCGCTTGCCTTCATAAGCCAGTACAAACCGTAGCAAAGAACACAAGAAAGATACACATACATTCAGACTCCGTTGTAGTTTTGTAAAATTTTACAAAACTGCAACTGGTGGCAGTAAGCCGCTGGGGGGCCGCTTAGTGAAGGACAAGGCCACTCACCTGTTCCCTCCCCGCAAAATTTTGCAGGCACACAGCTAAAGTGCGAGCGCTTTGCTACACAGTGAAGTGGTCGGACATTACTGGCTGCTAGTAGCTGCAAACCCAGTTGCATATATTTAGGATTGTATTGGATACGCGTGACGCATGCTCCCACAAAACGCTTGGGCCTACCACCCCAACACTTCTGTTGCGGCCCACATTACGTCATCGCATCCCTCCATTGGAACTAAACTGCGATCTGCATGCACAGATCTCCAAAAATCGTGATCTGCGATTTTTACAGATCTGCGCCTGGGTCTGAATTATGTCCTAATTTCGAACTAATGTTTTGAACTTGACTCGATCGTTAAATATGGTGAAAAGATGCCCCCATAACATTTTAAGGGGGCAATTAATGTCTGGCCCTGAACATGTTCCAGGGGTCTTTATGTTCGTCCTTTTGAGTCTAACATATTTATGCGGCTAAGTGGGGATAATTTGGAGCTAATTTGGACAGCGTTTCTGTCCTGTTGAGTGGCAGGATCACCCTGTGTATGGTCAATGTATGGTCAGTATAAAGTATATATACAAATAAACTCACCAGTGTTATCCTTCTGAATAATTGTTCTTTGCAATTCCTCTACTTTGCTCATTAGTCGTTGATACTGTTCTTCTGCAACTTGCAAGTCATTGCTTAATGAAGCCAAGCTGCCATTCTTTGCCTCCAAGCTGCTCTGAAGATCTGCCATCGCCCTCTCTAGATCCAAGCATGACTTCTTTAGAGCTACAACTTCAGAGTTCAGGGAGCCTTGCTTCTGCTGGCTGGCCAAGCTTTCCGTAACCTCAGCTTGAAGTCTGGTACTTACTGCTGCCAGTTGGGCTTGTAGCTCAGTCTTTTCTTTCATTGCCTTTACAGAAAATAATTATATAAAAATTTGTTCAATTTACTGTGTCACCTTAAAAACACAACGAAGGTAAAACAAAATTAGCATACAATTATCTTACTTACATAAAAATTTACAAGTATATCCCTCTACTAAATTCCCCATTCTTCTGGACACTCCTATTTCTAAACATGCCCCATAGAACAGAACAGAACCAGAAAGAAGGTCTGTTGAAGGTTTAAGTATCAGAAACATCTGTATTTAACTTTGGTAAACCTTAAAACAAAATAACAAAATGGTCCACCAATTTATTCAAGCAGAAAGGATGAAACAGTTATATACATTCTGGATCCTAAGAACATGGCAAAGAATGCACATTGGGTGGATAACACTTTATGGCCAAGAACTTAAAAAAAAAAAAAAACAACACTTAATCCCTACAGTGGTAATCCTGAGAATTTTTCAGACTGGCAAACCCAGAAAATTCTAGAGATTGCAGATGTTTAGCGCCGTGCAGCGCCGCTGGGCCCTATGTGCCCTATAGCATGAACTACCAATGGAAAAAATACAATTGAAGAACTTTCACAATAGCTCAAAGGGGTGTGGTCACCATGCAAAAGAGGATAAACAGACCGCCACCCACCACATGCAGACGTGTTCAATGATGTAATAAATCCTAGTGTCCTGTCATCATGTTAATATTTTCTTCACAGATTGATTACAGGTGCCATCAGGACCTCATTTTATTTTTGGGTTCTCACCCTGGGCTGATCAGCTTGGGGCTGGTTAATGTGATGGCAGGGGGACCCCATGCTGTGTCCTTCCCGCTTTGGCATTATCCCCCGGTTTGTTTTCTGATACCAGATCAGAGGTCCAGTGATGGGGATTTCCACGTGTTCTTTTTAATTTACTTTTCTTTAGCCTGAACAGATCATATGGTGCTGAACAGCTCTGACCATTATTAGGTACATATTTCCTGTTGTAGTAGAGCCCTTTGAATTGCAGATGTGATCTTGGATACAAATATATCTGAATACAACCGAAAAATATCTGCAATGTATGGACACAGATTGGTGGATTGGGAAAATCTTTTGTGAATGGTTTGGTCCATGCAGATGAAATTATGGATAATAGACCTCTACTGAAACATTTGGGACATTCAATTTGTACACTGATGCACAGAGCAGTACAAACCTAAGGGGTATGGGTCATTAGGTCGACACATGAAAAAGTTGGCATGGTCAAAAGGTCGACACAATGAAAATGTCGACATACACCATATAAGTGTACCGCTGTGCTCGCCAAGCTTTGGCCACGGTGCCTGACGGCGCTTGGTATACTATGTTATTGTCCACCTATGCTCACTGGGATGGTAAAGCATGAACAATTTGGTTTACAAGAAATATATAATAAAGCATGCAAAACTCATGTCAACCTTTTTCTATGTCAACTTTGTTCATGTTAACATTTGATCATGCTGCCCTTTTCATGTGTTGACACACTGTTAATCTAAACAGTGTCAACCTAATGAATGAATACCAACCTAAGAATGAGGAAAAACTAATAAAGTTTCCATATAATTTATGGCTTTTTGTCTGTAATTTCAAGTGTATTTATATAGATTATACAGAATGTAAAAGACTGAAGAGGTTCCTAAATTGCACAATGAGTCGCTATTCCCTGACAAAGACCGGTGTTGTCACCTGGCTGGCTTCTGCTGTTAGTGATTCCAGCTGTCCTTCCAGTCTCATCTTTTCCTTGATGACTTGAAGTAGTTCATCATTAGTCCCAGCAATGGAGCTCTCCATAGACACACTACAGAACAAAACACACATGCTTGTCACACTAGTATTACAGTATACGTATTATAATGCATGGGTTAATGGGATGTTAAAATCCTGACACAAAATACAGTGCAGTGAAAATATTTCCCATTAAGAAGAGCAGGAATACGTGTAGCATCACATCGGATTTTCATGCGTTGACAAGTACTCTAAAACATTATCCAACACAAAAAATATACCCGTGTCATTAGTCTCAGACATTGGGGGCGATTCCATTGCTATTACATAACCAATCACCCATCTAAAGTGACAGGAGATTGGGGGGGATACAAGCAAATAGTTTTAAATGGTGTTTAACTGCGTAAAACAGCTAAACCTGACCAAAGCGCTGGGCTAGATGCAAAATCGGGTCACTTGTTTCCACACATTTCTGCTTCCCAGTTTATGGGGATTGAAAGCAGAAATGCCGGCGCAGGCTTGCACTCTAAATGAGCATCAATTGGAATGCTGTTGACAATTAATTGAATTCTAAACATAGCCTGTAACATGTTGTTTATTATTTCATACAGTTAACTTTATACAGTAAAAGACGCTTCTTTATGCCCATCCAATGGATGCTTGGCACACCTGTGTGTCCTTTGTTCAGGCCCTATCCAACACACATGAAAATCCTAACAGTTTGAATCTCATTACATAATTTGCTCTCTATAAATCTAAACATGCCCACATGTAACATGGAGGGGGGTAATCAAATGTTTATTTTTGGGTGTCATTTTTTCCCACCTTTCAAATTCACGCATCTGATCTCTTTTGAGAAAACAGGATTTTTGGTCTTACCTGTTAAATCTGTTCTTCTGAAGCAATAGCAGGGTTGCCGACTTTTAAATGCTCCTCTCTGGGAGAAGCCCAGAGAGGAGACTTTCCTTACCTGGTCAGGGGGCGGGGCTTGACTGTGACGACATTAAGCCCCGCCCCCATTACGGGAAATAGGAGAAATTACTGATCTCCATGGAGGGGCTAAAATGACACGATTGTGCCATTTTAGCTCCGCCCCCTCCTCTGAGACCCGCGGATTGCGGCATTTACATGCCGCGATTCGGGGGGGCTCAGGGGGGGTCCCCCAGATTCTGGGAGGGTTGCCCACCCTTCCGGGGGGCCGGGAGGGGGACCCGATTTTCGGGAGACTCCCGGGAATTCCGGGAGGGTCGGCAACCCTGAGCAATAGTGGACCACTGGAACCATGGGGTATTGCAGATTCTCTGACCGGGCACCAAGGAGTTAAACTTCTGGAGTGCAGCTGGGAGAAGCTCCTCCTCCCCAATACCTATCCTGCCCCAGGCCAGTCAGTTTACTTACAAAGACCAAGGAACAGGAAAAGGAGAAGCAGACCCATACAATAATCTTGAGGAAGACCAGACAGAGATAAACACAAACTCAGCAGAGAAGAGTGAAGGGTGGGCATCCAGTGGTCCACCATGGCTTCAGAAAAACAGATTTAACAGGTAAGACCAAAAATCCTGTTTTTTCTTTCAGTCTATGGTGGACCAGTCCCTCAAGGGTGGGAACGCTACAAATTGCACTGAAGATTCCCCTGCCGAACACTGCATCAGGGCTGGCGAAGAAGTAAAAACTGTAAAAATAGATAAACGTATGTACCGAAGACCAGGTAGCGGCTTAGCGGATCTGATTCACAGAAGCACCCCGGCACGCTGCCCAGGACGCTCCTACCGAGTGAGAAGAATGGGTTCTAACTGAGATCGGAACTGACTTACCAGTCTCCTATAGGCGTGATGAATGGCCATTCTGATACACCATGCAATGGTTTGTTTTAAGGCTGGCCAGCCATTCTTATGGTAGTCATATAGGACAAACAAGGAATCTGTTTTTCATAGTGACTTGGTTCATTGAACAGGCATAACGCACGCACAACACTCTAAAGTAACTACAGCCAAATCATCAGGTGAAGAACCGGAAGGCAAAAAGGCCAGGACAACAATCTCCTGATTTATGTGGAAACTGGAGACCACTTTGGGGAGATAATCCTAATGAGAACAGAGTACTGCGTGATTATGGAAATGGCCACGGGACCGCCAGGGCGCCGATTAGAAAAGCTCTAGGGTCTCTTCTGCATGCTCTCTAACGAGGAAGCTTGTGGTTGATCTGGGGCTGACCCCATCGCACTGGTGAAACACTTCTGGGTGAAGGGACCACTCTGACGAGTGGATATCCTGCCTGCTCAAGTAATCTGCTTCCCAGTGGAGAAGGCCAGGAATGTACACTGCCGAGATTGTGAGAAGGAACTTCTCTGCCCAGCATAGCACTTGAGACACCTCATGCATTGCCACCCGACTGCAGGTTCCTCCTTGGTGGTTAATGTGCGGTGGTGTTGTTGGACTATACTTTCACCGCATGGCGATGTAGCAGGGGACCCACCCAGTGTGCTGTGGGCTAAGACCTTTTGGACCAATGCCTGAAGAGACTTGAGCTTGTCGGCTAGGAGGAAGACCTTTTGAGGATGGGTGTCCAACAAAGCTCCCAGGTGGATCATCTGTTGGAACAAGGCTGGACTTTCAGTTTATCAACCACCCGGGTGCCTGGGAAACCGACAGAATCAACTGAATGTGACTTTGAAGTGTGGTCGGAGAGTCCGCCATCAGGAGGTGGTCATCCAGGGCAGGATTCTGACACCCTGTAAATCGCAGATGAGCATTCATTACCACCATCATCTTCGTAAAAACACATGGAGCAGTCGACAGGCCAAATGGTAATGCATGGAACTGATAATGGTGTTGTGAGAAAACACGGATGGTCCTTCCAAATCGTAATATGCAGGTATGCATACTGCACATCCAGTGGCTAGGAAGACATTTTTTCAGAGCACCTGAAAAATGGACCTCAGGTATTCCATCCTGAATTTGGAGACCCAGAGAAAGCGATTCAGAGTACGCAGGTTTAGGATGGGGCAAAAGGACAAGGAAGAGGTTTGAAAAAAATACGGCTCCCCTTTGTAGCAATGGGACTGTTTCTATGACCCCTGCAACGATGAGAGAGAGAATTGCCTTGCGAAGAGCCAAAGGCTATTCGGCACCTGCAAGACGCCCTTTTGAAAAAAATTGATTAGGGAAACACCCTTTAAAAGACAGACAGTACCCCCCTTGAAATAATATCCAGTTGTCTTAAGTGGTAACCACCCAAATGTCTGCAAAAAGAAGTAGAAAACCCCCCACCGTAGGACTGACATCAAACTGCAGGCTTCTCAGGATGCTTGGGGGCTTGGCGAAGGCCCGACCAGGGCTGGTGGCCCTTAGACTTTTGTGGGTTTGACTGAGTGGGCTGGAAGCAAGAGAAGGGCTGGCCACTTGCCATCCCTTGGGGACGAAAGGAACGAAACCCTGATGTTCTTTGTTTCAGTGACGCAGAGGACAAGAAGGCTGTTTTTGATGCAGCAGCGGTAGCTACAATTTTATCGAGCTCGGTACCAAAAAGAACCTCCCCTGAGAAGCCTCCCATGTACTCTTGGATTTGCTATCAGCATGCCAAAAGTGGCTCCATAAGGCATGTCTGGCCGCAACAGAGGCAGCCGAGGTCTTAGATGCGAAGATAACAGAGTCTAATGTAGCCTCATCAAGATAGGTATTTGTTTCCTGGATGTCATCTACGAATATCATCACCCAAGCGCTGCAGTAGCAGGATGAATAGCCGCCCCCGCATTAGAGTAAATTCCTTTGAGGAATTGTTCAATCTTCTTGTCTGTAGGTTTTTGAAAGGGAAGTCACATCAGGTATGGGAAGCGTGGAAGAAAGGACTAGACGTGAGGTATGTGCATTCATGGGAGGTGTCATATGCTCCTCACAAGGCTTGACCTGCTCAGTGGCATCCTCGTCTTCTTACTCCTCCTCCCCAGTGGATCCCTGTTCCTATAAGGAACCTTCAGTGTTTGTATCGTCTGACATAGCTAAGATCCTGAAAGATCTAGCCCGGTGTTTCCGCTTTCTTACAAGAGATTGCTGCACATTTGAAGAAACCTGCACAGATTGCGCCAACCACTGAACCCAAGCTGGCTAAGGGGCAGACTGGGGTAAAAGTGTATCTGCTATGGTGACCGACTGCGACGGTCTAGGGGGTGCCAGTGTGGCAGTGAAATCTCGCATGGCCGGTGTCAGATTAGAAGCCCATTCAGACTCAGCCTGCACAGCGCGATGGGGGCAGGGATTCACATGGCGCATCTGCACAGCAACCAGAAACTCCACCATGGTCTCTGGTAGTGCAAGAAAAATTTTCATTGCACGTGGTATATGTGTAAACACGCAGTGCAGAGTTTCCTTTACCCTTTTGAGAATGCCCCCTGGAAGTCATGACACCCAAAGAAAAAAAGGGTACAAAGACAAAATCACACACACACACACACACACACAAATCGGGAGACACACAAATATGAATAAGTGGCTCTGGTATCAGCATCTGTGAGCCTACCACAGTAATAAACTGTAAGGTAACAGAGTATACCTAATAAAAGAGCAAAAACTCTACCAGAGATATCCCCAAATTAGTGGGGTTGCGGGTTAGGTGACAACAGAGCCTTAATTGCCAGTTCAGTGGCTGACCAACATGCTGTGTGAAATGGCCACCACGAGAAGGAAGGAGAGGGAGAAAGGCAGGAGTGATGTCACCCAGGGTGGGTTGCTACAGGTAGAGACCCGTGCTGAGGTTGTGGGTGGAACTACAGGCCTCTCACAAAATAACCCCCGTCTGGAGCCATGCACTAGAGCTATATGCCAAAAGGACCTAAAAAGATCAGCCCTGGTGGCCTAGAGGGGAGACAGAGTAATCGGTAACTCGCTGCCGGGACCACCGCTGTCGGTTTGCCGCTGAAGGTATGCTGGAGCCTGGAAACGGGACTCCGCTTACCTGGTAGAAGCCTTCTTGTGCTTCCGCGGCTCCCCCGATGCCTGTGGAGATGCTGGGGCTTCTGGCCATGGAGGTCAGAGACCCAGCACAGCGTGGCTGTCACACTGCTCCGGCAGACTGTGACTACACAGCGCCTGCAGCAGAAACTGAAAGTAAAAAAATACGTTTAAATCAGGGATAAAATGCCCTGCTACTAAAAACATGCCCTTTTCCTGAGGCACCAAGGGGAAAAAAACTGACTGGCCTGGGGCAGGATGGGTATTAATGAGGAGAAGCCTCTCCCAGCTGCACTCCAGAAGTTTAACTCCTTGGTGCCCAGTCAGAGGACCTGCAATACCCCATGGTTCCAGTGGTTCACCATAGGCTTAATTGTTTTATCATTAGACGTCTAATCTGTTGTAGTTGGACTTAATTATCACGCCCATTTTATCCCTTTTTTTTTATATCACAGATTGCATATATTGGGGGGGTATTTAAAATGTTTTATTTGGGTGTCAGTTTTTTCACACCTTACAGATACGCACACCCAATGTCTTGAAGGGATGGTCGGGTGCGCTATTCATTTGTTTGTTTTTTACTTCTGGTCGTCTAATGTGAAGTTGGTGGGATGAAATATCATGTTTTCGTGCCATTTTTTTGTTGTTGTTTTTAATAATGTTATGGATGTGTGTGGGTACACACCTAATGTTATACCTGTAGATCAACCTATCTGCAGATATATCTCTAGACTGACCGGGCAGTGTGTTCTGCACACACTAAGTGGGCTGTCAATCACTGCCGGCTTGTGTAGCAAGTGTACAGGCTGTGAGGGAACGCTCGTTCCCACTGCACTGATAGATCTTTAGAGATATTGGCCATCAGCTTTGCTACAATGCTAACGCTGGAACACACTGGTTGATGGACCAGAGATATATCTGCCATTCATATGGATGGCCAATATCTAACCAGCTTTAGGGATCCTGAGGACCATGATTGAGAAATGCTTCTCAGATATATTGGTAAATAGGGACGTCTCTCTTTAATTTGTCCAATAACATGTATTCCTTAACATCTCTTTTGAATTAAAAAAACAAATATCTCAGCAAGAACACAGCACTGAAATGTGAGAGATGTTAAGATCAATGAGCGAGGATCTCATACCTTAGAAATGCCTGCTGATACAAAAAGTTAAATCTGAAGGAGATCAGGAAAACCATTGCAGTTAGATTAACAATGTATACCTGCTTGAAATGCTGTCTCTTCTGCTTCTAGGTTCACCATTCCCCTCAGGTTCATGAGCATGTTGCTCTGCAGCAGCAGCTTGTAAGACATCTCTTAGTGAAGGATACTGTCCCACATCCTCTAGAGCCATGCTCTGACCATTCACAATGTAATCCTCTTCCCTTCTGGGAGCCACCGAAATCAGGTAAGATCCTTGGCCAGCAGAAACACTGCTTTGAGTAGAGCTATCGCTCTCATTTCCATCAAGTCTAATTCCCAATTCACTTCCATCCAATTCTGAGCTCGTGTCAGGAAAACATATTGTATTGTCTGGTCGCTGTACTCCTTCCATACTAATTTCTGACACCACAGAGGTCAGGCTTCCTCCATTGGACTTTAGGGAACCAGGGGAGAAATCTGAATAGCCTACACTGGGATTATCGGGTTCTGAAGATTCTGTTCGATAATCTGCTAATGAACGTATCTTGCTGGAAGACTTTGACGATTTTGAAGATTTCTTCTCCTTGGAAGATGAAGGCAGACCCAGGCTACCCAGCTTTGGCCCCCGTGGGACACTTGTGCGCAAGAAGGAATACTCCTTGGTCATTGCAACAGTGCTTGCCCGAGGAAGATTATCTGGATTGTACATAAGTTCGGGATCCAAAGTGCTTGAGGGACGGCTTTTAGGCGTGGACTGGCTAGACTACACGAGAAATAGAAAACAAAAAGATCACATCAGTAGGGGGACAGAATAGAATTAAAAAATAAATAAAAAGTGAAATATAGAAAAAAAGCTAAAATTATGTTCATTATTGAAGTTTTATTTTGTAGATTTAAGGATAGTAAAAGATTCATATAAGAGAGAAAGAAAAAAAAAAGCGCCAAAACACAGGAAAAGCAAGAGAAGAAAGTACGATAGTTACAGAGAGACAGCAAGAAAGTTACAGAATGAAAGTTACACTGAATTATATCTTCACTGTAAAGTGCTGGGCAATATGTAAGAATCAAAATGGGACATTACAGTGATATCGGGGCTCGGATTATTATAAGTGGAAAGAGATAATGTGCCAACCAATCAGCCCCTAACTGTCAAGTTTCAAACATAGGTCGGGATGTAATGTCGTCTGAGAGCGGCCTTTTTTTTTTTTTAAAGTGGCAATCACTTACAAGGTAAAACAATGCCTTGTAAGTGATTACACCTTTGAAAATAAAGTCAGAGATCGACCGGCATCCCGCATGGCTTCCAAACTCGGGCGTCCTTACGTCCAGCCCAGTGTCTGTAAAATAGAAGCCAACTGTTTGGTACTGTATCTCCCCTCACGTTATCTCTCTTCAAGCTTTCATACATTATTCTATTTTATTACCAGACCCACGGTCATTCTGGACTATGTGAATGTACTGTACAGATAGCACCACAAGCAATTTCTCATGTTTGGATGAAAGACTGCTCCTACATTCTTCTCCCTGCCCAGTAAAGGGAAATAGGGATGCTATGTGTAGCACCACAGTAATTCACATGGAAGAATGGGTTCAGAGAACATAGAGCGCTGCTAGAGAGATCTGCTCGTGGTATGTTAACACCATGTCTAACCTTGCACTCTCAAAAATAAAAAAATACATAAATGTGACACGGAAATGGTGAGTATTACTGGGCAAGGCTCTCCTTGGATTACAGCGAAGTGGATTTACTCAAATGGTGAAAGAAAAGCAAAAAAAGACTTCCTTTGTATATGGTAATCCTAGTTCGTTTTGTCCATCTGGTTATGAAGGATACTCTTGGTCTCGATTTGCTCCTTTTCAAAAGGTATATGCAAAAAAGATTTGATGTGTTAATCTATATCACTTATGAAATATGAAAGCCCGTATAAAATACAAAAAAAAACCTCATGGATGAAATATCAATAGGTGAATATATGACTGCATACCCCACTCACATCTCATTCATATAGAGCAGATATAGCAAAGTATCTTCTGAAATCTGGGGAGATAAGGTAAGACGTACTCTTACTCATGATGTGCCAGGTATTGGTAATTCTTACATACACGGACCTTCTGATTTTGTAGACAATTTTTTTTTATTTATACCAATAAAATCTACAAATTTACATAAAAATGGTGCAATCATACACGTTAATATGGATATGAGATCTCCCTGCACTTCACACATAATAAGGTAAGGTTACCAGCAAGGACGCAACTACCATAGGTGCAGCTGCTATGGGGCCCAGAGCTGAGAGGGGCCCACTTTGCCTGTCAAAGTATCATATGCTGTATACATTTTTCAGCATTAGGTGATAAATAGGGGCCCTTACAAACTTTTGCTATGGGGCCACAGGTATCTAGTTACGCCACTGTTACCAGCCTTTCACTACAGACACCAAGCCTATCCAGATAAGGCTGTTTCGTGTGTGAAGTGCAGGGAGATCTCCTTATATCCATATTAACCTATATGACTTGGAGATTTTATTGTTATTGGTTTAAATAAAATAAAAAATTTGGCTACAAAATCAGAAGGTCCGTGTATATACTGTAATCCCAAAGACACCAATATAGGAGTACTAATACCTGACACGTCGCAAATACAATTTACCTTATATCCCGGGATTTCAAAACATACCGTGATATGTGTATTATATATGAATGAAATGTGAGTGGGGTATGCAGTCTTATATCCACATACCTCCCAACTGTCCCGCTTATCGCGGGAACGTCCCGATATTTTGGGACATTCCCAATTCCCTCCCGCCGCCGGCAGTGTCCCGCAGTGTGGGGGGGGGGGTGGGGGGTGTTGGGAGTCCCCCCTGTAGCCTGTGATTAGACGCTATGCGCATGTGCACAGCATCTATTCTTGCAGGCACAGGGGCTGGCCAGCAGCTGCTGGGCAAGACCCCACCGTGGCGAAAACAGCGCCGTGAGTACAGGACACGCCCCAAAAATTTGCCGCAAACCATGTCCCGCCACCGGAAGGTATGTATCCACCTAATGCTATTTCATCCCTGACTTTTTTGTATTTTATACAGGTCTTCATATTTCATAAGTGATATTGATTAACATATGGGTCTTCAACCTGTGGCCCTCCAGATGTTGTGAAACCACATGTTCCAAACATTGCCACATTTTTTCCTATAAGAGCATGCCAAAACAGTCAGAGCATGATGGGACATGTAGTTCCACAACATCTGGAGGGCCACAGGTTGAATCTTTTTTGCATATACCTTTAAAATGGAGCAAATCGAGACCAAGAGCACCCTTCATAGCCACATGGACAAAACAGATTAGGATCACCTTATAGAAAGTAGTTTTAATTTGTTTATTTTTTACTTTTCTTTTACCATTTCAGTGAAACCTCTTCTCTGTAATCCAGAGCGAGCCAGGTAATACTCACCATTTCTGTGTCCTACAGTAGTTCATATGCCTGCGCTCACAAAGGAAATAGGAAAGTATGAAAGAAATTTTAGAGAATGCAAATCAGTTATTTTATTTATTAAGCTGAGCTACAGGCAGAACATGAAGCACGTAAAACCGGGTTTAGAGAAAATGACTAGTGATCATCTCTACTCACCCTCTGCTGATGACGCTTGGATCTGTACTGCTTTAGCTGCTCCTCCAACCGCCGCCTTGCCTGAATACGGATTTGCTCCTCTCGCTCAGGTGGAAGGGGAGCATCACTGAAGGCTAAAGGGAAAACAGAAATCAGCAAGAACGGTTCACCCAGTCAGGGAGTAATACCATGCAAGAGAGTGTCCTTAGACCTGGAGCTCTTTAACATGCACAATGCAAAAAGCACAGCAGGAAAGACTAGACAAGCAAGAAGAATGTAAGAATGTTTCAGAAGTGGTACAAGAGCATTTACACAATGCACATGCTTACAGGACAAATCTTATTGGAAAACATGAATAAGAAATTGCAGAGAAGCTTAATGACAGACAACCTTATTGGACGCCTGATTAGTTAAGAATTAGATTGACAAATTGTATTCGGATTAAAAAATACAATGGATTCATTCTATTTGATTTAGAACACTTAACAACTGCTATTCTTAAATAGTGCTTCCTGTAACAGCTTTCCCATTTCATCTGTGTTGAAAATCTATGGATCGGCAATTTATATTTAGACAAAATGCACGTCACTGGTCTAGATTTAGCTTTAATCGAATAAATATATATGTTTAATAATTCAGTCATTCTAACAAAGACCGAGCAAAAATGTTACTGAGAAAGTACGAGATCATCCTCCCACCAAAAAATAAAAAGTACAGAAAACCATTGTTACTACAGTTTAGAGTGAGATTTAAGTTGGAGTTTCAAACAGAAACATCACATGCGCATTATGCAAGAAAGGTTAGTAGTGGAAAGCGATAGATGGAAATGCTCTCCAGAAAGAGATGTGCTTACACAGGTCAGTTTCCTGCATATGAAGGCTTAGCTTCAACGACTGCAAAGCTTCTTTTCTATGAACTAGGCACTCAGTACTAGACTCCGATAGGTTGTCATTGAAACCATCCACACCTGGGGGTGCTGCCATTCTGACATGTTCTGAATAATGAGGTTGAGGGCCATTCTGACACATGTCTCCAGAATTGTTCATCTTCATAAGGTCTAATTCCTTTGGCAATGTATCCACTTTCATACTTGATACTGGAAAAACAGAAACAGTTACAATATTATCTCCTGGAGAGAAAAACAGACCTCATGATTAAAGCAAAGGTAGCGTTCTTTAGCCCAGCTCACGGCACAGGTTTCCCTCCTGGACCTAGTGAAAACCAGAAATGCTTTTGAAAATGTCTATCATGTTCCCTCTTTCCTTTCTATGTCCCTCATTCAGCATGGATCGTATATGCGAAGCTGCTCGCCACTCCTTGTCAATCAGACAGACATTAGAATTTCTGAGATGCGATCATAATACTTGTTCTGCACATGCTCAGAACGGGTCCTGCACGTGTGCGCAGTTTCCCGATAATCAGAAAACTGCGGGTTGAAACATGTGGACACGGACGATGCTCAAAATGTTGCCACAAAGTTTTCACATTTATTGGTTACTGCCGGCATATGTCAAAATGGACTGTATAAGTGTGCCACGTCCCCTAACGTAGCTAGCTGCACTCGGCACACTATTATACTCTCACTCAGCCAGGCACTGGATACGTTACAAGGACACTGGAAACTAAAGCTCTGTAGCTTATCCAAGCACAAAAACATTTTATAAATAGTAATAAAAACGAAACAATAAATAGTTCCTCATGCGAACCACACCTTCCAAATCCCATTTACAAATTGACCTTTATACTACAAGCAAAGCATGCAATTAAATAGGGAATTTATTAGAAGTGTAGTGGGTCCAAAGTATATTAAAAGAGAAGCATTTTGGAGAATATAAAAATAAAAGGAGAAGAAATTAAATTGCAGCAAATTATGTGTGCAGTATTAAGGCCCATACACACTGGGCGACTGAGCTGAAAGCCGCTCAAAACCACCTGTTTGAGCGGCTTTCAGCTCAAAGCCACCCAGTGTGTATGCCCCAGCGATGAGCGGTAAACGCTGCTGCGCGCTCCCGCATCATCGCAGGGAAAGGCTTTGAGGACGGCTATGCAACGCCGTCCTCCCCCTCCGTTGGCGCCGGGCACACTGAGCACCTTTCATCATTGTTGTCCATACACGCTGGGCATAGTCGCCCAGTGTGTATGGACCTTTATATATGTCTTTCCATTTTTACTTTCAATTTGAAATGGAATAATGCTTTTCAGTGTGCTTGATAGCTCCAGCAGGGGAGAGAGAGGGTTTCTGACCTACAAGTGGGCAGGTGGGATTCTGAACCACAGGGGCTCCAAAAATGGCCGCCACCTTGTTGGAGACAGACGCTAGAAGTTCTTCTGCACCCTTAGCGTCTGTCAGGGGAGTGCAGATCCCAGAAGCACTCGCATTCCCTTGGAACCTGCATGTCACCCCCTCTGACACCTGCATGTAACACTCCTGGCAATGAGCATGTAGGTAGACGGAACTTCAGGGGGAACCTTATGTGTGTTAGCGGCACTAGAAAGCGCATAAGGTGTGAAGGCGGCACCAATTGGAGCATTATGCGTGTAGGCGGCACCAGTTGGAGCTTTATGTGTGTAGGCCGCACCAGTTGGAGCACTGTGTGTGTAGGCGGCACTAGTTGGAGCACTATGTGTGTAGGCGGCACTAGTTGGAGCACTATGTGTGTAGGCGGCACTGGTTGGAGCACTATGTGTGTAGGCGGCACTGGTTGGAGCACTATGTGTGTAGGCAGCACTGGTTGGAGCATCATGTGTGGAAGTGGCAACATAGGGGGCATTATGTGTAGAAGCAACATTTATAACTATGCCACTGCGTGTACAGCATTACCCGGAACTGCTGTGAAAGCAGGCTGCATCCTTTGCCATTAAACCCCTGGCAACAAGTAATAAGAAGCCTTACTGGGGGGCATCATTTGTAAAGGGAATCTGTGTGTGGGACATAAAATGGTGTCAGTGGCATAAAGTGTAATAGTCATTATGGTGTGTTGCATAATGTGTAAGGGGCATTACTATAAGAAGGAAAAATGACATACTCTTGCTGAGGGCACCATTATACCTAGTTACATCTCTGGTGCCCAATAAAACCACAGAGACAAAGCTTAAGTACTTATAGCCAAATGTAATCACGTGTGCTTAAAGCAGGGTTCAATATTCACTCTGAATATCTTGATTCACCCATTGAGTGCCAAGTGAATTTATCAAAATAGGTGTGAAAATTGCCAAGCAAACATTTATATTCATCATAATGACCTGTAATGTTCACCTTATAAAGGAAATACAATCTTTGTTCACACATTTTTTTATTTGAATTTATATAACAAATGTGAGTGAAGCTGGCATTGTTAGCAGATATTTTGAACATCTCACACAGATGTTGGCACTCAAAGGGTTAAGAAATTCTAACATTGTTATATTCTAGGAATAACTCAGTCAACTAAAAGAACAGTAGTGGTTCAAGCCAAGGACTCGAATAGTTCAAAAATGTTCACTTGCATTCAGGTTCCAATGATTTGGTACTTGTTCAGTTTCTCGGCGGCAGCATGGCCGTGCGTCTGAGTCCCCTTGCGGGGCTCGCTTCACTCGCCCACACTGCGGGCTCGGTGGCTCGCTACGCTATTGAAAATCAACTCCATGCCAACGTGGATAGTATGAACTATTCACATTGGCATGGAGTTAAGTTAGTTTGCCGAGCGCACAACCTGGAAGTAGCCGGCGGCCATGCTGCCGCCGTGAAACTAAACAAGTAATAATGATTTTTCTGTCTTTATGGACATTGGGTATTTGAAAAACAAACAGCAGCGTCTTCTAATACAGCCCCAGCAGGCAGGAATACGGTAGGGAAGTTCATGCTGAGCAATGGGCACAGTTTTAAAGACAAAATGTTTAAAATGCAAATATTAAAAAAAATATATGTTGTACTGCTGGGCACTGCAAGCATGCTTTAGTGTGCCTGGATATGTAGAAGCTAGTGCTGGGCACTAGGCACAGAATATATTTATGTGAAGTGTATTTTAAAATGTATTTAATGATAAAAATGCTCTTGCTTGTATCCCTGGTGGTCTAGGGGTAACCCAGAGCTCCCAGTGGCAGCTCTATATCCCAGCCCCCTCCCAGGAACATGCCCTTAAGATGATTGGCTAAAAATCACAGAGCAGTACTACCCCTGTGGTATTGTATGATGGGGATAAAGGAAGCCTGCATGCCCTATTTTAAACCATATACGTTCTGAGACATCCAGAAGTGTTGATCTATGTGCATGCTGTATCCCCCTTGAAAAAGGAAAGTATTTTTAAGTTTATTTGAGCAATAAATATCTTGCCTTCAAGATGGCTGCATTTCATTTTGCGACCAATCGCAATGCAAAAAACACAGTACAATTCTTTGTCTATTCTGGACAGAGCTCAACATCACAAACCTCTGCCAGCTGCCGTTAGGGTCAACCAACAAAATTCAGAAGGCGTGGCAACAGCATGTCGACATACACAGCAACAAGTGATTCCAGGGCTGGTGGTAGCTGCAAAATACCATCCAACGTGCAGTGGGTCGAGTGAGTAACTAGTAGCTATATTTACCTCTCCCAGATCAGAACAGCAAGATCCTTTGGCTTAGCTATGCTGGGAGCCATAAGAGGGGAGGCATGGGCCACAGCTCCCAATGTGCATGCAAGTGGGTAATGGCACATAGTTTTTCAAAGTATTATACATATACACACACACACAAGTTATTCAGCGGCACTCGAACAATAACTCAGGCAGAAACAGACGCCAACGTTTCAATACTTTATCGTATTTTCGTCAGGCCCTGACGAAAATACGATAAAGTATTGAAACGTTGGCGTCTATTTCTGCCTGAAGTTATTGTTCGAGTGCCGCTGAATAACTTGTTTATATTGGTGGGAGACCGTGACAGGGATCACCACTACGGAAGGCACCGGACCAGTTAACCCCTGTATGCAGTGAGTGCCGGACCAAACAAAAGTATATATATATATATATATTCCAAGAGAACTGGCACTCCCGGGCTTAGGTAGAGCCTGGCGTAGCTTGCCCCGGTGCCTGCAGTTAGGAACCTTGCAGTCCCAAATGTACAAATTCAGAAAAGAGGGCACTCGGGGACTCCAACTTGGTGAAAACAGTGGACTGGTTTATTAAACAGTCATATGCGTCGTCAACGTTTCGGGGTCGCCCCCGTCGTCAGGACAGTAACAGTGAAAGGAAACACTGTTACTGTCCTGACGACGGGGGTGACCCCGAAACGTTGACGACGCATATGACTGTTTAATAAACCAGTCCACTGTTTTCACCAAGTTAGAGTCCCTGAGTGCCCTCTTTTCTGAAATATATATATATATATATATATATATATATATATATATATATATATATATATATATATATATATATATATATATATAAAGGAACGAGGGGGGGTCCGGCACTCCAAACAACTTTGGGACAACTTGGTCGGTGCCTCCGCAGCACAGGACATGCAGTATAGCAGGTGAATGGCGCGGCACTCTTAACACTTGCAATGAAGAGTACAAGTAGCCAGATTAGATCATCAACGTTTCAAGGAATCACCAAGGAAACCAAAGAAGCTAAAAGACGGAAAAAACAACAGGATGTTAAAAACGCAGTGCAAGATAACTGAGTATACAAACAGATATGCAAGTAGGTATATAGTAAAACCATATGACATACAACTGGTTAATGCGTTTTTAACATCCTGTTGTTTTTTCCGTCTTTTAGCTTCTTTGGTTTCCTTGGTGATTTGTTTCTGTCACTGGCTGGCGCGTCCAGTGTGGATGACGTCAGCCGCACAGGAGAGCGGCACGTAACTTCGTCTCGCCTTTCCTGTTTCCTCCTGCACTGGGTGACTTCTATTTAAGGTCAGTGTTATGCTTGTATTCTTATCCTGACGACAAATTAAATTTTGAAACGTTGATGATCTAATCTGGCTACTTGTACTCTTCATTGCAAGTGTTAAGAGTGCCGCGCCATTCACCTGCTATATATATATATATATATATATATATATATATATATATATATATATATATATATATATATATATATATATATATATATATATATATATATATATATATATATACACATACATACATACACACACACGCACACATACATATATATACATATACATACAGATATACAGATATACAGATGGAGCGGGTCCCATATTTGGCCGGCGCTCGCCAGATCCCTTGCACTGGCGATAGAGACTGGGACGCGCGTGCGTCTCACACGCACGCGCGTCCCAGTTTCCTGTCGGCTGGGGGGCAGAAACCCAGTCCGTCTCCACTTCAGGGAGACAGACAGGGTTAGGGGGGGGGGGTGCGGCAAGGCGGCGGGGACCCGGGGCAACCGTCGGCGAGGTGGCGGGGACCCCCGTTGTAAGGGGACGTGTGCGCGTCCCCTCCAGCGGCTGGCGGGGGATGGTGGCTGGCGAATCTTCCGCTCCATCTGTATATCACACACACTATATACTAATATTAAATTAGTTGTGCACTTTGAAACCAAGAGATCACTAAAAACATAAAAATTGGACTGTTAAAAAAAAAAAAGCAATAGAAGACATAAGGAAGAAAAAAAAAAACATCATGACATACATGAAAGGTTAAAGTACCTATTGGCAGCAAGTATGTCAAACAAACTAAAACGCACACTGCTGAATGCAGAATGTAGTCTGCCCAGGTAGTAATATGAGCTAATTGTTCATTCTTACGTCCAGCATGGCCTTTTGCAGGATATCCTTGTTAAAAGATATGAAGCCAAATCACAAGGCATACTTTATTTGCCAAAAGTTCAGAGAATTGTATTTTGCAGTCATGCAGTAGAGGATATGGGCCCTTTGTAATTCAGTGCGAGTATGGCGGCAGTGCGGGGTACCTGCTGAAATCTGAGGCACTCATTTGCAAGGAATGGTGTTGCTTTGCAAAAAGATTGCACCTTTTAAAAACCTCTGGATTTGGCCGGCATCCCGCCCGACATGTGAAGTTCCAATTTACTTTTGCAATGAAGACTACTAAAATTTAATTTTTAAAGAATTTTTTTTTTTTTTTTTGCATTAATGTACAATACTGAAAAAAAAATAATGCTGCTTATTATATTAATACTGTTAAACATTGCTCTGTATTAAAAACACTTGATCAACCATATTTAATGCTTTCTAATACGAACAATCCAAAGTTACAAGGCTTTGAAATCATTTATTTTACTTTAATAAAACACATTTTTTTACTTCTTATTCCAATTACATATGAATATATGTAGATAAACATATTAAAGCCTTCAAAGTACACTTGGAAACATCTCAATAGAAGGTTTTAAATTTAAATCAACATGAAGATTAAATCATGAAGCGTTTATCTGTGTATTGCCTCTTTCATATGTTGTTTACCCTTTGAGCAGGGCCGAAACTAGGTGTTTCGGCGCCCGGGTCGGCAGTCATTTGGTCGCCCCCCCCCCAAAAAATAAAAATCACTGCCTTGGGGTCAGGCAGCGGGGGTCCGGGGACTGGAGAAGGTTAACTCCGGCTCCTAGCGCTGCTGGGCGGTGGGCTGGAGGCAGATTTTGAAAAGACTTGCCGGACGCTGATTGGCTAGTCTTTTCAAAATCACCAGCGCTTCCCGCCGCCAGGCAAATAGCGAGCGGCTGTGTATGTGAAAGCTGCAGCTACACCAGTCCCTGGACCCCCGCTGCCAACATACCTGTGTGCAGCCAGCAGGGGTAGGCAGCGTCCAGGGGTCCAGGGACTGGTGTAGCGGCAGCCTTCACTCACTCCGTCTCCTAGCGCTATCTGCCTGGCGGCGGGAAGCGCTGATGACTTTGAAAAGACTTGCCAGATGCTGATTGGCTGAATTTAACCAATCAGCGTCTGGCAAGTCTTTTCAAAACCTGCTTCCCGCCCACCGTCCGGCAGCGCTAGTAGGAGCAGGGCTCCCCGGGACCCCGCTAGGACCTGGCATTAACCCACCAGTCCCCGGACCCCCGCTGCTCATCCCAGGGACCACGCTGCTGGGACACCACACTAGCGCCCCCACCCTCCAGCGCCCGGTGCGCGTGACCCCCTAGCCCCCCCCTAGTTACAGCCCTGCTTTGAGATTGAGAATGTTAGTTGTGGTTTTGTTCTATCCTATAGGATTGTTAGGGGAGAAGTTTGTGGAGTCTTGGATGATGCTTGGCAAATTTCCGCTCCTCCATAAATCTCAGACCTTATTACCTTATTTCATGTTTGTATCTAGTCAAATTGCAATATACAGATGAGTACTCCCTTATTTTCGATGCAGTCACACCAAATAATCCCTTTAGGCAGGCCATGACCCCTGAGAATCATCTTTTTAGCTTACAAATGCATCTTAAGGTGGGTACACACTATACGATTTGCATTAAGGATATTGTTAACAATATAATTGTGCATATCATTCAGCATCTACCAATTATATCGTTAACGATGCGTGCTCCCGTGGATCATTAACGATAATCCCCATCATCTGAACATGCAGTCAGTCAGTGGCTGCATGTTCGGCAGGGGTCCCAGTGACATCACTGAAAAATATTGTTAATGATGTTGAATGTTTAAAGTGTATGATGTTCTTTTCGCGGCGCCATTATCTTTAATATCAGCATTGCCGCAAAAACAGCGATATGTGCTTTAAACTCGAATTGATACCATTAACAATATCATTCAGTAACGTCACTGGGATCACCACCAAACATGTAGATATGCTGCATATGGTATAGTGTGAATAGAGCAATAAGTTACAATGCAAGGTGACTAGTGTACACAATGAGTGTTCATTAATTTGATATGACGCTTGTATATCTGTGTGTCTCTGAATCTGTATAAGATAGACCATCAGCTTTTTTTCCAATAAAAGTTCTGCTGCTCTGTATACAGACTCATTCCCACAAGCACTGCAAGATGCATCTTTGGCTAAAAAAAGACTCCCAACATTAGCAGAGTTGTATGGGAGCTGGTGGCTCACTCATAACAGGCATCTTGCGCTGCATGGCGTACCGAGGCTATATCTATGAGGAACATCTGTAGGTTCCCCACTAAGGACAAGCAGAGCAGGGACAAAGCACCCGAGAAGTTGTTGAATACAGGAAAATGGCAGGCTTACATATTTGTTTAAAGCCCATTAGACAATTTAAAAATCAACAACAACAAACAAGTTTTGGGCGAAAAACAGTTAACATATTATAAAGCTAAAAGTTAATCAGACCATATCAAAAATTGAAAGTAAATGCATCTTTGTTGTGTTAACCACACTTGATATATTTGTGATACACACTTATAGTGCGAGTTAAAGAGAGCACAACATCTAGAATTCTCAGCCCTTCTGTTAGTATACAAATTGATTTCCAGTAATCTCATATCAACTTACCATTTATGTTATCTCCTGCAATGGATAAGTTTAGTTCAACTTTGGCATCAGCAAGTCCAATTTGATTGACTGAAAACCCATTTCCAGCCACTGCATCAAAAAGACCATCAGGGGAGCCAGGCACTGACTGCATGACTAAACCTGTCCTTTCTCTGTCAACTTAAAAATGATTTGTGGAGTTTCCAAAGACCTTACAGAGTTCAGTTCATGCTCATAAGAAACTTGATGAACATGATGGGTTGGTTTTCTTGCAAAAAATCAGTAACAGATCGCAGGCGTCACCACATAAATAAGACAATCCTTTACATTATCTTGTTCCCTGAAAGACAAAAGCATTGTATTTAAATAATGGGTAAAACACTTGTATTACCAGCACAGTAATACAACTCATTATCCAACATGTTGCTATAGAAGCTAATTCTAGCTTACTAATAGACCATTCTTGACAACTGGGAAACAGACTCACACTGGTGCTGGTTTATATTTTCACTGAAATGTCAAAGCATGCATTCCAAAACCACCACACTATCTTTCAAAATAATATATAGACAATAGCTATCTAAAATAAAAATACATGTGCCTGACATGCCAGAGGAGTTTTTTTTTATTATAAACAATTGAGAGATTTGGCATGCTATACACTATGCAGTAACACATTTGGGAACCAGCACAAATATGTCTGACTATCCACAACATCAATGCACATTAATTATTGTATTAATAACAAACATGAAAAAGCAGTGCAGGGGACACTCAGTGGGAGACAGGATAGTGATGGAGAAACTGATGGGATAATGCCTGGGGAAATGGCTCAGGCAATTCTGGGTGTTTGGCAGATTGGAGAGGGGCCACTGTCATAGGATGTGGCACAAGAGGGTTAGGCTAAATAATGCATACAGTATACACAACTGCCAGGCAGGGAACATCACTGCATCACTCCCATGCCACCCCCAGCGCCAGGGGATGGGTGATATGGGATGGGTGTCCAGCTGAGAGAGGACTGTCAATGTCAAGGAAGTAACAGAGGGGATAATACAGCAACAGCTGTGGCGACTCACCGGGAACATGGCACTGTCACAGGCCACTGTCACTGCGGTCCTGGCTGCTGCTGCTGCTGGTCTCCCTTCTGGGCCTCTCCCATCAGACGTGGCTCTCAGTCAGTCACCGGCCTGGTGTGTGTCCCTTTCCTCCCCTAGGAAACATCATCCCGGAACCAAACACTTTGCTGTGCCGTGATAGGCCTAATGGAAGCCCCCTAGGGTCTGGCCGCTATGACCCCCGTGTAGGCTCCCGGAATAGCGAGAACCCAGTAGTCACTGACAGTAGCGGCGCTACAAAGGAAGGTGCAACCGCGTTATGTTTCCGGCAGGAAGACAAAGCGTGTGACACCACTATCTTCCGGTGACAGCTGGCAGGAGGGGGCGTGACACCTGCTCAGCTCTGAGCGTATGCGGACTCTCTTGTAATGTATACATAAACAGTGTGTGCGTGCTCCTGTGTCGTGTCACATGTCATAGCTTCCTAGGGTTATTCTCCAGCAAGACTATGATCCGCTATCACCCGGTACTGTACTGATACCACCGAGATGAGGCCAGATGTATGATATGGATAATTAGCATAAAACTTGGATAAAAGAAAATTATTTTGAAGTGACTCATTTGATATGGATGTACTCCATTTCCTGGCACAAGGAGAACATAAAAATTATTACTTGCGATGTAGTTCTCTATCAGGCTTCTGTCATTGGACAGTGATAAGTGTCCCTATACATGAAATGTTCCACTTGGAAAATGATGGTGCGTTATGTAATCTACACAGAGCTACATCTAACACATTTTTAGTGTTTAGTTGCCTAGGCAGTAGATTTAATTGGTACTATTGACAGAACCTCTGGAGTTAATAGGTGTCAGCGGTGTGTATTGGTTAGTCAGCACTGAGAACATTACCAATATAATACCATGAATATTGGCTTATGAACTTGAAGAGGACAAGATGCAGGATCATACTGGGCATTCTTTGACAGTATTCGCAGATGACATACTCCTTTATAGATCTAATCCTACTGACTCACTGCCCCATATCCTTAACATTCTGAAAAATGTTGAAGTAATTTTAGGTTTTGCAGTAAACTTAAATAAATCTATGGCCCTATTACTTGGTAATGTCTGTAGATTGAGTCACTTTGGGGGTTATTCTGGTTCACTCTTTCTGACAAAATCCTTCTTAGATGGACAAAACCATGTGCACTGCAGGTGGGGCAGATGTTACTTGTGCAGAGAGAATTAGATTTGGGTGCGGTTTTACTTCAAAGTGAGATCTATATTGCAGTGTAAAAATAAAGGGTACTTATGTATTATCTGGGCTCCCATGTTAAATACACCCCATTTCTTCATACCCCTACTATCCAACTACGCATGGAGTTGATTTTATATAGTGTGGCGAGCGCAGCGAGCCACCATGCCTGAAGCGTGGTGAGCGCAGCGAGCCCCGCGAGGGGACGCGGCCTCATAAGAAAAACGGGAGCCCAGATATTACATAAGTACCAAATAAAGCAGCCAGTATTTACCCTGCACAGAAATAAAATAACTCACCCAAATCTAATTCTATCTGCACCTGTTACATCTAACCCCCTGCAGTGCACATGGTTTTGTCCATCTAAGAAGGATTTTGTCAGAAAGAGTGAACTAGAATAAGGCCCTTTATGACAAATATATCCCTGCAGTATACCAAAACTAGTTTTACTTATTTAGGAGTCAAAATCCCCAGTCAAATCTCAAAATGATATATGCTTAACTATACTCCCCTAATTAAACAAATCTCAGAGGAACTCGAAAGTTGGAAAAATTGACCGTTCTAGGCCGCATAAATTGAATAGAAATTATTTATTTTCAGAGATTTATGTACCTTATTCAGGCCCTTCCTCTACATATTACTGTGAAACATCTACAATATATATATATATATATGGGACAGCCCGTGTTGCTATTACCTGTATTTATGGAATAAACACGTTTTTTTCTTCACCTTCATCTGCGTCTGAGTGCTGGTCTTCATCCTTCTACGGGGGGGGGGTAAGTGTTCTGCATTTCAATTTATGACCTGGCACCGACGAAAGCTTCATCACTGGAGTGCCGTCCTGTTACCCATTTACCTATATATATATATATATATATATATATATATATATATATATATATATATATAGAAAGTGGGGGGTGATTGGGGTGCGCTGCCTAGTATAGAAACTGTACCTCCCAATATAACATTACAATTTCAAAACAGAATACACATTTCTGAAATAGTGTTCTTGTATTTGAGGATGTTCCCAATGAATAGGCTCAGTCCATCTCTGGGTAAATAGTTCTTTTATTGGTGAAGAAACCCGACGCGTTTCGTCTCTAAGACTTCATCAGGGGTAAGAACCAATGGGTGAGTAGATTTTGTGTAGCTGGTCCTATTTGAGGTTTCTGCTGATCACAGCTGATGCAAATAAAATAAATATCACCAAGTCCTTCTCGATGGGGCTCGATTAAATGGAAGTTTCTGAGTTGAGAGTCTAGTGTAGGTTCTTACTAAGAACAATATCAGGACACTCTCTCTGCAGTAACCTTCTCGCTCTGCATTCAAAATGAGAAACTATATCATATATCTCCACACCTGGACCGGCACTCCTCAACAACAGTTCAGGTTTGCTGTGTGCCTTTGCCAAAATACATACAAGTCAAGGTCCCAAATTCCCCGCAGGTGAACAGGAACAAGCACGTCACTGCAGCCTTCACAACCAAAAGTATTTCTTTATTTGACCTCGACAAGCCGTTTCGGGGTAACACCCCGTTTTCAAGAGGATACAAAATACACATACAGCTTACCATTTAAATATTTATTTATTTATTAACAGTTTCTTATATAGCGCAGCATATTCCATTGCGCTTTACAAAGGGGACAGTGATACAACAAAACAGGGTATTTACAGACAGTCAAAATGTAGGAGGGCCCTGCTCGCAAGCTTACAATCTATAGGATCCATGGTGCCAACATCTCCCTTCTCTGCCCACACCACTCCTCCAGACAGCCCCCCGTACACACAGGTGCATAGGCGTGATGTCAGCGGCTCTCACATGCCGGCATCATTGCCATAGCAACCTGCATACACAGTAAGCCGTCTGGGAGTAGCGTTTCCCTACCCCTAGCTCCACAGCCAATCATGAAAGGCGCACAAGGGACGCGTCAGCGGCTCTCACTCGCTTACACGCGTTCCCATAGAACCTGCACAACTGACTCCATGCTGGGGCAGTGGCAGTTGATATGTTGGACATCCAAAGAAAATATACATATACAAAAAATATAGAAATAACGAACATACACATACATATTTTTACATGAAACCACAACATAAAAAATTGGACATGGAATACGAGAATAATCAATTATATACAAAAAGCACATTCCAAGAAATATTGTAGCTGAGAGCGTGCAACAATAATGCTAAAAGTATCACTTAAATGTTACCGCTACCAAATATTCTGATACAGGACTCCCTTTTGTTCGACCTATATACAAACTACATGAATGAGCTCCATACAATTTGCTCATTTAATCCAAATGGCGACACTGTGTTTAGTCTATAGATCCAGTTTGCTTTTAAACATAATAACAGTTTGACTCTGTCCCCGCCTCTGTTAGACTCAGGGACATGATCTATCATTTGATATTTCAATGATTCTAGTGTGTGCCCTTTTTCTTTAAAATGAATAGCGTCAGGCTGTTGCAGACCTGTGCATGGCCATGCGTTCTTTAAATTTGCGTGATATCATCCCGATATAGCACAAGCCACAAGGGCATACTATCATGGATACGACAAATCTAGTATCGCATGTCAGCACATGTCTGATGTTAAATAGTTTGGGGGAGTGGGGATCTTTAAATTTATCTCCTGTAATCATACAACTGCATGTTACACATCGGGGGCATCGATAGCACCCTGGTTTTTTAACATGTATATTCGAGTTCGTCGCAGACTCGAATCCTTTTAAATCAATATGTACAAGTATATCCCTCAAATTACGTCCCCCTCGTATAGCAAGCTAATGGCCTTACTTTTTTAAACACCGGTAGCTCCACATCTGTTGCCACAATCGGCCACAATGCTTTGCTGGCAATCGGCACTACTTTACTAGAAGAATCAAATTGGGATACAAAAGGGAACACTTCCTCAGATTTCTTGGGTGCTGTTTTCAGTAAGCCTGCTCTTAAGTTTGAGGGCCCTCATTTTAGCACATTCCAACGATTTCAGAGTATAGCCCCTCTGGTGAAACCTTGTGATGACTCTATTTAGCTCTTCATCAATTTTAGACCTGTCACTGCATATACAAACCACTCTAACCATTTGGGAAAATGGCAACCCTTTCTTCAGTGGCGAAGGGTGGTGGCTACTTGCCAACAACAAAGTTGTTTACAAAAACTTTGTGAAAAGTTTTCCTTTTATATTTAGTTTACTATGTTTCTACCGTGGACACGGTTTATTATATGACAATGGATCTTATCTTAATTGTCATTCATATTTTATATGGTTCATTATTCTGAACACCCAATTTATTATTGTTAAACTTATCAATGATATAAAACAATATTAATATTAAACACTGAATCATATCTATGTATGGGTGTTCACATCTCCAGTTTTGTTTCACTGAAAATGATGACATTGTACAACCTTTCTGTATAGTCTTGTATAGTCTTCCAATCTAGTCTTTTCCAGTCCAGAATTGTTTGTTTTTCTTGCAGTGCTTGATTATGCAAGCCCGGCAGGAGTCATTGGTTGTCTTAAACACGGCTTTGTCGGCCTTAAAGCCTGAGCGGTTGGAGGTTTTGCAGCAGTCCCTACTGCAGTTACAAAACCTCTTAGCCATAATGTTCTTGGTCCTCTCTGAGATTATTGGGGCTCTATCTGCTCCAAATGAGACCCTAGCTAAAAAGTGGTCAGCCAGCAAGTCCTCAGACCAGGAGGTATAGAAGAGGCATAGACATTTCTATGGCTGAAGCTCTCACAGGAGGAGCAGCAACAGTGTAGAGACTTCAATATGTCTTTATTGTGGGGGTTCAAGCCATTATCTCTAGATTTGTGAATTGAGCAAATCTTGTGGTGGCGAAAAGTTTTTTCCTCCTGCCAAGTTGAGCCAGGTTGTAAGAGCTGTGCCTGTCTCCACTGTGGTAGAGGAACTTGCCCTTAAACCACCAATACAAAGCACTCTGACCTATAATCAGGGTCCTAGGATTAGGGAGCCCCATTGTTATTTCTGGAATCGGAAGAGGATGTTTCCCCTTTCCACTAAGATTTCTGACAGATAGACATTGGATGTTGAATTCCCAGCAAGGGAAATCAATGTTCTTTCTATGTTAGAGTTGCTAACCACAGTAGGGGACTCTCAAGCTATCACCCCAGAAGGGGTCTCGAGTGGCTCGGTCCCAGTAGGGGAGTCTCAGGTGATTACCACAGGAGGATCTTGTGTGGCTTGGCCCCAGAGGGGGACCTAGAAGCCATTACCTTGAGAGGGGTCTCAAGTGTCTTAACCCCAGGGGGTCCCAGAAGCCGTTACCCCTGAAGGGGTCTCGAGTGACTTAACCTGAGAGGGGGCCAGAAGCTGTTACCCCAGAAGGGGTCTCAGGTGGCTTAACCCCAGAGGGGGTCCCAGAAGCTGTTACCCCAAAAGGGGTCTCGAGTGGCTTTACCCCAGAAGGTGCCTCAAGTGGTATTACCCCAGGTCCCTAGGTCTATCTGCTCTGCCCCAGGAAGGGTTCTGTCTGCTCCACCCCAAGAGGGGAGGTGTCCGGCCCCAGAGGGGGCTCATTCTGTTTGGCCTCAGAGGGATAAAATTATTAATTTGGTTCCAAAAGAAGGGTTCTGGTTTTAAGTCCTAAGTTCTCAGTTTATTATTGAATCCTTCACACCCCTCTTCAATATGATAGCCTCCGTACAGGGAGGGCACAATGAAGGGATCACCTTCCTTCACTGAGCACTAAAAAAATTGTCGAAAAATGTGGAATCCGCCAGTAAATTGGTTTCTGCTACTTCTTATGTAGAATTGTTCCTTAATGTGCTGCACAGGATTTATTTGTTACTGCACCGTCCATTGTTTATGGAAATGTCCCTTGCTACAGGGCTTCTGGACTCATGTGTGAAGATATACTACACAACATTTGGACTCTGCATTGTTACTGACCCCTGAGTGGGCGATATTCGGCATTATGTCAGATGGAACTCACGTGACACAAGAGGTTCACAAATTGTTGAATATTGTATCTGCAGTTGCTAATAAATGTATTTTACAGCTGCACCCCATGGCCCCTCCATTTTATCTTTTCTTCAATAAATTTGCTGTAAATTTTCCAAATAGATTTATTTATTTAATTAGTTTCTTATATAGCACAGCATATTCCATTGCACTTTACAATTGGAATCAACAGTGATAAGGCAAACTGGGTGACAGACCTAAAGGTTGGAGGGCCCTGCTCGCAGGTTTACAATCTATAGGGAAATAGGTAGGATACACAAGGATAGGCACTATCTATTGTATATCAGTCCTAGCAGATTACCAAGAACAGTCCAGATGAGATGTAATTAGAATGAAAGCTTTTGAAGGTTATTTGGCGGTTCAGGAATTTGATAGGCTTGCATGAAGAGGTGAGTTTTCAGGGAACACTTGAAAGTTTGGAGGCTGGAGAAGAGTATTTTGCTTCTTGGGAGGACATTCCATAGGGTTGGTGCTGCCCGGTGAAAGTCCTGCAATTGGGAATGAGATCTCGTAACAAGTGCGGATGAGAGATGCAGATCTTGTGAATTCCGAAGAGGTCGAGTTGGGAGATATTTTAATATAAGTGAAGAAATATATGTTGGTGCATATGTTGGTGCATTGATTAATTGCTTTATATGTGAGTAGAAGTATTTTGAATTGAATGCGGTAGAATATGGGCAACCAATGGGACTGACCGAGTGGATCAGCAGATGTTTAATGCCTTGTTAGGAACATTAGCCTTGCAGCTGCATTCAAAATGGATTGTAGCGGTGATAGTCTTTTCTTGGGAAGACCAGTATGGAGACTATTGTAATAGTCAATGCTGGAGAAAACAAGAGCATGGATTAGAGTTTTTGCAGTGTCCTGTGTAATATATGGTCGTATTTTAGATATGCATGCAACATGATTTAGAGACTGATTGAATATGTGGAACAAAGGACAGTTTAGAGTCAAGGATGACATCTAGGCAGCAACTTTGTGGGATTGGGTGGATAGTTGAGTTTTCAACAGTTATGGAGATATCTGGTTTGTAGCTAGTCTTGGCTGGTGGAAAAATAAGTAATTCTGTTTTGCAGATGTTGAGCTTGAGGTGGCGAGATAACATCCAAGAGTAAATGGCAGAAAGACATTCAGTGACACGCACCAATACAGATGGTTAAAAATCTGGGTAGGATTGGTAGACTTAAGTACCATCCGCGTACAAATGATATTGAAAACAAAAGGAGTTGATTTGTTTACCAAGAGATGGGGTAGGGAAGAGGAGGTGGAATCAGAGAAGTGAACAGTGAAAGAGTGGTTAGATAAGTAGGAAGAGAACCAAGAAAGGGTGGTGTTCTGAAGACCTAGGGATTGTAGTGTTTGTAAGAGAAGAGTGGTCAACCGTTTCAAAGGTAGCAGAGAGATCTAGAAGAATAAGTAGTGAATAATGGCCTTTAGCTTTAACAGGGGCCAGATCATTTACTACCTAATCAGTGGAATGTTGCAACCGAAAGCAGGACTGAAGTGGGGCCAATGAATTTTGAGATTTAAGAAAGTGTGTGAGGTGCGTGTAGACAAGTCTCTCAAGTACCTTGGAGACGCAAGGGAGCTGACAGATGGGATGGTAATTAGAGAGAGTTTGGGTCAGAATTGTGTTTTTTTTTTTTAGAATGGGAGTGATCATTGCATGCTTAAGCAGAGAAGGAAAAATACCAGGAGAGGGAGAGATATTACAGATTTTAATTAATCTCTCGCACACGTAATTCGCCCACATGGCTGCGAATGGATGTTCTGTATAAAATCCATTTGCAGCCTGGGGGCTGAGGACCACATAATTCGCGGTCGCCAGCCATCGAATGATGTGGAGCATACACACAAAACTAAGACACTCTCTGCTGTCTTAGCTTTGCGTATGCCCTGTCCGAGGACTGGGCGTGTAGCTGCTATCCGGTGATGTTATCTGCCGGCCACAGCAGCCGCCTCACTGCCTCATTTCCATGGGAAAGCCCAGCTTTTACATGGTAACACCCATGAAACGCTGGGAGTTCCCATGGGTGTGCCTGCCCACTGCCACCTCCCTGCCTTTTCGCACCCGGCATCTAAAAATGAGCAAAAATGTGCATCGCTCCCCCGTGCGAACCTGTTGGGGAGTGAACGAACCAGAATAAGGTCCAAAGTTTTACTGACTCTTGAGGGTATATGGTCTAGAGGAGAGGTAGTAGAGTATAAAAGATCAGCTATGGAGATGCTTCCATAATACACGTTGGTATGAAACTCGTATTTGCATGCAAGATCCCCCAATTTCCTTTGACACAATTCAGCATTAGTACCTTAAGGTTTTATTTGGGCCTGCCTGTAATGGGACTATTGTTTTGGAAATGGACCTAAACCCACCACATTATGGTATATGTATTTGTCTCTTTTCCTCTTTATTTACCATGCCCTTTTGAACAAGCTTTTGTGTAATTTCTATATTGAATTGTGTACACGAACTATCTGTAATGAATTTTCTCTTTACGCTTCAATAAAAGAAAGTTATTGAAAAAAAAATGAACTATTAAAGGTTATCATTCTAGTCTGATTGTAAACTTGTAATATGTAGTGTGTACCATATCGCCATCTTGTGGCCAACCAAGAAATAACTTCTCCCACTAAAAATATTACAAGGCTTATCCGGGAAATACGGGTATGGTATAATTAAAAACAGTCGGGATTCCTTACGGACATTTCACCGTATCCCACCATATCCCAACTGTAAGGCTCCTGACAGTCAGAGAAATGACTTTCGGAAGCAAGACTGACGGTGAGTCATCCGGCACCCGGACATACTAACTTATCTCTTTTATCTCTTTTAGTGTTCACTCTAGGATGCAGACCGGGCAGGGCGCCGGGGGGCGGACCGGGCCACAGCTGGGGGCGGTCCCGGGCCGCTGGCGTCATGAAATGGGCGTGCCCGGGCCGCCGGCATCATCAAAGGGGCGTGCCCGGGCCGCCGGCGTCATCAAAGGGGGTGGGACCGGCTCCTCCAAAGCCACTATGCTGCCGGGGAAGCTCCGGGCATCGCCATCTACGGCGACGCTGGGCTTCCCCGTGAGGCTGGTTTAGCGGGGCGCTGCGAGAGGGGCAGGGTGCATTTTGCCCTTTAAAAATCGGGCAGGGCGCAGCGCCCCGATAAAACAGCCTAGCGGGAATACTATCTTTTATATTTTAATAACTAGTCCCTTGATTTAGGACCCTCTAATACTATCAGCAAACTGAAAAATAGAGATAGCTTACCACTTCTCTATGCAGGATCTAATTTCTTTATCAAAGTCCTCATTACCTGACCTGTAAGCCTCTATAGAACAAGATAATTTGCCAACAACATCTACAAAGAACAATATTTTGCCATTATAGAACTTATTTTGAGCCATAAATGTTCTCTTTCATTTACAAAACCCATAAAGATTTAAAATTATCAACAGAGACCTGGACCTTTGCAGTGAGCTCAGGCATTTAAAAAATCATAAATTCAGGACCTGGTTTTCACTTTGAACCCTAAATTCAGCCACTGTACAATCCCTATAGATTGGGCACATAGAGCTCCCTGGTCTAACCAAGAAAGAACAAAGAGCCACATGATGTTATCAGATTCAGTGATGAAGATTGCATCATGGAATCTTCCTGAGATAAACCGTCCTCATGTCCTATGTGTAATTATCAAACTTCAGTTCTGTCAAGAGTTGTCCCCAGTTGCCAAAAGAAGGGAGCAGAGAGAACGTAATAAAGCTGTAACTGGACATTTTAGTGCCCTGTGCCAGAAAGAGAATTGGTGCCTCCCCCCATATACAGCATAATGTCTTCGCCCAAAAATATAGGGGCATTGCTTCATGGAGAAGGGTCACGGCCATAGACTAGTACCAATTCACATCACATAGTAGTGTGTTTGTAATTCACATTATGCTTCACATAATGTCACACAGTAGTACCCCTTATATGTGTTACACCACACAGAAGTGCCTCTTATCTACAGTAGTAGAGCCTCTTACAGCAACACATTATGCTCACACAGTTGAGCCCTTTACATACATTATGCAAACAGATCAGTTGTACTCCCTTGCTAAAATGATGCTGACACAATAGTAGTGCTCCTTACAAACATTATACCCACATAGTAGTGCCTATATAGAAGGGTCAACGAAATCCTCAACTGCATACCAGGGGTAAAGCACTTGTAGCCTAAACCAAATGGTGTAATAAAAAAAATGGGTATTTGTTTCCTAGTACGGCGCCCGTCGTGGGTGATCGCATACCTTAACTTAAGGTATGCGATGGACGCGACCAACGCGATTTTAGGGCTATTTTTACCCTTTTCCCCGACAAGTAAAAAATCGCGTCCATCGCATGCCTTAAGTTAAGGCATGCGATGCGACCAACGTGATTTAACATTGAATGCATCGTATTCAATGTTAAATTCCTATGTAAAATCGGGTCCATTGTATGCCATTATAATGGCATACAATGTAACCGATGCGATGGACCCGATTTTACATAGGAAACAATGTTAAATAGGCCAATGGACACGATTTTTCATTGTATACCCACCCTGATGGGTAATTTACATGACAAATGCCCCCCCATTGTTAACGCCACCCCACGATGAACGTCAACCCGAAGCGTGGCGAGCGCAGCGAGCCCGCAAGGGGCGGCGGCACGCGTCCTCCGACCTTTTCATACCCCCACTATCCACGTCGGCGTGAGGGTGATTTTATATAGTGTGGCGAGCGCAGCGAGCCACCTAGCCCGAAGCGTGGCGAGCGAACGCGTAATACCTGTGAAGTAATGCGCGTCCCCACACGGGGCTCGCTGCGCTTGCCACGCTTCGGGCTCGGTGGCTCGCTGCTCTCGCCACACTATATAAAATCAACTCCACGCCGACGTGGGGGTATGAAAAGGTTGGAGGACGCGTACCGCCGCCCCTCGCGGGTTCGCTGCGCTCGCCACGCTTCGGGTTGGCGTACATCGCGGGTTGGCGTTAACAATGGGGGGCCATTTGACCCATCAGAGCGGGGAAACAATGAAAATTGGGGTCTGGGGGGCATTTAACATTGGGGCCAATGTAAAATTTGCGTCGATCTTGTCGATCGCAACGCATGCAATTTGGTTGCATGCGATGGACGCGATTTTTTGGGACCCGATGGATACAATTTCCATCGCTGGCGCCATGCTAAGAAACAAATACCAAAAAATGTAACAGGCCTACACGCACACATACATTTACATACAGCACACACTCTCTCTCCTCATGTGCTTTTCTAACAATATATCTCTGCCAATGTTATAATTGTGTCGGTGTCCACTGCTGCTGCAACTCTCTTTTATTTACCATGTACTTGTCCTAATTCGCATTTGTATTGTACTGTAAATCGTTATTTTCTTGGGTTTTTTTTTTGCTCATCAATGTATTGTCAGGTGCTGTGGAACAATAAACATATATACACACACACACACACACACACATACACATATACACATACACATACAGGGGTTTATTCTAGTTCATTCTTTCTGACAAAATCCTTCTTAGATGGACAAAACCATGTGCACTGCAGGGGGGCAGATGTAACATGTGCAGAGAGAATTAGATTTGGGTGAGTTATCTTGTTTCTGTGCAGGGAAAATACTGACTGCATGATTTTACACTTCAATATAGATCTCACTTTGAAGAAAAACCCCACCCAAATCTAATTCTCTCTGCACAAGTTACATCTGCCCCACCCGCAGTGCACATGGTTTTGTCCATCTAAGAAGGATTTTGTCAGAAAGAGTGGACTAGAATAACCCCCCCAGTGTACACAAACATGGAGAAGTGACACTGTGGCCCCTCATCTCACTGTCATCTGGAGCTCTTTGGTCTTTGGGCTGCTGTGGTGCCTGTGTCAGGGTCTTTCTGGCGAGAACTGGGTGTGTTGATTCCGGTACCGTGGGAGGAAAGACAGAAGGGCCCTTTCAGGCCTATCCTGAAGCTGAAATCTCTGAACCTTCACCTGTGGGTGGACCACCTCAGGATGTATTCTCTGAGGATGGTTCTCTTGAGTTTAAAGCCGGGAGAATTCCTAGCATCCCTGGACATTCAAGATGCCTATTTGCACAGAACATCAGTCTTTGCTGCGTTTCGACCTCTATCTGCAATTTCAGGATCTCCCCTTCGGCTGTCGACAGCTCCAAGGGTGTTCACGAAGATAATGGTGGTCATGGCGGCAGTTCTCAGACTCCAGGGAATTGTAATTATCCTGTACTTGGACGATCTCTTGTTCAAGGCAGTCAGCAGAGAAGTTGCATAAAAATCTAGCAGCTGCAACTCATTTCTTGCAGAGCCGTGGGTGGATATTAAATCTGCCAAAGTTCCAGCTGTGTCCCACTCAGAGACTACAGTTTTTGGGAGTAATTCTGGATACACACCTTCATCTGGGTTTGTTTCCAGAGGTGAAGGCCAGGGACATTCGTTTGTTAGTGTTGGCAATTCTGCAGTGGCCAGGACCTCCAGTATGGCAGTGTTTAAAACTACTGGGCAAGATGGTTGCGACCTTCGATACCCTTCAGTACGCAAGGTTCCACTCAAGACCTTTTCAATGGAACATACTTTCCAGTTGGTCAGGGAATCCAAAGTCCATGAAGCAAGAGACAGTTCTTCTGGCTCAGGAGACTGGGGACTCGTTACTGTGGTGGACGGATATGGAATCCCTCCAGTTGGTACGCTCCCTTCGCTCACGGGACTCGGTGCTTGTCACAACCGATGCCAGCCTCAGGGGCTGGGGGGCAGTAACCCTGAACCTGAAATTGCAGGGTCTATGGTCCAGTGTGGAGTCTTCATTGCCGATCAATATACTGGACCTGCGGGCGGTCTGGAAGGCGCTTATGAAGGCAGAGGAGTTTCTGAATGGATCTCACATTCAAATTCAGTCAGACAATGCCACGGCCTTGGCTTATTTGAACCACCAAGGGGATACTCGCAGCAGGATGGCGATGCTGGAAGTCTCTCTGATTTTCTGGTGGGCAGAAGCAAATGTTCCGGCTCTATCGGCTGTGTTCATTCCAGGGATTCGGAATGTGGAAGCAGATTTTCTCAGCAGGGCAGAGGTGTTCCAGGAAATTGTGTCTCTTTGGGGGCTCCCAGAGGTGGACTTGATGGCGTCCAGACACAATCATCTGGTAACCAAGTTCTAACCAGGGATCCGATGGCGTGGGCAGAGGATGCCATGACGGTTTCGTGGTGCTTCAGCATTGCTTCTGTCTTCCCACCGTTTCCCATACTGGCTCGGGTTCTCAAGAGAGTGAGGACACAAGGGGCAAAGATCATTCTAATAGCTCTGGATTGGCCAAGGAGGTCTTGGTATTCCAACATACTGAGATTGTCAACAGCGTCATGGTGTCTTCCACTTCGAACATACCTTCTTAAGCAAGGTCCTTTTCTCCATCAGGACCTAGCTCGGCTCAATTTGACAGCTTGGCTCTTGAAACCTCCATGTTGAAGAAGAAAGGTTTCTCGGAGGCATCCGTACTATGATTCGTGCAAGGAAACCGGTTTCAGCTGCAAATTATTATAGAGTTTGGAAGACGTACATTAGGTGGAGTGAGAGACAGAAAGTTCACACCTCCAGATTTAAGGTTTCTAGACTTCTAGAATTCCTGCAGGATGGATTTCCACTGGGTTGAGCCTGCAATCCTTGATGGTGCAGTTGTCAGCCTTGTCTGTTTTCTTTCAAAAGAAAGTGGCTTTGTTGCCGGAGGTGCAGACGTTCCTCCAGGGGGTTACTCGTCTTAAACCTCCCTATAGACAACCTGTGGCGCCTTGGGATCTGTCACTGTTGTTGGCAGTACTGCAGAAACCACATTGTGAACCATTAAGGTCAGCTGACCTTAAATTTCTGACCTGGAAACTTACGTTTATATTGGCTATTGCTTCGGCTAGACGTGTGTCTGAATTGGGGGCCTTGTCTTGCAAGTCTCCGTTTTTGGTATTTCATGAAGATAGGACTGTTTTGAGAACAGTTCCAACATTTTTGCCAAAGGTATCCACTTTTGATTTAAACCAGGAGATTCGGAATAGGGACAAACTGAAGAAATTGGATGTTCTTCGCGCACTGCGCGTTTATGTGGACAGAGTGAAGGAGCTTCCTACAACTTGTTACTGGTACTGTATACTGTACATAAGAGAGGGTGGCCAGCTTCTAAGCAGACCATTGCTAGATGGTTAAGGTCGATTATTGCATTTGCATACACTAAAGTTGTCAGACCAGTGCCATCCAGAATTAATGCTCATACCACCAGGTCGGTTGCTTCCTCATGGGCTGTGCATCATGAGGCTAATGTGGAACAAGTATGCAGGGCTGCCACTTGGTCCTCTGTTCACACATTTACCAAATTCTACAGGTTCCATGAGTTTGTGTCGGAGGACACTTAATTTGGACGAGCAGCGATGAGAACTGCGGGCCTGAGCATATCCTCCCAAAGGACCAGCTCTTGGTTGAGCTGTGTCACCAGGATGCATGGAAGAGAAAAGGGGATTTTTGTAAGAGCTTACCGTTCGAATCCCTTTCTCTGAATCCATCCTGGTGACACATCGATCCCTCCCTTACGCTCAGTAAGTAATGCCGTTTCATGTGTTGTCATGTTATGATGGTTATAATTACTTGATTGTGCATATTAATATGTTCAGGTGTTGTACTGAGTAATGTATCCTAGTGTGCTCTGGAAGTTGAACTGAGGAATGCTGGGATGCAGAAGGGAGGAGCCTGCCTGTCTCAAAGCTTTAGCATAGGTGCCTGGCTCCTGCGGACCCTCCTAGATCCCATGGTTGAGCTTTGTCACCAGGATGGATTCAGAGTAAGGGATTTGAACGGAAAGTTCTTACAAAAATCCCCTTTTCTACTGTACAGAGGTGTCATAAATTTATTACCCTTCCTGTGTTTTTTGGTTTATGAGTCCTTCCTGCTGAATTGAGTCTATTCCTCATGCCGTTCTGTGTGGTGGATGAGCAGGGAGTAGTCCATCTGCAGCCTCAGTCCACAGGGCAGCAGAAGAGTAGGCCACAGATCATGCTGGGAGTGGCATAGTGGGTGATTGGCACAGCCCCTCATCCATGCTAAAGGATTAGCTCTGAGCTACAGTATGCCCAGTCTACCCATGCCTTGAGTAAACACTGGGTGCAAGGTCAGGGAATGGGTCTTCGACTGCCTCTTCCTCTGCATCTCTGTCAACCTAACACATGTGCTTCCTGTGAAAGCAGAAAAAAATACAGTCTCTTTATGGTTTGGAGGAATTACGAATACATTTAAAGTTTAGAAAAAGTTAACAAAACAAATTTAGGGTCAACTATACACATTGGTGATACCTACCCAGCAGGGCTGCCATCAAGGGGAAGCTACTGTTGGGACTTTTGTCCTGGGCCCAAACAGAGGGGACCACCTCCACAGCTGTGGACAAGTGCATAACTGTATAGAGAAGTTCTCTTCAAAATAGCCACCATCATTTAAGAGACAAAACAACTGACAATATGGACTAACAAATCCATAGGAACACAAGAAAGCATCTCATCTAACAGTAGTTCGAGAAAAGGTAACATTTTGTCTGCAGATTGCAGCACATTGACCTGATTCACTTCTGTCATGTGATCTTGAATATTCAGGAAGCCAGGGGTATAAATCCCATGAGCCAGTATTTTCTGAGGCCAGTTCTTTATTTTCTGATGCCAATACCCGTGTATACAGTCTGCAATCCATCTCCTGTTCAATCAAGCTGCCACTGCTTTGTTGTACAATCCTGAAGGACTGCTTCCACCTGTATTGCCTGCCAGCATTACTTCTGTCTCCTGCGGCTATCCTGAAGCACTGCTTCTGCGGTATTCCTGCAGTCTCCATTGCTTCACTGGTCAATCAACCTCAGTCATCCTGAATACCTGCCATGCAGAGTCCCTGCAGCCTTCATCGCTTTGCAGGTAATTACAATCCCAATGATTCAGAAACCAAGCTCTGCGGTATTCCCGCAGTCTTCATTGCTTTGCTGGTAGAGTCTCCATCACTTTGTTGGTGTTAGGTTTAAATTTAGGTATAGCTAATAAGGTTCCTGGAGCAGTTGCTGGATGATCAGGATAAACAAATTACATTAACTAAAGTTAATACGGGACACAGGACAGACAAGAGCGACTGACAGGAGCATAGAGGTCCTGCAAGCTGGCCTGCATTCTCCCAGCACATCCAGCAATGCAGAACATCCCAAGTATCTCTCTACCAGTGTGTTTCTATTACTGTCTCTATTCTGTCTTGTTTATTCTAGTGCATAAATAAATCTTACCTTGAACCTGCTACTCTCAATGTTGACATGTTGAGTCAGGGCCCCATACTCCAGCCTCGTTCGGGTCCAGAACTAACCTAACCCATGACAGATAGACACTGTGGGGTATGTCTGTAATTTCTCTTTTGCATCCTAGAAAATGATAAACAGAATCTGATTGGTTGCTTAATGGGACTGTAGAAGCTGAAGGAAGCTGCGGAGAGACTTGGGAGTTTAAGAGATAAAAGGAGGCTGAAGCTGGAGACACAAGGAGGTTGGAGATGGAGAGACACTGGGGACTGGAGAGACAAGGGAGCTGGAACTGAAGAGACCCAAGGTGAGGATGGAGGGATACAAAAAGGGCTGGAGCTGGAGGGATATGATCCTAGAGAGACACAGGGTTATGAGGCTGAAGAAAACTGGTGGGAAGTGACCGGAGATTATCTGTGATGTACAGGATTAGAAGAAAAAGGCTTTGGTTACAGTAAGATCCAATAAGGCACCAGCTCTTAAGAAACCATATAACTGATATAAATGGTATAAAAAAATTAGCAAATACAATTTTCAGGACATTTCACATATTGCCCATTGTCAGAACCTCTGTTACTATGTATTATCTGCTGGGCTGCTATCCGGGGGGGGGGGTTCCAGTCCTAGGCCTAGACAGGCTAACAGCCTTTTTCCTAGAATGGACCATCCTGGTCTGGGATATGGTCATTAGGTCGACAAGCATTGGGTTGACAAGCATTGGGTCGACACCATTAAGTCTGCATGGGTCTAGGTGGACAGGTCATTAGGTCAAAACAAGCATTAGGTCTACATGGCCTACAGTCAAAAGGTCGACATGGGATTTTTCACAGTCTTTTTGAGCTGACATGTACCGACAGGCTTTTTTTCATGCCCTACCATCCACTAGGGCTTCGTGTGAGAATAAAATAGTGTGCCAAGTGTAGCGAGGCACCGTGCGTGAAGCGAGGTGACGCGGTGCTACGGTTCAGTGTCCATGTCGACTGTTTCGAAATTCAGGTAAAAAAATGGTGAAAAACCATATGTCGACCTAATGGTTGTGTTGACCTAATGACCTGTTGACCTATACCCTTTCTGCGTGTCAACCTAATGGTGTTGACTCAATGCTTGTTGACTATTCTCTTGTAGACCTAATGATCCATATCCCCTGGGTTCCACTTTTCCTGGGAATGGCACAAAAGTTCTGCCGACTGTCGCAAATTGTAGTTTACAACAAAGACACATTTTACGCTGTTAAACAGCACAAATCACAAAGATAGACTACAACATCTGCGGTACTAAGCAACTAGGATGTACTAGATGCCTGGCTATCAAGCTATAACCATACAGTACATGAAAACAAGTGCTGAAAATCAGATTTTTTTTTAAATACACAAGCAAAACAAGTGATGATTCTTTCACAAAAATAAGCTTTTTTTAATAATACACACTTAGAAATTGCCATCACTTTTGTTAAGCATACACTTTCAGTTGTTTCATGACCTTTCTGACTTTTAATTTCATATTAGATCCATCCATGATGTATATGATAATGAAATTAGTTATATTTCTACGCAAACAGTAGTCTTCCGGGCTATGTGATCTTCTACATGAATAGTAAACACTGAATGAATTTACCATCTGGCCATGCAGGATTAATACCCATATAGGTAAGGTAAACTCTCAAGCTGACTGGCCTTTAATTGCTGAGGGGATGGGAGCCTACAAACATGCACTTACCAGGTCCTATGATTTCTATTGCTGGCTCTGCTGATTCATAACTGCTGTGCTTGGAGCTCAGAAACCTGTTTCTGTAATGATCATGACAAATGCCCAATCAAACTCTTATGAGCTTTGTTCCTTAGGGCCTTATTCTTGTTCACTCTTTCTGACAAAATCCTTCTTAGATGGACAAAACCATGTGCACTGCAGATGGGGCAGATGTTACTTGTGCAGAGAGAATTAGATTTGGGTGGGGTTTTACTTCAATGTGAGATCTATACTGCAGTGTAAAAATAAAGCAGCCAGTATTTTCCCTGCACAGAAACAAAATAACTCACCCAAATCTAATTCTCTCTGCACATTTTACATCTGCCCCCCTTCAGTGCACATGTTTTTGTCCATCTAAGAAGGACTTTGTCAGAAAGAGTGAACTAGAATAAGGCCCTTAGTTTTACTATTGCATGTGCACCCCACACTATCATTTACACCAGGCATGTCCAACGTTGGCCCTCCAGATGTTTTGAAACTACACATCCCAGCATGCTTTGCCACAGTTTTGCTATTAGAGAATGCTAAAACTATTGCAAAGCATGCTGGGATGTGTAGTTTCAAAACATCTGGAGGGCCAACGTTGGACATGCCTGATTTACACCATTTGTACTGCCATCTCTGTCGTACAGGTTTTGCAGCCACATTACCTATTTTGTAGTTCTTTAGGGTGCTGCAAATACATTCTGGGGTACATTTACTAAAGCTGTGATTTACTCCTGTATCATCTGTACAACTCTATTTGCTTTTAAATTTGTTTCCCAGAATTGGAACAAGCCAAATTGAGTGAAGCAGCTACTTGCATGTAAAAGGCCTGAGAATCTGTGTGTTTAGTAAAAGTTCTACAGCAAATGTTCCCATCTTTTTCAAAGATCGTAATTTCATTTTATGAGGTCAGCATGAACAAATAATTCTTAAGCTGGCCATACATGGCATGATCATGCAGGACACAAGCCAAGAGAGGTGGGAGGAGAGTGATGCAGTTGGCATCTGGACACATAGGCGCCTGAGTCCTGCTGCTGGGCCACCATATTAACTTGCTAATTTGCGGCTGCATCACCCGCATCGCCAGACCCGCCGCCTGGGAAACAGTATGCCGGACCCACGGTAAGCGTGTATTCCGTCCATGGAGTAAAACACGGACGTAGGGCAGGCCAGCCTGTGAGTGCTCTGTGTGGCGTTGGCATCTGGTACCGGACAGTGCGTGTAGTGAGCACTGACTGAGTAGCTCAGCGGCATCCGACCCGTCCGTGTCCCACCGCACTCCTCCCTCTTCGCCGGCACCGGTACTGTGGGGGCATTTATATATTTGGCACTGTGGGGACCTTTATGTATTTGGTACTGTGGGGGCATTTATGTACTTGGCACTGTGGGGGCATTTATGTGTTTGGCACTGTGGGAGCATTTATGTACCTGGCACTGTGGGGGCATTTATATACCTGCACTGTGGGGGCCTTTAAGTATTTGAATATTTGAGACAACTGTACTACATAATATAAATTGGTATTATTTTGTGGACACGCCCCTTCCTCATGAAGCCACTCCCCTAAATTTCTTGCTTGAGCACCCACCAGCAAAAACATAAATCGGCACCTATGTCTGGACAGTCAGAATCCTGATGCTGATAATATCGGCAGCGGGATCGTAAGTATGAGGGAGGGTTAGGCTGCAGGGGTGGGAGCAGGGCTGCCATCAGACTGATGGGTCCTTGATGGCAGCAATGCGGATTCACATGCACTGCAGGCAACCATAGTGGGACACTGCCGGCGGCATTCGAGATTTGGAGACGATGACAAACCAATGGAGGGTTGTGGATCTGAAGCCAATCGGTAGCGCAGATGAAGATCCAAATATGTCCCTACTACTGTCCCTCTGTGGGTGGCTGCTATGGGCACCTGATGTCCTGCGGCCGGTGCCTAAAATAGGTAAGCTATGGGGGCAGGCGGAAGTTGTGGGTGTGAGGTGGATGGGTGGAGTCTTGCTTACTCTGTCAGTCCTGGGCCCCACAATCTTGTATGGCAGCCATGGGTGGGAGGTTAAGGGTTATGCTGGCCACACATCAGGCCAATGGGTGCTTACAATGTTAAAAGCACCCCCACGCCACCCCCAGTGTCAACGCCAACTGGAAGTGTGGCAAGCCCGCGAGGGGCGGCGGTACACGTCCTCCTACCTTTTCATACCCCCACTATCCACGTCGGTGTGAAGTTGATTTTAGATAATGTGGCAAGCGCAGCGAGCCACCAAGCCCGAAGCGTGGTGGGGGGACGCGGCATGCATGTAAATAATACGCGTCCCCTCGAGGGGCTCGGTGGCTCGCTGCACTCGCCACACTATCCAGAAAATCAACTCCACGCCGACGTGGACAGTGGGGGGTATGAAAAGGTCGCCACGCTTCGGGTTGGCGTTCATAGTGGGGTGCATTTAACATTGTAAGCACCCATTAGGGTGCTTATACAATAAAAATCGTATATGCGGGCCATTTAACATTGAAAACACCCATTAGGGTGCTTATACAATTTAAAATCGCATCGCATGCGGCTATATGGCATGCGATGCAATGTGATACAATGCATAAGATGCCATACGATTGAAAATCGTGGGCGCCGTGCTAGGAAACTAGTAACAGCAAATGTAGTATTTACTTCAGAAATTTGCTCCCAAAATCTGGAAAAGGACATAAACTGTCACAGACACTGTAGTTGAACCTGTTTGATTTAAACAATTTGACTGAAAGTTTTTGTCCATTTTCCTGAGTTTGTGAGCACATTTCTGATTTTCCTTTGCTCCCATCCAGTACCATATTTTTATTCCATCCAAGTAACTAGCATTGTCCGGGAAGATGCCTGATAACTTTCACCAGGGACATGGGAAAGGGGTCCGGAACGTTACATTTATTGCTACATGCCCGGACTATACAGGGAGGCTTTATTGTCCCCGTCCTCCTGTCCCTGGTAACAGGTGTCACAGGCAGCCCTGCCAGACAGGACACTCCCAGTTCAGGAGGGGGGGGGGGGGGGTGTGTCCCGAACTGGGAGTGTCCTGTCCGGCAGGGCTGCCTGTGACACCTGTCACCAAGGACAGGAGGAGGGGGAGAATAAAGCTTCCCTGTAAAGTCCGGGCACATGTAGCAATAAACGTAACGTTCCGGACCCCTTTTCCATATCCCTGGTGAAAGTTATCACAGGCATCTTCCCGGACATGACACGGCCCAGGACAGGACACCCCCAGACCGGACACTACAAGCTCCGGACTGCACATTTTGATGTCCAGGGTCTTGTCCGGTTCTGGTTTTTACATAGTCCCTAAAAAATGGAACGATCCGGACCTTACAGGGGGACTTTAATATCTCCCTTCTTGTCTCCCAGGTGACAGGTGTCACAAACACCCCCAGGACAGGACATCCCTCAGACAGGAAACCCCCCAGACCGGCAACTACAAGCTCAAATGGCATATTTATAAATAGAGCCTTTCCAGTATGGCTTCCCGGGGGCGAGGTTCGGTTCTGGTTTTTACCAAGTCTCTTTAAAAACTAATCAATCCAAATGTTTTAGAAACCATTTTCAGGCTGTGAACAATCATTACTTGGTTGCTGGTGGCACTATTATCATGTGTGTATGGCCAACTTTAGTGCACATCTTGATAATGTATCCATTACCGTGATTTCACTGCGATTGAGAAATACACGGATTTTACCCGGCATTATAATTTGCCTTTTAGCACAGGTTTTTATGCAGTGAGAATGGGTCTACCCGTGTGTGCATATCTGGATCTCAAACACGGGTAAAAAAGAAGGGTTTTACCCGTGTATGAGATCCGGGTACACGACCCGTTCACACTGCAAAAAATCCTGTGTTAAAAGGCAAATTTCTGGGTCAACATGCTAGACCCGTGAATTTGCCTGCAGTGATAACGGGGTATTATTCAGTAAATAATTAGCAGTTTATTGCTGTCTACCATCTATGATACCTATATGATATAATATAATACATTGTTGTTTTGTGTAATTTGTGAATGAAATAAAGCACATCGGTAGTGCAGTAACTGCATTCCACATTTGGTCAGCAGAGGGCGCACCGACTGCTGTCCCAATGCAGCAGGTAATTGACCCATGTGGGGAGGGAGTGAGAACGAGAGAGGAAGGTTGAGCTAGTAAGAGGTCCTGGGTGGGGAAGCCACAGTGTCTTAACAGCGCTCACAGCTTCCCATCATTACTCCTCTATCTCGGAAGACCCGCAGCTCCCGATATGGGGACAGCCCCTGCAGCATGGATCTTTCTGATCTTTTCCCTTTTGAGTACAACCCCAGGACAATGCAAGGTAATTATTACTGATCACATCATCATAGTACCCTAGTGTTACATCATGGCTTCAAAGCCTAGCACGCTGATATTTCAGGATATATGTAAAAGAAGGCTCTGCAGCGTGGGCTGTAATCTCACCAGTACATACGTACAGCATTGCATCTGGTGCTTACAATGCTTTATTCTCTTATTGTATATCTGTTATGTATGAAGTTCCCTGTGAGTACCAGGCAGGACACTTTTTAGAGTGTAGCAGAAGGAAGTTGGATTATGATGGCTTTCCCCAGGAGTATGGTAACAACCTTCATGGCAGCTTGGGGTTCAAGGGTTTGACATTGATGGTCTTATTGCTTTTACTTGATAAATAGATCATATTACTAATTTATATTCTATTACATCACTGTGGGAGGCTGACTTCTGTTATCCTGTGGCCATACATAGTAAATGTCTACCCAAACTTTCCTAGTGGGTTCATTCTGTATATAGTAAATATCCCTGGCTCTACAAACATGCGGCACATAGTCTGTGTCAGCCTGTGTATACTGTAAGTGAATATTTGCAGCAGTAAGGTTTCAGAGGCTGAGCTGCGGGTTCAGCATGTGTGAGAATGTATCTGCATGCGTTGAGAAGTAGTGTTGTGGAACCTGAGCCTGTCCTTTCTACTGCTGCTCTTAATCAATTTCACGCCTACCTTTGCCAGAGAAGAGCACCCGCCTTTGGAATGCAGTCCAGTTATTTGAGGACACAGAGCTGCATTGATTCTGCAGCTCAATCTAATTAAAAGTGCATTTCTTGGCTAAAGGGATGGAGGCCGGTAAAAAATGAAATATACGTATTTTTCTGCGTGAATATAAACTTTTACAATTGCCCCATCAGGGTGAATCACTTGATAACGTTTGTTGCAGTAAGTAATGCAGTATAGTAAATATACAATCAGAGCATGTGTTTCCCAGATTATAGCTATTACTGCTGGAACCGTTTAGGATTGCTAGTTTATACCACTTTCACATCGCCGACACGTTTTAAAAACCGGTATTTAGAACGGTAATTAAAACGGGTCAGAGCCTTAACATTGCCGCAGATTACCGTTTTAAATACCGGTTTATACACCTTTCACATCGCACTTTTAAAACGGTAAATTGCCGTTTTTTTTTACCTTTTTAAAACGTTTAAGCCTGCACTGTGAATGCATAGCATTGTACACATTCACATTGCACAAAAAACGGCAAGGAACCGTGTAGGACTCTGCTTTTTACACGGTTCGAAATGCCAGTTAACTTTAAACGGTAAATCGGCTGTGGTGCATTCACAGTGCAGGCTTAAACGTTTTAAAAAGGGAAAAAAACGGCAATTTACCGTTTTAAAAGTGCGATGTGAAAGGGGTATTATTTGGTTGTGACATTATGATCACAGTGTTCTTTTCAGCTGTACACAGTTATATAGTAAACTTCAGTCCAAAATAAGCCATTGTTTTGTCTTTTATGAGTATAATATGTATATGAGTATAATATAATAATATGCACACTGGTAATTGCTGTTTCTCTCTATTTATTATTTTATTTGGTACTTGTGTATTATCACGGCTCCCACGATTTCCATCTTATGGGATCTTATACAATTTAAAATTGTATACCATTGTATATGGCATACGATGAGATGAGATTTTAAATTGTATAAGCACACTAATGGGTGCTTTCAAGGTCAATTGGCCCCCCTATAAGTTTTTTAATTGTATAAGCACCCTAATGGGTGCTTACAATGTTAAATGCACCCCCACGCCACCCCCACTATCAACGCCAACCCGAAGCGTGGCGAGCGCAGTGGTACGCGTCCTCCGACCTTTTCATACCCCCACTATCCATGTCGGCGTGGAGTTGATTTTATATAGTGTAAAACAGGAGTTGATTTTATATAGTATAAAACATGTAATATGTATTTTCATACTTAAATATCAACGCCAAACCGAGCCCGAAGCGTGGCGAGCGCATGCGTAATACTTTACATGTATTACGCGTCCCCGTGCGGGGCTCGCTGCGCTCGCCACGCTTCGGGCTCGGTGGCTCGCTGCGCTCGCCACACTATATAAATTCAACTCATGGATATTGGTTGTATGAAAAGGTCGGAGGACGCGTACCGCTGCGCTCGCCACGCTTCGGGTTGGCATTGATAGTGGGGGTGGCGTGGGGGTGCATTTAACATTGTAAGCACCCATTAGGGTGCTTATACAATTAAAAATCTTATAGGGGGGCCAATTGACCTTGAAAGCACCCATTAGTGTGCTTATACAATTTAAAATCTCATCTCATCTCTTGTCATTGTATGCCATATACAATGGTATACAATTTTAAATTGTATAAGATCGGGTCCCATCGCAGCACATCTCATCTCATTGCATACCATCTTAAGCCATATGGTATGCAATGAGATGGGAGCCGTGATAATACACAAGTACCTTTTATTTATTTACAGTTTCTTATATAGCGCAGCAGATTCCGTTGCCCTTTACAATAGTAGACCGTGATAAGACAAACTGGGTAACAACAGACAGACTTGGAGGTAGGAGGGCCCTGCTGCAAGCTTACAATCTATAGGATGGGGTATTTATACAAGTTTGGAGAGAGCTAAGATTGTGAGAGAGAAAGTACCAACCAATCAGTTCTTAACTTTCAAACACAGCCTGTAAAATGTAATGCAGAAGCTGGTTAGCCAGTATTTTATCACTCCCAATTTTATCTCTCTCTGGACTTTGACAAATAATACTCGGTCATATCTCACAGCATGACCCATACCAGGAGGGCCACAATGCTCTGTTCCTGGACTTCCCTCTTAATGTATAACTGCAGACACCTGTGTTGAAATAAAGTATATTGGTTCAAACATTACCGAGGTTTGGATGATCTGCTTGTTGATGCAATGCTTTCATGTCTGCATGCCATTAACCATCTTGTATGCTGTGAATTACCCCTATAGATAAATCTATATGACTAGTGACTTATTTCAGCTAAAGTAAATAAGAGACAAATAAGGGATGGATCCAAGAATAATGGATGTGCATTTATTTAAGACTTTTACTAATTTATTGGTTTGATTCATTTGTGTGATTGTATCCTTTTCTGAGGAAGTGGGCCACATAACTGCTTAAAACTCATTTATGTATGAAAATACAGATTACCTGTTTTATATGGGCAGCACATATGTGTAATGGTTAGCATTACTACCTCCCAGCACTGAGGTTATGGGTTCGATACCCACCATGGCCCTAACTGTGTGGAGTTTGTATATTCTCCCCATGTTTGTGTGGGTTTCCTCCGGGTACTCCGGTTTCCTCCCACAATGCAAAAATATACTGGTAGGCTAATTGGTTCCCAACTAAATTAACACTAAAATCTAATGTGTGTACATGTGGTAGAGAATATAGATTGTATGCTCCACTGGGGCAGGGACTGATGTGAATGTTCTACTTTACTCTGTAGAGCGCTGCAAAATATGTATGTGCTACATATTAAACTGTTAATAAATAAATAAATAAATAATATGGTTTCCTCCTCTATGGCAGCACTGACAATACTTGTGGATTATCACGCCTCCCATCGCATGCCATATATAGTGGCATGCGATGGGATGCGATTTTTGCAGTTTTCCCCGGTTTTTACAAAATCGCATGCGATTTTTAACAGAAAAGCATCCAAATGCATTGAAATTAGTATGAAACCTGTTCAATGGTCCCCAAATGGCATTTTTGAGGCTGTACCACCCCCACTATCAACGCGAACCCGAAGCGTGGCGAGCGGCGGCGATACGTGTCCTACGACCTTTTCATACCCCCACTATCCACATCGGCGTGGAGTTGAGAATAGAAAGTGTGGCGAGCCCGAAGCGTGGCGAGCGCACGCGGACACCTGTGAAGCCCGCAAGGGGAAGCGGATACCTGTGAAGGTATCCGCGTCCCCTCGCGGGGCTCGCTGCGTTCGCCTCGCTTTGGGCTCGGTGGCTCGCTGCGCTCGCCACACTTTTTATTCTCAACTCCACCCCGACGTGGATAGTGGGGGTATGAAAAGGTCGTAGGATGCGTACCACCGCCCCTCGCGGGCTCGCTGTGCTCACCACGCTTCGGGTTCGTGTTGATAGTGGGGGTGATACAGCCTCAAAAATGCCATTTGGGGGCCATTGAACATGTTTCATACTAATTTCAATGCATTTGGATGCTTTTCTGTTGAAAATCGCATGCGATGTAATGCTTTCATGTGCGATGGCCATTGTGGGAGCCGTGATACTCCACAAGTACCGCACTGACTTCTGGGTATGTTCCGCCTTATTGGACAGTAGACAGGAAAGCGAAAAGACACCTGCAGCATATAATGGCTACTCCTGGGGTGGGGGGCTCCCCTGTTGCTGGCTGCTTTCATCCTGCTCTCCTCAGGCCGGAGAAGGAGCGCTGCTGCTGCTTTACAGCTCACTACCGCTCTCCAGTTGCCGGCGCCCTAGGCAAATGTCTGGAGCTGTCTAGTGGCCCTGGATCTACATGAAAACTGGATACCACCTTGGGAAGCAACTGCGGACTTGTCCGCCTTACCACCTCATTCTCAAAGAAGTTGAGGAATGGCTGCTCTACCCACAAAGCTTGGAGTTATGACACATTTCTCGTTTGAGCTAATAGCCATGAAAAAATATTACTTTTCAAGATAGAAATGTTAAATGAACATCTTCAAAAAGGTTCCAATGGGGGTTCTGTCAGTACATTTAGTACAAGATTAAATCCCATGGTGCTAAAGGTGAACGGAAACTGGCCTCACTTTCTTTGATGCCTGAACAAACCTCATTACCTATTTGTTAATTGCACTGATTCTGTCCAACATTGCACTTAGTGCAGGGAACTGGAAAATAAACCTCTCCAGTCCAGTCTGTAACAAAAAAAATATCAAGGATTTTTGGGAATTAGACTTCTTCTTACCTTTATTGCACCAACAGACATATTTTTTCCAAATTCTATAAGTAGCACAAGTCAAAGATTTGTGGCTTTTAGCAGGATTGTTATTACGCTCTTGGGAAAAACCTAATTTTCTAGATTTCTGACCTTGGTAGCCATGCCATCCGGTTCCATGACTTTGGTTGAGGTGGACACAAATTACCTTGTTTTAGAAGGTCGGGAGCTGCCGGCAATTTCCAGGGCCTGTTGACATATAGTTGCAGGACTTCAGGAACCAGGCCCTTGTTGGCCATTATGGGAGTATCACTATTACAGCACCTTTCTCCCTCTCTGTCTTCCTCAATACTCTTGGAATCACAGGAAATACATATGCCAGTCCTATTTCCCACATGGCTGAAAAAGTGTCTACTTGTGCCGCTTGGTGGTCTTGGTACATAAAAAAAAGCATAAAACTCCTTTTATTAACTTAGCTTTTATCGTAGTTAATCTGACTAACACACAAAAAAACTGTCTATATGAACTCCCAGGTACTTTTACTGGTTTCTGGGTCTTTTTTTGGGTCTTAACTGACTTATCATAGTTTATTAACCAACCATGATCATACAAACAGTCCAGAACTTCTGCCGTATGCCTTTTTTGCTTGTTGATCCCCATCTGCAGCAATCTGGATACGGCCATATTATAAGGTACCTTGCAGCAGGGCAGCAGGGCAGCATGGTAGGCAGCGGGCATTGAAGGGCTCCTAGTCGGCAGGTCCCAGACTGATTGCTGAAAGCATCATGCAAGAGGAGACTGGTGCACAGACAGCGGGGGCAATGGGGATCCGGGCAGCGCGTCCGTGCTCAGGAGGAGGACGTGGAGGAAGGTCCATTAGGAGATTGTCATTTCATCGGCGGGGGGTCCCTGCCGCAAATGGGAAATAGCAGAGCCGTTCCTTAAATATGCGTACATTGAATTCGTGGCTCATTAGATATGCACATATCTAATGAGATCATAATTAAATGTGCGCATATTTAATGAACGGCTCCGCTATTTCCCATTTGCGGCAGGAACCCCCCTGCCGATGAAATTACAATCTTCTAATGGACCTTCCTCCGCGTCCTCCTCCTGAGCACGGACACGCTGCCCGGATCCCCAGTGCCTCCGCTGTCTGTGCACCAGCCTCCTCCTGCATGAAGACACAAGAGAGATTACTATTCGCACAGGACCCTCATTGATTTTGAGGATTATGGGTGGACCCCCAATTAGCTGTGTACACTGAATATTCTATTACAAATACTGTGGGGGGTGTGCTACCACTGGACATCAAAATTGACACATATAACAAAAGAAGAAAAGTATGTCCTGACGTGGTGCACCTACTGTGACTCACACGAGTAAAAATTAACTTTTATTCACAATTTAAGAAAGCGAAATATAAAAACACACAAACAAAACATATACGCAATGTGTTTTAAAAACGGCGGCTCACTGGCTCCACACAAAGTTATGACTGTTGTAGTGTATTTAAGCACAGGAGTGGGTAGCCGACACTTCTTGTAGTATTTATATTAAATTTAATATCTTAGTGTCTTATTGGCTAAATTCCCTGTGTGGAGGTGCAACGAAGTGATAGTCGTGTGGTGGTTAAATGTCCATGTGGTTAACACAATATTTAGGTGCAAATCACAAATAATTCCTTTCACTCTGAGATAGTATCTCAGTAATTTGCCTAAATGCCTGCCTGGGCTGCTGCTTATTGTTGCAGATAGAAGAGACCCTTGATATTAGTTGACACGGGCGTCGACCAGTATCACAAATTTACCCCAAGGGGATCTACTGGTGATTATCACTCATGGTGAACTGGGATGTATATGTAGGTCACCAATGATCCTGTCTGGGATTATCAACACAGATGTCGACTGAGGATTCCCACCAGCAAAGATTGAACACTCTGTCTCTTTAATGAAAGTACTGTAGCTGGAATTGCTATAGATTAGAAACAGTATCAGTGTAACCAATATTGATCACGAGTCGAATTTCTATGTCAATTGGTAAATGCTGGTTAAGAGTCAACTTTCTTATGTTGACTGTTGTGTCAGCAGCATTTGGTGCAGGCAGAGGAACTATAGAGTAGCCCTTATGGTGATTTTCCACAGTAAATCAGGGTATTAATATATGACCCGCATATGATATGTGGTTATATGTCCGAAAGAATCACCATTGGTTGGACTGCTACGATAATATTATATATGGCAGAGTAGGAGGATAGGAATCATTACTAGGTGTAATAGCTGCAACATAAGTATGAGTATGTGTAGTGTGTAATTCTCTACACAAATGAGGGTATTTAATACACTGGTGCGGCTGGTGCAATTGTTACCACTCACTGGACACGTTTGTGGCGTAATGTCCTGCACCCTAATTAGAGCAGTGTTGCCGGATAGAAGCAGAGTGCTCCAAACGTGCCCCCTTGCAGACTATTATTCTGCGACTTAAAGGTGTCACCAGTAGCGCCCACCACATCAGTGAGGATCTCCTCACACTATCAGGTCATGCACCTAACCACACTCCTGCTTGTTGCTTTCAGCAATCAGGAACCACTAGGAGAGAGGAAAAAAGGTGTATTGCGCTGCTGAATATAATAAATCACAACAATTTGGAATGTGGAAATAACACAATATTGGCTGAAATAATAAAATGAATGACGGACACACTGTTTGTTTTGTAAATTTATGTAAGAAAAATTATAAAAATATACATTTAATTACATACAAAAAAATAGACAATACATATAAATAAATTGATCGAATATATAAAATATAGCAAATTTAACTACTGAACTGGGAGTATACTGAACTGAGAACTACTGAACTGAGAAGCATAGCTAAGCTATTTTATAAGACCGGGATCCCAGTTCAGTAGTTAAATTTGCTATATTTTATATATTCGATCAATTTATTTATATGTATTGTCTATTTTTTGTATGTAATTAAATGTATCTTTTTATAATTTTTCTTACATAAATTTACAAAACAAACAGTGTGTCCGTCATTCATTTTATTTCAGCCAATATTGTGTTATTTCCACTATATTCAGCAGCGCAATACACCTTTTTTCCTCTCTCCTAGAGGTTCTTTCTATATCGTTTAGTGTGAGTCTAGGCGGACTCATCAAGGTGTCTCCTGCAGCTGATTATATATAAATTAAACTACACTACCAAGCGCCAGGCATTGTAGCCCGGAGAGGTTGTGTATAGGCCCACTCCGGACTATAAATCCATTTGCTTTCAGCAATCAGTCTGGAACCTGCCGACTAGGAGCCCTTCAATGCCCGCTGCCTACCATGCTGCCCGGATGCAAGGTACCAGCTGCAAGGTACCAGGGGAGGGGGGGAGCAAGCTAACAGGGCTGGGGGGGAAGCTAGGGTACCAGCTGGCAGGTATGGGGGGAGGGGCAGGACAGGTACCAGGGGACACAAGGGGTTTAAACGGTATTACTGCAATGTGAATGGTACTTAAACGGTATTTAAAACGGTAATCTACTGCAAGTGAATGAGTGTGCAGTCCTGGAGTCAGTATTTATAGGAAAGAGGTGGTGACCTCATTTCCTGTTAATATAATCAACTTTTCAAATAATGTGATAATATAAATAATTATTTCTGTAAGATAGTGAGAGTGTATTTACTATTTTATTATGATATCTATTTATATTCAAGTGTCCTATATAATATATCTTATATGTGCAGTAGGTGAGTGTGATCTGGGGCTAAGGTTTTTTTTTTATATTATTAATCTGATCCTGATATAGTGGGGTACCTAGATCTAGTGTATAGGATTAATCTAAACGAAAAGGGTATAAAATATAAGTTTTAAAATTAGAATAATAGCTTACTTGGGTGGTTTGTGTTCCACCTGCCCAACGTTGGAACGCACACCCATCTTCCTGGAAGTTACTCGTATAAGATGCGGCTTGCGTTCCACCTCTTAATTAGGTGGAGCGCACTGCCACATGTCAGTGTTATATTTGTTTATGCGTCCCACCAGCTCCTTAGGTGGAACGCACCGCCAAATGTTCATATTGAGGCGCTATGCGCCTCTAGAACGGACTGATTATATTTCATTGTACTTTGCACTAATGTGCACTATTATTATTTAGTCCAGTATTAATGCCGATCCGGATTTTTACCTATATCCCAGTTATCCCTATGGGTCTTATTACTGCTATTAATTAGGGGCTATTTAGGGGTCTTTATCTCATAATTAAAAATTTATTAGTGTGCGATACATCTAGTAAAAGTGGAACTCCTCATTTTTGGGGTGAATATATGAAATCACTCTTAGGTGATATAAAAATGAAATATTAAGTGATATATTGTGACCAGTGTTTATAATAATAATAAATATATTGGGCTTACATATCAATTATCTTTTGATAGATCGAAGATTTAATGGCTATAGTGTGTTTTAATTTAGAAAGAATGACCTTTATTTTACAAATAGTATATAAACCTCAAGCTACATTTGAGTTACACATAATAGATACAATGTTACAAACTGTTACATTTAACACAAAAAAATGTTTCATTTGGGCGCTACAACACTATTGTGGAGATATATTGATCTCTCTATATCTATCTCTATATCTATATCTTTATTATTTTTATATGTAATAACTTTATTATAACATTTTATTTTAATTTATCCACATTTTATTTCAATCTTCTTAAATGTATTTAATTTTACCTTATTTCAATTTACTTAAATGTGTTTATTTTTATTTATTTTATAATTATCATCATAGAGATCTTGCTATTGCCGCCCCACTTAGGCTCCTCCCACTTTATTTCATCCTGTTGGAAAGCATACATTCTACTTTTTCAGGATGTTTTCATTCCTCAAAACCTAGCCCTTTAAGACCTGCGACAGAAGAAAAACGTTTGTCTTGGCTTCTAAAATAACCAGCCTCACAATTCCATCCCATTAACAATAAAAAAAGGCTCAACAGGTTATTGAACAGGTCTGGGTTAAAATCCCTCTCTGATTTATGTTAGTACCGATTCCTTTGATATCATGGATTCCTCCATGTCACAATCTTCTGACTTGTCACTTAGGATTGGCATGGCTGTCTTCGCTGATACTTTTGTAACTAAAGAAGATTTTAGTAAGGTATCCGATAATGCTGTTTAACCATTCTTTCAAATTCTGACATTTGAGGCCAGGGCAACTGCTATTGTACTAATTTGCATGTCTCCCATACACTTCCAGTAATTTTCTCTGGCAAGGCTTTATCAACTAACCAGCACCTGAGAATGCACCTTCTACTGTTTGGCTTTAAGTTCCATCTGACTTCAGACCTGATAAATAATAAAACTAAATAGGAAATCCTTAGGAGTGGCATACCCCAATTTTTTTGCATGTGGACATTTTTTCCTCCATATTTATAATGCAGCAGGCACCAATGAACACAGAAGTGAAAAATCCAGCATGAGCAAGCGAACACATAGTCACATGTTCTTATCCATTTTCTAGTGGTGCTTGCTGCTGACACACCCACTTTGCACTGTGGATTAACCTGGGCAACAATGTTGACACCACTGCCTCTGGTTGCCCCAATAAGTGGGGAATGGTCTGCAGCTTGGAAGCTCGCTTCCTCAGTGTAATGAGGCCGCCCAACACCTCTCGTTCTCTGCAGTGGCGGCAGGGGAAACTTCCATGCTCCCTGAGGTAAGCCATCCTGGTGTGTGTGCTACTGCCTAACTGCCCACAGGAAAGAAAAAGACACAGAAATACAGTAGGTGGGAGTGGCCATTTTATGCTGCTGGTGTTTCAAACAAATCTGGCACCACCGCTGACTGCGGCCCGTTAGTGTTATTTCTAGTGCTGCGCTACTCTGCCATTCTCTGTCTGCCCTCTCCCTCCCCACCAGCGATCTCTCCAGCCCCCTCTCCCCAAACCCCACGCCGCTGAAAGCGTTCCCTCCACCCCCCACCCGTAGATTGCATTTAAGCAATCGCATGAGTTTTTTAATTGCAATTCGAGAGATATTACGTGCTGCACCTAAGATCTATGGATGCGACATTTGATGGCGTGCCTGCACATCGCATCGAATGGTCCCTTTAAAATATGCCTACAATCATTTGATTTATCGGCCAGATGTGGTTGAATGCAATATCTCACAAGTGCATGGGCAGCATAACTGTGTTCCTCAATTAGTGAAGAATGTTGCCTAATTAGTAAACTATTGCTACTTGCAATTAATTAGTGAAAAAATGTAATACAGAGCAGTCCCGACAAATTGTTACTCTAGGAATTCACAGATTGGGGTTAGCAGAGCATTCAGGAAAATACAGGGTTCAATACAATAACTATTACAAAAAGAAACGGCAATGTCTCTTCCCCCTCCCCAAAGCTACGTAGATAATTATAATGTCTGTTATAGGACCTTTTTGTAGCTGTAGACGGAAATGGGACATGGCTCTTTAGTGCAGTGATTCAATTTACTAAAATAAATGGTGAACTATGAACTCTGCAGCAATATCTCAAATGGCTAAAAGAGCACAGCAGCTGAAATAAAGTTGATGCCTTTCTTCTATCCTGTCTTTAGCTCAGTGTCTTTGATGGGTTGATAGAAAAAAAGAGTCCTCTGTTTTAAAGCCAAAAATACATAACACACACAGAGCATACGTTGTCCGTAAAAACACAGCTGTGTTGTACAGTATTTTATGTCCCTTCACCCGCAGCAATAGCCTGTATTTAGATAAAAATGTAAAACTGTTTGTACTGTGTATTTCGTAGAGTCTCTCATATATGATATATAATATTTATACAAAATTACAACAGATGAGAACACCTTTCTTTCCTGACTCCTCAGAATAGCAAGTTACAAGGGAGGGGGGTATTGAGACCTGACCGCTTCTCTGATAATTTGCAGAACCCTGCAATCAGATAGCCTCAGCCATAGTGAAATCCTGCCCTGTGCAAGGCTTGCTAAAATATTGCAGATTGGCAAAAAAAGCTGCAAATCCATTTGTAACTCGCTCACCATTGATTTTTTCCCACTGTATGAAGTCTGTGCATATCCCAGGACATACTTGGCCAGTGCAATGGAAACAGGCCGGTGTGACGCCATACATCTTCCCCAGAAAATGCCTCGGCACGCCTGCTGTTTTTCCTGACACTCCCAGAAAAGGATATATATTTCAGCTTAAGAACAGCTTGCGTCAAAAAAAAAAAAAAAGACGATGTTTTTTTCCGATAATGGGGGCCTGCGAATTTGCAGCCCAGCGATCAGATTTGAATAACCCCAGTAAACAAGACTAATAGACTGGTCATACTAAACATGTCTTTGTTTATTTGAGGCAAGTTTGCTCAGGTTAGGTCCGTATTGTATGTCACTTTTTGATTTGTAGGTACAGGTCCTGGGCAGTGTTTTTGATTGTAGTTTTACATTGTTTCCCTTTAAATAATTTAAGTGTATGTGTATGCTTTGGGTCATTGTCCTGCTGGAAGGTAAACCTCTGTTCCATTCTCAAATCACAGACAGACTGAACCCGGTTTTGCTCAAGAATATCCCTGTATTTATCACCATCCATCTTTCTCTTGACTCTAATCAGTTTCCCAGTCCCTGCTGCTGAAAAACATCCCCACAGCATGATGCTGCCACCACAATGTTTCACTGTGGGGATGGTGTTTTTGGGGTGATGGGATGTGTTGGGTTTGCACCTGACATAGCGTTTCCACTGCGCTTGCCACACTTTATAAAATCATCTACACGCCGACGTGGATACTGGGGGTATGACATGGATAGTGGGGGAAATGTGTGAGTGTGTGTTGTGCGTTATACTTAACCGCGTCCACTGGGTCCCCGTGATCCAACGATGGGTTTCCCTCCTCCGGCAGTCACTCTCTGGCGCCATCGTTCAGTCCTCCTCCTCCGGCACTGCCAGTGTACAATGTACCCAATTAGCGTAGTGCAACTGGAGGAGCAGGGAAACCATGTGATGCTCCCCCAGCGCCAATGCGCTGAATTGCGTACATTGCTGGCGCCGGTAGTGACTGCCAGAGGAGGGGGGACTGAAAGCTGCCGCCCGTCGCCCGTGACCGTCGCCCACGGGGATCGGTAAGTATACAACGAAGCACCAACCCTGCTCCCTCTGCCACCCACCACCCTGCTCCCAGTGTAGTTTCACAGTGGCGCTTGCTATGCTGACAACGTAGGTTAGGCTACGTTGTCAGCGTAGCGTAGAGCTTCCACTGTGAAACTACACAAGTCCCTGTTTTTTTTTCTGGCCACTTTTCCATAAAGCCCAGCTCTATGGAGCGTACAGCTTATTGTGGTCCCATGGGCAGATACACCAGTCTCCATCTCCTTCAGGGTTACCTCTGGTCACTGTGCTGTCCCTCTGATTAATGCCCTCCTTGCCCAGTCTGTGAGTTTTGGTGGGAGGCCCTCTCTTGGCAGTTTTGTTGTGTTACCATGTTCTTTCCATTTTAAGATGATGTAGATGATGGTACTCCGGGGGATCACAAAAGATTTGGATATTTTTTTTTTTTTATAACCCAACCCTGACTTGTCCTTCAACAACTTTGTCCCTGACTTGTTTGGAGAACTCCTTGGTCTTCATGGAGTGAAGCCTCTTGCTTGGTGGTGTTGCAGCCTCTGGAACCTTTCAGAAAAGGTGTGTTTATACTGACAGATCGCGTGACACTTTGATTTCACACAGGTGGACTTCATTTCACTCATTATGTGACTTCTGAAGGTAATTGGTTGCACCAGAACTTTTGAGGGGCTTCATAGCAAAGAGGTTGAATACATATGCACATGACAATTTTCTGATTTTTATTTAAAAAAAATATATTTTATATAATTTTTTATCATTTCACTTCACCAACTTAGACTATTTTGTGCAGAGCCATCACATAAAATTCAGATAAAAAAAACAACATTAAAATTACAGGTAGTAATGTAATAAAATAGGTACAAAGTCAAGGGGGGGGGGTGAATACTTTCGCAAGGAACTTTACCTACGTATTTCAACAATAATTCCTATCTCTATGTCGGGATCGTTTGTTCATATGTTTCATTCATCAAACTTTATTCCTGAAAAGTGGACCCCCTGATCAGCCAAGTTGAGGCTATGCAGACATACATATACTGGACAGTTGTCCTTTTCACACTGTCTTTAATAAGATCAAGCACAAATATAGACATGGCTAAAGAGAGGAATTCTACCAACTGTTCCAGTAATGCAACTAGTTAATACTGTATTTCCCAAAAGCCCCAGATCCCTACTAAAGATTTCAAAAGGTACTCTGTAAAATCACATTTAGGACCATTCACGTGTATGTGTTCTTTGCTTTCTAACTTCAAGACCACAGAAGAAATCTTGTAACGGCATTGAATAATACAAATCAACCCTCAAAGCCTCTGAAGATATTTTCTTGTAATATTGGAAAGCATTAGAACATCTTATGTCTCGCATACCACAGATGTTTAGGATATGCACCATTACATTTACTGACGCACATAATCTTTCCAAGATATTCACTCTGTTGAGAAAATTTAAGCCAAACTATCCCCTTCTTGTCAGTAATGTTTTACAACACACAGTGAATGTAATATTGCCCTTCTGGTGATCTAACAAACAAAATTCAGCTGCTACTGTATGTTATTTACTGACATTTAAGTTTGTGGCAGCATAATTTATTACAGCGACAACAGTATTAAGTGTGAAATATTATTGCAAATATACTTTTTTGTATTAAAAAGACTTTAAATGACTTAATTAGTTATAGTGGCATTCGCTTAATCTAGAATGTTGATTAGCAGGGCTAGGGGGAGATTTAATAGGATGAGAGATTCGGAAATGAGAGATTTAGTAAGAAATCTCCAGGTTTTTAAAGCGGCAATCTCTTACACTGCAAAACCAGTTTGATTTTGTAGTGTAAATGATTGCCGCTTTAAAAAAACTGGGGATTTCTTACCAAATCTCTCACTTTCTGAATATCTCTTCCTATTACATTTCACCCTTAGTTGTTCTAGGCTCCTGCTGGCTGTTTTGTAGATGTGCACTTTGTGTTGTATTCATTGCAACTCAGTAGGAACAGAATTATCTGGGGGTAATATCTGTGGATTCTTTGTGAAGTTCTTTGTAGTCTTGCCAGCCTTCCTGTTGTCTATGCAGATATCCAGACACATTCTCCATATTGTACATGTTAACCAGATGTTTTGTAAAGTAATCATAGGGAAAAAAAAGTTTCCTTTGTTTTTTTTGTTGTTTGTTGTTTTTCCTCTCTTTTTCCAGGGAGAGTTGTTTTTGATAGTTAAAATAATTTGTCTTGTGAAATGAATAGATGATCTGAATTAATGCATTTCTGTTGTATTATAATCCTGATTTGTAATAGATTTTACATGGTAAAAATGGAGGGCAGTTCTAGTATGTATTGTTCCTCCGCTATACAGCAATGTAACAACATAAGGCCAACATCATAGGGCAGTATTCAATGAGAATATTCTCTGTGCATGGCGAGCGTTTTTTTTTCTCTCGCCATGCACTCGCCGTGTTTTTGTGGAGATTCTGAATGTTTGGATATTCTCCGTCACGGGACTTTAGATAGTATTCAATGTGATTGAGACTCGCCGCCCCTCGCGGCGAGTCTCAGCCAATCCGGCGTATGAGGTGACGCCGCAGGGAGCCTGAGGATGGCGGCAGTCAGGGATATAGAAGTCTCCATGCCTGCCCCAGAACGTATGTGTGGGGGAGGTGGGCTCCCCGGGAGCCAGGCAGCACAGGCTGCCCCCCGGGAGAGCCAACAGGGGACCGGGCATTCACTGCACCCGATTGTGCATATGTAATGATCGGGAACAGTGAATATATGAATATCTAATGAGCGGCTCTCGGCTCCCGGCCCCCTGCTGGCTGCTATGTGTAAAAAATATATATATATATTTTTTTTTTAAATTAAATATATATTTATGCGCTGTAAGCACATGAATAAAAATAGCATGCCCCTTCTCAGAATAAAATTCCTGATTTTTTTTTTTTTTTTTTTTTTTACACCAAATTTTAAAAAACAACAACATTATTTTAAAAGTTCACATTCCACTTCACCATGAAAAGATGGCGAGTGATACATGGAGAGGCACGGAGAAATTAACCTAGAAACTTATTTTCCGTCTTCTCATTGAATACACTCATGGCAAGTGACGGCAGGAGATGGCGAATCTCAATGCAAAATCCTATTGACAAGACACGGCGATTGGCGACGAGTATCAGATGGAGAACCATCCATTATTCACTGTTCGCCAACGGCAAAAATATCACATTGAATAGGGTTGTTCGCTTTTTGAGACCAAAATTCTCCGACCAACGCAAAAAAGCAGAAATTCGCCATAAGTGAATTTTCTTTATTGAATACTGCCCCATAGTGACAATATCATGACCTTTAATTCTCAACTAGTTTAAAAGCCCGTCAAAATGACTGCTTAGGGCCTTATTCATAACTGCTTGCTGGGCTGCGAGTGCTCTCATTGCTGAATAAGTCCAGACTCGCTCGCCACTGCCAAGGATGTGGGGAGGAGGAGGCTGCTGTGGACATCAGCAGCCCTCCCTCCCAACGCCGGGGGAACGCCTGTGGTTTCCGGTACAGCCAGTGAAGGCTAGTTCGCGGGGGGGATTGCACCCTTGCACGCGGCGTACAGGGCTGCGGATTCAAAGCCCTGCATATGGATCTGAATTGGGCCCTTAGTCCCTATTTGCTCCTACCCCCATTTTCTGCCTTCACAAATCCCGCTCTCCATATTCAGCAATTTGAAATATAATTTGCTTTAATTTAGGAGTCATTTAGTCCGTCTAGTGGTCACTGGCGGTACTCAAAAGGTGAGGAGGTGTGTGTGTGTGTGTGTGTGTGTGTGTGTGTGTGTGTGTGTATGTATCAGAATCAGAATCAGAATCAGAATCAACTTTATTGGCCATGTGTGCTTGCGCACACTAGGAATTTTTTGTGGATTACAGTGCAGCATCAGCAGGGATGAAATGGGGGGGGGGGGGGGGGGGAACGACGACACGTTACATGCATACCATTGAGACATTTTACACATTCCATTGAGACATTAAACGCATTACATTGAGAGCATTAAGACATCACTTGCGGGGATCACATGCCTGCCACGCCGCACAGCGCCTAGGCAGCCATCAGCGGCGCCACTGGTCGTTGCAGCAGCCAGGTAGGTAGCAATATAAGCAGGACAGTACATTTATCACATAGGGGACATGAACCCGCCGAGCTGAACAGCGCCTAGGCAGCCATCGGCGGCGCCACTGGTCGCTGCGGCAGCCAGGTAGGTAGCAACATAAGCAGGGACAGCACATTTATCACACAGGGGACACATACTCGCCAAGCTGCACAGCGCCTAGGCAGCCATCAGCGGCGCCACTGGTCGCTGCAGCAGCCAGGTAGGTAGCAATACAAGCAGGACAGTACATTTATCACATAAGGGACATGAACCCGCCGAGCTGAACAGCGCCTAGGCAGCCATCGTCGGCGCCACTGGTCGTTGCGGAGCCAGGTAGGTAGCAACATAAGCAGGGACAGTACATTTATCACACAGGGGACACATACCCGCCAAGCTGCACAGCGCCTAGGCAGCCATCAGCGGCGCCACTGGTCGCTGCAGCAGCCAGGTAGGTAGCAACATAAGCAGGGACAGTACAGTTATCACACAGGAAACACATACCTGCCGAGCTGCACAGCGCCTAGGCAGCCATCAGCGGCGCCACTGGTCGTTGCAGCAGCCAGGCAGGTAGCAATATAAGCAGGGACAGTACAGTTAAGCAGGGACAGTACAGTTAACACGTGATACATTTGCACAGTTCCTAGGCAGCCATTTGCGGCGCCATCTTGAATCTTCCTGGGGGAGAGCCGTGGGTGGTGGGGGGAGGAGGGGGCAAAGTCAGTGAGGCCGGGGGAGAGTCAGTGGAAGGGGGGGGGGGGGGGGGCGCGGAGCTGCCACAGAGTTTACCCGGGGCTGGTGCGGCCTGTTGGAGGGGGGGATCCTACCGGCCACTGCGGTGAATTGCCGGGGGTCCCCCTGGCTGATCTGCCTCCTGGGGGGGGGGGGATGGGTCCCTTCTCACCGGGTCTGCTGGTCTTCTTTTTCTTCCTTTAGCCCGGCACTGCGTCCAAAGGGCAGTGGAGGTGGTCCTGGGTGTCCCCCCCGGCCGGTGGTGTTGCCGGGGGCATCCGTTCACTTCTCAGCCACTGTGAGCCGGCCGCGTCACCCGGGATGCAGGGGCCGCGTCAGAGCCGGCAGGAGAGGCCGCGGCTGCACTGCTTGGTCCAGGCCTCGATTTCCGGAGGCCGCGTCGGGATGCTGGCGGGTCCCGGGGGAAGTGAGGGGGTGACGCCTGGGCTGATTTCACACCCGCACCATGCGGGTGAGCTGTGGCGGGCGCCTGGGCTGATTGCACACCCGCCCCGTGCGGGTAAGCTGCTGAGCTGCGGCGAGCGCGTGGGGTCAGCCTTCTCCCCCGCTCCGGCCGCATCGTCCTCGGGGGATCGCGGTGCACGCTTCCCCCCTCCTCCACCGCTGCCTGCCTGCCCGCCTCCTCTGTCTCCGTCCCCTCCGCCGCAAGCTGCTCCTGAGGCCGGGGATGGTGGAAGCTCCGTGGATGGTGACGGAGCTCCACAGCATGCGACCATCCCCGGCCCCTTCCGGAAGTGAATAATATACATATATACATATACATAGTGTATGTATGTATATGTATATATGTGTGTATATATATATATATATATATATATATATATATATATATATATTTATAGAGAGAGAGAGAGAGAGATGGCGGCACTCAGAGTCGGTCAAACAACATTTAAGTGCTTAAAATCTTGAACCCCAAAACGTAGATTAAAGATTTTAAGCACTTAAATGTTGTTTGACCGACTCTGAGTGCCGCCATCACCTGCTCTATATGTTTGGTGGACGGGCCACACACGGAAGGCACCAGGGCAAAGACACCCAGGGATTTGGGGCAACGGAGGGCCGGGGACACTGTTGGACTATATATATGTGTGTGTGTGTGTATATATCATGCAATGTCCCTGCACCCGCTTTTTGTCTCGTCGGCTGCCGCGGTGCTGGTATAGGGTTAAATGTAGGCGCTCAAGGGATACCGCACCCGCCGGACTTCGTAGCTGCAATAAAGTCACACCACTACTGCCATTCAAGCAACGTTTCGGGACTTTTTATTGTCCCGTCCTCAGGCTATATACAAATTTGTAGCACTGTCTGAGCCTATTTTGTGTTTTCTGAAGACATTCTGTTTCTGTTTTAGGTATATTACGACTGTGGAGCTGTGCTGAACCCCACGGGCAAAGACCTCATTTTATCTCCCGGTTTCCCTAACAACTACCTCCCTGACTTGCACTGCTTGTGGCAGATCTTTGTTCCTGCTGGCTCTAGCATAGTTCTGGAAACTCTGGACTTTGATGTATTTGAAGGGAATGCTGAACCTGCAACCGACTATTCATCTGATCCCCACTCACATTCTGTCCATAAGAGAGATGGTCAGAATGGTCACATGGAGGCTTTTTTGTCAAATTACCTAGAAATTATTCCAACTGCAGATCAGGAAAGTACCGCAAATGAGGCCCTCAATGAAGCTATTACTCCAGAGGCATGGCCTAAGAGTGATAAAGGAATAAAACGGTTGTTAGAATTGCAAGATTTGACAAAAGAGCAAAGCCTTCAGGGTCAAGGGTCAGGCACCTCTCCGAAACAGAGATTGTCTACAGCTACAAGGAATTTTGTTGATCTTACTGAAGATGTCAACAAACCCTTGAATCTCCTGGCTCATGTCACTACTACAATGACAACCATTTTTTTCCCACAGGTGAGTGAAGATACAACATCATCGTCCATAAACATTGACACTGACCCCCTCACAACAAGTCCTGCAGTACTGGAAGTGTGCCCACTTGATGTTCTTTATATTACAGACCTGATCACTTATTCCTCTCGCTTTTGTGGATCAAATTCTCCCTTAAACAAAAGTTTGACCTTTGGGTCTCCTGTTGAAATGATTGAGGTGGTTTTGGAGCTAATTACAACCACTAACCATGGCCGAGGCTTTGCGATACTTTTCTCTTACCATAACCAGTCTTTGGTGACCACTTTGGGTGTTCAGGAGAGACGGGGCAGGGAAGGTGTTGTGCTGCTAGCTGTGATTGCTGCTACCATCTCGTTTGCTTTGGTTCTGCTGCTGGTGCTTTGCTTGTCTTATAGGTAAGAATCTACTGTTAATGTTCATGTCAAATAAAATACCAACTGTATTTATTAATCTATTCTGCAACATACATGTACACGGTACTAATATCTGCTATTTTTGATGACACATTTGGAAATTAATATGATTCATATAGTGAGCAACAGCCTCTACTGAACATATATATATAACTCATCTAAAGGGCTGTCTCTGGTCTTGCTTTTTACTGTTTACTTTTTACTTACATGTCAGTGTTACTGGAAACTAGTGCTTGGTTTGTGTCACCATACGTGCAATGATATCAGCAAAGTGCTATAACATCACTGCATTTGCGTCCTTAAAAATGTCAGCAATCAGAAGCTTGTAAGGTGCCCACTTTCCTTGTGATGCACATCCTGCTTCTTACCTTTTTAGGCAGGTGATGCTGGGCTGTTTATTCAGCTGGTATTTTCAGAGGTAAGAACATGCTGGATGCTTCTGTTCCACATCAGCAGGTGGCACTCTGTGTGTGTTGGGGTGGAGGTTGAGAAGGAGGGGAAATGGTGCCACACACTCCCACTCAAAAGTGGAAACATTTTAAATGGAACTTAACAGGATTGGCTAGTTACTAGTATTAGCTGTGACAAGATTTCACTACTCATTTATGAAAGATTTCAGGAACTGGACAAAACCTAGGTACCAGGTAGCCAATAGTACCCACCAAACAAACAAATAGGACGATGGCCTCTAAATTTGAATTGAAGTCAGAGAATACCCAACTTTCCTGGATTTTAGATAACATTGACTGGCTTCCGAATTCTATGTTGTTTTATCCACCTTTTTAACTGGTTGGTTCCCTTTTTATGAAATGCATCACTTTGCTATAGTTTTCACTTCCTTTTTATATGCTTACCCTTTAACTCATAAAGTGCTTATAGTGGACAATGGGAAAGGTGTATGGATGTCCCATCTACTGGCGCTTTAACAACTGAACATCCCTGTGTAGTTGGGAAACGATCCTCTTCTCTGACCACACAGTTAGAAGCTCTAAATCAGGGGTGGACAACCTGTGGCTCTTGTTCTTTTTTTTAAATGAGATGTGGCTCCCGCAGTCATGGACTATACAGCTGCTTGCCTCCCCTGACTGTGCGCTACTTTGCTTTGTGCTCAATGCAATGTCATGACTTCACATCATGGGAAGAGCATGCTGTACCCAGTGTCAGGAAGCTGGAACAGAGACTTTGAAGCAGTGAGAGGCTGGGTGCGGCGGCTGGAGAACAGAGCATGTGCGGCGGCCAGGCAGCAGAGCGGGTGAGGTGCCCGGATGTCAGAGCAGGTCTGCGTCTGCAGAGCTGGTGTAGGGGCTGTCTACTTACCTTTGTGAATAATTATTTCAACACTGAAATAAGTAAAACCAAAACATTGATCTGTTCTTATACACATGTCACAGAATTACTGCAAGTAGCTTCCCATACGAGCCAGAATTTAAAAAAATATATATTAAAAAAAGGTTTGTGAAATGTCCCACTAATTAAAAAATTACAGCAAAGTGAGAAGGCTATAAAGTTTTTTTGGTACTTGTGTAGTTTGACGGCGCCAGCATGGCCACACGCTACTTCTGGGTTCTGCGCTCGCCAAACTTTCTAAAATAAACTAAATAAACTTCATGCCAACGTGTATAGTTCGTACCCCCACTATCCACGTTGGCATGAAGTTGAATTTAGATAGCGTGGCAAGCCACTGAGCCCGTACCGTGGGCGAGCGCAGCGAGCCCCACAAGGGGACTCAGACGCACGGCCATGCTGGCGCCGTGAAACTACACAAGTACTGTTTTTTTTTTTTTATATTGGAAAGATTACATAAAATGTGCTTGTCGCACCCCTAGCCTAAATAAAAACCTGATACAAGGTCAAGGTCCTTCAAATGTCATTCCAAAGGCGCAAACATGAAATTAGTGCATGTCCTTGTGCTAACTAGGTTAAAACCCATATAAAGTAGGTCGTGGCCTTGTTATGCAGCCCACACACGTGCCGATCCCGGCGGTGCGATGCTGTACGATGGGGTGCGCGCTCCCGCGGCACCTCATCGTACAGTACAAAAAGTATGTGCTGCACATACTTTTTGTACTAGCTTTTTCTAGCACAGCATCGCATCGCATCGCATGCACATCGTATGCACAAGGCATACGATGCGATGCTGTGTGTGCTAGTTAAGCCCACAACGCACGCTGGAATCGGTGCGTGTGTGGGCTGCATTAGAGCTAGGCCACAACTATTTTCTGCATAGTATTGGCTCTTTTTGTTATTATAACATAGTTTTTAGCTCATTGCATCTGATTGGTTGGCCACTCCTGCTCTAGATGGTATACTGATGTTTTATAACTACCACACATCCCTCTTAGGGGATAAATGGATCCTCTTCTCTGCCTAACGTAACCGCAGAAGACAATCATATGTTATAGGTGGTCCAGCACGGAGATCATGACCGTGATATGTAGGCAAATGGTTGGCAAAATTATAGAAGATGGTATATAGTATAATACCATTTAATAACATACACAATACATAACCATATAAAACAATGGCTGGGGAATGTAGGGAAATGGGTAAATCATTGGTAATTGCCAATACGTGTAGTATTTATAAAACATCAGCATACGATCTAGATCGGAGAAGAAGATCATTTCCCCAACTCCACAGGGGTGTACAGTTCTTATTAAAGGGCCAGTAGAGGGGACAGACCTTGGATGTACCCACCATGCTGTATGCTGCTTCACTGCTCGCTTTGCAGATTCTCTTTTTTATAGCTTCTAGTGAACACATTGCAAGTAGTGTGGCACAGAATTGCTGTGTTTTTTTATTTATTTTATTATGCAAGTTAAAAACCACACAGAGCTCAAATACATTACAGGTCACTAAAGTAAGTGCTCAACAAGAGGTCCACTGTGACACTGGGTCCAGAGCCATAGGCTTGCACAAGATTACGTATTGTATAGATCGGAGAGACAAATGATCTCTTAATGACTTTTCTATACATAATTGGATGCATTTACCTTGACAGGCACAAAGTAACATCAAACAGTAATAATATATAGTCCAAGCTATTTCACACATATCGGGTAACAGTAGAATTACTTCATGGTGATGAATCTGAACTGGCAGCAAGTTGTCCACTTCAGTCTATAGTGTCTATTACACTTGGCTATGTCCTTTTCTTACAAATCAGTGAGATTATGTGGGCCATCAAGCAGGCACAGGGAGGGCACACACCGTGCTGCCAATGATTGTATTTCATGGTTCATTTGTATCTGCCACAAAGAGGTACTGGACTGTATCCCTTGTTTACTGTGTGTCTGAAAGGGGTCATTTGTTAGTCAGCCAGGAATTCTAACCCCTTTGGTCAGTGGGAGATGGGCTCAAAGAATACCTCCCTTCATCCTCTTGTACAATACCCTGCCAACACAGAAGACTGGCCAAAAGTATTCCCCACATGAAAATCCACCATGACCCTGCAAAATGCATTCCTACACTTTGATTGCAATTTGCTTATTGCCGTAAGACCTGCCCTATTTCCGTTATACATTCTTTATATGAGAAAGCAATAGAATACTGAAGGATAGCATTTTGGGGGAAGATGCAATGGGGTCCAATTTCACAAAATCACTGATTTCAGGGATCTGGTCAGCCATTTTTTAAAAAACAATATTTTTTTTTTCTAAATGGATTTTTTTTTTTTTACATTTATCGCAGCATTGTCATTTATTCAACACCATAATTGCTCAAAGATGATTGCCTATCTGCTGCTTACTAATTTCTAATGATGATGATTGTTAGTATCCTTCATTTAGCGTCTTTCATTTTCTAGACCAGGGGTAGCCAACTCCTGTCCTCGAGAGCTACCAACAGTTCATGTTTTCCATGTCTCCTCACAGTAGCTCTCGAGGACTGTAGTTAGCTGCCCCTGTTCTACAACATACTTGATAAATGTTAGGTAAAAGCTTTTACACTTTTTTCCCTTTTCAGTCAATTTCCCTTAATACTAATGAGCAGAGCAAGTGCTGCCCAGTAGTAACCCGCTCTCCCCCTGAGTCAGGAACATGACCCAGTAGCTAATCATACCCTCTCCTGGCCCCTAACCTCCCTGCTCAAGCAACAGCATATAGTTTACCGGCCATTGACCATTGCTTTATCCAATCCCTGAAGGAAAATTGAGCTGTACTAAGAATATAATAAAAAATTAGCCGTACACTATTTATAATATAATTTTGAACACAAGGGACATTATTGCCAGATCACTGCCAATAATTTACAGTAACATTATATTATGTTATTTAATATTACATTGCCACTATCACTTCATCAAACGCATGATGCCCGTGTCACGAGACTATAACTCTGCAGAAGACCGAATCTTAATCGGATTATATAAAAATGCCTGTCAATGATCCCACCCAGTGCAGTTGTCCGTTTTTATTTATTAATGATTAGTTAAACTCGCTCCTTCTTTTAAGTACTTAAACTTCGCTTTTATTGCTTTTACTATAGTAATTGTTGTTTGCAAGTGCGAACTTCCCAGAAACCCAATTAATCCTGGTGTTGGCTTCACTCGGTTATCCTTATTAGTTCAGATAGAAATATTTCTAGTTTAAATCCTAAAACCTCTACGAACTGTATCCCCAACAGAACGTCTCCCTGCCAGGAAAGAAGGGCTAATACTAAAGTAAGTGGTTGATGCTTTTACCAGAGGAATTTATTCTTTACAGTAATTGCAGTCTTTACCTCTATAACTCAAGAAGGCTAAACAGATTTTTTTTTTTTTTTGGAGACATAAATGCATATTTATGTATGTATGTCTTTGATGAATCTGCCCTGTTTTCAGAATTAAAGGTAAGCCCAATGAGTATTCTGAACATTTAAGCTCACTTATGTATTTTGTGGACATTCCCTAACCCTTCAATGATATGATATAGTCTTGGTATAGGTTCCATCTTTTTGTTTCTGTTTTATTGAAGTCTTTAGAATATTAATGTAAACAAATCCATATGCAAGAGTAGACTATGGCTTTTATTGATATTACTGTTCTTAAGGTGGCCATACACACGCAGATTTATCTGCAGATCTGTCTGGTTGGAACAAAAACATGGTTATGGATGAGAGCAAATGACAGTTGACCATTTGCTTGGAAATGCTGGAAACCTGACAAACTGTCACTCATCCATAACCATGTTTTTGTTCCAACCAGCCAGATAAATCTTACTAGTGTATGGGCAACTTTAGTCTTTTATATCTTATATATTTTATGCTGTCTACAATTCAATATACTATTTTTATGCCTATTAATACATTTACATTTTATATTTTATATTGTAACCTAATCTATGGTATTTTTTTTTTCAACCATCTGTATCAATACACTATCCATAATCTAACTACTATATTTTACTAGATCTATTTCATGTCAGTTACGTAAGGCCAGATTGATCTGACTTGTGCTGCTTATGAGGAGTCACTTTGCATTGCATGCAGTCTGCAGTATGTGATAGGTGAGGGCTGGGGATGGTCGCATGCATGTGAGCTCCTATCCACCGGAGCTTCCATCCTCGGCCCCCAGAGGGGCACCTCGGGGACAGGAGGACGAAGGAGGTGGATGGAGAGGGGGTGTGGAGAGGGCGGAGGAGAGGACCAGACACAGGATGCGGCGACCACTGAGGCAATGACCTCCATCGTGCCTAACCCTCTTTCCCCACAGCCATACCCACCCTGCATAATTACAAATGGAATACCAGCATTTGGAATTATGGCGTTGGCATCATCTTCAATGTTGGCATTCTGGCGCTGGTCTTCTGGCTGCTAGACAGGATGCTAGCACCAGTCTTCTGACTGCTGGCATCCTGTCCGCTGGGTTGCTGATCGCATACCGCACCCTTGTTCACAGGCTGCCAAAATTCGTTTAACTGATATACTGAAGTGACAAATGTCATGCGATAGATGTCAACTATTGTGTTTAACCTCCTCTTTCCTAGCAAAGTGCAGCAAATCATCGGGGCATAGAATTGACAGGTGAACTGACAATCTCTGTGGATATGTTGACTCATGCCATCTGAATATCTTACCACTGCTCCCAAATATATCGAAGTACAGAATATTGGGTTCAAATGGACCTTCAACCTCCCAAAAATGGTTGATTGGGTACATATTAGTTAATATGCTGGCCACACTATTTATTTGAAGTCTGCAGTCTATGACCGTGGGGATAGTTTGTGTTGAAGGAGTCGGCACTTTAATAATTTAGTGTGTGTGTGGCAGGCTCCTCCCCCCCTCTATCCCCACCCAGACCCTAGTCTGTAATTTTCTTTTTCTTACTTTGAAACTCTCATTTGAGGACAGGCATACAGTTCAGCTATGTCTGCCTGCTATGTCGGAACCCTGGGGGGTATGGTCGCCGCTGGGTGCATCATGCCTCCACGACACGGCCACTGGTACCACCGCAGCTGTATGCAGCTTGCTATGGGTCCACGGCCATCTGCCACTCCTCCAGGAGTAATCTGACAGGTAAGGGTGCACTTGCGCCACCGTGGCACGTCACCAGAGTAACGCACTGGTCGGCATGAGGACACACACTCTCAGGGTGGCTGTGTTCGGTGCGCCCTCCCTTGACAGCTGCGTTAGAGGATGCCGGCTGCGACGTACTCCGAGGTATTGTAACTGCTATTGTGGGTGTTTAAACTTGGCGCCACTTTTAAACGTGTGGGTGGCCGGACAGGGGGCGGAGCTACTCTCCCTTCTCTTCTGCAGCGGATGACATCCCCTCAGAGCGGGTGCCATCTTCTCCCTCGCAGTGCTCATTTGCAGTGGATGGCTGCAGGTCCTGGTCACTGGGCAGTGTACTGCGCTCCCTCTGATTTACTTCAGGGGCACTGTGAGACTTTCAGGGTGTAAATATTTTACACACTAATGTGCAGCAATTTTGGGTTTGTGAGCCACAAACAATAAGGGTACTTGTGTATTATCACGGCATCCCCGATTTCCATCGCAGGGCATTGTAGAACCACAAAATCGTGTCGCATGCGATGAGATGCGATTATACCCGATTTTTTATTGTACAGGCACCCAGACCCGATTTTACATTGTACACCCACCCTGATGGGTGATGACAATGTTAAATGCCACCCATTGTTAACGCCACCCCACTATCAACGCCAACCCGAAGCGTGGCGAGCGCAGTGGTATGCGTCCTCCGACCTTTTCATACCCCCACTATCGACGTCGGTGTGGAGTTGATTTTTCCTAACTCTTTTGACACAAAGTTCTGTTGCTTTTAGAATTGCACTTTTTAATTTTTCCCACTTATCCTGCACTCCTTCCAAGTTCTTCCACTTTGCCAAAGAATCCCTTACAGAGTTTCCCATCTCTACAAAATCAGCCTTCCTAAAATCTAACACCTTTTGTTTTTGTGTGCGATGAGTCAGTCTCTGTCTTTATTTTGAACCATACTGCTTGATGGTCACTGGATCCCAGATTTTCACCCACATTTATGTCAGATATTCTGTCACCATTTGTAAGTATTAAGTCTAATATTGCCTCCTTACGAGTTGGCTCCCTCACCAATTGCTGGAGGGATGCTCCTTGCAAGGAATTCAGCATGTCCCTACTTCTGGTGGAACTTGCAACAGGCAGCTCCCAGTTTACATCAGGTAGATTAAAGTCTCCCATGATTATCACCTCTCCTTTTAATGCCATTTTATTGATGTCCTACAATAGGCTCTTGTCTAGTTCCTCTTCCTGACCTGGTGGTCTGTAGATCACCCCTATACGAAGAATCGCCTTCTCTCCTGTTTCTATGGTCACCCAAAGGGCCTCCGTTTTTTCTTCAATACTTTGTATTAAGGTAGTCTTTATATTTTTTTCACATATATTGCAACCCCTCCTCCAATTTTTCTCATTCTGTCCTTCCTAAATAAAGTATACCTTCCCTTTTTCACTCAGATGATTCTGATGGTGATTCTTACTTAGAGGAGGGTGAATTCATTCCAGAAACAGAACCTGATCTTCTCCTGGAGGAAACAGGGGAAGATTATTCTTCAGGGATTGACTGTTTGATAAAAGCTGTCATGTTAACCCGTAAAATTGCCGATGCAGACATCCTGCTCGGGTTTCTATTTTTGGGAAAACCCAAAAACAAACCATTTCGTTTTCAGATTCCAAGGAATTGGAAAATCTGGTTTTAGCAGTATGGAAAATGCCCGATATTTCAAATGTCTAAACATCTAAGATTATTATACCCTTTTTCTCCTGCATCCAGGGTAATATGGGAAACACCTCCTCCACCAGATGTTTCCATCTCCAGGTTTTCTAAAGGTACTACTTTACCAGTTCCTGGTGCAGTAGCCTTAAAAGTGGCCCCAGACCGTCTGTTGGAAACTACTTTGAAGTCAGTCTATACGCCCGGCCCTGGCTAGTGCATGGGTCAGTAGGGCTGTGGAGGAGTGGGTGATGAACTTGCCATGGTACTGCAGCAAAACAAGCCTAGAACGGATTTTTTACCTTTGGCAGAATACATTAGGGTTTCTGCTGCATATTTGGGGGAGGTTCTAGCGACTTAACTGGTTTGGGAATGAGAATTTCAGCCTCAACGGTCTTAGCTATACAGGTGATGTGTTGTTTGGGTCTGAACTTGATAAATTAATTTCGCAAGCAACATGGGGGAAATCAACCTTTCTCCCTTCTTCAGCCCCAGCTGCGAAGTGATAATTTGTTGGTCTTTCCTTTCAGGCCTTTCGTGGTTCCACAGGATTTAGAGGCAAAACCCGAGGAAGCTTCTCTTTCCGAGTCCACAGAGGTGTGTCTCCAGATTGACACACACCAAAACTGGGGCATGATGGGCTTCCCACCCACATGGGGCACCCCATTGGGGGCGTGAGGCTGATGACTTTCAGGGAAACCTTGCAGTCACATTGCATCAAGTTCACTTTTCATCCAAACCGTTTTTTTACTACCAGTCTCTCACTTTTGCCTTCAAAACAAGACACTCTATTTTCCTCTGTTCAGAACCTTCAAAGTTCAGTTTCTAATTGTCCCAGTTCCAACGGAACAAAGGTTATTACTCCAGTTTTTTCATGGTACCGAAGCTGGAAGACTCGATACACCCAATCCTGAACCTAAAAAATATTAAATTTATTTATCACAAATTCAAAATGGAATCCATCCATTCCATGATCGCTGGGTTGGAACCTGGACAAAAACGCATATGTACATGTTCCAATATGGGAACCTCATCAAAAGTTCTTAAGATTTGCGATTCAAAATTGCCATTACCAGTTCAGGGCATTACCAGTTCAGGGACTTTCTTAGGCCCCTTGCATTTTCATCAAAATTATGGCATGCATGACTTTGGCTCTTCGTCTTTGGGGAATAACCGTTGTTCCATACTTAGATTACCTTCTTCTGAAGGCCCCTTGCAAGGAGGAACTTGCAGCAGATGCTCTGGAGACATGTCAGTTCTTAGTACAGCATGGATGGATACTGAATTTCCAGAAGCTACTTCCGTCTCATAGATTTACTTTTCCTGGGTCTGACATTGGACACGGTAACAGAGAGGGTTTTCCTTCCAATGGAAAAGGTACTGGCATTACAGAAGATGGTATGGCAGGTGTTACGCCCTCGCAGGCGAGTACCACACCGGTCTTGGCCAGTCTAGAGCCATTAGATTTACTGAAGTGGACTCTCGCTTGATCCGTTTGAGTAGCTTGGGAAGAAGTGGAAACGGAGGGAATAAGTAGTCTAGGTTGTATTTTCATGGAACAAAGAGAGCATCCACTGCCAATGCTGTCGGGTCCTGTGATCTGGCACAATACAGGGAAAGCTTGTGATTGAGTCTGGAAGCCATAAGGTCTATTTTTGGTGTTCCCCACCGGAGCGTCAACTGGTGAAAACTCTGTGGGTTGAGAGCGGTTATAACTCCTGGTTCCTGGATCTGCCAATGCTGCTGTCCCATGACTTTTGGTACTTCACTGTATGTAAATTTGACAGCTGAATCAAAACAATCCCTTCACCCACTAAAATGAGCCATAAATATGATCTGACATGTCCACTGAATGGAGATGAAACTAGAAATATTTAAAATCCATCAAAAATGTTTAGTAAAGAATGATGTCTACAGATTCCACTGTTTTAGTTACCCTATTAATCTAATTCCTAGCACTATTTTGTCTTCGCCACCCTGTCACACCGCTCCTACCCCTTAAACACACTTTCAGAGGGCAGGGGTATGGTAAGTATACTTAGAAGACCTATGCGGGGATTTCCTCCTTCGGTATGCCGCCATTGGTATACTGACCGCTGGTCATCTTTATGTATCCCGTATTAAGTAATGAATGATGGAGAAAAGGAAAGTCCGAGTGAAACCCTTCATAACTTTTATTGGAAGTATTTCTACTTTGGCCAATGTATACTTTGGTTTACATGCTTGTACAGATGTAGTGCCGCTCATTCAGCCTACCTATAGTGTTTATATGGCGGCACATGGTGCAAGGCATTGCAATACATTTTATCAGCTTGGCAATTGGAGGTGGCGTTGCCGAATGAGTGCAATACCAGTGATCATCCACCAGATGTCACTTTTTGAAATCTTCACTGCGCACTTGTGAAATGTGTGCTGCAGCGTGTGCATGAAGTGACTACAGTATTAAAAAGCTCTGTAGCACAGGAACTACTTTGCTACTACTGTACTGTTCAGTAAGCTACAGTACTGTAGATAGATACTAATAAACACAATTACATTGAAGTGCGTATCATTACACTATTTTATAACTTGCTATGGGCACAGATGCTAATGCGTTTCATTGGTTTGGTCAAAAGGCGCTAGGATGAATCTGAGTGGAAGCTTTGGCCGCTCTTATCAGGTGTGTAGGCTAATGGATAAGCGCGCCTCTCTGCATGTTGTACAGTATGCCTGAGTTTGATTATTAAAGGGAACTTATTTAAAAAAATAAGTAAATTAATAAACAAATTTACAGTATGTCAGTTACTGTATATTTAACACACAAAAAATCCTGCCTCCCTATAAAGCTTTCTGTGCGTCTGCATGGGCACGAACAGCTTTTATTGCATTGTACTGTAATGGCTAAAGCTATAAGTGATATCTCTATAAATATAATGGGGAGGCATAAAAGCTCCTCCCTAAGTTCCTGGATGCTAAAACACTGTGTTTGGCCTCTTTTATACAGTATTTCCTATTTGCGGTACTCAGAAGTAATGTGCTAGGTGGACAATTGGAGGGGAGGAGCTTTTATCTCTTCCCATTATACAGTTGGAGCCGCAGCGATTTTCACAGGGATGAGACGCACGAGCGTCTCATACTGTAGTATACAGTGTAAGCTCGCTCCGCTCGGCGAATGGCGGGGTTGCATCGGTACAGTATATCAATCCTCCGCTAGATTGGTGGAGCATGGTGAGCATCCACGCCCCTTGGCGGATGGGAGCGCAAGAAAAAAGGATCGCCAAAACCTCTGCGATGGCGGCAAGAATGAGAGGTGCTCCATCTGTACTTTGTGTTCTGCACAATGAAATACGGTATCATATTTCTAATGGGTTGTGTTTTCAGGAGTTTCTTGGAAGGCATAGATAGTACAGTATATACTGTAACACTTGGAAATGCCAAGTCAGGGGCTTTATGTTAAGAGTGACTAGTGGAATAAGTGATTGAGATGATTGATAAATGTATTGCACATATCGCTAACATTGCTCATTATGTGTTGGATCATTTAGGCAGAAGATATGTCGCAAGAGAGCACACAATGACACCCAGATGACAGCCCAAGAAGTAAGTTTGATATTTTTTATTGACTTGCAGATGGTGCAAGTTCTTCATTTTGTAACATCTACAGTAAGTTAGGTCGTGAATTAATCGTTGACCCCAAAACCTTTTCTAGAGTGCTACAGTAGTTAGAAATATTTTAGCAGGGATTGTGGTAACATGATTTACAAATTGGTAAAATGAAACTAAAGGCTATGTGAACACCGACATTTTTCCATAGGACATGTTTTCATATAACCTGTGGTATTTTATGAAGCATTGTTTTATCAGGGTGGCATTCAGAATACAGCCTTGGAAGTCAATGAACTTCAGTTGGTGATCGCAGAAGATCTTCAAAACAGGGAATTGGAATCTGCCAGTCATGGTGAGGAGAGAACAAGGTTTAATGTTCAGCTATTCTATATACTCTCTTCCACATCCAGAAATTTTATTCAGTCTGGGTGAACTATAGGGAGCACAGATGGAACCCTAGGCAGGGTAAACTTTTAGGGATCCTCAGCATGAAGTTACCAGCATTACTTCCATGTTAATGATACTATTGATGATGGTCCTACAGATTTGTACTACCCCGCCATCATAGAGCAAATAACCCTTCCTCATAAGTGAATGTGCCAGATCATATTGCCTGCATACCCATAGTTCTGTTTCTAAGGGATGTATGAATGGTTTGCTGTCCCAGCTGTAACTTTTATATAAAAGATGATTCTCAACTTCCGGTACTTATGTAGTATCTGGGCGTCCGATTTTGTGATTGTATGCCTTACCTTAACCCCTTCCCGACATTTGACGTACATTTACGTCATGGCCGGGATGTACTTCCCGACACATGGCGTAAATGTACGTCATGGCTTTAAACTGTCACCGCGTCTATAGACGCGGTGACAGTTTAAACATGTCTGCTGTCCCTGACAGCAGACATGTCCCTGCATGCCCAGGGGGGGCTGCGATGCCGCCCCCCCGTCGGCGATCGCTGTGATTGGCTGTTCAGTGTGAACAGCCAATTACAGCGTTTTCTGTGTCACCGGCGAATAACGTTCGCTGGTGACACAGGGATCGGTGGTGATTGGTGCTGTAAAGTACAGCACCAATCACCACGGGGTGTAAGGGTGACACTGGTGTCACCCCACCTCACCCCACCCGCCCCCAAAGGCCGTGATTGGTTCGTCGGACCGACGAACCAATCACAGCCATGGAGGGTGATTTAAACTAACGGTGACTGCACTGCAGACGCCATTCCGGTCTGGAATTGCGTGCAGTGCGGTCACCGTGCCTATCTGCCGCGATATACTGACCTGATCCTTGCAAACACTTACCTGATCACTGCTTGTAGCGTTCCTGGATCTTGTTACTTCTTGTGACTTCCTGTGTTGTGCTGTGCTGTGTTGTGCTGCTGCAGTGTGTTCGAGTTATAGAGAGAGAGATAGAGAGAGATAGAGAGGGCTAGTGACAGAGAGTGCTATATTTTGTGCTGCTGCAGTGTGATAGAGTTATAGATAGAGAGATAGAGAGAGATAGAGAGAGATAGAGAGATAGTGACAGATTGTGCTATATATTTTTTATATATATACAGCTGTACTGCGTGTGCAACTGACTGCTGCCCCCCCCCCCTTTTGTGCTGATCAGTATAAATTAACTGATCAGCAACTTTTTGGGGGCGCAGGTTTTTTTTTTATATATATACCTGTCAGTGCTGCTGCTGCAGTGTCATAGAGTGATATATAGTGAGAGATAGAGAGATAGAGAGAGATAGTGACAGAGAGTGATAGAGAGTGCTATATTTTGTGTCTGCTGCCCCCCTTTTGTGCACCCCCAGCAACTTTTTAGGGGTGCAGGGGTTATTTTTTATATATATAACTGTCAGTGCTGCTGCTGCAGTGTCATAGAGTGATAGATAGAGAGAGATAGAGAGAGATAGTGACAGAGAGTGATAGAGAGTGCTATATTTTGTGTCTGCTGCCCCCCTTTTGTGCACCCCCAGCAACTTTTTGGGGGTGCAGGGGTTATTTTTTATATATATAACTGTCAGTGCTGCTGCTGCAGTGTCATAGAGTGATAGATAGTGATAGATAGTGAGAGATAGTGAGAGAGAGAGAGAGAGAGAGAGAGAGAGAGAGAGAGAGAGAGAGAGATAGTGACAGAGAGTGATAGAGAGTGCTATATTTTGTGTCTGCTGCCCCCCCCTTTTGTGCTGATCACTATATCTGAGGTGATCAGCAACTTTTTGGGGGTGCAGAGGTTTTTTTTTTATATATACCTGCCAGTTGCACTGTCAGTTGCACCAAAGGTTGTGCACCTGCTGCCCCTCACTGGTAATCAGTGTCGCATCACTGATCACCTTTTTTTTTTTTTTTGAGGGTGCTGTGGGGTCTTTTTTTAATTTTTTTTGATCAAATTTTTTTGAAACATTTCACTACCAGAAACACAAAAATAAAAATGTCATCCCAAATGTCATCCCAAATGTCATCCCAGTCATCCAGAAGAATGTATTCAGCGGAGGAGGCATATGCCATGCTTGCCTCTGACTCTGACACAGCCAGTGAGGCAAGCGGGGAATTTGAAGGATTCATCTTAAGCTCCTCTTCCTCCTCTAGTGATGAGGGACCCCCTCAAAGACGCCCCCGTAGAGCAGCTGAGACCCCCCCCCCCAATAATTGATCTCGTATGGACCCCACCACCAGACAATTTTGAGCCCCAGGTTCCTGAGTTTTTGGCCATCCCAGGAATCCAATTTGATTCCACAGGTCTCAGAGAAATTGACTTTTTCAAATTATTTTTCTCTGATGATTTTATAAATTTAATGGTGGACCAAACTAATTTATATGCCCAGCAGTTTATTGCTCAAAACCCCACATCATTTGCTAGGTGGACCCCTGTAGATGCAGTAGAGATGATGACGTTTTGGGGTCTAGTGTTTCATATGGGCATAGTAAAAAAGCCAGAAATTAGGCAATATTGGAGTACAGATGTTCTGTACAGCACCCCACTTTACCGTATGGCCATGACCCGGACTCGTTTTGAGTTAATCCTTAAATTTTTGCATTACAACGATAATGCACAGTGCCCACCCAGAGATGATCCCACCTTTGACCGGCTATTCAAAGTCAGGCCGGTCATTGATCACTTCAGTGCCAAATTTGAAGAGATGTACATCCCAGATAAATTCATTTGCATAGACGAGTCCCTTATACATTTTAAAGGAAGAGTTAAATTCCGCCAGTACCTTCCCAATAAGAGGGCAAGGTATGGCATAAAAATGTATAAGCTGTGTGAAAGCACCTCAGGGTACACTCACAGGTTTAGGGTATATAAAGGGAAGGATTCAAGAATTGAACCGCCAGAATGCCCCCCCTCCCTCGTAGGTGTTAGTGGAAAAATTGTCTGGGATTTAGTGCACCCCTTCCTGGATAAAGGTTATCACCTCTATGTGGATAACTTTTACACCAGCATCCCCCTGTTTAAGGCCCTTGGTTCAAGAGGTACAGCAGCTTGCGGTACTGTGCGCAAGAACCAAAGAGGCCTCCCAAAAACGCACATTGCCCAAGTAATGAGAAGGGGTGAAAGCAGGGGAATATGCACCGAAAATATGTTGTTGGTCAAATATAAGGACAAGAGGGATGTCCTTATACTGACAACAATTCACGGAGACAGTACCACCTCCGTCCCTGTACGAGGTACCAGTACCCACACCTCAAAACCTAATTGTATCCTGGATTACAATAGGTACATGGGCGGAGTGGATCTTTCAGATCAGGTACTGAAGCCGTACAGTGCCCTGCGGAAAACAAAAATCTGGTACAAGAAGCTGGCCGTGTATATCATCCAGATGGCACTGTATAACGCTTACGTGCTATTCCGTTCTACCAGCCAGAGGGGGACATTTATGCACTTTCAAGAGGAAGTCATAAAGGGCCTAATATTTGGGAACCAGCAGGCAGAGGGCCCCAGTACTTCTAGTACTGGCCCCCGTATTGTACCAGGGCAGCATTTTCCTGATGAAATCCCCTCCACTGGAAAAAAGGGCAGGACACAAAAAAGGTGCAAAGTTTGCTATAAAAAGGGAATAAGAAAGCAAACTATTTTCCAGTGTGACACTTGCCCCGACAAACCCGGCCTATGTATAAAGGAGTGTTTTAAAATATACCACACATCTATGGATTATTAGGTTCATAATTTCACCGTGCTTCGGGGGTCTTGCTAATGCCACATAGCACCCACCATTCATTCCACCAGAATCTGAGCCGCAAAATCCAAAAATCACTCCTTCCCTTCTGAGTCCTGCCATGCACCCAACTGGTATTTTTTGGTCACATGTGAGGCATTGCCGTACTCGGGAGAAATTGGGGCACAGATTTTGGGGTGCTTTTTCTCCTTCATACCTTCTGAAAATGAAAAATTTTGAGCCAGAACTGCATTTTTGTGTAAAAAAATGTAATTTTTCATTTTCACTGCCCAGTTGTATCAAAATTGGTGAAACCCCTGGGGGTTTGAAATGTACACTATACCCCTAGATGAATTCCCTGAGGGGTGTAGTTTGCAAAATGGGGTCACTTGTGGGGGGGTTTCACTGTATTGGTGCTTTGGGGGTCTTGCTAATGCGACATAGCACCCACCAAAATTCCACCAGAATCTGTGCTGCAAAATCCAAAAATCACTCCTTCCCTTCTGAGTCCTGCCATGCACCCAAATGGTATTTTTTGGTCACATGTGAGGCATTTCCATACTCGGGAGAAATTGGGGCACAGATTTTGGGGTGCTTTTTCTCCTTCATACCTTATGAAAATGAAAAATTTTGAGCCAGAACTGCATTTTTTTAAAAAATGTAATTTTTCATTTTCACTGCCCAGTTGTACCACAATTGGTGAAACCCCTGGGGGTTTGAAATGTACACTATACCCCTAGATGAATTCCCTGAGGGGTGTAGTTTGCAAAATGGGGTCACTTGTGGGGGGGTTCCTAACTTTTAGCATCTTATGGTGCCTAAAAAATAATCTCATAAAAAGGAGGCTCCAAAATCAAGTAGGTGCTCCTTCTATTATGAAGCCTGTGGTTTGGTCAACGTGCACACTAGGGCCACATATAGGATATTTATGAAAATAAAAGAATTGGGGGAATCAATTTTTAGTCACATTTCTCTAGTAAAATCTACTGTGTTCCTTAGAAAAATGTATTAAAATTGCAAATCTGCAAAAAAAATGAAATTTTGAAATTTCACCTACACTTTGTTTTAATTCCTGTGAAACACCTAAAGGGTTAACAAACTTCCAAAATGCTGTTTTGAATACTGTGAGGGGTGCAGTTTTTGAAATGGCATCATTTATGGGGGTGTCTCACATACAAGTCCCTCAAAGTCACATCAGAACTGAACTGGTCCCTAAAAAAATCAGTGTTTGAAATTTTCTTGAAAATTTGAGAATTTGCTATTCATATTGTAAGCCTCCTAGTGTCCCAAAAAATTAAAAGGAAGTTGAAATAATGATGGAAACATAAAGTAGACATATGGTCTATGTTAGTTATTAACTATTTTGAGTGGTATGATTATTTGTCTCACAAGCAGAAAATTTAACATTTTGCAAATTGCTAAATTTTCCATTTTTTTACGACATTTTGGTATTTTTCACAAAAAAACACAGACTGTATCGACCCAAATTTACCACTAATTTGAAGTACAATGTGTCACGAGAAAACAATCTCAAAATCACTGGGATAAGTAAAAGCAAAAAAAAGTTATCCCCACTTAAGTGATACATGTCAGATTTGAAAAAAAGGGCTCTGTCAGGAAGGCAAAAACATGCTGTGTCAGGAAGGGGTTAAGGCATACAATCAGATGCGATGCGATGCGATTCGATGCGATTTTGCATAGGATTCAATGTTAAGAAGGTCCTGTTCATTTCCCCACTATCCAAGTGGGCATAGAGTTGATTTTATATAGCGTGGCGAGCGCAGCGAGCCACCGAGCCTGAAGCGTGGCGAGCGGACGCATATTTCTTAAAAAGTATTCTGTGTCCCCTCGCGGGGCTCGCTACGCTTCGGGCTCGGTGGCTCGCTACGCTCGCCACAGGTTTATATCCAACTCCATGCCCACTTGGATAGTGGGGAAAGGAAAAGGACCCCTTTTTCCCATTGAATTCTATGTTAAAATGGACTCAGACCATTTTAACATTGAATCCTATGGAAAAATCTTGACCATCGCATCGCACACGATTTGGTCGCATGCGATGCGATGCGATCCGATTTCTAAATCGGACGCCCAGATACTACATAAGTACCCAACTTCCTGATTTCAGGAAGGAGATCAAGCCCAGTATAGTGAGCAAGAGTAGTGCTTGAGGTACTGGCAATACAATCTTATATGAAACAAAGGAACAGATTTAACGAGTGCTATTCTTGTTATTACTCATTACGAATGATAAATGATACTGTAGTCCAGTCAATCAGCTCCTGTCAGGTGTTTGAAAATATGACAAGCTGAATGGCTGGAGCACCATTTATCATTCGTGAAGATTGATAACAAGAATAGAGCTTGTTAAATCTACCCCAAAGTGAGAAAGTTAGAAGGAGATATGTCCATCGTAGAGAGTTTAGACATATTCCCTCCCCACTCTCATTATCTAACACAGATGGAGCGCCTCTCTTCCTCGGCCGAGGATCGCTAGAATGTCCTCGCTGGCGATCGACAGTGCAGAGGTGCTCCATCTGAATGGGACGCGCGTGTGTCTCACACGCATGCGCATCCCAGTTTCAGGATGGCGCCGCTGCGTTTCCCTGCCAGTCTCCACTTCAGGAAGACGGGCAGGGATAGGGGGGGGGGGGGGTCGGCGGGGACCTGTAGACGGCTCCGTAGACCAAAAAAATTGGATGGTCCCGTGAAAAGTGGGACAGTTCGGAGGTATGCTATGTATGTATGTATGTATGTATGTATTTATCTGTGTGTGTGTGTGTGTGTACAGTGCCTTGCAAAAGTATTCACCCCCTTGGCATTTTTCATGTTTTGTTGCCTCACAACCTGGAATAAAAATGGAATATTTGAAGGTTTGTAGCAATGCCTACAACTTTGAAGATTATGTGTTTGTTTTTTATTGTGAAGCAAACAACATATGGCACAAAATAACCAAAAACTTCAGTGTGCAGAACTATTCACTAAATCAGTATATTGTAGAGCCACCTTTTTTTGAGGCAATAACAGCTGCAAGTCGCTTTGGATAAGTCTCTACAAGCTTGCCACATCTTGCCACTGGGATTTTTGCCCATTCCTCAAGGGAAAACTGCTCCAGCACCTTCATGTTGGATGGTTTCCGCTTGTGCACAGCAATAATCAAGTCTGACCACAGATTCTTAATTGGAGTGAGATCTGCACTTTGACTAGGCTGTTCCAACAGATTTAAACACTTACCCTTAAAGCACTCAAGTGTTGCTTTATGGTCATTGTCCTGATGGAAGGTGAACCTCCGTACCAGTCTCAAATAACAGGGAGACTAAAACAGGTTTTTCTCAAGAATATCCCTATATTTATCACCATCCATCTTTCCCTCGACTCTAATCAGTTTCCCAGTCCCTGCTGCTGAAAAAAATCCCCACAGCATGATGCTGCCACCACCATAATTCACTGTGGGGATGGTGTTCTTGGGGTGATGGGATGTGTTGTGTTTAAGCCAGACATAGCATTTTCCTTAGTGGCCAAAAAGTTCAAATTTAGTATAGTCTGACCAGTACACCTTTCTCCTTTTGGTGAGTCGCTAACATGCCTTTTGGCAAACTCAAAACAAGCCTTTTTTTTTTAAATTTCAACTTTATTTTCATTTTTCATTTCTTACACAAGTAGAAAACAATGTTTAAAAAGACAAGAATACCTTACATATAATACTCTTCATTTTCCCCCACATCGGATCCCTCCATTTTATACAGTGATTTTACAGCTTATCTTTACATCAGGGGGCGAACTCCACCTCTCCCGCATCTTTATTCTCAATTTAAATTTAAATTTGTTTATGTGCCTTATCTGATCCTTACCGATATCACCCTTAATATATACTTTAGTGTTTTATTTCTTCTGTGTTCCGTGCTTCATTCTCTCTGTTTCGTGTTAACTGTATCTACATCTCTCTTTAGTATTAGTTATATCTACCTACCTACTCCCTGTGTGCTATCACCTCCTTCAGCTACTTCATATATGTGACCTTCTCACATCTTATTTGTTCTATTCTTGACAAAAATTCCTATGTGCATCAATTTTTATTTTAACTTATTCTAATATATGTGGGATTCACGTGTCTATTTCTATAATTTTATTATTCGCTCTATTGTGTCCTGTTTATTCTATTCTTGGGTCTTCTTACATATAATTTCTATGTGCTCTACCATTTATCTTATCTCCTTCTAATATATATGTGATTCAAATATTAATTTCTTCGCATTTCATTATTCCCTCTATTTTTGTGCACCCCTCTTTCCAGGAGCCGTGGGGTTCGCCCCTCGATTTACATTTTTTCCTCGTCTGTATCCTTCCATATGGAGATTTTACTTTCTTAACTAATTCCGATTGTTTATATTTAATTCCCAGGTTTTGGGCATGCATTCCGGTATTCTTTTCATTACATATTACCATAACATTTACTACTAACTTCTATCCCTCCCACCCTCCCCCTTTAGGTTGATTTTTACTTTTTACTTTTTCCCTTTTCACCTTCCTACCTCACATTATAGTTCTGGTTACTTTGATTTTCCTTAACTATTACTTCCCCCTTCTACATCTTCCAGTTGTTCCAGACCTTATAGAAAATGGTTATCCTCCCCCTTGCCATGTACGTAAATTTTTCATGTGCCATAGTAGCGTTTATAAGGGCTTTCCAAGTATCTACGTCAGGGCCTTCTTTAGCCATCCACTTACGGGCTATACAGGTTTTGGCCAAAGTAAATGCTATGATAGCAAACAGTCTTAGGTATTTTTCCATTGTCCCCTTCTTTATATTAGACAGTACGCAGGCAGATGGTGTACAACTTTCCCTAGGGACTCCTCTGGCCACCAATTCATTAATCACCTCTTCCCAGAATTTAATTACCTCTGGGCAGGACCAAAGCAAATGCCAGAAAGTGCCTATATTATTTATGCATTTAGGGCAATTAGCACTATCTCTCCCCCCGATTCTATACAGTAACTCTGATGTCATATACGTCCTGTGGACTATGAACAACTGAATCTGCTGCTGACTCACTTGATTGGTTGCTAGAGTTACATTTGCAAGAGTCTCCTGCCATTCCTGTTCGGAAATAGGGCCTAGGTCTGTCTCCCATTTAGTCTTCAATTCCCTATGGATTTCTTGACCAAGAGCCCGATATATATAGGATACCTCGTGTCTCCCCGGGCATCTCTTAAGTAGTTTTTTAGTTGCTGCATGTTCTAATTTCGGGCCAGCCCTTCCAAATTGGGTGTTGCAGGCATGACGCAGCTGCATGTAACTAAACAGGTATTTGTTGGGAAGTGAAAATTCAAATTTAAGGGACTGAAATGATCTTAACTCACCATTTTCATATAATTGTCCCAGGGCTTTGACCCCTTTTGATCCCCATATCTTCCCCACTTGTAAGTTCCCTAGCTCTATTAATGCTCTAGCTCCAGCCAGGGGCGTTTCAGGATCTATTCCCTGATTTCCCAATATTCCTTCCACCTGTTTCCACACTAGATTCATCTGTCTAATAATTGGTGGCCATTTCCGCCTCGTATTGCTACTCAGTAACATCTCCAAGGGTGTATGCCCAGAGGTTAGGATCCTTATTATCTCACTAAAGCCATCCTATTCTGTCCCTCTTTGGGTCAATATTCTTAAGTGTGCTAATTGTGTGGCTAGATAGTACAGCCAGAGGTTCGGCAATGCCAGTCCTCCCTCCCCTTTTGGACGGGTTAAGGTTTCTAATTTTAATCTTGGTCTTTTATTAGACCAAATTAGAGATGATATTAATCCTTCTATTTGACGAAAAATTCATCTTGGAAGATATACTGGGGAGTGGTGTAACACATATAAAACCTTCGGCTGCACTATCATCTTGACCAAATTGATTTTCCCTGTTACCGTCAGAGGGAGACGCCCCCAGGGTTCTATTTTAGATTTAATATACTCAATTTGCGGGGTTATGTTTAATATTTCAAACCTTGAGGTGTCCCTAGTGACCCTTATCCCTAAATACTGGAACTCTTCAACCCATTTAAGTGGGGCCGGAGCTGTAATCAATGGGGAACATGGACCCTCCAGAGGTAATATACAAGATTTACTCCAATTGATGTTAAGGCCCGAGTATCCCCCGAATCTCTCCACCGTCCCCACCACCTCCGGCACTGCCTCCAAGTGATTATGTACAAATAAATAGTAGGATGTCATCTGCGTACAGAGCTATTCGGTCTTCCTTTTTCCCAATATTAATTCCCTTTATTATTCTACTTTCTCTTATGAGGCACGCCAGGGGTTCAATGGCCACAGCGAAGAGACCGGGGGACATCGGGCATCCCTGCCTTGTGCCCCTTTTAATCTCAAATCTAGGGGATATATAATTATTTACTGAGACTCTTGCAGCTGGACATGAATACAATAATTTGGTCCAATTAATGAACACTGGGCCGATCCCTATCCATTCCATAGCTTCCCACAAATAGGTCCATTCAATAGTATCAAAGGCTTTAGCCGCGTCGAGTGAAATGACAGCCGCAGCCTGCCTTTCCTCCTGCTGTACTTGCAGGTGGAGAATCAGTCTTCTCAGGTTGGACGTTGTGGACCTTCCCAGCATAAAGCCGGCCTGGTCACTATGTATGACTTCTCTTAAAACCTGGCTCAACCTATTTGAAAGGACCTTCGCCAAAATTTTAACATCGTTAGTTAACAGGGATATTGGCCTGTAGGAGTCCACCTCCTTGGGATCTTTATCTTTTTTAAGAATTACTGTTATTAGGGCTTCTGACATTGAAGCAGGAAGTTTTCTATGTAGATAAACCTCATTAAACAAAGTCAGAAACCTAGGGGAGAAGAATCTACTATGCTTTTTATAGAGTTCTTGGGGTATTCCATCCATTCCAGGCGCTTTTCCCCCTGGAATAGAGGCTATTGCCGCATCAATCTCCTCCAAAGTTATGGGGCTGTCTAAACTTTCCCTAGAAGCGAGGGACAGGGTTGGATGGCTTATATCAGCTAGATAGCTTCGGATCTCCTCTGGGGTATATATCTGGCTGGATTGGTATAATTGGGAGTAGAATTGCCTGAATTCCTCGGCTATCTCAGGTGTCTGATAGACTGAACTTCCTTCTTTTACTTTTATTTCTATTACTGTGTTTGCGAGTCTATCCTGTCTTACAATTCCCGCTAGGAAACTCCCAGGCCTATCCCCTTCAACGTATCTTAAGTGCCCTGTGTATAGTTCACGTATTTTTTCCTTTTCTGCTAGGCATTGTCGCCAAGCCTCTTGGGCATCCCTCCATCTTATTTTATTTTCCTCAGTGCTACTAAGGAGATATAATGATTCCAAGGTGCAACAGTTTTTTTCCAACTCCCCTTCTTTAACCCGATATGATGCTTTTAGACCTGCTATCTCCCTTATCAAGGTTCCCCTGACGCTAGCTTTGAAGGCATCCCAAATAACTTCAATGGGCGCTGAGCCGTTATTGGTCAAAAAAAATTCGTGCCACATAGCTTCGAATTTCTCCCCCGCCTCCAATTGTGTCAACCAGAATGTATTCAATTTCCAAAATGTAAATCCCCTTTTATCGCCCAAATTCACTTTATACAGTATTGGGGAGTGATCTGAAATACCCCGTGTTAAATAAATGATTTCATGGGTATTCGGGATTAGCTCTTCGGAAACCAATACTAGGTCTATTCTTGAAAATGTATCATAGGAGCTCGAGAAACAGGAGTATTGCTGTACCTCCGGGTATTTCTCCCTCCATACATCCCGTAGTCCCATTTCCTTAACTATTTCTGAAAACCCTGTTTTCCGTAATACACCTCCCGTACTCCTTGCCCTCTTTCTATCCAAAATTGGGTCTATTACATTGTTAAAATCCCCCATCATGACAATGGGGACATTAGGGTATAATGCCATGAAGTCTGCTGCTGCTCTTAACACATCATAACTGAATGGTGGTGGTATGTATACCGCCATCAGCAGCAGAGTCCTGGGCCCAATCCGGGATTTAATGAAAATATATCTTCCCCATTGGTCAACTATTATCTTATCCATGGTAAATGGGACCCCTCTGCGTACCAACACTGAGACCCCCCTGGAGGTGGAGGTGTGGGTCGAATGGTAAGCCCATCCTATCCAAGGTTTTTTTTAATGATAACACCTTACCACCTTCCAGGTGGGTCTCCTGTAGGCATATTATATCTGCGGCCTGCTGGCGGATGTACCTCATAACAAGAGCCCGTTTTATTTTGTTGTTCATTCCCCTCACGTTCCACGTGAGGAAGCTATAATTTACCGACATTCACCTTTTCGGTTGAGGATATAACCAGGGGTAGTTAATTTTCTCTCAGTAACCATTTCGTAACAATATAAGGCTTCCTTACTCCCATTCTTCATCAACCTACCCCTTTCCCTCCCTCCTCCTACCCCCCCTCCCACCCCCCTCCCTGCATGCCCTCCCTCTCTTCTGTCCATGACATGCTTTATACCCGATCCTGCCCACCCCCACCTATTCCCCTTCCTATTTACATGATACTGTATTGAGGCAATCAATTTAATGGCTACAGGTTGGGGGCTCTCCCCCGCTCCCGAAATCATCATACTCCCAGGTTCCCCAGCGAGACCATCCAATCTTTTTTTTTTTCTCCTCTTTTCTCCCTTCTCCTTTCCCTCCCTCCTTCTCTCCTCCCCTTTATTTCCCCTCCTCCCCCTCCCTCCTCCCTCCCTCCCCCCCCCCCATCATCTTTCCAGTGGAATTGTTCTCAGGTTTTCCATCAAGATATCAAGCAGGAAACCATTTCCCTGTCAAAGAGCTGACACCCCTTATACTACATGCCCCCCCCCCCCCCAAAAAAAAGTCAGTCCAGAGAGTAAAAGAGCGAGTCAAAGAAGTGGAAATTCGCACTTCAGCATTAGAGGACAAAGTGACCCCTCTGGCAGTACAAATGGAGGATATGGCCTCTCAACTTAAATCACTTAATACGAAGATGACGGACATGGAAGGTCGTTTCAGGAGAAATAACTTAAGATTTGTAGGGTTGCCGGAAAAGGTAGAAGGAGCAAATCCAGAAACGTTCCTTGAGAACTGGTTAATAAAGGTATATGGGCAGGAGGCCTTCTCTAAATACTTCTCAGTGAAGAGAGCCCATCGTGTCCCTATGAGACCATCCCCCCCGGGGGCACCAGCCCGTACTTTTATCGCAAAAATACTCCATTACGCAATCGGGATGCTATTCTCAGATTAACGAGACTTAAAGGCCCATTATTATGGGACACTATAAAGATTTCAGTGTTCCCGGACTATGCTATCGAGGTTCAGCGGGAAAGAGCACAATACTACGAGATCAAGAAACGCATGAGAGAACTGGAGATCCAATATGCAGTGCTCTTCCCGGCTAAGCTCAGAGTGGTTCACGAGGGAAATACAAAATTCTTTTTAACACCAAAAGCTGCAGCCTGGCTGGACTCTAAATTTCCAGGCAAACGTGCAATGAATTCTAGCTAACTTGCCAGACAAAGAGTATAGGAGCAAAGTAAAATGTGTTAATTGTCTCCCCGTCTGCCTTGTCCCCCCTCTTCCCCCCCCCCCTTTTTTTTTTTCCTCTTCCCCTTTGTCCCTTCCCCCCCCCCCCCCTCTCCCATAAAAGAGAAAAGGGGGTGTCAGGAATATGATTGGTCGACTGTTTATTGGGTCTCTGCTTGAGATTGTAATAGAGACTCCCCAGAGTGACCCCTTGCTGTCAGAAAATGACGAATTACCCTATGGGGGACACTGTGAGTATAATGACGGTGGGAATGGGTGAGAATCCCCAACCTGTAGCCTGTGGAAATACTAAATATCCTCTAAAAGAGGCCAAGTTGGTATTTAAATCTCCAGGCAAATGTATAATGAATGATACTTAATGGGGTAGGATAAGGAGTAAAGGGTGATGTAAGAAAGAGTGGGTGATGGGGGCTTCCCCCCCCCCCCCTTTTTTTTTTTTTTTTTAAAACATGCCTTCTTAACACTAAGTAATTGCTTTTTTTCTGACCACTCTTCCATAAAGCCCAGCTCTATGGAGTGTACAACTTATTGTGGTACGGCCTATGCGCAGATACACCAGTGTCTGCTGTGGAACTCTTTCAGGGTTACCTTTGGTCCCTGTGCTGCCTCTATGAATAAGGCCCTCTTTGCCCAGTCTGAGTTTTGGTGGGCGGCCCTCTCTCTTGGCAGGTTTTTTGAGGTACGTTCTTTCCATTTCATGATGATGGATTCGGTGGTGCTCCGGAGGTATCATCAAAGCTTTGTATATTTTTTTTTAGAACCCAATTCTGACTTGTACTTCTCAACAACTTGTTTGGAGAGCTCCTTGCCCTTCATGGTGTGATGCCTCTTGCTTAGTGGTGTTGCAGCCTCTGGGGCTTTTCAGAAAAGGTGTGTTTATACTGACAGATCATGTGGCACTTAGATTGCACACAGGTGGACTTCATTTCACTAATTATGTGACTTCTGAAGGTAATTGGTTGCACCAGAATGTTTAAGGGGCACATAGCAAAGGGGGTGAATATATATACACATGCACATTTTTTGGATTTTCACTTCACCAACTTAGACTATTTTGTGCTGATCCATCATGTTGAAATCCGATTTAAAAAAAAGCCAAAACATTTAAATTACAGGTTGTAATGTAACAAAGTGTAAAAAAAAAGGCGCTGTATGTATCTATTTATGTTGTGTGTACAGTATGTATGTATGCTGTGTGTGTACATACGTATGTATTTGTTTGCTGTGTGTGCAGGTATGTATATCTCTATGTACAATTGTAAAGCAGAATGGAATTTGCTGCACTACTATATAAGAAACTGTAAATAAATAAATATTATGTATGTATGATGTGTGTGTGTGTGTGTGTGTGTGTGTGTATTTAGTGTATGCTGTGTGCATGCGTGCTGGGTGTATGTATGCTGTCTATAAAAAAAAAAAAAAAAGCTTAATTAACCATGCACCCACAAGGACAGCAGCCAGTTAACTGTAAACAGCTCACCCGTGGCTGCACTTTACTTTTCTTGTGTATATACGTATGCGATGTGTGTATGTTTGTGTGTGTGTATCTGTCATACCTCCCAACATCTCTCCTCTCAAAAGCATGAGGCTCGTCTGAAAAGGGGGCGTGGTCTACGTAGAAGACATGGCCTCGCTGATATGGTGTGTCCTTAGTGCCCCCCCCCTTGCCTTAAATACCCTGGGCCCCCTGGAACCTGAATCTGGCAGTAAATCCTAAAGTTACTGTAAACAATTGCCACCAAATATAGAGCTTTCATGAAGTCAGTCTCTGTGTCTTAGATAATACAAGTAATATTCAAGGGCCTGATTCAGGTTTGTAAGTAAAGCCAAAAAGCACACAACTGGACAAAACCATGTTGCACTGCAAGATGTAACATGTGCAGAGAGATTAGATTTCAGTGGGAATGTTCTAACTGAAATCTAAATTTCAGTGTAAAAATAAAGCTGTGTAATGTTTGTGGGCTGCAAGCAAAAGCAGACCGTATGTACCCTGCACAGAAACCATATAACCCAACTAAATCTCTCTGCACGTTACATCTGCCCTATCTGCAGTGCAGCATGGTTTTGTCCAGTTGTGTGCTTTTTTTTCTTTTGCTTTTCTTTCTAATCTGAATCAGGCCCTACAGGAAGTTCATTAAATACAAATGTCTGTTGTATTCTTTAAAAATAAATCAAATAGAATTTGTCTTTCCTGCAGATATCAAATAATGTGAAGAGGTCAGAGCTTATTCACTGCATCAATTTCGGAAGTGCACTTTGTGGGGTATGCAATCTGCCGTCGCTGTTTCCGACATGGGAAATAGCGGCGGCTCCCTATTCAATGCGGTCATTAATGACCGCATTGATGCGGGATCACGGCAGAACGGGCCCGACTTCAGAAGCTGTCGGGCCCGTTCTGCCGATAACCGCCGTGGATCGTCGTTATCCGGGCCGCAGGTGGACGATCCACGGCTGTTTTCGCGGCCACGCCCCCTCTGCGCCCATCAGCAGATGGGACATTGTGGTCAGATCGACTGCATAACGACAGACGGGATTCAAACGGGCCTGGATGATGGCTGTCGGCGGGTATCGACAGCCGTGATCCCACATTGCATACCCC